>NC_135321.1:52416928-53081928 GCF_048772815.1 Callospermophilus lateralis
AAGCAGCATATGTGTGTATATGCACACACGCACACACACACACACACACACACACACACACCAGAAATGCCACAGTCTTTGTCTCTAAATTTCAGAAGTAGGCAAATTTGAAAATTTTCTAAAACTATAAAGGAGACTAAAGAGATGTGATAAGTGTATGAACTGTGGGAGCCTGGACTTAAATCAAGCATGGAGGATGACAACAGGACAACTAACAAATTGGGCTGTAGACTGGAGGAATGTCTTGTGTCAATGTTAGTTTCCTGAATGTAGGAATTTTTCAGGGTTATGGGAGAGAATGTGCTATCCTGGACTACTTTTAAAGAAATTGAACAACTGGGCCTGGGCTCCCACACCAAAAACTACATTTTTGATAAAAAGGATAAATAAATGAACAGGCTCCATCTAAATGTCAATATGCGGAAATCTTAATAACAGTGTTTAGGAAGTATGCTGATTAAATATGTATTTTTTTTTCATGGATAGCAAACATAGATGGAGAATGGGAGGAGAAGAACACACAACAGCTTCAGAATAGGGCTGTTTGGAGAACATAAACTACATTGGGGGGGACTGGCAAGCCACAAGATTCTCACTAAAGCTGTTCATTAAGTCTCACATTTGGACAGGTAATAGCAAGATGTCTAACAAGTCTATGCTCAGAAATTCTTACCTTATGAGGGAGATAAAGTTAAAACAAGAAGAAGGAAGCGAGAGAAGATCAATCCTTCCAGGTCATCCCCAGCGACCTACTTCCTCCAGCTAGTTCCTACCTCTCAGAAGTCTATTCAGAGCCCTCATAATCCAACCATTGCCTAAAAGCCCCACCTTGAACCTTGCTGCACTGGGAAACATGGTATTAACACATGAACTCTGTGGGGACATTCCAGATACAAATGATAATGGATAGATCTTCCTGCTCATTTTAATATTGTATAGTTGATTGTTTTATTTTTATTTTTTTTTCCAGTCTGAAGAACCTTTGAGCCAACTGAAAGTCTTTCATACTTCAACATGAAAGAATAACATCTTCATCTAACACCTGAAGATGAAGAGCTGGGGATGAAGCACTGCTATTATTCTGCTGGAAAGATCTGATTATGAAGTGTTGGAAGTAACACAGTTTACTGCAGAGTCAAAGAGAGTATCATCCCCATTGATATTATAGAAGTTTATTGGGCTGGAGTGGATCTCAGGGGTGATTCACTTGCCAAGCAAGTGTGAGGCCCTGGGTTCTTCTTCCAGAATCTCTAAAATGAACCGAAAAAGCTCATCTTTACATGTATATATTATGTCAATTCTCTTTTTCATCCTTCCATCATATAGATGTATGTAGTATTATCATTTATTTCTATTTGACTATGTGCCCCATGAAGAATAAATTGTATTTCGTTGATTTCCTGTCCCCGGGTATTCAGTGTTCATGCAAATAGATAAGAATATGAATGGCTAATGGAAGAGAGAAAGTGGAAAGGAAAGTTTTGTGTTAAATGTAGATAATTGATTCAATGTTGGAGATGTTTACTGGAAGGAACTGAGAGCCACCTATTGAAACAAGACACTCAGTGGCAAGCTTGCAATGCATTTTGGAGTTCACAGAGTTTTAGGGCCACAATGGGAGGGGTAGATGAATATATAAACCAGTTTCAGAATTTAAGTGACTCTCCAAACCAAGCTACATCAGCACCATAGCATATACTCAGAAGTAATTGAAGAGATTCATACATATTATTGCACAGTTGAAATTGTACTATTTATTCCTTTACTGCATCTCTAGTAATTGTGTAATTTATTTACTTCAGCTCAAACAATAATCTTAATTTTACATTTGTAATCCATGAGGAATTTCACTTTCTGTTCTTTAAACTAACAGGAAGAGTTCTGCTACACACACACACACACAAAAAAAAAAAAAAAAAAAAAGAAAGAAAGAAAAAGAAAGGAAAAGAAAAAGAAAGAAAGAAAGCTACAGTACAGTCCAGCTTTGATTAACATTGCAAATTTTCAAAAGACAAGAATGCTAATACTTGAATTACATATTTTATTACAGCTATTTACATTATGGCAACTAAAAATTGAAGTAGAAAATACAAAGTTAATTTACACTAATTTCTGCCAAGTTTTCTTGAGAAAAATATTTGAAGTTCAGTTTATTCCAAAGAAGATTTTTAACAGAGTCTCAAAAATGGTGGTGATGATAAAAAATAAAAACAAAACAAAACAAAAAACTACAGGTATGTTATATTAGAGAAGAGTTAATCTATGAATACTTATCTTACATTCCCACATTTCCAAATTATTCTATTATTAAACACAAAAACTCTATGTGTGTAAATTCTCATGTTTGATAAGACAAACATGATCTATCATTATTCTTAATACTAGTGAGAAAACAGGCTGACAAAAGTTCATTGAACTGTGAAAGTTCACAAAGTCAATAAATCATGCAACTGATATACAAACTGTTTTTAATTGTACATAAATAAACTTAGAAGAGCCTTACAATCCTGCTAAAATACTTAGTTTAAAAACTTTTCCAAACTGTTTGTGAAGAAAGATCAAAAAAACTTACTCTACACAAATAAAGAAATGTTCATTTTTCAGTGTCTAGTAAGCCCAGGCCTTTTTGAGCTTGTTCCCCATTTATTCTGAATAATTCTATGTACAATAGAACCCATAGGATAATATTCAGGTTGAAAAAGAGGGTAGAAATTTTAAGACAAAAGAAAACAAACAAAAAAAGCCACTAAATATTCAAGACAATAATGCTGAGGTCTTCAAGTATCATGAATAAGAAGATTTGGGGCAAAATTGTAGTAAATTTTAATTTTAACATTAGAGTTTTAGTCAGGTTTCTATTACTCTGACGAAATACTAAGAAAAACAACTTAGAGGAGGAAATATTAATTATGGATCACAGTTTCAGAGGTTTCCATCCATGGTCACTTGGTTCCCTTGTTTCTAGGAGTGTGGTGACGCAGAACATCATGTTGTGATAGAAAAAAATCTCCTGGTGGCCAGGAAGCAGGGGCAGGGGGAGTAGTGAGGGACAAGATGGTCATGCCCCCAATGATTGTTCCTCCAAGATTTTCCACCACCTCCCAACAGCTCCACCAATTGGGAACCAAACCTTCAACTCATGAACTTTGGGTGACAGGGTGTTTTAGTCAGCTTTTTGTCACTCTGATCAAAAAACCTGACAAGAACAACTTAAGCAAGAAAAAGTTTATTTCAGCTCAGGCTTCCAGTGGTTTAGTCTATGGTTTGCCAACTCCACAGCTCTGGGCCCAAGGTGAGGCAGAACATCACAGCAGAGGATATGACAGAGGGAAGTAGCTCAGGACTCAACAGCTGGGAAGCCAAGAGAGCTTTGCTCACCAGGGCCAAAATATAAACCCAAAGACATTCCCCAAGTGACCTACTTCCTCCAGCAACACCACATCTGTTTACAGTTACCATTCAGTTAATCCATATACGTAGATTAATCCACAGATTAGGTCACACCTGTAATAATTGGATCACTTTACCTCTGAACATTCTTGCATTATCTTATGTAGGAGCTTTCGGGGAATAGGGTGCAGTGAATCTATTATGGGTTTGTTTGAGCCATATCGAGGCAGAGAGGCTGCTATTCTGAGAGCTCTAGGTAAAATTCCACTGATTCAAGACTGCCCAGATTATGCTGACACCCTGGCCATTGGCTCCGTCAGCCCTAGCTTCAAACAGAGAATCCTGGAAGTGGCGAAGGTGAGTGTAACCTGCTAAGCCCCAACCAAGTTGTCTTTGCCATCTTCTTCCTGGTTTCCTCAGGAAGTCCTTCACTAGGAATCCCATTATTGTTTCCACCCCATTTAAATAAAGCACTTAGGCTCCATTTTGTTGTTAGATCTAATCTCCCTCAGAGCTGGATCATCCTGCGGATCCCCCACTTTTCACTTATTTTTGTGTCTTGTCTTTATTTCTTAGATTTCTCATATCTTTAGTATTTATAATCCTCCCCTAGTTCAGGGAAACTGGGTAAACATCATGCAGGTCATGATAGGGGGACACCATATATCCAGAAAATTATTAGAAGACATTTAAAACTTAAACTATTATAGTATGCAAGGTGGCTTAGGGTTGAAAGAAAAGGATAAGAGTGGGGTGACTGAATTTTTCTTTTGAAATAAATGGTTCTTGGCCAACAGAATGTATTTATGAATGGTTTGGCATGTGCTTTACTGAGATTATATATGAAGTGGGAAGAGGTATAGATGGGATAGCTAACTTACTATTTGTTAGGCATAAATAGATTATTAGCCAGTTTGACTAATCCTGGATCCCTTTGAAGATTCTAAAATCTAATCATTATCTTATTTTTGTAATAGATATCTGCTGAACATGACACAATGAAACAATAACTTCAAACAGTCAGAGACACAATTGCTTATAAGCTATGGGCTCACCACTTAATGAGAATTACCTTATATGTAGTGAAAAGTCGATAAATGTGAGCCCAAACAATCCTAAGATGAGAAGCATAAAAGTGCACATGACTGATATAATCCAACTTTCTTTAATTTTATTGGAGGGACAGGGTATTGGTTAGAATGGCTTTTTCTGGCTATCAGAATTATACTAGTTCTAGGCTTTGGAGACAGATACGGAATGCTAAAGTAGTAAGGCAAAAAGCAAAGCGTAGTAGAGCATGATGGCCACACACCTGTAACCCCAGTTGCTTGGGAGGCTGAGGCAGGAGGATGGAGAGTTCAAAGGCAGTCTCAACAACAGTGGGGTGCTGAGCAACTCAGTGAGACCCTGTCTCTAAATAAAACACAGAATTAACTCTTATAAGCTGTAGGTAATATATTCCTACCCATGCAAGAACTAGCCATAAAAATTCACATGTATTTCTTTAAGATATTTCGTATGTAGTAAAAGGAAAGTAACTGTGTGCATAAATTTGGATTGAAGTTTAAGTTAATTGCAAGCCTAATTGGATGCTACAGAATATATGATACAACAACTAGAAACCAAAGAGGCATAATTAAAGGTATTATTCATTCATTTAATCTCAACATGTCCACTTGTTTCATAGAGAGGAATTGCATATTTCTTATATAAAGAATGTTTGCTTGGCATAGGGAACATAGTGGTAAACACGATAAGGTATTCTTCCTGCCCTCATGAAGTTTATAGTTTAGCAGATACACCATAATAAAACTCATTTTGTTCTAGCACCAAGATGAAGCTACATATCTCCTTCCCAGACCCTGCCTGGTAGAAACTCATTGAAGTGGACTTTTATGAGAAGCCTATGACCACAGACGTTACTACTGATGCTCTGGGTGAAGAACAGAAGGCTTTTGTGGTCTGAATTAGTAGTGGGAACAACCAACAAGGTTTCTCCATGAAGCAGGTTATCTTGACCCATGGCCATCTTTCACTGGCTACCAAGTAAGGGACATTATTCCTCTTATAGACCAAGGCCAACTGGAAAGTGAAAGTGTATGTCTGTTAAAGGTTGCATTGTGGATAGCAATCTGAGTGTTCTCAACTTGGTTATTGTGGGAAAAGTGGAGAGAAGGATATTCCTGAATTTATAGATATTACTATTTACTGGGACCCAAAAGAGTTAGTAGGACCTGCAAATTTTTCATCTTCTCTAAGGAAGAAAATCCTTAAACAAGAAAGGTAAAAACCAGAATGAGAAAAAATCTTTACTACATGCACCTCAGATAGAGCACTAAACTCTAGGATATACAAAGAACTCAAAAACTAAACATCAAAAACAAAACAGAACAAAAAAAATAACTCAATCACAAAATGGGCTAAGGAACTGAACGGATACTTCACAGAAGAGGAAATAAAATCAATCAACAAATATATGAAAAAGTTCTCATCATCTCTGACAGACAAATGCAAATCAAAACTACTCTAAGATTTCATCTAATTCCATTCCCAATGGCAAATATCAAGAACACAAGCAAAAATAACTCTTGGCAAGGATGTGGGACATATATTGCTGGTGAGACTGCAAACTGGTGCAACCATTATGAAAAGCGGTATGGAGATTCCTCAGAAAACTTGGAATGGAATCACCAAATTGACCCAGCTGTCACACTTCTCAGTTCATACACAAAAGAATTAAAATCAGCATTTTACAGTGACGCAGCCACATCAATGTTTATAGCAGCTCAATTCACAATAGCTAAACTATGGAACCAACCTAGATGCCCTTCAACAGATGAATGGATAAGAAAATGTGGTACATATATACAATGGAATATTACTCACCCTTAAAGAAAAATGAAATTATGGCATTTGCAAATAAATGGATGGAGCTGGAGAATATAATGTTAAGTTAAATAAGTCAATCCCAAAAAAACCAAAGGCCAGGAAATAATGGTGTATATTCAACATACAATTCTATGTAGTCAATGATGTAAATATAATCACTGAGTATGGACATCATAAAGACTGCATGATAAGTGGATGTTGATCCACAGTGGGACAGTGGGGGTGCTGGTGGAGGGAGGGATATATATATGTTTTTTTGTGGTACCAATGATTGAACTCAGTAGCACTCAACCTCTGAGCCATATCTCCAGCCCTATTTTTTTTAAAGAGAGAGAAAGAGAGAGAGAGAGAGAGAGAGAGAGAGAGAGAGAATTTTAATATTTATTTTTTAGTTTTTTCGGTGGACACAACATCGTTGTTTGTATGTGGTGCTGAGGATCGAACCCGGGCCACACGCATGCTGGGCGAGTGCACTACCGCTTGAGCCACATCCCCAGCCCTCCAGCCCTATTTTATATTTCATTTAGAGACAAGGTCTCAATGAGTTGCTTATCACCTCACCATTGCTGAGGCTGTCTTTGAACTCACAATTCCCCTGTCTCAGTCTCCTGAGCCACTGGGATTACAGATGTGTGCCATCATACCTGGCTTGAGTTTATATTTGTATGTATTTTTAATTATATACTCCATTGCTTGATTTCTTGATCTTAGACTTGGACCAAGATAACTATTTACTCTGTTGATCTGTGAACAGATTATTTATAATAATATAAATATAAATATAATATTTATAATAACATTCAATACTTGCAACTTTTAAAACACCCAAAGAAATAATTATTAAATTCCTCCATAGGCATCCTTTTTCTATCTGATGACCTTTCCCAGTAACCAAGGAGACCATCAGTACTATGGATCAACTTTCATCCCTACGGATCAACCTTCAAAATAAAGTCACTGAGAACAGTGCCCTGTAATATGAAACACATATTAGGACTTGCATATAAAATAACCAAGCATTTCTGGCAAACAGTACCAGGGGTTGGGGAACCTTTGTTTTACATTCAGATATAAGTTATTACCAGCCATACTTTTCTCACAGAGAAAAGTCCCCTTCAGTTATGACTTATGTGTTGTATATTCAGCTACTCCTAGCACTTACAATCATGCCTCACGTGGTACATGTTAAGTTAACATTTGTGAGTGAGTGAATGAATAAATAAATGAATGAATGAATGAAAAAGCAAGGCCTCTATGTACATGCAATACACGTACATATACATGCCATCCATGTGATGTCTACACTCAGTGTTTATATTTACATCATTGACTACATGGAATTGTAATGTTGAATATACCATTATTTCCTGGCCTTTGGTAGTTACCTTGTTTTAGTAAAATTAACATATATTGTGGCCATTTTCTGGTAGGAAATAGGTGTTTAAGAAAGGCACAACTGTTATGGACTACAACCACAATAACCCTGGTGTTAGTGCTACAATCTGAGCTATGTAGATCTGAAGAAATGTACTTTTCTGTTTTGTCTTAAAAGCATTTCAGTAGGAAATTTTGCCATTGAAAAGAACAAGATTTTGTAAGATATTTAAATCAGACATATCTCAATATAAAATTACACAAAATTTAAAATATTTTAATTTATTATTTATCGTCAATAACTTGATTCGTAAGAAAAATTTGTGCATCTTGATAAAGTTGATATTTACATGTATCATGTAGTTTGAAATGTTGCAGTCAATATTGTCAATAGTAGCTCAACATAAGAGATGTATTTTGCTAAAGAAATGGTGAACTTGACAACTTTATTCACACACACAAAAATTCACTTTAACGAAACTTAAATATGTGTTTTGAGGATGTATTAAATAATTAACTTTAATTACTTTGCATACTTCTTGTCCTCTATAAATCTTATTTTAAAATGGTATTTTGTTCCATATACCAGAATAGATAGCCTTTAAGTACTTTCATACCTACTTTGTAGTTGTGTAAAAGAAGTGTATTTTGTTATAGTCAAGTATAATCATTACATATTTTCTTCTCTTCTTATTTAATAGGTATCACTTTCTTATCTCTTGATTAAATGCCTCTGAACTCTAATGAGCAAGACTTTCACAATCTGTCTAAACCTTTTTTTTAAAAAAAATCACATTGCTTGTAGAAATCTATTTTGACTAGAAAATGAAATGTCTGTAGCATATGAAGCAAAAAGAGGAAAAACAATTTGTTAATATTTGCAGAATCATTGAAATGATAGTTTAAAAATTACATGCTGCATTATACTATTTAAATTGTCCTGAACATTTACCACCACTTTAGTGATTTTGATAAATATATCATACAATGTTAGCATAGCTAAGCCTATGTTTCCCAAAAAGTCAGCCATACACCATTAGTGGAAGAAATATAGTTTTTGAAGTTCTGATCTTATTTATTTGGTAATCTTAAAAATTCTTGTGTTTGACTGGACTCAGAAGTAGAAGCTCCCAGAGAGGACAGTTTGCATCTCTTGGTGATGTGTTCCTGGTGTTTTTCTCTGGCTTCTTTTATTCTTTTGACCAAAAGTTTGACATATTCTGTAGCCTCTTCCTTATTCTTTTTAGAACACTGTTTCGTCAGAGCAACACAATGGCACTGTGTTGCAGGACATGTGGAGTAATGAGACACTGAATCTTTGGTGCTTTGGTCCTGGGTTTTCGTTGCTGTTGTTATAATATATTCATACATTCACCCAACAAAACAGTATAATTTATTCAATTTCATTCCCCAGTCCCTCAGATTTGGGGTGCTATATCTAAAAAGTTATCAAACCCAAATTCACCTATATTTTCTTCTATCTTATATTTTAGAAATGAAATAGTTTGGCATTTTACATTTAGGTCTGCTATGCATTTTGAGTTAACTTTGGGGAAAGGAAAAGGTCTGTGTCTAGATCTGTTTTTTTTTTTTTTTTTTTTTTTTTTTGTGTGTGTGTGTGTGTGTGTGCATGTACATTATTTTACAGCACCATTTACCAAAAAAGACAATCTTTTCTCCATTTTATCACCTTAGCTTATCTGTTAAACATAAGTTCACTGTATTTGTGTTCCATTTTTGAGCTCTCTGTTCTATTGTACTATCTACTTGCTATTCTTGTTACTAATGCCACACTCTTGCTCAATGTCGATTTATAGTAAGTCTTGAAAATAGGTAATATCCCTTCTCTGGGTTTGGATAGCGCTGAATATTCTCAAATGCTTTTACTCTTATCAATATAACCATATGATTTTCTTTTTAGCTTGTTGATGTGATGAATTACTGTTTAGTTTCCTAGCATTGAACCAACCTTGCATACCTGGAATACAGACTACTGCTTAAAAAATAAACATAGCATAAAAATAATTCAATATATAGCACTTATCAGGGGGTATAATTTTACAAATTACATTTTTAAAATTAAAGAAGATAGAGTGTTCACTGTCAATTTCAGTCAAGCTCTGGAATTTTAGCCATGAGAAGTAATACATCAGCGTGGTTTTAAGTTATACTTTTTAAATTGTGAGTTAAATTTTGCATACCTCTGTTAATAGAAAACCTCTTTTCTTGTGATGTCAGTTGCACACATTTTCATTTGGTCATGTCTTTTGATAACTTTGTCCAAATTATTAATTTTTCTTTTTTTGTTTATAGATTTGGACTCATGTTCAGGAAGAATTTTACTACTCTACATATAAAAGAAATTCGTTCATTTTGTCCCCTAAGTCTTTAAATACTTATTTTTTGTATGTTTAGATTTCTGATTGATTTCAAGTTTATTATGGTAAATGGTGGAAAGTATGAATCAATTTTTTTTCTTTTATAAATGACTATTACCATTTATTACCAATAACATCTTTTCCCAAAGTGATTTGAGATTATAAGTTTATCACATACTCAGTTCCCATATTTGCTTGGACCTATTGTTGGCTATTTTATTTGTTGTACTTATCAGTCTATCTACTCTGGGGCAAGAACCAAATTTTTCAGTTAATGTTTGAGTGTTGTTTTCACCTCAGAAAAGGGTGTCACCTCTTGTAACTTCTTTTTCTTTTTTTTTCAATTTTTCTGGATTTTCATAGCCATTTTTAAATGTATATTTCCTCCTAAATAATTTAAAAACTGAATTGTGATGTTCCTGAAAAGAATGTTGTGTTTGCATTTACATCTAATATAGATGTAATATGTGGTTCTGGTTTTGAGTAGCTTGAGACAAGGAAAAAAATATTTCTATTTTGTGAGGGCATATAATTTTATGTCCTTTAAGTGTATTAAAAAATGTCTTTGTGTAGGTTCTACATTTCTTGTTAATTTAGTATAAGCATTTTGTTTCTGTTATGTTGTCACAGTAAATCAGGAATTTTCTTCCATTATGTTCCTCTAATGTGTTCTATAGGTAGTATGCATAAAGACTTGAGTATTGCACAATAGATTTTTTTTTTATTTCATGAATTGTGTCTTGGTTTCCACAAATAATTTCATATTATCTGTAAATAATTATAGCTTTGTTTTCTTTTACTGTATTTGTGCTTCAAATATGTATATTTATTTTGTCTGATTGCATTGGCTTATACTTCTAAAAAATGTTAAATTCAAGTAAAGATATAGATATCTTTGCTTTTTCTACCCTGACCTTAGAAGGAATTACTTTAATGTTTCCATATCAAGTAAGATGCTTGTTTACTTTTTGAGCATTTTTTATTTAGAATGCTTACTAAATACTATTAAAGGTCTTTAAAATATCTATGAAGATAATAATATTATTTTTCTATTTACATCTACTAATGTGATACATTTATAGATTTTTAAATATTAAATTATCCTAAAATAAGTTCCTCTTGGTCCTGGTATCATTTTTAATGAAATGCTAGATTTTATCTATACTTTCCTTTGGTAAAGACAAAACCATTTTCAATATTAACATCTATTGAATGCCTTTTCCACATATTCTTCTAAAATATTTTATTTTAAATTTTTTTTACCTTTCTTTAATAATGTAGTATATTATAGGACAGTAACAATTTTTTTATTCTGACTACTTAAATGTTGGGGTTAAAGTAGACTTGGCAATGATATATTAGTTTATATTCACTGATAAATTTAAATTAGCTAATATTTTATTCAACCTTTTTACATTTGCATTAAATTTTTTTGGGGGGGGGTGTTTAACCGGAGATTGAACTCAGAAGTACTTGGACGCTGAGCCACATCCTCAGTATTATTTTGTATTTTACTTAGAGACAGGGTCTCACTGAGTTGTTTAGGGCCTCACTTTGGCTGAGGCTGACTTTGAACTCAAGATCTTCCTGCCTCAGCCTTCTGAACTGCTGAGATTATGCATTAATATTTTTATAATGCTTTCTTTGCTATTAGTATCAATTTCACATTAGTCTTATAAAACTACTTGAGTGGTTTTCACTCTTACTGTATTTTCTATAATTCCTTATAGTTCAAGATGAGTAGGTTTTTAAAATTTGGAATGTGTGTATACGTGTATATGCATGGAAAGGGGAACACATGGTTAAGGTGAAGAGGGAGAAATTTGATCACATTTGGGATTCACTTAATGGTTTGTTATTAATTATCTCAGGTTTCTTCTTTTTTTCTTAAATTAGTTGGAGTAATTCTCTTTTCCTCTGTGAATTATCCATTTCATCTAAGTAATTTAAATATATTGTCACAGTAAAATTTCGTGACTTTTTTTAACTCATACAAATTTCTACTATGTATGTTACTCTGGCTTTTTTAAAAATTACATATATTATATTATTTTATTTTTCATTTTTTAGTTTTTCAAATTTTTTCTTAGTGTTCTTTCAAAGATTTTTAGTTTTGTTTTCTAAAATAATTGAATTGTGGTTAGAGACTGTGGTTCGTTGCTCAATATAAGAACCGATGCTGGGAATCTCTTTTTTCTTGACCTATCAGTATCACTTGACCCATGAGGTTTATTCTTCATTTGGCTTCTGGAAGGTACCTTTTTCTTGACTTTCCTCCTACCTCCCCTGCTATTGCTCTTGAGTCTCCTTTATTGACTCCTCTTCCCCTTCCTGACCATCTCTGTGTAGTGTGATTCCCTTAGACTTACTTTTGAATCTATTCTCTCCACATATACACATTCTCTCCTCTACATAATCTCCTTCATTCCTGTGGCCATAACATTATATATATATATATAAAATATATTTATATTATATATTTATATATATTAATAACATTCAAGTCAGCCTGTTCTTTTCTACTTCTACCTCTTACCTTCATTTATTTATATATATTTATAATCATATATATATATGTAAATATATATATGATGTTTGTGTTTCTCAAATGTGCTTGAACCAGTTTCCTGAAATCCAGACTCATTTCCATCTTCTTAGTAATATTAAAAGAAAATTCTGAATTTCCCCTAGAAAATAATCTTCTAGTTTTTTCACATCTCTAATAATATTAATTCATTATTTCAGGTATATGGCCCCAATTCTGTGGACTCATCCTGAGTCCCTTCTGTCATATTCTACCTCCATTCCTTAATAGATGATCCTGTTGCCTTTTCAAAACAAAATATTTCTAGCATATGACAACTTAACTCTTCCATTGTCACCACATTTCCTCAAGCCAATATATTTCCTTGACTGGGATTCTTCAAGCCTAGGAGAGTTCTTAGATTAAAATATATGCTCAATTAATGTATGTGAATAATTAATGAAGATAGTTTTATTTAATCATTACATTCTAAGGCTTAAGGAGAACCTCAATCATGACATTGATTTTATCTTGTTTATATTACAACAATATCTGAGAAGCTCAATTATTTCTCCAAATTACTTTGCCCTTATGACATCCTGTTCTCCTTAATTCTTAATTTTAGAAGGATGAATTTGGTATTTAGAGATAGAATCTCCTTTTCTTCCCACACATTGCCTATTTCTATGTCATTATGGAATTTTACAATTGGGTCATCTTTTCTTGGATAGAAAATTAACCTGCAATATAATTTACATTAATAATACATTTCAACATTTGCTGATTTTTCTACTTTATATGTAGTAGTGTTGGGAGTACTGTGGTGAATATAAAGATTAATAAACCATAATCTAGATATCCAGGTGCTGACAATCTATCAATTGTCAAACCAGACCATGAATAACCAAATCCATTTCATGAATCAATCATGGAAAGTGTTGGGTGTGAAAAACACGGCTTTAGCACTCCCTAATTTTCTCACACTATTACTGCCCCAAGTAGCCTATACTTTAGTTGGGAAGAAACATAGATGCATTCTCTTAAAGTATGTTTTATTCTTCTTTCTGGCTCTTAATATTATCGTCTTCCAATTGTACTCATCAAATGGTACATAAGGCACAGTGACTTCTGTGAATAATTTGACATATGTTAACCTGCTGTTTTCCTGCTCATTATATCAAGAGAACAGGGAGGTTTTTCAATCTGTACAATTGTTTGTGAATAAATGTCATCGTTCTGATAAAACTTTCCATTGTGATAAAATAGACAAGGCAGCAGATAGTCATGTATCGATGCCATGCGTTCATGGTGAAGATTCAGGACTTGCAGGTGGGGTGGGGAAACTGGGGAAGACTTGCACTGGCTTCAAGGCAACAGTGATTGGCAGTGGCAGGACATTGGTAGTAATCTACTCATTAGCTATGGATGTTACCATGGACACCAGTGCAGTACAGAAATTGTGAGTGGGAGAAAAAGAAAATGATGAGAACCAAGAATAGTTTCTCTACATAAAGTATGTATGTCAGAAAGATAATCATTTCCTTGTAATATTCTTACTGGGTTTTTACTTTGTTTCAGACTCTGATGAAATGAAGGTCAGAGGTAGAAGTAGAAAAGAACAGGCTGACTTGAATGTTATTAATAGCAATTTCTGTGTCTGTCCTATTTTGATCCTTTCTTTTTGTCAGTTTGTAAAAACATTTAGTGCTTACAAAAAGAATTGGAAGCTATATACAGGCTGTTCTTCAACACAAACAACCTTAAAGATGGTTTGCCTTTAATGTTATAGTTAATATTTAATGTTATAGTTAATATTCAGTAATCCTGGTATTAAAAATTGATTTCATTTGGGTAGGTGACTCCACTTTCCAATGTCCCCTTTATTCACTCATTTATATTTTCATTTATTTCATGGATTAATTATGAAATTACAATGAAATTCTGAAATAAATGTATAGAATATATGTATAATGCCACAGCAGTCACCCAATCACGAATTTGCTGTTGTATTCAGAGACACTGATGGGAAATTTTCACATTGTTATTCCTGGCATAACATATGTGTTATGTTATGCCAATAACATAGATATAACCATAGAGCACTGCCCCGTGAGGCTCATCAAGAGAAGAACCAGTAGGTGATGTTTGTATATATGTGTATTTATTTCAGAGGATTAGCTTACATACTTGTGGAAGCTAATGAAGCAGCCAGAAATACTGTCATCTCCTCATCTAGTGCTGGATCTTGAAGTTCACAGGAATAGGCAAGAAGAAAGAAAGATGGCTATTAAGTGAGGAAGATACAAAGGAGGATGGAACCAATAAGTGTGAGCCAGAAACCCACAGGAATGGATTGAATCTATCTTACTTCCTCTAGCCATGGTCACAAGGGTATCTTGCAGAAGCCATACCCTTTGTCATGAAGCTAAACACACACACACACACACACACACACACACACACACACAGCCCAGAATCAGTATAGTCTCCAGGGAAAGGTAGAACAATTGCAGAACCAGCTGCTGCTTCACCTGAAGGAAGCCAGTTAGCAGATAAACAATATGTGTGGACTATACTATAAAGGGTTGCTGTTAAGTCTACCTTCCAAATTGCAAAAGAATCCCCCTTGTGCACTACTCCAAGTGCCTTAGTTACCTTTTCCAAGCATGATTAAAATTTTCTCCCCTGTATACTTTCAGCCCTTTGTAAACCATAATAATCATTATTATGCCTTGAAGATTGGCTCTGTAGCAATCCCTTGTATTGTTTCAGTTAATCTTTAAAGATTTTCTGTGAGATAAATCTTATTAATAACCCGAATTTACAAATGCAGAAACGAAGGCTTAGGAGTTTAATAAACATACAGGTTAAATGATCAGCTGAGCAGAAGAAATATGTGTCTAGATGTCTAAGGTTATTCTTATGCCCTGAATCTCCAAACCATGTCCATCTTTATTATGGACCCACCTGTGAATGTATTCTAATTTTGGGGGAGGGATGCTGGGAATTGAACCCAGGGGTGCTTAACCACTGAGCCACATCCCCAGTCATTTATTTCTTGAGACAGGGCCTCAGTAAGTTGCTTAGGGCCTTACTAAATTGCTGAGGCTGGACTCAAACTTGTATTCCTCCTGACTTCCAACTTGATGGGATTACAGGCATGTTTCACCATGCCTGGCTATTCTGGTTGTTCCTATCTATATGAATCTGTTTTCCCAGCACCTTGGAAGCACTTTAAAGGGAAGAAAGCATCTTACTTTTTTCTTTTTTCATGTCAATTTGTATTTTGTCTTGCACTGTTTTTATTGTTGTGTAGTCACTTGGGGCACTAGTTTTGCTTTCATGTGTGTGTGTAAAACTATAGAAAATAAGATCTCACTTTAAAAAGATAATGTCAGTAATTTATAATCAATTGCTTTTTTGGTATAACTTTTAAACAAACACAGACAGGCACACAGAATTCTATTTTGGCTAACAATGGATCACATTTATGATGGTGTTCCCACAAGTTTATATTGCCTAGTTGCCGCAGTCTGGCTGGGCACAATTCAGGAGCCACTTGTCAAAAGAAACTAACTTTATTTTTAGAACCACACACGCCAAACAAAACAGCTCCTCAGGAAAAAACCCTCAGAGCCCAACCGCCACCACTGGCTTCCCACAAGCCCCACTCCCCAACCACCAGCCTCCACCCCTCCCACAATCCTCTTCCTCTTGAGGCCGATTGGCTGGGTCGCATGGGTGGAGCCAAAAAGTCCCCCAATGAGCAGCTCCGTGGCCTGAAAGGGCAGGGAAACAGCCCAATGAGCTTCACTGCAGAGGAGCCAATCAGCTAGATGTTGCTGGGGCCGCTGTGAGCCAATCATCAGCTGGCAGTCTGAAAGTTTGTTGGGGCCCCTTCAGCTCATCAGCTGGCAGTCTGAAAGTTTGCTGGGGCCCCTTCGGCTATGGCTCTCAACATCTCCCCCTCTCTGTTTAAACAACAAGCATGTGGCTTAGGGACCGTGCCTGCCTTAGGTTGTTTAACAGTACATATGGTTCTTACCCGTTATCGGATGAGCTGACCTCAAGGCGTCAGCCTCCTGTCTTAGGTTGGTACCATAGTAATTGGATCTTACCCGTCACTGACTACCAGTCCAGTACCTAGTGATGTAGTAGTCATCGTTTGTGCAAGTGCACTCTACAACGTTTTTACAATAGTGACATCACCGAAGGATACATTTCTAAGAACATGTCTCCATCATTAGTGACAAATGACTACTGTAACCATGACTGTAGAACTTCAAGAAGTTACAAGGCTCATAACAGATTTTTCAATTGTCACTTCTTTGGAATGGTGAAATACTCCCATAGTTTTTGCACATAAAACTTCGGCATAGTTCTGTTTATAATTACTGACCCAGGGTTATCAGAGCAGTCCCGGGGAGAAGTGACTCTGCTGTGTCAGGCTTCAGATTGGTGCAAACAAGGGGTCATTCTTCTCCTCCACTTGGAAACAACTGTCCAGAGAAACTAGACCATTTGGTGATGACAAGAAGATATAGAAATAAAATTAGAAGGAAATTAGAAAGTGAGAACTATTGAATAAGTAAAAATAAAATAAAAATAGTGTTACTCATAGAAGAAGAGAGGTCATTCTTATGAAAGAGGCCTTTACTGACCACCTCCTGTGGTTACACTAAGCAAGTTCTTGGAATTGATGTCATTAGGTTAATTTTAAAATAGAACAGTTATTAGCCAGAGAACATTACTGAAAATGGGAAACGTTGAGAAAATTGTTCTATAGGAAAGCAGAGGACATTTATTGCTGATTCTTGACTTCTACTTTTAAAAATATCAAATATATGATTCCAAATGCGGTTTGAACTTTCCACAAGCCAGATTTTCCACTAGTTCCTGGGCATACAGTGGTAAGTTTTGCAAAGTATCTCACCTTAAAGAAATGACGGTATGATGGGGTATATGTGATTCCAAGTCAGGATAAGAAGTATAATCACAGAACAAGACAGGACGGAAATCTGATCAGGTGTTAAGCCTCCAGAATGGCCTTTTGAAGGATGTCAAGAATGTCATACTCATGAAGTATGAATAGAATTTAGCTAAAGAAAGAGCTTAAGAATAGGAAAGAACAGCTCAAGTAAGAAAATAATGTATGAAATTATAGGAAGTGAGAGAGAACATGGCATGTCCTAAGAATAACAATCCCTATCAGCTGGAAGGGTTGCAATCTAGAAATGTATGGGGAATGGAAAACCATGGTTGGCACAAGCTAGGTCTCACTAAAAGTCCTGAATCAGGTTAAACGAATGAAGGAAATATATTTATGCTTTAGAAGACATAGTCTCCCAAAACCAAGCAGTGAATTGGAATTGATTTTAATATATAAACTCTAATTTTGAGTTGCATAAATATTTAGTTAATGTGGAAATATTCTCCAGTTGTGAGCTTATAGCCTATTTTCCCACATGCTTTATGTTCTATACCCAATTGCTAAAATTTTGAGCTAATCCTGTTGTTTGCATTCTCTTTTATTTCATTTTTGTAATTATTATCAGATTCTTATTGGTATCTTTGTAAGTCATCATAGAATTTGAGGAAGTCTGGTCTTGGAATTGGATAAAAAGAGCATGATATTTTCTATACTTTTTTTTTTTTTGATAATTTCACCTGGTCTTTAAAGTGGGAAAACCAATATTTTTGTGTGTGTTTTTTAAAAGATTGAACCTAACTCTAACTCATGAAGTAAAATCATATGTATAAGAAATGTTTGTCTCATGACGGTGGGTGACATGCCAAAATCAGGAGAGATCCAGCCTAGCAGGACTGGAGAACATAGTAAAATGAACATCAAGAGATGGATATAGATAAGGTGGAGGCAAGCTCTACAAGGTTTCCCCATGTTCAATTAAAGAACCAGGGATGGGCAATTATTAGTTAAAAGGAGTCAATCAGGTTAATGTCATGAAAAGTTTTCTGGTGATTTTGGCACTTGTGGGATTGAAACCAGCGAGGTCCAAGACAGGGAAACCAGTCATTTTAGATGAAGATAAGATCAGGATAGCAGTCAAGATGCTGATGGCCTCAGGGGGAAAATGCCAGTGGACACGTAAAGAAATGGCTGTATTTGAAATATATTTCAATAAGACCCATCAACAAAACTAGGGGAGTGAATGTGAATTGGCAGGTAGAAAGGAGATTCAATATGCTCAAGCTATTCACTCAGGCACTTGGGGGTATTCATAGGGCATACCCTGAGAACAGAGTATTGGAAAGGAGAACACTTAAATAATTATTGTGCATCACCAACGGTGCTGGGTTTGTTTTTTACACATTATCTTAATTTTCCCAACAACCCAAAGAGGGAAACTGAGGCTCAGAGTTAATAAAATAAAATAATGTTTCCAATGTCACACAGTTGGCACATGGATCTTAAATGTTCCATGAAGGCCCCTGTGATAAAGTCTTGATCCAAGGCTGTGGTGTTATGGGAAGGTGGTAGAACCTTGAGGAGGTGGGGCCTGGGGGAAGGAAGTTAGGTCATTGGGGGTAAGCACTTGAAGGGATATTGGAGCCTTGACCCCCCCCCCCACTTCCTGTCTCTCTCTTTACCTCCTGGTCTCAATGAGGTGAATGTATTCCTGCCATAATGTACTGTGCTACCACAGGCCCAAAGCAGTCGAGCAAAGGAACTATGCACTGAAACCTGTGATGCTGTGAGCCGAATAAACCTTTTCTCTTTTAAGTTGATTACTTTAGGTATTTTGTTACAGTAATGGAAAGTTGGCTAAGACAGGTTGTTATGAGTTAGTCTCCTTCTTGTCCTTCTTTTGCACACATATTCTCTCTGCATAAGCCTGCTTTCTCTTACTGTTTCTCTACCATGAGTTAATGCAGCATTATGGGCCCTTTGCAAGAGGTCAAGATGTCAACACCATGCTCTTGGACTACACAACTGTGAGCTAAATAAGCCCCTTTACTTTATAAATTACCCAGCCTCCAGTATTTTGTGGTAACAACAGAAAATATATAAGACAAGGTTTCCATACAACTTCAAAATGAAGATGTCAAAGTTAGGAAATGAGGTATTTCAAATGTTGAGCTTGGGATAAGGTTATATAGTTTTTAAATGGGAAGCCATGGGAATGTATGTCACCACTCCTGGAGAATGAGAAGACAGAGTTACCGCATGCACATGTTAGAGAAAAGGAGAATTTGCAGAGAAGACAACGGAGAAGCAAATATAAAAAGGGATTAAAGGAGAAGTACAATGTGTAAAGTCACTGAATGGGCAAGAAAGCAGAAATTCTTAAAAACGGAAGTGGTGATCAGGGTCAAATGCTCTATTGAGATCAAGTTAAGTAATGTTTCAAAGGTGGCCACAAGATACAGCAGTATGAAAATTGCTGGTAATATTAAAAGAGTCTCTCATTGTTGAAGGTGGCAATCAGCTGAAATTGCTTTCCTCTAGGGACAGAAAAGGAAATCAAAGAGTAAAGAGAACTATTGTTCAGAAGTTTGACAGTGAGGGGGGAGAAAAATCAAGGGGTTTGTTGGTTCTAGGGAAGCTATTTATTATTATTAGAGATACTTTAGTACGTTTAAATGCTGTCAGAAAGTAGCCACACAGCCAGGAATTCCTGTGGAGGGAACACAAAAGGTCAGGCTTTGATTCCCAGTATTTACTATGTCACAGTAACAAGGTAATGTTTTCTGCTTATGTACCAAACCAAGTCATTAGGGGCATGCAGTCGGTACATACTGATCACTGACATTTGGGGAAGGCATGAATATTTTGCATCTCCTTGTTCCCTGGGGTACCATTGTTACTAAAGTTAAAACTCTTAATTATGATCTATGTTAAACATAGAGGCTATAAATAGAATTCCTTGTTGATAATAGCTTACAGAATACAGGTTCTTGTATTGAGTATAAAGGGATACATTTGGTCATGGATGGTCATCATTTTCTTACATACCATAAAGCTATTTTTTATCAAGATCTACCATTTAATTTCTTGCCACCAATATGTAACAACATGAATCTCAATGGCCTTGCTTCTCCATTGGCAGCTTTGAGATCGGTCTCCACATATTGTTTGAGTCTTTCTTAGTTTGAGTGAGAAATATCACCATCTCTCTTTGTACTTGTTTGTCTAAAATAAACTTTACAAAACCTAAAAATGACAATCGTGCAATAATCTAGTTAGTGGTTGGGTTCATGGGATTTGGGATCACGCTGGAGTTTAACTTCATCAGGTCTACCTCACAGTGATTTTCCTTTTACCATAACATTCCCAGAAGGCCTCCGTTTCTATTAATCATAAAACCAGCTAACCTTTATATGGCACTTTAAGTGTTAGATATACTTGTAAGAGCACTTTATGTGTTAATTTAGGCAATCTCCATGATAAGCCCATTTTTAAAAAGGCATTATAATTACGTAGGAATCTGCGCTATTAATCCCTTCACCATGCTGTTCTGCAGGACTGTTGGAAGGCTTAAATGAGATGGAATATGTAAGTAGAGCATTTTAGCTTTATACCAGAAATAAAGAGAAGGTTTAATAACTGGTAATCAAACTATAGCATTTTATTTTTTGGTAAATTGACTATGTATTTTGTTCATTACTCAGTAATTTCTTACTTGCTTGATAGTTTTAAATAAAGTATTTACACTTTTCCCATAGTAGTATTATAGAACACTTAGCATCATTTGGGTAAATTTTTCTTCCCTGAAAACAGCAAGCCAAAAAAAAAAAAAAAGAAAAGAAAAGAAAAAATCATGTTTTTGATCTCTCTCAAAAATATGAATGATTAAACACAGGAAGTTTAGAGTTCAGTGAGGGAACAAAAACAGCTTGTATGAACTTGGTGCCTTGCTTCATTATAACAGGCAGTGTTTATATTCAGCATGGAATGGAGAATGGAAAGCAGTTCTGAGCAGCGAGGCATGATAAAAAAATAAAAATCAGGCAACTTCCCTACCCTCTGCAATCAACCTACACTTCATCTTTGTTATGAATTTTTAGACTGTCAATCATACAACTTCAAAGATAATAAGAGGTGGTAAAATTGCAGTTCACCTTGAATGAGAAATTAGATTTACATAAAAGGAAAGAAAGAGAAAGGGCAGTCTAGGGAAGGGTATCAGAAGAGTAAAGTCAGAGCAGTAATAATATGCATGATGAGAGTATATCAAGGGACATGTGGGTTCATATAGTATTATGCAGAGTGACAGATACTGTGGATAAAAAGATAAGTATGATATAATCTCTGTCCTGCTTGCTAATGAAAATAAACAAAATTAATTGTACTAGTTTGATTTCTATTATTATAATAAATTACTAGAGGCTGGCTAACTTATAAAAATAAGATTCATTTATCTTACAAGGTTGGAGACTGAAAGTCCAAGATTAAGTAGACCCATCAATTTGGCCTCTGGCAAGAGCCCCCTTGACTGAATCCTGTCACTGCTGAGGGTATCATGGCAAGAATGTGTGAGAAAGAGATTGCATGGCAAGACAGGAAGCCAGAGAAGGGTGGAGCCTTTTATATTCTTCTATAATAAAACTCTCATAAGAATGAATTCAGGGTTCCATGAAAACTCTCTTAATCTTTTCTGAGAGCAATAGTCTTTTTTTTTTTCCCAATGGCCTTCTGACATATGCAATGCAATATATCCCCACTCCTGGTCCAAACTAGGTCTCACTTCTCAAAAGTTCCACCACCTTAACATTGACCAAGCTTCCAGCACTTGAACCTTTGCGGCCACACTCAACACAGAGCAAATGCATAGCATTAATATGTGTGAAATGTGCAAAAATCAGCTGTTAATTAATTAGGTTAACCAGCAAGATGGATAATCATTGGTATTTCATAGAAAGCAGAATTAGAAAAAAAAATCCACAGGCTTTGTAGAAATGAAGAATTTTCTCATCAAAGAAAAATAATAATTTCCTAGTTGAACAAAAGAGAGTCGGTGACAGCATCAAAGTCGAGGGAGCTATCCACATAAACTATGAAAGTGAGAAATAGTATGACGTGAGCATTAGTTATCTCTTGCTGTGCACCAATTGTATCACCAACGTAGCAGCCTAAAACTCCATTCACTTATTAGCTCACAGTGTTGGTGGGACCAGAGTCTGGGAATGGCTTAGTGGGGTTCTTGGCTTCGGGTCTCAGTTCCATAATCGAGATCTCAGCAAGGACTCACTAGAAACTTGACCTGGTAAAGATGCACTTTCTTGCTCACTCAGTTTGTTGGTCGAATCCATTCATCTGGTGCCATAGGCCTGCGGCCAGCAGTTCCTGGTTGGCTGTTGGCTGGAAGTTGCCTTTAGTTCCCAGAAGCCTTTGGGGCTCTTTGTCATATGTACTTCCCAGCTCTGTGTTCTGTCATCAGGCTAGCAAGGGAGGGTGGCTCCTTGTCAGGTGGGTGTTAGATGCTTACGTAATGTGATCACATGCAATGAATCACACACATGTCACCGCATGTACTTAAATACTTGTATTATAACTGCAATGTATATATGCAATGCAACATATACATTGGGCTTCATGTTTCAGTGACGGGAATCTATTGAAAGCCTTGGGAAAGGATGTTGAATATATTATATGTAAGTATGCAGTGTATTATCAGTGAAATGTGTTAATATGCTCAAATTCATGTTTTAGATAGTTCACCTCACAGATGTAGAAAGGATGAATTTGAAAATAGGGAGATTTGTTGGAAAATTATTCAAGTGTGGATTATAAGGAAATGAGTCACCTTTCTTAATATTATTAGGCTCACTGACAATAAATAGTCTACTTAATTAGCTTTTTTTGTAGCTGTGATGAAAAGAACTGACAAGAACAGCTTAAAGGAGGAAAAAGTTTATTTTGGCTCATGGTTTCAGAGGTTCAGTCCGTGGTTGGCCAACTCCATAGCTCTGGGCCCAAGGGGAGGCAGAACATCATGGCAGAAGAGTATGAGAGAGGAAAACAGCTTAGGACATGGCAACCAGGAAGCAGAGAGAGAGAGAGAGAGAGAGAGAGAGATATCTGTTCACTGGGGGTAAAAATGTAAAACCCCAATGGCACACCCACCAGTGACCGACTTCCTCCAGAAAGTACCTACAGTTCCACCTAGTTAATCCATATTAGAGGCTTAATCCACTGATTATGAAGAGTAGTTTACAAGAAAAATGTCAGATGAATTAATCATTTAATCATTTCACTTCTAAAAATTTTTGCATTGTCTCCCACATGAGCTTTTTGAGGACACTTCATATCTAAACCATAATAGACTTTTTTTTTTTTTTGTAATAGCAGTTAGAAGCTACCTCTGGCTGTTGTAACCTAAGACTCATTATTTCCTTGGAGATATTCACCCAGTAGTCTTACCAACTTTATGGTCTTAGGTGGAATAGTAGTGCTCTTTAGAATAGCTATAACAATTCTTCTAATTTAATTCACAATAGTAGAGAAAAAAACTGAAAAATTTAAATTACTTCTCCTAGAAATAGAGGGTTTAAGGTGTGGGATGTGGAGAATCAAGGAAAGCCCAAACATTTAAAGATGGTAAGAATGTCAACATTTAAAGCAGGAATAGAGTAAGGGGATCCAGGGAAAGAGACTAAAAAGGGAAGATACTCATCTGACTTGAATAGAGAGAGATTAAATATCAGTAAAAAGCAAGTTTGGTTAGGTAGTTAGATCAAAGCAGTGAGCATTTCAATTTATTGTACTTTGTGCTGGAAAGTTCTGGCATATTATGAATTTTTAATAAAGGAATAGAATGCTGAACAGAGTCTATTATGAGGAATAGCTTACAAGAAAAAAGTCAGATGAATTAAAAGGAGGAAACATACAGTTGGAAAGACTATGTAGATTGTTCAGGTATTTTATACCTGAGGTGATAAAGATGGTGATAATGGAAATATAGAGAGAGTAGAGGGTAAATTTAAAAGACTCTGGATAGAAGAAATAATAGTATGTTATTACTAAATGGAAGTGGAAGATTTAATAAGGGAAAATGTTAAAAATATTGAAGGAAAATATTTAAGTCCAAAAAAGCATTTGACAATTCTATCATTTTATGTTTCCATGACTCTATAAAATTAGACTGGAGTCAAAAAACAAGTTAGGGAACTTAAAAGCAAAATAGAGTCAAAATCAGCATAAGAGTAAAGTTAGGAGCCTCTTTGCTTTCTTTTTCATTATAAATATCTTCCTCAACTACTTAGCCTAAAATTTACTGGTTTTGTAACTGAAAAAAGTTAAAATGAACTTCTCCAACCTCCTAATTGCTAGCAAAATATTTCCCTATATCTTCTTAAATTAAGAAACATGATCATTAAAATATAATTAGAATGTTTATATTTCTAAAAAGGTAGTCTTAACTTCCTGCTGACCAGTCCTCCCACTGAGATCAATGATAATTGCCAAAAATTGAAAGCAAGTGTAAGCATGAAAAATCTATCCAGGATGCAAGGAATCAAGAGTTGAATTTCAAGTGACGAAATAGAAGACACCATCAGAAATCTACCAAAAAAGAAAAGAAAAGCCCAGGACCGCATGGATACACAGGTGAGTTCTACAAGACCTTTAAAGAAAACTAATACCAATACTCTTTAATTTATTTCAGGAAATAGAAAAAGAGGGAGCACTTTCAAACTCATTCTATGAGGTCAATATCAGCCTGATTCCAAAACCAGGCAAAGACACATCAAAAAAAAAAAAAAAAAAAAAAAAGGAAAGAAAACTTCAGACCAATATCTCTAATGAACATAGATGCAAAATTCTGAATGAAATTCTGGAAAATTAAATACAAAAACATATCAAAAAATTGTGCACCACTATGAAGTGGGATTAATCCCAGGGATGCAAGGTTGTTTCAACATATGGAAATCAATAAAAGTAATTCATCACATCAATAGAATTAAAGATAAGAATCATATGATCATCTCAATAGACGCAGAAAAAGCATTTGACAAAATACAGTACCCCTTCACATTCAAAACACTAGAAAAATTTGGTATAACAGGAACACATCTCAACATCATAAAGGCTATCTGTGCTAAGCCCCGGGTCAACATTATTCTAAATGGAGAAAAATTGAAGGCATTCCCTCTAAAAACTGGAACAAGACAGGGATGCCCTCTGTCACCACTTCTATTTAACATAGTTCTTGAAACAGTGGCCAGAGCAATTAGATAGATGAAAGAAACCAAATGGAATCACATAGGAAAAGAAGAACTCAAATGGGCACTATTTGCTGGCGATATGATTCTATACTTACAAGTCTCTAAAAGTTCCACCAGAAAACTTCTAGAACTAGTAAATGAATTTGGCAAAGTAGCAGGATATAAAATCAACACCCATAAATCAAATGCATTTCTGTATATCAGTGGCAAATCCTCAGAAAGGGAAATAAGGAAAACTAACCCATTTACAATAGCCTCAAAAAAATAAAATACTTGGAAATCAACAGAACAAAAGAGGAGAAAGATCTATATAATGAAAATTACAGAGCCCTAAAGAAACCAAGAAGACCTTAGAAGATGGAAAGATCTACCTTGATCTTGGATAGGCAGAGTTAATATTATCAAAATGACCATACTACCAAAAGCACTATCCAGATTTAATGCAATTCCAATCAAAATCCCAATGGAATTTCTCATAGAAATAGAAAAAGCAGTCATGAAATTTATCTGGAAAAAGAGCAGAGAATAGCTAAATCAATCCTTAGCAGGAAGGTGGCATCACTATTCCAGACCTAAAACTCTACTATAGAGCAATAGTAACAAAAACAGCATGGTATTGGCACCAAATCAGACTGGTAGATCGATGGTACAGACTAGAGGACACAGAGACTAACTCACAAGATTACAATTATCTTATATTAGACAAAGGCACCAAAAACATACATGGGTGAAAAGATAGTCTCTTCAACAAATGGTGCTGGGAAAACTGGATTTCCATATGCAACAAAATGAAATTAACCCCTATTTCTCACTATGCACAAAACTACTCAAAATGGATCAAGGACCTATAAATAAAACCAGCAACCCTGTGTCTAACAGAAGAAAAAGTAGGCTCTAATCTCCATCATGTGGGATACAGCCCCAACTTCCTTAATAAGACTCCTGTGGCGCAAGAATTAAAATAAAAAATCAATAAATAGGATGGATTCAAAGTAAAAAGTTTCTTCTCAGCAAAAAAAAAAAAAAAAAACAAACAAACAAAAAAAACAAAACAAAAAAAAAACAATCTGTGAAGTGAATAGAGAGCCTATAGCTTGGGAGCAAATCTTTACTCCTCACACATCAGATAGTGCACTAATCTCTAGGGTATATAAAGAACTCAACAAGCAAAAAAGAAAAAAAAAACACCAAATAACCCAATCAATAAATGGGCCAAGGACCTGAACAGACACTTCTTAGACAACAGACAATCAATCAACAAATATATTTAAAAAGTTCATCATTCCTAGCAACTGGAGAAATGCAAATCAAAGTCACTCTAAGATTTCATCTCACTCCAATAAGAATGGCAGCTATTATGAAGACAAACAACAATAAGTGTTGGTGAGGATGTGGGGAAAAAGTACACTCATACACTGATGGTGGGACTGCAAATTGGTCCAACCAATATGGATAGCAGTGTGGAGATTTCTTGGAAAACTGGGAATGAAACCACCATTTGACCCAGCTATCTCTCTCCTCAGCCTATACTCAAGGACTTAAAAACAGCATACTTCAGGGACACAGCCACATCAATGTTTACAGCAACACTATTCACAATAGCTAAACTGTGGAATCAACCTAGATGCCCTTCAGTAGATGAATGATAAAAAATGTGGCATATATACAAAATGGAATATTACTCAGTAATAAAAGAGAACAAAGTCATGGCATTTTCAGGTAAATGGATGGTGTTGAAGAAAATAAGGCTAAGTGAAGTTAGCCAGTCCCCCCGCAAAAAAACAAATTCTGAATGTTTTCTCTGATATAAGGAGGCTGATTCATAGTGGGGTATGGAAGTAGAAGCATGGGAGGATCAGACAAACTCTACGTAGGGCAGAGGGGTGGGAGGGAAAGGGAGGGGGCATGGAGTTATTAATGATGGTGGACTATGATGAACATTATTATCCAAAGTACATGTATGAAGACAGCGGTATTGGTATAAATATTCTTTGTATACAACCAGAGATATGAAAGATTGTGCTCTATATGTATAAAAAGAATTGTAATGCATTACATTGTCATATAAATAAAAAATAATAATTAAAAAAAGAAATATCCTAGAGAGAAAGGAAGAACCTATATTTGACATAGAATTTAACCTGGGCATTTGCCTGTCACAAAGTGAGTCTAAAAAGCTGAGTGCTGATTCCAAGGTCTTAATATCTTGATATGCACTGTTGAGTCTTAGGGCCCATAAAGGAGGAGGAAGATTTCTGTTAGAACCTATAGAGAACTGCTACATACGCCCCAGATATTGGAGCAGATCACAGCTAACTCTGCCTTCCACAAAGTCTGAAGGATATCATAAAATCAACTCAATCACTGATGGCATGATAGGGCTCTTTTCTTACATAACTGCCAGAAATAAAAGTGAAATCTTTATGGAGGAAGATGACATTAGCCAGAGCCCAAACTGATTTTCATACACAATGTTCAAAAATTCCTAGAAATATCAGAAAATAAAACCATGTGAGAACAACAATTAAAAAACATACATACATACATACGAGAGAGAGAGAGAGAGAGAGAGAGAGAGAGAGAGAGAGAGAAAGAAGGGAGAGAGAGAGAGAGAGATCTTTAGAAGATTCAGACTTTAGAGATTGGAGTTTTCTGAAATAGACTATAACTTAAGAATTGTGTTATCAATATGCTTAGCAGTAAATAAGAAAATAAAAACGTGGAGATTATAGGAAGAACCAAGAACCAAATGGAAATTTTGGAACTTATACAAAATTTAAAAACTCATAAACGTTCAGTAGCATATTAGAATAGTTGAAGAAAGAGTTAGAAGAATGGAAAATAAGACAAAATAACATGTCCAGAGAGAACAGTCTAAAGATAAAAGAAAGAAAAAATATTAAAAAAATAATTTAAGAGACATGAAACAATGAAAAGTTCTAATGCACATGTAATTTGATTTATCCAAAGAGGACAGAAAAAATGGAGCAATAGTGGGTTTTGAAGAAACAATTGGTGAGCATTTTCCAAAAATGATGAAATATATCAATTGCAAATTAAGTACTTTAAATTCATTCTAAGCATAATAAAAACCGAAGATAGTTTGAAGAATCTTAAAAGTAAATCAAAAACACCTGGCCTTTAAAGCAGCAAAAATAAGACTGATAATTGATTCATTAACTAAAATAAAAGACCAGAGAACAACTAAATTACATCTCCAAATGTTGAAAGAGATAAAAAAAAGGGTCTGCCAATCTAAAAGTTAAACTCAACCTAGAAAAATTACCCATAGCCAGGTGCAGTGGCACATATCTCTAATCTCAGCAACACAGGAAGCTGAGACAGGAGGAGCACAAATTCAAGGCCAGCTTTAGCAATATAGTAACACCCTCAGAAACTTAGTGAGACCCTGTCCCAAAATAAAAAAATAATAATAATAAAAAATAAAAAGGACTGGGAATGTAGTTCAGTGGTTAAATCTTTAAGTACAAAAGGGAAAAAAATTTATAAAATTTGCCAAAAAAAAGAAACAAACAAACAAAAAGGAAGTCATTATTAGACAAAGGAAAGTTGAAAGATTTTGTTACTAGGTGACCCATACTAAAGGAATTATAAAGGAAACTTTTCTTAAGGCAGAAGAAAAATGGCCCAATACAGAAGTATGGAGCTGTAAGAAAATAGCAACAGAAAGAATAAGTATATGGGTAAATATAAATGAATACTATCTAAGTATATACATATATATATATATATATATATATATGTGTGTGTGTGTGTGTGTGTGTATGTGTGTGTGTGTGTGTGTGTGTGTGTGTGTTCAGATAGAAAATAGAGATACATTTTGGATAGATGGTATCATCCAAAAGCTCAGGTGTGAACAAAGGCAAGAATGTCCAGAGATAAAATTATTAGGTTATGAGAGGTGTAATTAATGGCTTAATCAATAACTGTGCATTAACTGGGTGGTAACTATAGGCAGGTAAAGCGTGGCTGGAGGAGGTAGGTCACTGCGGTTGTGCCTACGGGGTTTATATTTTATCTCTCGTGAGCAGAGCTCTCTTTGCTTTCTGGTAGTCATGAAGTTAGCCGTATATGGACTGAGACCTCTGAAACTGAGCAGCCCCCAATAAACTTTTCCTCCTATACATTGTTCTTGCCAGGTCTTTTGATCTCAGTAATATATATATATAAAAAGAAAGAAGTAAAAGAAAAAAAAAGTTGACTAAAATAGAAATTGGTACTGAGAAGTGGGATTGTTGCTGTAATTGACCTGACCATGTAGTTCAGAAGAATTTGAAGCTGGTTTGGGAGGCAGGGTTAGATTTTGAAAAGATTACAAATGCAAAAGAAAAGCTTTGGAATGTTGTAAACGGAACTTAGTGGCCAAACTGTGTAGGATCCCAGAAGACCAGACTGCCCATGGGAGTGTGGACAGGAAAAACTGGACTCATAAAGTTTCAGAGGAGAAGGACGACTCTATTGGAAATTGGACTAGAGGTCATTCATGTTATGTTCTGGCAAAGATATTGTCTATATTTTGCCCATGTCCTGAGACTTTCTGTGAGGCCGAATTTAAAGGTGATGGACTAATTAATCTGGTGGAGAAAATTTCAAGGCACCATAATATTTAGGTGGTAACATGGATATTGCTGCTGTTTTTTTATCAAGTTAATCGAAAAATCAGGAATAGAAATCAGAACAGGAAGATTTGAAAAATTTTTAGTTTGGCCAGAAAAGTGTGGATAAAACTGGAGCTAAGGAAGTTGTGGTTGTTAAAGCCATTGTAGCCACTAAAGATTTGCTAAGTCCTTTGAACAGACAAAGTAGGAAAGATGGCTTGAGGGAATTTCAGGAACCCATCTTAGGTTCAAGGATATAAAAGTAAAAGTTTCTTTGAGAAGAGATCGATGGGTACCCTGCTTGTGCAGGGGGGCCTGGGAAGTTGTTTTATCATTTTTAGTTGGTCAGGGCACTCAGAGACTCCTGCAGCTAGGATTCCTGGAGGCTTGGACACTGCTCAAGATGACAGCAGACTTTGGTGTCGACCTCATGGTGCTGGTTCTGCAGGAATGAAGGATGCTGGTGTGAGGGGTCATGGAGGCTTCCAGGGAGATTTAAAAAAAAATAGCTTGGAGACCAGGCAAAGTGTGGTAGGGTCAGAATCTCTCTGGGCTTCCACTGAAAGGGTGATGCATGAATATATGAGAAGGAAGCCAAAGCTGCAGTGAGGACCCGTGATATATAAAGAGATGCCAGTAATGTGAGACATCTGGTGAGGAGATCTGCAGGAATTGAGCAGACATAAGATAAGAGAGAGGCCATCTGGGCTCAACCAGCAAGGTCCTAAGGGTGGAGCTACACAAACCCTTTGGAGAGAACATCATGTGCCACAGATGCTGACGGTAGAACTGCAGGACTTGTTTACCCAGCTGGATTTCAGGCTCGCTTCTGTTCCCATCTCTTCCCTACCTCCTTTGTAGAATGGAAATGTTTATTCTGTGAAACTATCTATGGGTTATTGCTGAGAGCCGTTAGCTAAGTAGGTATGACAATTTCCTTGCCAGCATACCCCATGTTGCTTAGTGGAAGGACTTGTGGAAATAGGACTTGCCTTAGACATTTTGCAGTGACATTGCATGTAAGGTGACCTTGCTCAAGGGCCAGGGCAGATCCGGGTTTAGGGTGGATCAGGGTTTAAGGCTCTCCTTGGATTTAGGGCGTTCCCGGTTTAGGACAATCTGGGTTTAGGGCGGTTCCAGGTTTAAGGTTATTCCTGCTGGGAATAGGGCGTATCCTGCTGCCTGAGTTCCCCTTGAGTTCTCACGGGATTCAGATAGTATTTTTGGGAGACAGAAGCCCAGTGGTGGTGTGGATTTGGGCAGAGAACGTGGATTTCCCTAGAATGTGTTTGGAGAGGGCCGGTGTGAGTTCGGGAATAAAGAATTGCTGTTTGAATCTACAAAGTTGTGAGTGGCTCGTGATTTTGTGCCCAGCCAGACTGTGGCAGGTTATATATAACTTACTTTTGATTTTTACAGGGATTCTTGATGAGAATTTGCCTTGAGTCTCAGAAGACTTTGGACTAGGACTTGTGGACCATACTAAAAATGTTAAAGACTTTGCGATTTGGGGGAATGGAGTAAATGTATTTTGCATTGTGAAATGATCATGAGCTTTTGGGGGCCCAGGGCAGAATGTTATGGTTTGGATATGTAGTGTTGCCCCAAATCCCGAAACAATGCAAGTTGATTAGGTTATGAGGATGTGATTTAATCTATGGGTTAATCCACTCATGCAGAGTAACTGGGTGGTAACTGTAGGTAAGCAGGTTGTGCCTGGAGAAGGTAGGTCACTGCAGTGTACCTTTGGGGTTTATATGTTGTCCCTGGTGAGCTGAAGTTTCTCTCTTTGCTTACTAGTTACCATGTCTTAAACTGTTTTCCTCCACCACACCCTTCTGCCATTATGTTCTACCTTATCTTGGGCCCAGAGCAATGAAGTCAGCCATCTGTGGACTGAGACCTCAAAAACTGTGAGCCCCTCAAAAATTTTTTTCCTCTTTTACTTTCTGTTGCTGGGTACTTTGGCCAAAGAGATGGAAAGAAAAACAGACAAAAAACAACAACAACAACAAAAAACCAACTGACCAACACACACACACACACACACACACACACACACCTTTTTATTACCTATCATATCCTTAAGACACTTACTAATACCTCCTTCACACATTCAAATTAGATGTCAGGCATGAATGTGAAAAACAAAATAATAAAGCTCCTTGAGGAATACTGCAGAGTTTCTGAAAATCTAGAATGGCCAGTGTTATTTAACAGGATGAAAAAATCATCCATTAAAAGAGAACATATTGATAAATTATACTAGCTTATAGTTAGGAGTAATCCAAAGAGAACACTTTGAAAATGAAAAGGCAAGGCACTAAGTGGAAGAAGATACTTGAAATATATCAAACTCACTAAAGAGTTGCAGATACAAAGCACTTTAAAAAAATAATAAAAAAGATAATGAGTCACAGGGATTCATGAAAGAATGTATACAAATAGCCAGTAAGTATAAAGAGTTTTGAATCTTCATCCCTTCAGGCATTTGCCAGTTTGATCCACAGTACTAGAGTGGAAAATACTGACAACATGGAATCTTGGTGCAAAAGAAGCTAGCCTTAAAATGATACTTTAAAAACTGTGTATGGAGCATAGAATTTTCATTAAAAATATCCCAAGAGATCTGTGTCCAACTGTTTTAAAGTATTTGGCAAATGGGAAGAAAAGAGATATGGTAATTGATTTTAACTTTAACCCCAAACTTGTTTTATTTTTTTAAAGAACAATTGTTTTCTAGAATTATTATTCATTCCTTATTTTTTTGAATATGCTATAGGCAATTAAAATGTAGAACTGCATAATTTTCATTATGTTCATTTTTTTTTCATTTCAACATCACTCTCCAAAAAGTAGCTTGAATAATTATTTTATGACTAACAATCGGTGTTAATTTTGGTTATAAAAGGAAAATAACATTTTGAACATATGTAAAATAGCTTATATACCTATAAATTTTAGAACCACAAATATATGGAATGAACTTTATATTATGTAATTCTTGCATGCAAAACATTGTTCTAAGCACTATGAAAACTCACTGCATCATTTCAACTATTCAATGAATTTAATAAAATTAGTATCCTTATTTCATAGATAAAATGGCACTATATAGTTTGGGAACTTGTGCTTGGACTCAAGACATTGAGCAGTGGCAGTTTTCCTTTAGAATCTAAGTTATTTTTCTCTAAATATAGCTAGTGCTCAGAAGAAAGCATGCATGTTTTACATATGTATTAGTAAAAAAAAAATGAAATCAGGAATGTAATTGTTAAGCAGTGAGAATTTTCAAGTGTTCTATTTGCACTATATGAAACCATAAAGCCAAAAAGAAAATACTGAACTGAAATATATTGGAAGAGTGTTAGAAGCTGAAATGAGGAAGTTAATGCTTACTAAAGAAGCATCCACTTCCTTGGGTGACTTTGTAGCCAAGAATATGGCAGAGTCAGGTAGTAGACTGGAACAAGGTACAAGTGAATGTTGAGTTTAGCAAAAGAAACAAATGCAAAACTTCTGCAGCCAGAAGCTATTCCTTGTGTCAGGATGAATGCACTCGAGGCCCTGAAATGTGTACAGATGAAGAATTCCCAAGTGATTTGGATGATTGATCACAAATGGACACTATTGCCATAGGGTTGGTGATTGACATGTGATCCATTCCAAAACATGCTCCATTGAATAAAGTTCAGATTCACTGAAGTGATCCATAAAGACCTATGTAATCTGGTCTCACTGTATCTCTGCCCTCAAGTTCACCAATTTCTTTCTCTTCTCAAGCACCCTGCCCTGTCCACACCACTGAAATTGCACAGTAGCAAGCATCCAATCACTCCATGGCTTTTATTCAGGTTCCATCTTCTCCCTGTAAGTCAGCCCTTGACGGTCTCACTCCTTTCTCTATTACTCATCTCTTGGTTCCATGAATAGTTCAGGTCCTCAAGGAGATGGCACCCCCTCTTAGTTGCTATTTGTATTTATCTCATCATTGCTCTTACCAAAATAGCAGTTGCATAATCATTAATGATATTATTTAATATGTTTCTCCTTCTGGCTTATAAACTATGAGAGGAGATATTTGGAGTTTGTTCTGCTAACACATTTAGTTCCTAGAACTAGAACAGGGAGGTATATAATAGCAATCTAATAGATACACAGTGAATGAATAGAAGAATGAATGAATGAACAAACAAATGATCAATTATGGCTAAGAATATAATTGTTGCTGAGCTGTTCACCTGTTTTAAAGGCCATATGGCGCTCATCAATGTGATAAGGTTAAGTAAGATTACTGCTGATTTTTATCATGTAGTAAAAAATTGCTAATTAGTAAAAATTACTAATCTTATCTCTCAACTACCACAAAGCAAAGAGTTTTAAGGATTTCTTAGTAAACATTTTTCTTTTCCCTTTTTGTATGCAGAATAGTGAACTATAAAAACTTAGAGTAATAGTAATGTGATTTATTAGGAATTTAAGTATTAAGAAGCCAAGCATCGTCCATCATTACTCTGTCTTGACTGCATAGGTCCCTTTGACAAATTGTCCTGGGCTTGCCGTGCTTGCCAGTGAAACACAATGCAAAGCAAATAAATAGAAGATGCCATTGTTAAAAATAGTTTTATATAGTATGGAAGCAATCATCAGTGGTAATTTACAGTGACAGAGCTTCAGTTTTCCATAACAATGAAAGAATTTATAAGAACTTACAGAAAGCAAAAGCTGCCACTGTAAAAATAAGACATTTGGATGTTGATTGTGGCTCAGCAGTAGAGTACTTTCCAAGCGCATGAGGCCCTGAGTTCAATCTCCAGCATTGCAGAAAAAAAAAAAAAAAACCAAAAATAAAAAGATTCTCTATAATCAAATATAATTAAACAGACAACATTCTTTAGACATTAAAGCAATTGCAGAAATACTTATTATATTTTAAGAACTTAGTCTTGTTTTCTGGATAATTTTTAATATTTACAAAAAAGGAATGTGAATAAAATGAAAACTTCAGTACTTTTTTTTTTTTTTTTTTACTGTGGTGCTTACCATAATGACTCATGACATCTGTTCAAATGAGCTAATTAAGTATTTTAGCAACTCTATCTCCATATGTCTTAGAAGTGTTTTTGTGCTTGCATTCAATATTTATGTAGGCATTTCAAATGACCTGTTTTGGCTCTTATAAGCAAAGTTTAGAGAATGAACATTTGCACTATAGAATACTAAGTTTTTGACCAATCTTTTATAGGGTACAACTTTTAAAAAACAAGTATAAGATGTATAGACAAACTGATACACTTGCTTCATTCTCTAATTGTTCCCTCTGTGTCAAACGCAAAGAAGTAATACATTCGAAGTTCAAGCTAAAAGAACTGTGTTTGGTCTCAAAAAAAAAAAAAAAAGACATACATCTTCTTCATCAGATTAGGATGGAAATATTAAAGAATGAATGAGACTCAAGTCCTGGTTTTTCTGATGTGGGCAACGGCAGCCTGCTAGAGAGTTAGAGTCTGAAGAGGGATGCCTCAATTAAAAGACAGCACTGGGAAAGCCACCCAGAATGTTCCACAGAAAAATCATGGTAAGACAAAAACAAAACAAAATAACAACAACAAAACCTCACCTAAGAAGCATTATGAATACATAGTGAGGCTTCCTGACATGAACAACAGTTTAGTAAGTGCAGAATGGAGCATGTCAAAGCTATAAAATTTGAAGAAGTAATTGCTGAAAGTTTTCCAGATCAAAATTATACTATGAGTGCTAAACAGAATGAATTAAAACAAATGAATGCAAGGACAGAACGGTGAAGTCATAGAACATTAAGATAAAGAGAAAAATCTTAAAAGGCACTAGAGAGTAACAGTGTATTTCCAACCACGGAATGACCAATTAAACCAGTGAAAGACATCAGTAATGATAGATTCCAGGAGACAATGGAATAATGAATTTAAACTGCTGAAGGAAAATAACTGTAAACCATATACACAGATAAGCTATTATTCCTGAGTGAAGAAAAAAATAGGCAATGTTCATGCTTACAATTACCAGAAGAATTTACCACCCACACAGGCTCTCATTAAAAGAACTATTAAATGTGTACTTCAGCAAGAAGAAAACTGAACAAAGAAAGAAGCTGTGGGATTCAAGAAACAAATGTTAGTTCCACAACTGATTAAATGCCAGGAAATTTTATTAAATATTGACTATAAATTTAAGTAAAAATTTTTTATTTAAAATAGGATTCAACCCCAATAGCCTGTACAGTAATGACAAGATGGATGAGAATCTGAGTTCCAAGCATCTTTCCAAATTTGGGAGAAGGGGAGAATAATAATGAATAAGTTTAAGCATTTTAAAGGAAAAACTAAAGGGTAGAAACATCCAATTTTATTAATAATGTCTAAATCAGGAGAGGGATAACAAAGGGAGATTTTATTGGAAAGATAAAAATATTATAACAGCCAGGAAATTTAATATAAAATAAAGGATGAAAAGTAGAAAAATGAGATGATGGAAACAAGTCCAAATAATTCAAATGTTATAAGGATAAAATTATGTATAGATATTCAAAATAAATTGTATTTTTCAGGAAAAGAAAAATGGGAATTTTTATAATCATCTTAGAGGAAGGAATAAACTTGTAATTTTAAATCAAAACACAGAATAATAAAGGAAATGATTGATAAAATCAAGTAGATAAAGATTACAATATTTGCACATCAAACAATAACTTAAAGTCAAAACAAATGAAAATCTGAGAAAATAATTGCAGCTTACATCATTGACAAATAATTAAGATTCCTAATGTAATAGAAAATGCCATTTTACCCTAATTCTATATTTACATTCCTTAGGAAAGACACATTTATATAGACATCTGCAATAGTAATCTTGTAGTACAGTACTATTTATAATGATGAAAATGTAAGTATCCAAAATGCCTATCAATAAGAGCAATGATATATTGTTATATGTTTATGTAGTTCAAAACTGTAGGGTGGTAAATTAATTTGATCTTATAAATTGTGCATATATATATATATTTCCCCACATATTATTACACCCATAATCATTGCACAATGTTTGAACTGTGTATAAATGATATCATCTCTTTCCAACCTGCTTTTTATCCTTGCCAGTTATTATTATTAGATTTTTCTATATTGTTTCATGCAGTTCAAGTTTATTCACTTCTATTGCTCTTAAAAATCTTGTTAGAATTCAGCCACATTTTCCTAGACCATGGCCACAAACAACTTATAAAATAAACTCACAATTAGAGTATGCATTTATCATTTTTTCTAGTATTTTCTCTTTTTGAATAAAAATTAAGCCAATTTTTATTATCATTGTGGGCCTCCAGAAATTTGTGCCAGCATTCTTAAGGGTGTTTAGATTTTGTTTCACGGTTTTATAAATCTTCACTCCAAATTTTATTCTGATAGTACTTTCACTTTATAAATACATTTATTCATTCATTCACATTTGCACATATTTATGCACATGCATGCATGCTTATATTTGTATCTATGGTTCATGCAAAGTGTCTCTCAGATATGGGTGAATGGTATTTAAAATTATTTATTCACTGTCTAGCTCATTCCTAATACTGTTCATGATACTTTCTTTTGGGGGGAGGGTGCTGGGGAGTGAACCTAGATCCTTACGCATGGTAGGCAAATGCTCTACCACAGAGTTACACTCTAAGCTCCCCAACACTCTTTGTGTGCAATAATTTCACCACCTTGTGCAACAACTTTTTTAAAACCTATAGTTTGAACAAGTTATAAACCCACAGGAAATTGCTCTGTGATAATCAGGGTGAGGCTCTGTTCCAATATCTGAGAGGTAACATCTAGATTCTGGGAATGTTCTGAGTGATGGGGGTGTCCCATTATGACAGGTAGACCTTGATAGTTTGCACCAATGAGAAGACTCATGGCAGACTCATAGGTAGTTTATGTTATCTAGATGACTCAGGATGAGGGCTAGGACAACCAACCATATGATTAGAGGACTGGGGCTTTGGGACACGTGACAACAACCTGATCTCTGAGAAGTGGAGAGGGCACTGGTGATAAGTCATATAGCTGATGACAAATCAATTTTGTCTAGATAATGAAGCCCCAATAAAATCTCTTGGCCCAGAGACTCTGGTGAGCCTCCCTGGCTGGCAGCTCTCTGCTCGTTATGCACATGCACGTCAACTTGGCCTATTGTAACTCCACAGGGAAAGAATAAAAGAACATTTGCTCCAGGGACTATTTCTGACTATTCTACTCACACTCTGCTTCCTTTCCTTAGGCTGGCTCTGGTTTTGTACCCACTTGCTAAAATAAAACTGTGAATAAGTACAGTGCTTTCATGATTTCTGTGAACCATTATAGCATAACCATAGTAGCTTGCTTTTTAGAAATGAAGATGGCCCAGGCATCCCTCCACTTGCAACTGGTGTCTGAAGTAAAGCTGGTGTCAGGGGTCAATATGTTCAGAAAATAAAATATGCAGGAAGGTTCTGTGCATATCTCATCTACTTTTCTCCAATAGCATGCCTTGCATAACAAAAATATGCAGTTAATTTTCTGTCATTATAATAAATAATTGAGATCATCAGTTTAGAAAAGGTTGATCATGGCTCACAGTTTGGGAGTTTCCAGTCTATGATTGATTGGCCCCATTGCATTTGGACTTGCGGAGATGCAGCATATCATAGTGTAGTGGGGAAGGAATGATAGAGCACAGCTGCTCCTATCATGTTTGGGAAAGTTAAAGAAAGAGAAAGAGACTGGGGTCACACAATTCCCTTTTAGGGCATACCCCCAGAGACCTAGAACCTGCATTATATCTCACCTCTACAAGTTTCTACCACCTCCCAATAGCACCAAGCCAAGTACTAGGCCTTCAACCCATGTCTGGTATGCATTCCAGATCTAAACACCTTCCATAAAATTCATTCAAATTTCAATAGTTTTACAAGACATGCTTGTGTGTGTGTGTGTGTGTGTGTGTGTGTGTGTACACAATGTGATGTTATTTTATTGCATGGTAACTTTGAGTAATCACTGCAACCCTCAAGATATCAAATTCTTCCATCACCTCACAGGTCCTATGGCATTTCTTTATGCTGCCCCCACTCCTCTCGTCTCTAACCCAAGACAACCACCAATGTGTTCACCATATATACAAATTTGTTATTTTAAGAATGCTATTTAAAGGAAGCATACAATATGCACACTTTTGAAATGAATGTTTTTCTCGCAATAATTATTTTGAAAATCTTCAGGTTTTTACATGGATCACTAGCCTTGTTGAATTAACAAACATAAACCAGAGTTTAACTCTTTATCCACTGAAGGATATTTTGGCTTTCTGCTTTTGGGGTATTATACATAGAACTGATACAAATACTTGTACCCAGGTTTTGCATGAGTATATATGTTTTCAATTTTTTCCTGTAATAAATGCCAAAGAATGCAATTACTGGGTTATATGGTGATATAAAAAAATACCAACAAACAATTTTAATAAGTGACTGAACCATCAACAACATATGAGCACTTTTGCATTTCCACCAATATTTGGCAATGTCACTATGAATACAAGCCCTTGTCAGGAGCAGCGGCAGGGGAGCAGCAGCTGGGGTGAGCTGCACTGGGGCCTGGCCACATTGCCAGCTTCCTACCTTTAGCTGAGCACAAGCAGGTGTCCTGGGCACTGTGCATCCACATGGGACACAGCTTTGCAGAGATAGCCGTGCAAGCACAGGCCTGAGGGGTGGTGAACCAGGGCCGAGCCAAACCTGTTACCCTGCAGCCAGACTGGCCCAGGTCAGTGCAGATGCCACTCCACACAACACCACAGCCACCAACACTCCCTCCCTCAGTATCCATAATCCACTATCTTCAATTTCCTAGGAACCTGAGATTGTAGCGAGCAGGTGAGGAAATGGGACAAACCTGAGCAGAAGTTCAGACTCAAGGGTTAACCAACAGCAGTTAGTAATTTTCCAAACCTGGTTAACATAAATTTGGACCAGTAGTGTTCACCCACGGGCTATGTAAACTCCTAGACTAACATACTCAAGTGGTAACTTGCTATCAGGTCTCCTTTCACCCTGTGAGAGTTATGTTTCTATTCTTGAATAAATTCCACTCCTTTCACTCTTGCCTTCTGTTGCTTGAGAATTTCTTTCTTCAGATTTGTGAGTCAGACCCGGGAAAGAAGCTGGTGGTGAGCTGCTGGGGTCTGCTGCAACCCTGGAGCGCATAGCCCACCATTTAGAGCTGCGACCCATAGCTGCAAGACCTGCAGCTTATACAGACCCCACTGGCCAGCAGAAATGGAGAAACTCTAGTTTAAATTGTGTCTTTATTTTTGTCATTCTGATCTCATGGTTTTAATGTGCATTTCCCTAATAACTAATGCTGCTAAACATATTTTCATGTGCTTATTTGATATTCATTCTTCTTAGTAAGAGATTCATATTTTGGGTTTATTTTCTACCTATATTTTAAAAAATATTGAGTTTCAATCATTCATAATGTATACTAGATGCTGTTTAATTGTACAATACATAGTTCACACATATTTTCTCCAATCCGTGGCTGTTTTTCCTCCCTTAATCTTAACAGAATCTATACCAAAACAAAAGATTTAAACTTTGATTAAGTTTGATTTATTGATTTATTTAAAAGGATCATAATTTTAGCATCAAATCTAATAATAGCTCACCTAGTCCTAGGACCTGAAGATCTTTAAATTATTTTTAAAATAAGTTTTATAGTTATGTTAACTTTTAAGCTCCGTTTTTTGTATAAAGATGAAGTTTAAGATGTTTTGAAGTATTTAGTCAAGCACCATTAAGTATGAGATTGGCTTCTTTTGGGGGATTTTTAATAATTAAATTTAGGAAGTTTTCTTTATTTTCAGTTTGTTGAGAGCTTTTCATGATTGTGTTGCTTTTTTGCCAAATACTTTTTCTGCATCAATTGATATGATTTTTCTTCCTTAACCTGTTAATATGGTGGATTACATTAATTAAATTTCAAATATTAAGCAAGATTTACATACCTGGAATGCATTCCCTGATTCAATGTAGGCTACACTTCTTTTTATACATTACTGGATTTTATTTTTTAATATTTTATTACATAGTAACATGACAGGTTTTATCTTGATGATTTTCCAAGTTATACATTCTATGTTTCTAACAGTCATAGTCCATTAAGTCTCATCCTTATATTTATGTAACTGTACTAATTTTCTAAATTTATGAGGATCTGCATATAGTTTTCTATATGTAATATAGAAAATACAAAACACAGGTATTACTCTGTCCCTGATAATTTTGATACTGAATATTCTGGGTTGATAGAGACCTCATAGAAAGCATGAATTTACCATGGAAAAAATACGCACTAAAGTTTTTTTTTTAAATGGTTTTGATATGGCCAAACAAAATATAGTAGAAAATAAATATTTCCAATCAACATACATTCTTTTTAAAAAATGTTTATTTTTTTAGTTGTAGTTAGACACAATACCTTTATTTATTTATTTTTATGTGGTGCTGAGGATTGTACCCAGAGCCTTGCACTTGCTAGGTGAGCGCTCTACTGATGGGCCACAACCTCAGCCCAACATTCTTTCAGTAATTCCCAGATGGTAATTTTGTATCATCAAATTACAAGAAAAATAAAATTCCTTTATTGGCTATTAGATAAGGAGAAGTAAATGATCCTGTCATCCAGATCTCAGTATAAATGTCACCTGTGCAGAGATGCTTTCCCTGGACATCCAGCAAATTCTGTCACTTAATGTCATATTATGACATTTTAATTATTTTCACAAAATGTATCATTATTTAATTTTTCCCCTTTTTTTATTTTTTTTTTTCATGACTTGTCACCAGCACTAGATTTAGAGTATAATTCCCATGAAATTAGGAAGAGGGCAACAATTGGTACTCAATACATTTTGATTGAATTGAATTTGTGGTGGTGGTGGTGGTGTGTGTGTGTGTGTGTGTGTGTGTGTGTGTGTCTTTTTATGAATAGCCTTAGACTAAAATAACATTACACCACTGATGTGAATGAATATTTATTATATGGTAATTATTTTCATGACAATTGTTTCTTTTCTTTTCTCTCTCTCTTTTTTGTACCTGGGATTGAACCCAGAGGAGCTTAGTCACTGAACCACATCCCCAGCCCCCACTTTTTTAAATGTGTATTTTAAAAAATATTTATGTTTTAGTTGTAGTTGAACACAATACCCTTATTTTATTTATTTATTTTTATGTGGTGCTCAGGATCAAACCCAAGGCCTCGCATGTGCTAGGTGAGTGCTCTATCGCTGAGCCACAACCCCAGCACCCACCCCTAGTCCTTTTTAATTTTTTGTTTTTGTTTTTGTGAGACAAGGAAGTTGCTTAGGGCTTTGCTAGTATTCTGAGGCTGGCTTTGAAGCTGTTATCCTCCTGCCTCAGCCTCCTGAGCTGCTGGGATTACAGGTGTAAGCCACCACGCCTGTCTCATGACAATTGTTTTTAAAGAGTTTCTACTTTTTTTTCCTTCATTCTAGGATGGGAGACAGATAAAGCATGGAGAATCTTTGGTGTTATCAAAGGTGTAGAATCTTCTTTAAATAGGAAATTATTCTTATTTGGTGCATCATAATTTTCCAGAAATCTTTTTCCTTTACTACCAAACATAAAGATGGTTCAAGAAGGAGAAAGATGTGATTGCAATGTGTTGCGGCTGTCTTAATGTGGAAGGGTCATTTCTCAGCATGCCTGTTCTAAAATGCATCTGCTTCAGTCTTTCTGAATGTGACTCCAAGCTTAGTGAAATGACATTCCTTTTTATTATGTTACATTGTCACTGCATGGGAAAGCAAGAATTTCTATTCATACTTGTCCCTAGAAATAGCTCAGTAAAGGGTTGGGGCTGTGGCTCAGGGGTAGAGCACTCTCCTAGCACATGTGAGGCCCTGGGTTTAATCCTTAGCACCACATAAAAAATGAATAAATAAAATGAAGGTATTGTGTCCAACTACAACTAAAAAAGAAAAAGAAAAAGAAATAGCTCAGTAAAAAGATGACTTACTCCTGTCTCTTACTACAACTAGATATATCTTATGCAAATATCACATGGTAGGAAAAAAATAGTGGCAATTTTGGTACATTTTGAGAAGTAAAGCATCTTTTTCTTATGAAATTTTTCTGAGGCTAAACTCAAGAAATGTATCCATAAGAAATTGTTGACTAAATTTTACTTTCATCATAAAATATCCTAAACTAGCTTAAAGAGTAAATAATGAATCATGGATTATTTAATCACATATGCAAATTAAGTGCTTTCATGAATGACAATATTTGTGAATTAAAAGTAAATCAATAAGTTAAAGGAAAGTTAGAAACATATCTATGGGATAGTTAGTAAGACATAAAAACAAAACCATAAGAAAATGCATGAACAGCTGAAGGACAAACATAAAAAGTTATTCTTACTAATTATACAAAGTATGCAAACTCAAAGAATGATGAATTTCCATTTTTACTGAGTAGATTGACAAATATTTATAGGTAATATATTATTGAGGTTTGGCAGGTTAGGAAAATATCGTCTTCTCTATAATGTATTGCATACCATCTTTTTTTTGATTTCTGGAAGGAAGGATAACAACAGAATCACATGTTTTAGGAAAACATATTCATTATATGTATATATCCATACTTAGATATTTATATATGCTAGAAAAAATCTTGGAATATTTTTTCTAAACGTTAATCATGACTATTTCTACATAGAAAGAGTATGGATTATTTTTACTATGGCTTCTTTTTTCCTACAGTGAATATATTACATGTATAATTAAAAAACTGGAAGTTAAAAGTTCACTTTTGAGTCACAAATTTTTAACTTTTCAGAGACCCGATAGCTAGAATCTGCTATTATATTCTTGCTATCCCCTCGTCACATTTAAAACATGAGATGGGAAAACAATGAAGGAAATGAAGTGTCATTACCGGGCAAACCAAGCATTGTTGCCCAAGAGAGATAATGACAATGGCTATTAATTATTGATTGCCTGCTATGTGTGCTCAAAGTGCAATTGCAGAAGGACAAACCCTAAGATCCCACAGACTGCAGCATTCCTACGCAAGCTTTAAAGAGTGGTATATTGATTCAATCAATAGCTCCCATAAGATCTGCCCTGAATGCATGCCCTTTGCCCACTAATTTGTAGTTCTTTCTAATTTCATCCTGAACTTAGCAGGTATTTGTTTTGGCCTATGACAGAAGTTAAGGCCAGCTCAGGTTGCCATGTCAAAATACTGTAGATTGGGGGTTGACATGTGACTTCTGTTTCTGACAGTCTAGCAGGCTGAGAAGCTTAAGATCAACACACTGGCAGATTTTTTTCTTGTGAGGATTCTTCTTGCAAGCAGCTGCCTTCTCACATGTTGGAGAAAGGAAGCTCTGATATCTCTTTCCCTATAATAAGCACTGAGTCCTAAACATAATCAGATTTCTAACCCCAATCACCTCCCAAGCCACCACCTCACATTGGCTTCAACATAGGAATGGCGACAACATCATTCAATTTATAGTAAAAGGAAGGCAATTGTAACAAAGGCACAGCTTGAAAAGCCAAGATGTTTCTGCTTGCTATCTTGCCCAGTCTTACTTTTTGCACTTCTTTTGTAGTATTAGGACATTCTGAACTAGCCTGCTAGAGCTTTGTGACAGACATGAGAAGGGGACTGTCATCTGGTCATAGGCATTCCAGCCTGGGCCATCCTAGATCAGCCAGACTGAAGTCAAACTCCAGCTGACCACAGTGCTTTAGATAATCCTGATAAGATCAGGTGAGCCATGTCCAGACAGCAGAACCCCCAGCCACCCTATAGGCTCATGAGCATTAATGTATGTCTATTGGGTTTTAAGACAGTAACATGGGGGTGATGTGTTATGCTGCAGTAACTGATAATACACATCTCAGCAAGAGGCACTTCATCTCAAAGTAACATATGTTTTAAGCATGTAAATTTGTCAGATTTTGGACCGCAATCTTAACAACTTAGCTCCTCTTAGATAATTATGAATATCTGCCAGCTAAGATGACATCCAGATTTCTGGATGTCCAAGGCCAAAGTTCTGATCCTGACCAATAACTAGAGAGCATTGATAACACTTATGCCTCAAAAATTATGGTTTTATTACATACTGAAAGATAAGTCTAAGGTAACATAATTACTCTGATTTACAAAAAGGAAAAATGAACCTTAGAAGGATTAGTTGATTTGCCAATATAAAAAAGGAAGAAAATGGCACAACCAATCCTTCATAACAGTCCTCTTAGTTCAGAAACAGCCTCTAAATGATAGGTTACCCAAATCAACAGAGTGACAAGAAATGGTGAGCTTAGGAAGGAGAAGACAACCTTGGGAACTCTGTTTGCTGATGACTGACAGATGTTATGGTTTAGATATGAAGGTGTCCCCCAAAATTCATATATGAATATGAAACAATGCAAGAAAGTTTATAGGTGAATTCTTTGGGTTATGAATGTGTTAATCTAATCAGTGAGTTAATCCACTCTTAGGGATAAACTGGGTGATAACTGTAAGCAGGTAGAGTGTGGCTGGAGGAGGTGGGTCACCAGGTGCATGCCTTTGGGGTTTATATTGTATCCCTGGAGAGGGGAGTCTTTCTCTCTCTCTCTCTCTCTCTCTCTCTCTCTCTCTCTCTCTCTCTTTGCTTCCTGGTGCAGTGTTTCCAGCTGTTTTCCTCCACCACATGCTTTCTGCCATGATGTTCTGCCTCTCTTCCAGCCCAGAGCCATGGAGTCAGTCTTCTATGAACTGAGACTTCTGAAATCATGAGTCCCCAAATAAACCTTTCCTTCCCTCAACTTGTTCTTTACAGGACTTTGGGTCAAGGTGGCAAAATAGCTGATGAGAACAGCATCTTCATTCCCAGTTCTCTACAGATTCTCATGTACATGCTTTTCCACCAGAAGGATGAACCTCAAACTCTCCACCCATAAAGTTGTGACCAGAGGGAAGCCCCACGTTCAGGGACCACAATGTGCAACCGCACCCACCTGGAAGTTTGCCTTGTAAAGAATCTCAGTCCTGCTTTGCAGACTCTTTAATTCAGACAAAGAACTGTGTTTACTTTTGTTTGATGTTTTTTTTATCCATGGGTCTGTTACAATATTAAGGAAATAAATTGTGCCTTTCTATTGATTTCCCGAGTGCCTTGTACATACGATCTATTGAATAAATCTTTGTCAAATGAATGAAGGTAAATGGATTCTCTGAATTTAATGGGTTTGAATGTATGATGTCAAAAACTTGCTATTTTAAAGATTCTATAACTTATTATTTCAAGGTACCAATGAGATCCTTTGTTTCATTTCTGGGAATAAAGAAACTGCTGAATTATTTTCCTCATCTCAATACTTAATCGAAATTATATTCACCTTATAGATGCATCCTCTTAAAATTATAAAGTAGAACAAATTGCATTTCTCTTCAATTTGGGTGACCTATTCTGATAAAAACAAGTGGTCTCCTATATTGTCCTTAGGAGGAACAAAGTCTGGCCTCAATAATGCTTGTTATGACTTGACTTCTTATCTATTAACTTCTCTAGTGTCAACAGAGATCGAATTTAAAAGTAGAAAAAGCAAATAGTTTTGTATAAAAAAATTAGCCATATATACCACAGGATCAGGCCATCAATAATCCCTACATTGCTAAAAAAGGAAACTAGTTCTAGAACCTTCTTGTCAACTCTAACCTGATTCCATATCAACATATCATATATGCTTATAAAGCATAGCGATGTATCCTCTTTGAGGAGCCTAAAATCAGTAGCCCCCAAATACCAGTCTTTGCATCAGTAACACAGAAAGACCTGTTTATAATCTGGATGACTTATTGAGAACCTTGTCGTTGTTAGTTAATTCTTTGACACTAGTGTCTGCTGTTGTAGTTATTGGTGTTTCTTGTTATCAATTCATATATCTCTGTTTTGAAACTGATAATAATACTTTTCTTGCCTACACTGCCCCTTATTTCTACTTTAATTTAAACCAACTATCAACACTAAAAAGAACCATAGTGGGATGCGCTTATTCAGAGATCTCTCTACACACTTACTATGGGCCATCTGGAATATGAATGCTTCACCGTTCTTTCATTGAACTGAATCTCTTATTCTAGATAGAAAATATTTTGATCAAAGGGCTTTCCCAGATTATAAAAAAATAAAAGAAGAACATCACTATGTCTTCTGAAGGCCCACGTGTTAAACTAGCCTACTTTGAGAGTAGGTTAGTTTCTAGAGAATAAATAGTAAGCCAGGACAATGAAATCTCAATATGTCTTTCAACTAAATGTGGTGTTGTTTCTTCTGTCTCAACTGCCAAACTGACATCAATATCAACAAAACTGTTAGAAATGATACATTTTTAGGGCAGGTGATCTAGTCTTTGAAGTAGCCATTGTCAACATTTTGACATGCCAATGTAGAGCAAGTGCATATTGTGCTTTTGAGATTTCCTTCTTTGAGGCTGGATCTAGGAAGCTTCACCCAAGAGCACTTAGAGAAACTGTAATAGAAAGTAGCATTCGTGGTGACATTAGGAGCAGTTTGTTAATAAGGGGGATGCTAATGTGTGTGCTCAATTTATAGGTGTCTTAAGATGGCAAAAACATGCATTTGTCTTCTATAACTTAGTGTCTTCCAAAACAAAAAGGAACAGACACTGGCTGAGGTGTGCATTCCACTTACTGGAGTAGTTTCATGATAGTACATCCAATTGGAACTTTTCTGTCTCACCCACCAGGGTGAGCATGGATCTAGTTATATCCTTTGACTCAATGCACACTGTATTGTGCTATTTGAAATAAGCATTCCTGGTATGCAGTAGGCTCTTAGCGACATGTGCCAGATGAAAATTGGTGTTGAGTAACAATTCTTACCTACCTTAAGAGATTGAAATAACCCATAATAACATGAAAAAATGAAATTTCACATAAGCCAAATCACTAGATTAGTATAGATTGACTGGATACCAGCTGCCCTCCAGGTTGTTTCTGGATAATGCATAATGGCTGAGAACACAATTTTGTAACTATGCAAATGTGGCAACTGCAAGAGTGCAGTGTAGGAAGTTAGCTCAGAAATTACAGTGATATCTAAGCATATTCATGATTGGCGTTAATGGAAGTTCTCCATTATTTTCCGAATGGCCTTTAGCCAAAGCTAGGAGGTCATCAGCAAACCAAGTTGCTATTCAAACCTTCGGGTTTCAGAGATCACGAGAGTCTATAAAGGATTATCTACAAGTTTTAGCTTACTTTATTAGAGCTTCCTAGCGTGCACATAATAAATGAGTTAATGGAAATATCTGATGGAGAAAAAAAATGTGTTATGTGCTTTGTGCTTGAAGGTAGAAAAGGATTAATTTAAAATTTCATCAAGTTATGCCACTATAATAAATTAAGCCTCTTAGTTTTGTTTTGGTATTTCGTGCTTAAATAAGGTTTGTATGAGGAACATATTCAAGTGCTGATTATGTGTCCCTAAGTCACTATTTATCATAAATTTAATTCTACTTAAACAGATTGGGATTATATTGTTCTAGGGATACTATTGTTAATTCAGATTCAACTACATTTTAAAGTTATGCTTTATACACTACAGATGATCTTAAGATCTTGCTACACTGATAAGAAAGCTAGACAATTTCCAAAAATATCCCCTTTTCTTTCTTTGAAAGTAAGAGAAACATCACTATGCTACTCATCCTGTTCATGAAATATTTACTTTATAAAATATTTACAATGACACAAATTTGGTGTGAAAATGCCAGAATTGTGTACTCATTAGTTAATCAGGAAAAGAAAGCACAAATTCTGAGTTGCCCAATAATTTTGACAGCCATGGCTATAGTTTATATATATAATGTCTTCTGAAGGCCCACGTGTTCAAGTTAGTTCAGAAATACAGTGATATCTAAGCATATTCATGACTGGCGTTAATGGAAGTTCTCCATAGTCCCAGGTCAGTGAGCTTGGTACCCAGCTTATGGCACTACTGGGAGAGGTGAAACCTTTAGGTGAAAAGAAGTTAGGTTGTCCAAGGCATAACCTTGAAGAGCATTTTAGGACCCTGGTTCCTTTTTTTCTCTCTCTGCTTCTCAGCTGCTATGAAGCAAGCAGCTTGCTCTCCTATGTGTTTTCTGCCATATTGTGCTATCTCACTAAAGGCTCAAAGGCAGTAGGACAACTCACCATGAGCCCAAATAAACTTTTCTAAAACCATGAGCCAAAATAGCTTTTCCTTCTTATAAGTTGATTACCTCAAGTATTTTGTTACAGTAAGGGAAAACTGACTAAAACAGCCATGAAGAAGTTCAACCCAGACCTGAAATATTTAAAATAAATCAGAAAAAAAACCAGTTTAGTTTTCAAGACAATATTGAATATATTAAACACCACAAAGCTAAACAAAATAAAATAAGACATTACTTCAAAAATTATTCTTTTCCTAACTGTGACATGGGCAATGAATGAAATGAAATAATTTGTTTACTTTTTGTATTTGTATGACATAGCATTATACACAAAATGGAAATGAAATTATTTAAAACAAAATCTAATTAAGGAATAAAATGATAAAGAATCAGACATCTCAGATGTAATAAAAAATGCTTAACTTTGTCAGTCTATTAAACATTGAACTGAAATGTGCAAGCAAGCACAATAAAACATAACAAAAATGAATGGCACAGACACTGGAATGAAGGAAATACAATTAGCATTTTTAATTATTTTCAGATCATATGACTATCTAAAAACTTTTCTCAAAATATACAGATCAAGGACTTGGGATATAGCTCAGTTGGCAGAGTGCTTGCCTCACATGCACAAAGCCCTGTGTTCACCATACACACACACACACACACACACACACACACAAAGATATGCAGATCAATAATTAGAATAGTTTATCTAATTATTGAGAATATAGCAAGTGGCTGAAAGTAAGAGGAACTTAAAAATAGTCAATTATAATTTCATGCATCAATCCAAGATGGTGGGCCAGAGGGAGGCAGCATTCTGCGTCTCTCAGTGACCTGAGACTCAAGTAGTGAGAATACAGCTCCTCTGTAAGCAATATTCCTGATTCTGTGCAGGAATCACAGTGGCCAGGGATCCAGGCCTCAGCATCAGAGTAGGTGAGACCTCCCAACTATTTGCCCACACAGGACTACCGGGTTCCTGAGAGGGACCATAGGCATCAGCACCCTTGCAAAACTTTCGGCCACCCACCTGAGCAGAAATCATGGATGCCACTCCCATGCAGGACACCTGGCAGCTTCCTTAGTGCAGAAACTCTGGCTGCCATTCCTGTATGGACCCCCATCTACCAATGTGGGGCTCCTTCGGTTGCCGCCATCTTGGGTCTCAGAAACAGCAGAGAGAGTCCCCAATGAGCAGTCACCTCCCTGCACCTGGAAACTTCATACTGGCTCTGAAGTCAGCCAACACCACACACTGCATGCCACAGAGCTCCTCTCTGAACGTATAGTCCAAAGCCATTGCCCAGCTCCTCCCACCCAACGTCACACTCCCTTACTAAAAGCAGGTGCCTCCATTGTGGGTCACTTTCATCACCATCTTCAGTGGGAGCAACTCCCAGTTGGAACTTTGGTTACCCAGTTTCTAACTCACCCCTCTCCCCAGCAGCTGCTCTCCCAGCACAGTGACACCCTGGTTACCTTCACCATCCTGAGAACAGAGATACCAGCTAACAACAGTCAACCCCACCTATTGGATGAGAAGGGAGGCAGGAAAGTTACTGATCTTCAACCAAAACAAGCCCTGTGTCTTCCTTCAAGACCTTTTTTTCCCTTACTTTTTTTTCTCTCTCCCACTCTATTCTCCCGCCCTCACATCCTCAACATATGTGAAACCACGTACTTTGCATGAATTAGGATTTTAAGTACTGAGATCTCTGAAGAGTATATTCAGTTGTGTTGTATATTCTTTTTTTCTCACCAATTTCTACTATTTTAACATTTTTAAAATTTTTCTTAATGTATATGTGAGTTTATTTTATGTACTGTACTGTCTTCCCACTTACTTGTCTACCCCAAATTACTTCCTCTCTCCTGCTACTAATCTTCCTCTTTAGATTTCTCTTTCACACTTTCTAAGATATATTAACTCTGTATCCTCACCTCCTACCTCCTCAGCATATCATCCCACTCCTCACCCCCAGTTCGTTGTCCACCATTAGAAACTGTAAATCTAGGTTTTACAAACCTACTGAGTATATTGTAGATAATAATTGAATTCACCATTTCTGTACATTGTGACCAAAATGTAAACGTATTAATAGCAAACATTTGTTTTAAGGATATCTATTGTTTATATTGGGATCTGTTAAAAATTGTCCTTCACACAGTAAAAATGATAAGAAACCATGAGCAGAACATTCAATAAATATGGGATAGCATAAAAGGACCAAATTTAAAAGTTATTGGGATAAAAGAAGGCATAGAGTTCCAAACCAAAGGAATGAATAATCTATTTAATGAAATAATGTCAGAAAATTTTCCAAATATGAAGAATGAATTGGAAAACAAAATTCAAGAGGCTTACAGGACACCATATATACAAAATCACAACAGATCTACACCAAGGCACATTATAATGAAAATACCTAACATACAGAATAAGGAGAAAATATTAAAAGCCATGAGACAAAGGAATCAGATTACATCTGGGGGGAAACCAATTAGATTATGTGCGAATTTTTCAACCCAGACCCTGAAAGCTAGAAGATCCTGGAACAACATATATCAATTTCTGAAAGAAAATGGATGCCAACCAAGTATCTTATATCCAGAAAAATTAAGACTCAGATTTGATAATGAAATAAAAACATTCAATGATAAACAAAAGTTAAAAGAGTTTACAACTCGAAAGCCTACACTACACAATATCCTCGGCAATATATTCCATGAATAAGAGTTGAAAAACAACAATAAAAATCAGTAAAGGGAGGTATTACACTGAAGAAAAAACTAATCAAAGGGGAAACCAAGTCAAGTTAAATATCAAAAATGAGTAAAAATGGCTAGGAATACAAATCATGTCTCAATAATAACACTGAATATTAATGGCCTAAACTCATCAATCAAAAAACATAGGCTGGCAGATTGGATTTTTAAAAAAAAAGACACAACAATATGCTGTCTCCAAGAGACTCATCTCTTAGGAAAAGACATTCATAGACTGAAGGTGAAAGGTTGGAAAAAATCATGCCACTCACATGGACTGTGGAAGTAAACAGGTTTTTCCATCCACATATAAAATAAAGTACACTTCAAGCCAAAATTAATTAAAAGGGATAAAGAAGGATATTTCAAACTGCTTAAGGAAGACATTCATCAACAAATCATAACACTAATTAATTTACATGCCCAAAACAAGGATGCATCAATGTTCATCAAACAAACTCTTCTCAAGTTCAAAAGTCAAATAGACCACAACATAATAATTCTGGGTGACTTTAACATACCTCTTTCACCACTGTATAGATCATCCAAACAAAAGCTGAACAAAGATACTAAAGAACCAGTAATACCATCAATAACTTAGACTTAACTAACATATATAAAATATTTTGTCCTTCAATGAATGGATACACTTTCTTCTCAGCACCACATGGATCTTTCTCTAAAATAGACAATATATTATGCCACAGAGCAAATTTTAGCAAGTATAAAAAAGTAGAGATATTACCCTGCATTCTATTAGATCATAATGGAATAAAATTAGAAATAAATGATAAAATAAAAATACCTGTAGACTAAATAATATCCAACTGAATGAACAATGGGCTGCAAAAGTCATGAAGGAAGAAATTACAAATTCTTACAGGTGAATGAGAACACAGATACAATGAATTAAAATCTCTGGGACACTATGAAGGCAGTACTAAGAGGAAAGCTCATTGTATGGAGTTTATTCTTTAAAAGAAGGAAAAGTCAACAAAGAAATGACCTCACACTACATCTCAAGGTCCTAGACAAAGAAGAACAAATCAGCAGCAAAAGCATTAGAAGACAGGAGATAATTAAAATCAAGAGTTGAGATCAGTGAAATTGAAACAAAAGAAACAATTGAAAAAATTGACAAGTTGGTTCTTCAAAAAATAAATAAATAAAATTGACAGATCCTTAGCCATGCTAACAAATAGAAGGAGAGAGAAAACTCAAATCACTAACATTCATGATGAAAAAGGAAATACCACAACAGACACTACCGAAATAGAGAAGATAATTAGAAATTCTTTTGAAAACTTTTACTGCAATAAAATAGAAAATATCGAAGGCATTGACAAATATCAAGAGTCATATGATTTGCCCAATTGAATCAGGATGAAATACATAATTTAAACAGATCAATTTCAAGCGATGAAATAGAAGATGCCATCAGAAGCCTACCAACCAAAAAAAAAGCCCAAGACTGAATGGATACACATACAGGTTCTACAAACCCTTTAAAGAAGAAGTAAAACCAATGCTATTCAATTTATTTCAGGAAATAGAAAAAGAGGGAGCACTTCCAAACTCATTTCATGTGGACAATATCAATCGGTTTCCAAAACCAGGCAGAGACACATTAAAAAAAAAAGAAAGAAAGAAAGAAAGAAAAGAAAAGAAAAGAAAACTTCAGACCGATATCTCTAATGAATATAGTCGCAAAAAGTCTCAATAAAATACTGGCAAATTGAATACAAAACCATATCAAAAAAGATTGTGCACCATGATCAAGTAGGGTTCATTCCAGGGATGCAAGGTTAATTCAACATATGGAAATAAAAAAAATGTAATTCATCACATCAATAGACTTAAGGATTACAACCATATGCTCATCTCAATAGACATAGAAAAAACATTTGACAAAATACAGCACCCCTTCATGTTCAAAACACTACAAAAACTAGGGATAATAGGAACATAGCTCAACATTGTAAAAGCTACCTATGCTAAGACCCAGGCCAACATCATTCTAAATTGAAAAAAATTGAAAACATTCCATCTAAAAACTAGAAAAAGACAGAGATGACCTCTTTCATCACTTCTATTTAACATAGTTCTTGAAACACTGGCCAGAGCAATTAGACAAAAGAAATGAAAGGGATACAGATAGGAAAAAAAGAACTCAAATTATCACTATTTGCCAACAATATGATTCTATACCTAGAAGACCCCAAAAATTATACCAGAAAACTTCTAGAACTAGTAAATGAATTCAGCAAAGTAGCAGGATACAAAGTCAACACCCATCAATCAAAGGCATTTCTGTATGTCAGTGACAAATCTTCTGAAAGGAAGACGAGAAAAACTACCCCATTTACAACAGCCTCAAAAAAAAAAAAAAAAAAAGACAAAACAAAACAAAACTTAGGAAGCAACCTAACAAAAGAGGTGAATGACCTCTACAATGAAAACTACAGAACGCTAAAGAAAGACATTAAAGAAGACCTTAGAATATGGAAAGATTTACCTTGTTCCTGGATAGGCAGAATTAATATTGTCAAAATGATTGTACTACCAAAAACACTATACACATTTAATGCAATTCCAATTGAAATCCCAATGACATACCTCGTAAAAGAGAAAAAGCAGTCATGAAATTCATCTGGAATTATAAGACACAATAGCTAAAGCAATTCTTAGCAAGTAGAATGAAGCAGGTGGCATTACTATACCAGACCTTAAACTGTACTACAGAGAAATAGTAACAAAACAGCATGGTATTGGCACCAAAATAGCCTGGTAGACCAATGGTATAGAACACAGGACACAGAGACTAACCCCATAATTACAGTTATATTATGTTAGACAAAGGCACCAAAAACATGCACTGGAGAAAAAATAGCCTCTTCAACATATGGTGCCGAGAAAACTGGAAATTGGTATGCAACAAAATGAAATTAAACCTCTGTCTCTCACATGCACAAAACTCAACTCAAAGTGGATCAAGGAGATAGAATTAAACCAGGAACTCTGCGTCTCATAGAAGAAACAGTAGGCCCAATCTCTAACACATCTGATTAGGCCCCAACTTCCTTAGTAAGACTCCTATTGTGCAAGAATTAAAACCAAGAATCAATAAATGAATGGATTCAAACTAAAAAGCTTCTTGTCAGCAAAAGAAACAATCTGTGAGGTGAAAGCCTACAGCATGGGAGCAAATTTTTACCACTTGCACATCAGATAGAGCACTAATCTCTAGGGTATATAAAGAATTCAAAAAACTAAACACCAAAAAAAAAAAAAACCCCAAAAACCCAATCAATAAATGAGCCAAGTACCTGAACAGACACTTCTCAGAAGGTATTATACAATCAATCAACAAATACATGAAAAATGTCCAACATCTCTAGCAATTAGAGAAATGCAAAAATCTAAACTACTCTAATATTTCATCTAACTCCAGTCAGAATGGCAGCTATTATGAATACAAACAACAATAAGTGCTGGTGAAGATGTGGGGGAAAAGGTACATTCATAAACTGCTGGTGGGACTAAATTGGTGCAGCCAATATGGAAAGCAGTATGGATATTTCTTGGAAAATTCGGAATGGAACCATCATTTGACCCAGCTCTTCCTTTCCTCAGTCTATACCCAAAGGACTTATAAACAGCATACTACAGGGACACAACCACATCAATGTTTATAGCAGCACAATTTACAATAGCTAAACTGTGTAACGAATCTAGATGTCCTTCAGTAGAAGGATAAAGAAAATGTGGTATAAATACACAATGGAATATTACTCAGCAATAAAAGAGAATAAAATCATGTCATTTGCAGGTAAATGGATGGATTTGGAAAATATAATGCTAAGTGAAGTTATCCAATGCCAAAAAAAAACAAATGCCAAATGTTTTCTCTGATATAATGTGGCTAATTCACAGTGGGATTGGGAGGGGGAGTATGGAAAGATTAGATGAACTCTATATAGGGCAAAGGGGTGGGAGGGAAAAGGAATGGGTATGGGGGTAGAAAATAGGGTGGAATGAAATGGACATCATTACCCTAAGTACATGTATGAAGATGTGAATGGTGTTTATATACTTTGTATACAACCAGAAATATGAGAAATTGTGCTCTATATGTGTAATATGAATTGTAATGCATTCTGCTCTCATATATAACAAATTAAAATGAAAAAATTTAAAAAATAGTTTTATGCATTCAAAAACATTAGAAATATAATTTAAAATTAGCCTTCTGTAGCTTGGTGCAGGGGCACACACCTGTAATCCCAGTGACTTGGGAGGCTGAAGCAGGAGGATTGGGAGTTCAAAGCCAGCCTCAGCAAAAGTGAGCTGTTAAGCAACTCAGTGAGACCTTGTCTCTAAATAAAATGCAAAATACGGATGTTACTCAGTGTTCAAGTGCCCCAGAGTTCAATCCTCCCTACCCCGAAATAGCCATCCATAATAATAGTATAAGAGTTATAAATACCTAAGAACAAAGCTAACAAAATATGAGCTAGAATAATATATGGATAATTATAAAACTTTAATAAAATATGCCATGAACCAACATACCATGTTAATTGAAAGAAACATTCAATTCAAAGTAAACATGCTACTTTTCTCCAGACTGAGCTAGAGATTCATTGTAACTCCAGAAATATTCTTAAAAGCCTCTATTTAAAACAAAAACAAAAACAAAAACAAAAACGTCAAGAATTATTTCTAAATCGAGCAGGCCAAGAGTAAAGACTCAAAAGTCACATAGAAAGAGTAGCAATTAGACTAAGAGCAGCAGTAACAAAAGAAGCCAGAATATTAGAAAACACTCATTTCAGCATGCCAAGAGAAAATATTCTATTAATTTAGAGTTCAATAACCAGTAGAATTTGTTTGGGGGTGACAACATGTTTTGAGATTAAATATTGGTAGAGAGTTGCCCAACATTATGCACATATTAAACCTCATTGGAGTATACACTTTTAAATGGTAAGTTGTATCATATGAAACTTATATCCCAATCAAAAAGAAGGGATAGGAACAATATTGATAAAAATATAGGTTAATGTAACAATAGTCAACTGCATTTTTCTACTTTTAAAAGCAAAAATAATAACACTAAACATGAAAAAAAAAATAGCCCGGGTCTAAAGTACAAGAAAGTAATAGAATATTGATATGAATTGTATGTTTGTGTCCCCTGCTAAACCCATATGTTGAAGGCCAGGACCTAATATGATGTTATTTGGAGGTGAGGCTGTTGAGAGGTAATTAGATTGAGATAAGATCTCAAAGGTAGTGGTCCCAATATGGGATTAGTGGCCTTTTAAGGAGAGGAAGACCCCCACATCATGCTCTTTCCCTACCATGTGAGGATACAGCAAGAAGGCAGTCCTCTGAGCATCATGAAGAGCACCCTCACCAGCTACTGAATCTCTTAGCACTGCACTCTTGGTCTTTTCAGTCTTTAGAATTATGACAAAAAGATGTACATTGTTAAAGTCACCAAGTTAGTTAATTGGAGCTGCTATAACAAATTATCATAGCTTGGGTGGCACCTAAAAATAGAAATTCCTTTCTCATAGTTCTGGAAGCTGGAAGTCTGAATTAGAGTGCCAAAATTATTGGGTCCTGATGAAGGCCACCTTCCTGGTTGCAGACTGCTGAATTCTCATTGTCTCTCACGAGGCAAAGGCAGGAAGAGCCAAGCTCTCAGGACAAGCAAGTACAAGGGCCCTGATTCCCTTCATGAAGCTTCTGCCTAATTCTAATTACTTCCCAAATGTCATACCTCCTAAAACCATCACATTGTGGGGTAGGGTTTCAACAAAGGAATTTTTGGAAGATACCACATTCAGATAATAAGAGCCTCCCATACCGTGGTCTTTAGCTATTGCAGCATAAGCTAAGACACATATCAATCTGGGAGGAAATAATCAGAGTTAAAGTGGGCTGAGATCTTGTATTTCAGGGTGAATGTACAGCTATTCATCAATTTTAAAATGTTAGATTAGTAGGCATGTAAAAATGTCTTGAGTACCTAAGTTTAAAAATCATAAAGCGTAATGTGCATGACTTTTCAACCATAGAAGGCATTGTGAAATTCAAAAATAAAATTTTGAAATAAAACCCAGTTAATAAAATTTTAAAAATGTAAAGTAACAAACTCATCAGAAAAAGAAGAAACAGAAAATCCTCTGAGTTATATTTTGCCTGTGGGAGGGATATGAATTGTTGTGGCCAAAGGGCAGACTATAGCATAAGATGTGTTAGATATGGAAAGTGAAAAACCCCAAGACAGTGTCGTCTGGGGAAAGGGAATAAAAAAGAAAGCTATACATTGATACCTTTCATCTCTTTCAAGATAAATCCTTTTCAGATGCTGGCCAATGGTGGGGAGAAAGTGTTTTACCAAACCTAGAATGATGGTCTCTAGGAAACACTAATCTTTTCTAAGATAAATCCTCTCTAGGTGCTGGCCACTGACCCCCGATCCCAAGCCCAAATTCCTGAGTGCCCAAACTGACACGCTCACTAAATCACCTCTTAGTATCACCCACAAAACCCCAACTTCTCCTTTGGCCATTGGCTCATTTTCCACCAGGAAAATGGATCCATTGGAGGTATAATCCTGTCCCTGAATAAAAGGCTGAAATGATCCATGAAGTTTGCTTCTGGACCGATACTTTTGTGCTAATAGGATGATTTCCTAAAATAACCACAACAATATTTCTGATCCGGCTTGGTCTTCTAGAACACTGGTAATCCTTTACTAAGAAAAACTGGAATCCATTCCCCTTTCTCTTAAAGGTGTGAGCCTGTGAGACTGCTTTGACAAATAGAAAGTGGCATGACTTTTCGTGGTGAGTCATTGAATGTGACATTGCTTGTAGCTGGTTCTCTCTCGAGGGACACAAGTTCTTGGAATCACATATTAAGAAAACATAGATCACGTGGAGAGGCTATATGGGTGTGGTGTTGAGAGCCCCAGCTAAATTCCCAACCTAGATCAGTATCAAGAGCAGGTCTGTGAATAAGTAAAGGTTACTAAGGATTCTAGCCCCTAGTTCTTCCTCTGTTCCAACAGATACAAAGTGGAAAGATAAGTTATCCCTATAGGTACAGAGTTACACACACATGAGCAAAATAAATGTTGCTGTTGTTTGAAGCTACCAAGTTTGGGGTGATTTGTTAGGCAGCAATAAACAACCCAAACTGTTAAACTCTCTATTAGCATTAAACAAACAAACAAACAAAAAAACGCTAGTTCAGGATTAGTTATTCTAGGTTAAGGAAAAAGAAATGTTGAAAAACATTTTTAATGGTTTTGTTAATTCAGAGATGCAGTGGTCCCTTGGAGTTCATGAGTATCTTTTAAATCCTTGACATATTGGTAGACACTGAATAAATGAAATGATTCAAAACTGTCAAATACACCAGCAACCTGAACTGCTCTGGTTTTACCAAAGTATTGCATTATCTCACCACAGAATTTCTAGAAATCCTCAGCTGTGCTGTCCACATGTCTTCCTTCTGAGCTGGTGTTTACACCCATTCCCTAAAAGGCAAGGCTATGTGGGTGACTCTGGTAGGTGTGTGGCTCTTGGCACACAGGTAAGAGCACATACCTAGCACGCACTAGGCCCTGGGCTCCATCCCCAGCACTGCAGAAAGACAATGAGCTCAGCTCAATGTTCGTTTTGACAGTTGTAGTAAAAATAACTAAATCATCGATCAAAACTTGGTGACACATGGGGAGAGCACAAGAGCTGACTCTACTACTCTGATGGGAAGTAACATTAATTGTTAACTGTTTCAAGGCTGGAAAGTCAGGGTGAGGTGGTTTCTATTCTAAGGAAGGTATTTGTGTAAGGACAGCAAATCAAGATGGGATGGAAAACACGGAGGGGAAATTGGCTGGGGTTGTATAATTTAGGAGTAGTTTACCAATATAGGACAGCTTTTATTGAATAATAAAAGGATTCTGACAGGGAGTTTCCTTAGACTGAAGGAGACATCATGGCTATGAATCCTCCTTAGTTCAGAGATTGGACATTAGGTACAGTGCAGTATTATATCCCGTGAATACAACTACAAAGGAGTCCTCAGAGAAGCCCAGTTAAAATTATGGGCAAGAAATGAAGCATTTTGTTATGGGGATTTACTTCTACCCCCGGGTGCCCTAAGGCGACCTCAGGCACAGCATAAACTTCCCCAGGTAACACAAACAAGGCTCAGTATTGTTGAGAAACACACTTTTCATAGACAGTTCTATTAAAAATAGGGCACATTTCCAGCGGTTTATTCCACATCTGCTTTTTAGGCACACACCATGCTCCTAGGAGCTAGGCATAAGAAGATAGGTAGGTAGACAGATATAAAGATACAGATATATAATTATAACACACACACATACACTGAAATACAGTTTTTATCTGTGTGGATCTTCCAGTCTGGCTGAGAGAAGTCTGTGTCACTGCAAACTTTGAGATGTACTCACGACACGTTTTGAGACTCCTCCATCACCACACATCATTGGTGCACTTCTAAAGTCTCCAGGAAGAGAAAAATGAAGAAGGATCCAGTCTTTATGTGCATCACATTAAATCAAAGGCTAATGTGCCTGTCAAGAAGATAGGGGTATTCAAGATATAATAGAATTAAAAAAATTATAGAGAGATAAAGATAAGGATTAGAAAACTTGAACAGAGGCATCTGTAAAACTTTTCACAGACACTATTAGGAAAAACTAGGGAGGAGTTCTGAGGCTTCTTTTTGATTCCATTCCTTCCTTCATGTTTCTAAATGTCTAGAGCATTTCTTCACATACATGAACAGGAAATATAAGTGATATATAATGTATATTGTGTTAAGTAGAAAAAAAATCAAGGATTTATGATTATTTTCCCCCAAAATTGAATTAAATAAGTTACCTCATAACTTAAGGACTGTTAAATTTGGCAGGAAATGATATAGTACAATTTTAGAGTCTTATCTTCTCTCTGGACTTCCATTTCTATGGTATTGTAGACATGTGTTTTTGTATCATAAAGAAAAGATGTGATTTTTCAAAGATAGTTTCATATGGAAGCCTACAGTTTTGTGGGCATTTCTGTATCTTCAAACACTATAAGAATATAAAAATTCTAGTGGGTTAAGAACTCCCATTTTTTCCCGGTATACAGATTGCAGAATCACATCGGTTACATATCCACATTTTTACATACTGCCCTGAATCAAATGTATGAAATATGATATGTCAAGAGCTATGTAATGTTTTGAACAACTAATAATAATAAAAAAGAGGGCATGAAAAAATAAAAAAAATATGCTCATATATTCATTAACCAAAAAAAAGAATATAAAAATTCTAACTTGTATAATTCCCTCTGATTTAGTCAGCACATTTACCTAACTAAATGTAGAAATAAATTTTACTCAGAAAATAAAATTTACTAATTTAATTTTCTCTTAAACATGAGTTATTTTAAATGTGTCATAGACTGCTTTTTTTAATGAAATACAGGATTTCTTAGCTTTTGACCATTTCCCAAGGCTAAAAACTTGAAAATAAGAGAAATCTACTAACGTTTTTGTAAAACAAGGAAAGTGTGGCTTTTTTAGTAGGGAAGGTGAACGTTTTTTCTTTTACTTTTACTATTACTTGTTATTGTTAAAGTGATCATAAAAGAATGTCCGTAGAAAGGTAAACATTTAAAAAAATATTTTCATATATGCTATAATCATGGTAAGCACAAAGGATAAAGAAAATACAAGGAGCAGGCTCTAATGGCAGGGTTAGTGACTAAGATAGTGCTTCAGTAGGTGCGGGATGTGTGTGAAGGGGAGATCTTCCAGAAAGAGAATTGCATGAGCAAAAGCAAAGAGGTAAAAAAAGTTGTGTTTGTGCATTTGCTGATAATTAGCAATTATTTCTGGTGAGAGCAAAGGGTACACATACAGCTGGAGCTGCAGCTACAGAGCTCAGAGGGGCCAGATTTTCTTTTCTTTATTTTTGTTTTTATTATTCATTTATTTATTGGCACCAGTGATTGAATCCAGGAGCACTTTACCACTGAGCTACACGACAGCCTTTTTTATTTTTTATTTTGAGTCGCCCTAAGTTGCTTAGGGCCTTGCTCAATTACCGAGGCTGGCTTTGCACCTGCAGTTGGCTTTGAACTTGCAATCCTCATGCCTTAGCCTCTCGAGCCACTGGGATTACAAGTATGTGCCACCAGGCCTGGCAAGGGAATGCCATGCGTTAATATGAATGAGAATATCATGGTCAATTTTAGGCATGCGTGTGAGGATGTGTTTTTGTGAGATAAGTCAATTAAGAAAAGAACTATGTTTTGAGTGAAGAGAAAGCAATTCCATTCTTGGCTTACTGAATTTACAGGTGATTTTGTGGTACCTAATATATCTAGAAGAAGGCTGGTGATGTGGCTTGGATATAGTATTGGAATTCATCAATATGCGTTAAAGGTGACGTGTATAAAAAAAAAAGAAAAAGAAAAAAACCTTCACTGGACAACATGAAAAGTGAAATTATAAAGAGGACCAAAATGTCTTGAAAAAACTGATTTGTTCATAAATTCCTTTCCAATATCATTCCATTTTGTTTTTGTGTATTCACAAATGTAGAGAAGACTTCTGTATGTGGATTTTTTTCATTGAACCAAGATTGTAGATTGTTGGGGCATACATACATAAATCTTTGCAAAAATTTGTATCTGTTTTGCTCATTGCACCAGCACCAAGAAGAGTGCCTGATATATAACAGGTTATTAGACACAAACCACAACATTTTCCAACTTTAGGAATTAATAAAAGTTGAGTGGTGGTATGTACTTTGGGTCCCAGATACTTGAAAGGCTGAGGCAAAGAACACTTGAGCCAGAAGTTAGGTGGGGAGGTGGAGGGAGGTACAGCTTGGGGAATGTAGTAAGATGCTATATCTTAAAAACAACAACACAAAACAGAATATTTGGGCATGGAGTGGCTGCATTGCCTGTAATTGCAACTACTTGAAGACTGAGGCAGGAAATTCACAAGTTTAAGGTCAACCTGGGAAATTTAGAGAGACCCTGTCTCAAAAATATCAAAATCTTAAAAGCTGGGAATGTGTCTCAGTGATAGAGTACTCCTGGATTTAACAAAAACAAAAATAAAATTACAGAATCAATAAGAAAATTAATGAAGTAGTGACCCAGCTGCTATTTTAAGTGCAACAGGTATTTATGAATACAAAATGATAAAATTGTATTGTCTACCTTTAAGGTAGTCATAGTCTTGTAAGGAAGATATATCAATAAGCAATAATTGTAAGGTGATATTAGTGGAGGATACAAAGAAAAGTTTAGCTGGGAGGATAGCAGGTAAAAAGCCATCAAGATAAGAAGGATCACAGTTTTTTGTTTTTTCCCAGCAAAATTATTTTTTTCTATGCGCCAGAAACATAAGGTGTTGTTGTGTCTAATAATGTGCAATTTGTTGATTCCAATGCTGCTAAATTCTGTAACTAGTATCATGTTTCTGCCTTTGCAATTTAGACACAAAAGATTTGAAGTGGTATATTTTAAATATATATATCTATTAAATTTATTTATTTGAAACAATTATTTAGAGTATCAGCCGGGATTGCCTTTAGCTGTACGTACAAGAAAATGAAAAACAGCAGCTAAAACTGGAAAAAACGCTTTACTTTTGTCCTTCAACAAGGAATCCCAGGGTTGGAGCCCAGATATGGGACACCTGTTGCAAAAGTTGATCAGACTACACTATGGCTGATCCCTCGAGGCATTGCTCAAAGTTCCAGGCAGGAAAATGGGAAATTCCTCTTAACAAAAAAGATAATTTTACTTAATCCTAAGATTTCACTATAATACATGTAGGGAGGGAGGGGAAGGTACTTACTTTTAGGAAGTTCTTGCAGATGTATTTGAATGCAAAAAGGGACAGCCACTGGCTGTCTTTGGGGCAAAAAGGGAACAGCAAGTGAGTCTTGGTGAATAGATGCTATCCATTGTACTATTCTAGAAAGTTTTCTATATGTTTGAACTATTTTTTTTTCAAAATAACAAGTTGGAAAAATGCAATTGTTCTGACTTAATCTTTGTTTATTAGACTTAAAAATTCATAATCTCACATTTTAAATGTTCTATGGTAAATAGCAATTATTATTTTAGTGACTGATGACTTCCTATATCAGACACCAGGCTAAGCACTTTAAAAAGTATTGTCTCATTTGCCCTCCAAAGAAGCAATCTTGTTCTCATTTTGACATTTCACATGAGAAAACTGGAATTTAGTGAGATGATGTTACCTTGTCCACATGTCAGAATCAAGAGTTAAATGGCTAGGCGCTGTGGCTCACACCTGTAATCCCAGCAGCTCAGGAGGATGAGGCAGGAGAATTGCAAGTTCAAAGCCAGCCTCAGCAAAGGAGAGGCACTAAGCAACTCAGTGAGACCATGTCTTCAAATAAAATACCAAATAGGGTTGAGGATGTGGCTCAGTGGTAGAGTGCCCCTGAGTTCAGTCCCTGGGAACCTCCCCCTGCCAAATAAAGAGTTAAATGCATCAGTCTATTCCCAAAGCCCAAGTTCTTGTTTGTACAACCTGCCTAGGAAATGTGTGCATTTGAAGGTTTTGATTTGGAGCTGGCACAGGATAGAAGCACGACAATAAAATAAAACAATTCTCTAATTAAATGTGAGTGATCTGTATCTTTATACCATGTTAAATCTGATTTTGAAGAGATGAAACAAATGAAAAAGCAATAATAAATAAAGTCACTTTCATATTTTATAGAAAATATTACACTGCTATTTTGCATAGATACATACTTGCCTCTTATACTGTAAGACTCTTTTAATCATTCATCACTTACCTCCTATTCTGATTTACTTCCCCATCTTATTTAAAGGAGATTTGAAAAATGAAAAAAGAATGGATCAGACTCTCTTTATCACAGAAAAAAGATTAATTCCCTACAGATCCTTTATTAAGTGATTCACTTTTTTTCTTTGCATGCCCTTATTGTTCTGTTTTTTTTTTTTGTTTTGTTTTGTTTTTAGAAAACAATGCATCTTCCCATAGTGCCCTTAATGATAATTAAGTCAGACAATCTGTAGGGCTTTTTTTTTTTTCTGTCAAGATTGTGGAAAATGTTTTGTAAGAAACAGTTTAGCTACCATACGCAGAGTCAACAGAAACAGCAAAATGGTAGTTACAACAGTAAGGCATGGAGCAGGTTTTCATAATAGAGTGTTGGAGAAAACACTAAAAGCATCTGCTATACTAGAAATACATAGTTTTGTTATTATGTACCTAAAAGATACCCCCCCAACATATTTCAGTAAGCAACATTACATAGGTTATAAAATCATTATGTAGCAATATTACATTAGCTATAAAAATTATTCACTCAATATGCCTTCCTCAGTGGTATGCAATTTATCTATTCTTTTAATTGCTCATGTATAAACTTTTATTTATAAACTTGTTTGACTCATTATGTGCCAGCAACTCTGTTAGCAGTTTGTTGTATAAAGCTTTACTTACAGTATAGTTGTGGTCCAATAGGTTTCATAAATTGTGGGCAGTAAGTTTAAATCAATCTGTTACCTTTCAATCAATCAACAAGTCAATGCCATACCTCCCATGAGGGAGTCTTTTTAAGGCAACTTCTGTGGAAAGTTTGAAAGTGTTAGCCACCGGCAAGAACCATAGGTCAAATCCTATGTAAATAACACACACACACACACACACACACACACACACACACACACACACAGTTAAGTAAAATACAGAACCTGTTTTTTTTCTTTTTTTGACACAAAGAACAAAATTTGGGTGATGAATCAGAATGAAAGCCCCACTTTCTAAAAGGTTATACATATAAAACTCACAGCCCACAAACCAATGCCATCATGACTTGCTCCAAACCAAGTAGCTGTCTTCTGATCACAATGCCAAAGGTTTATTCCTACGCTCCTGGCTTTCCCTGAGAAAACCAAGGTGACTGCCTACACAGTTGCATCTACAACATAGATGAGAAAAAACCTAGCTGGTAGGTGATTATAGTGAAGGTCAATAAAATAGATAACCAACTTTCATTGAAATTAGCATAAACTTATAGTTAATCATGAAAATGATATTTGTACTAAAAGCAAGCATAACTGTACCTTAAAATCCTACCTATAAAACATTCTAGGCAAAAAAGAAGTGAATTTTCCAGGAAGTATTGTCAAGAGGAAATTGAAGCTTATTTGGGAGCAGGATCTGGGAGCAGGAGCAGGTACTGATTAAAGCTCTCAGATTATAACAGGTCTCAGGCCAAAGACTCCCAGTAGGAGATGGGGGCAGCTATGGGAGCAGATGGATGGTAGAGGGTAGTTTTTGTGCATTTAGTCATTTTTCCACAGGAATCCTTATGATACTTCCAACATAATGTTATCAGCCTCATTACATGAGTATTATTATTCAGTCTATGCCCACATAATAGAGAACAGAATGGTCCCTGGCATAGTCTCTGTGTCTCCTGCGTTTACCTTTGAATGAGACAGAGAGAGAGACAGCGAAAGAGCGAGAGAGTGAGAGAGAGAGAGAGAGAGAGAGAGAGAGAGACCTAGCCTGCAGATATACCTAAAAGAAAGACTGAAAATATAATCTTTTACATGTCCTTTCAGTGTCCTTTGCTATTGTGAGTGACAGAAATGGAACACAAACTTCATTAAGCAAAAATGGAGTTTATCAGATCATAAAACCACAAAGTCCATGGCTGTCCTGACATTCGGTACTGCAGGATTCAGGCTCAGATGGTACCGTTAAGTCTCACCCTTTCCACATACCTTTTACCTTGCGTGTCATGGGTCATTTCATTCTGCACCCTGTTCTAAGCATGTGGTAGGTAGTCCACATAGTATTCCCAGAAAATGGCTCGATTGTCTCCCCCAAGGTCTCTCTTCTACCTCTGTCTCAGGAGCAAAGGACAGTGACTAAAAAGCCTTACCACAAGAGGAGGATATCCCCTGCCCTGCTCCATCAATATTGCTTAAAGGCATGGGCCAATGAGTCAATCCATTGATCAAATCATTTCTAGAGTACTGGAAGCTTTCTGAATTGTTCAAGTTTCTGCATTCCTTTCCCTTAACCCTTCCTTTTGAATTGATTAAAATACATTTATCAGTTAGAAAGTAAAATGTTCTGGGTAGGAATAGAAAAAAAATGTTGGGAGGAATACCTGTTGCAAATAAAGTAGGTTAATACCGGTGGTGGAGACATTAATGGAGATGTACTAAAAGTGGAGAATCTGGTATCCCATGTTTTTTTCTATTTTCTGTCTTTATTGTTATTGATTTGTTTATCTATTTACTGCTCCAGGGAACCCAATGCAGAGAGAGGAGAAGAGATGATCTTGTTGATCATCTACATAAAAATCATTAAACCTTGGAAGGCAACTCTTACTCTGAAATAAGTTTTGAGGCAGTTAAACACTGAGAAAAAGAAGAACCAATCCTTAGAAATGGGTACAAATTATTCAAGGAAAAGTGATAGTGAAGTAAGGAATATTTCCTTTTTTAAGTAGGTTTACTATGCTAATGGAACAGAGGATTTCTGTAGATGCTGTGCATTTCTTTTAAAAAAATATTTATTTTTTAGTTATAGTTGGACACAATACCCTTATTTCACTTATTTATTTTTATGTGGTGCTAAGGATTGAACCCAGGGCCTTGTGCATGCAAGGCGAGCGCTCTACCACTGAGCCACAACCCCAGCCCAAATTCTGTGTATTTTGATTGAAACAAGGCATCTGACAAATGTGACCTGATGTCACGTGACTTCTTAAGAGCAAGATGGAAAGAGGTTGGGAGGTGAATTCTTAGCAGCTTGAATAACTATACAGCGAAGCAGTGTTTCTAACATAGAGAATGTGCCAGAGTAGGCTTCGTAATATTTTCATACTGTCATCACTACTGAAGAGAGATTCTGATATCCCCCTATAGAATCAGAAAGGGCAAGTATTAAAACTAATGATCAGCAAAACTGGGTGGGCCTGCCCTTATGAGTGACAGACAGGTTTCAACCTGATCTTAAAAGGTAGAAGCTGTGAGCCAAGTCGGCAACTTTGAGGAAAACAGATGTCGATGTAAAGATCCATGTGCATGTTTAAAAATGCATAGAAATAGAACAGAAAAATTTACAAGACAACGTGGGAAGGGAAAGGTAGGTGTCAGAAAAATGAATTAGGAGGCTACAGTGGGCATCCATTATTTCTGACAACTTAAAACAATTTCCTCGCTCTCTCTACATTTTGATATTTTCTTACACTGCATCTTGCCTTCTCTGTAAAAATCCAGCTAAAGGACATTTCCTAGCTTTTCTTGTTACTAAGGTGCAGACATATGACACATATTCCGCCCCGGGATGTGCCCATATAAGACATCAAGGCTCTATTGGAGGGGAGGTTTGGATTTGAGGAGGAGATGAAGAGGACACCTACCCAGGTTCAGTGGCTGCCAGAACAACTCTCAGCTGTGGTTTTACAGGTTGCTTCATGTAGATCCTGTCCCTCCAGAGGAGCCAAATTATGAGAGATAATCTACATATTAATGTAGATATTAATAATAAAATGTAGATATTAATAATAAAATTTTCCTACTTAAGTGGAGTTCTCTTGTCTCTCTTTAAGAACCACAACAGAGACCTCTGCAGTTTATCTATAAAATTGAAAAAGTCATACATCAATAAACTTCATGGGGTTGCTCTAAGTACAAAATTAGATAATATTTGTGAAACAGCTTGAAAAAAATATCAAAGAATGATAGATCTATAAGATGTAAGTAAAGCTTAAATAACAGTACATGAAATATGGAAAGGAATTTTTTTTTTTGTGGCTACAAAGGGAAAATCTTGAATTACTAGAATCATTTTATAGAGAAAAACTCTGAACACACATTCCATTTGACTAGAGCTGATGAGTTCTGGGACAGGCAGCTCCATGAAGGAGTGAGCTTCTCATCAGCAAGAGCTAAACAGATGCTCCAGCAATAAAGATACGGTAAATTCGATTGTTAGGTCTCAAAGAGACTTGGACTAGAGGCTGATAAGTTCTCCTTATAATTAAATATTCCCTGAGTTTGCTTATCCATTAGATATGGGGAGATTTTTCTGGTCTGTTTTCTACATTTTTTTCTTAATGTATGCTATGATAAAATTATTTTGACTCCCTATAAATTATACAAATAGTCACTAAATCTATCTATGCAGACTATGTAGATCTATCAAAATACATGTGATATTATCTTGTAAAATATAAAACAATATAGTTACATCAATTATGATCTTGTAAAAATGTGACTACATTGCACACATTTGCAAAATAGTGCTATTTCATGCTCTCTTAAAAATTATGAAGAAGGTAGATTATGAAGAAGATAAAGGGTTTTTAACTTATACTGCAGTTTGAAACATACTTGTTATTGGGAGTAAACTTAGGATATAGTGCTTCCTGGGTGCTGAGTTTACAAACCCAACTCTCCCTAGCATTATGAGAGAAAACGCACACGAACATCGAACATCGAAGCATAGGTCAGTGTGCCACCTCCTCAGTCTGCTCCAAGGGAGTTCATGGATTCCTCTACTACTATGGAAAAGTGTGTTCATTTGCCATTCAACTCATTCAGATTAGTTTGAGTCTTCTAAATTCTCCACATCCTTGCCAACACTTGTTATCAAATATCTTTCTTTACATGCTGTTGGATACAAGTCTCTTATTAGATATACTTGCAAATATTTTCTCTTGTTCTGCAGGATAATGAGAGATGACATCTTTTGTATAACAAACATTTTAAATTTTGATGAAACTCTGCTTACTTTTTCTTTTTTCTTTTTTTTTTTTACTTGTGTCTTTGCTATCACGTCTATAAAACCATTGCCTAATCTGAGGTCACAAAGATTTATGCTTATATTTTCTTCCGAGAGTCTTACATAATGTTAGCTTATATTTTTAGGACTTCAATCCACTTTGAATTAATTTTTGTCTATGGTGTGAAATAGGGGCCTAATTTCATTCTTTTGTATGTGGATAACCAGCTGTCTGAGCACTGTTTGTTGAAGAGACCTCTCTTTCCCTATTGAATTGTCATAGCACACTTGCCAAAATTTAATTATCTACATATATGGAGCCTAATTTCTGAACCTTCAATTATTTTTCATTAATCCATGTGCCTATACATATTTATTTTTATGATTTCTGCAACTAATACTATGAATGGCTCCTACAGAGTGTAAAAATGTATACATCTCCCTAGTGAGTGACAATAAACCAGGAGGATTGGCTTGACCTGATTTCTGTCTTAAGCAATCTTTAACTGCACATCTGTTTCTCATGACTTTCAATAGATTTATAATAGATGATTAGAAAGAAGTATCCTAATCCTTTAATTCTGGTACATCATTATTAGTGTAAATGTCTAAACTCTGTAGTATAAAGGCCTGACTCAAGGTCAGAGAAGAAAATTTTTGAGTTTTTGTTTTTGTTTTCTTTTTTGTATTTTTCTGTTATGTAATTATTTCTTGCCTGTAACACTCTTCTATGTTCTTGTCAACTCCATTCTTGTAACGAAGGTGATAAAGTTAAATTTACAAGAATTGCATTCTTTTTTTTTTTGAAACTGCAAAAAACCTCTATTGTGACATTTTAATTTACATATTCTTCTGTATTAAAGGAGTTCAAAAACTAGTAATGCCAAATGATAATGCTAGCAAACTACTTGGACTATACAGGGTCTGTCATCCTTATTTAAGATGTACCCAAGTGTTATATTATACTTTGTAGACGTGAACTCATTTTACCCCTATACTAGCAATGGAGGCTATGTGCCATTATAACCTTTATTCTAAAAAAAGAAAAAGAAAAATCAAAGCACAGAACTCAACCAAAGACACAGAGCTACAAAGTTAGTTTGTAGCCAGAGTTAAAATGCAAAGATGATAAGTTCCTTATCCCATTGCCTCCACACATAAATGCAAAAACCACACCATTATAATTTTTTTATTTTATGAATGAATAAAATCAAATATCAAGATACTTAGCAATTATACCAAGTTATGCAAGGCCATGGAACACAGTTTTTATGTTGTGCATTGCACAAATCTAAGATTATTAAATATATCACATCACTAGACCTGAAATGGTATAAACCATTTTCTTCATGATAGCTCTGCATGTATTTGCAGATTTCTATCAAGCATTCTTCAAAATTCAACATATCTGCTCTTGTGAGCCAATGACCAAATTTGTATCAGGTGGGTAGATTCCAACTTTTTAATAACACATTCTTCATTTCTAATATTGTTAGATTTCATTGTCACAGCTTACATGATATTCTATCTGCAACATATTAGTTGATTCAAAAAATACTTTTTATACAGTAAAGCCCAACTTTTGTGACATCCAGTTCAATGGACTGTGACAAAGGTACACAGTCATGTCTGTACCTCCTAGGATCAAACAGAGCACTTACATCCAGGGTCATCAATTATTCTGATTTTTCCAGGAGAGCAGGGATTCCAATTTCTAAATTGGTATGGTTCTGGAAAGCTAAGATGAGAGTCATTGGTGACTTTACTTCTATCATCTTAAAATTCCCTCTGCCATCTTTTTTATATTCAATACCTTACCCAGGCTCCCAGCCCTGGCAACCACCCTACTATTTCCATCCCTCTAGTTTTGTTGTTACTCCCAGAATACTACACAGATGCAATAATGTGACATGTAGCCCTTTGTGTCTGGTTCTGCTACCTCCATTCTCTGGTGGGTTTAGGGAAGTCATTAAAAATTTGCAATTTGTTTAGACTTTTCTTGTTGTAGTTGTTGGAATGCTGATCTTTCCAGCTCTCTACATTTTTCTTTTAGCTGAAATCAGTCATTTACTTTTTGAAAGAAGGGGAAAAAATCCCAAGCAACATAATATCTAAATGGTGACCTAAATTTATGATTTACTTACGTGTTATAAGAAAAACGGAATATAGAATAGACAGGTTTTTTTTTTCCCAAAGATGTTTTCAAAAAAGGAGTAGATTGCAACAAAGGTAAGAAATTTAAACTTCAAAACTGTGGAAATATAAAATGCAGGGCTAAAGTGCTACTTTAGGAAGACCATAGTCCCTTTATGACCATCTGGGGAAAATATATAGCTTTAAGCAGTTCTCTGCTAGCTGTTATTGTATTCTGGTATCACCAATTAAAGACCAATGTCTCATGGAAAACAGTGATTGGTATAATAATTCTCTTCACATGGTGCTGTAAGGGATAAACAGTTGGCAATCGCTGTTTCCTAATGGACTCATCTCCTAACAGCAATAATAAAATTACTACTCTGCAACCTTGTAAATGATTACAAATTACTGCAATAAGGAAAAGGTATTCAACCTCATTATTGCACAGTCAAAGGCATTTCAACATTAACCAAAGAAATCAGTAGTGAACAAATGAGGCATTTCTTCACACAAATAGAATTGAATAGTGTTCTTTACACACCACCTCTTTCTTGCAGGTTTGATAACCTGAAAGTAAATTATGTTCCTCTCCAAAACGTTGCCACTCACTGCACAGTACATTTCTTTTTTTTCTCATGTTTAAATCTCCCTTATTGAATAGAAGAGTAATAACTTTATGTCAATATTTAAAGAGAAAAATTTTATTCTGGGTAATGATAAGCCAGGGAGATGGCAAATATTATATAGTTCACAGTTTCACATAATTTTCAGAAATCAAAGGTAGCAAAAAAAAAGAAGAGAAAAAGAAATTAATATACTTTAGCAAATCAGAAACACACACATAAAAAAACTTATTCTGGTAAAAGAAAGGCAAGAAAACCCTTTTCCTCCATCTTAGAGCATAAAGTAACAAAATATGAATAAGAAAGGAATGCAAAAATAGAAAAATGCACACAGATTCATTCTCCAAAACCAGATTTAAAGTGGTGGTATGTTTGGGAACAAGACAGAGGTCCAATTTTTGGAATTGGCACCAAGGCAAAACCAAACTGATTGATGTCAATTTCAAAGAGTTTGGCCATTGATCTGGAAACCCTTTTTAACATAAGAGTTTCAAGGTGAAGTTTGAAGTTTTGGGTACAATGAACTTTTTTTTTTCTTTTTTGGTACCAGGTATTGAATCCAGGTTCACTGAGCCATATTCCCAGCTCCTGTTTTGTTGTTTTTGAGACAGGATCTCACTAAGTTGCTTAAACTGGCTTTGAACTTGTGATCCTCCTGCCTCAGCCTCCTGAGCCGCTGGGATTACAGGCATGCACCACTGCCCCTGGCTCATATGTTAAAAAAGAGAAATTACAGAGGTTGCTAACCTGGCAAAGGTGAAAGAGCTAGAGGAAAACTCTCCCAAATACACCTGATGAATACTCATTATACCTACTCAACTCACTCTTAGGAATCTATCTTACAGAGGCTACACTAGCCTAACTGCAATAGGCCAAATGCTCTGTTAGTTATTTTTCTTTTACTATAACAAAATCCTCAAACTTATAAATAGAAAAGATTTTGTTGGCACACAGTTTTGGAGGTTCCAGTCCATGATTGTTGGTCCCATTTCTTTGAGCCTGTGGCAAGGCAGTATACCATGGAGGGAGTGTGTGGTGGAAGAAACTGCTTACTTGATGGCTAAGAAATAAAAGCAAGAGGAAGAGACCAGGGTCCCATGACCCCTTTAGGCAAGGTACCAGATAACCTCAAAACTTCCCACAGGGCCTCACCTCTTAAAGTTTCTGCCACCTCCCATTCTGACAAGGTGGGGACCACATCTAAGTTTCAAATTATAGAATGTTCTTAAGAATTTGAAGGTCACCTTGAGGCAGAGATATCAGTTGCTTATTGCAACATTTGTTTTCCCTTTGCTTCTTGGTGACAGAACCCCAAAGGTTCTCTGGTTCCAGGAGATGAAATTCCCTACCCTACTTTGGGGGATATATGACTAAATTCTAGCCAGTGAAGTAGAGGCAAACGTATGGAACTTCCAGAAATATCTTTAAAGAGGAGAGGGCCAGCCTTCAGAATAGAAATGAAAAAAGACGAGCACTCCAGAAGTTATCTTGGGAGGGTGGATTACCCTTGATGATGAAAGAGAAGGGAATGGACCAGAAGATGCAATAAAAATAGGATCCTAAACCACTGATGAGACAGAAGAGCCATCACACAGCCCTAGATAGTCTACCACACAGTCTGCTTTTATGTGAGACAATGTGATCTTGCTGTTTTTTTAAAAAAATTAATTTAATTTTTAATTGCTTTTATTTTTTAAATACATGACAGCAGAATGCATCACAATTCTTATTACACATATAGAACACAATTTTTCATATCTCTGCATATAAAGTATGTTCACACCAATTCATGTCTTCATACATATACTTTGGATAATAATGTCCATTACATTCCACCATCATTGCTAACCCCCTGCCCCCTCCCTTCCCTCCCACCCCTCTGCCCTATCTAGAGTTTGTCTATTCCTCCCTTGCTCCCTCTCTGTACCTGACTATGAGTCAGTCACTTATATCAGAGAAAACATTCACCATTTGTTTTGGGGGGATTGGCTAACTTCACTTAGCATTATCTTCTCCAACTGCATCATTTACCTGCAAATGCCACGATTTTATTCTTTTATTACTGAGTAATATTCCCTTGTGTGTATATGCCAATTTTTTTAAATCCATTCATCTACTGAAGGGCATTTAGGTTGGTTCTACAGTTTAGCTATTATGAACTCTTTTGCTATAAACATTGATGTGGCTGTGTCCCTCAAGTATGGTGTTTTTAAGTCTTTTGGGTATAGAGGAGAGGGATGGCTGGGCCATATGGTAGTTCCATTCCAAGTTTTCCAAGGAATCTCCATACTGCTTTCCATATTGGCTGCACCAATTTGCAGTCCCACCAGCAATGTGTGAGTGTGCCTTTTTCCCCACATCCTCACCAACACTTGTTGTTGTTTGTCTTCATAATATCTGCCATTCTGACTGGAATGAGATGGTATCTTAGAGTACTTTTGATTTGCATTTCTCTAATTGCTAGAGATGATGAACATTTTTCTGTTGTTGTGTAACATCTAGTTGATACCTAAGAAATATTCCATAATCGTGTTGGATATTGCATGTTATCACATCATTTGATGTGCTGTGTGTTGGAGGGGAGTGATTAATAGATATCTAGAACCTAAACCTTTTCAATTACAAATCTTTTAAATAATCTAACCAACATATCTATGAACCCACGTGTCCCTGTGATGATGAGTTTTATGTGTCAACTCAGATAAGCTATCATCCCATCAGTTATCCAAATGTGAATGTAGGCATTATTGTGAGGTTTTTAAATATGTAAAAACTACTCCATAAGCAGAAAACTCTAAGAAAGGGAGATAATCCTAGTTAATCCTATATGAACTGTGTGATGTGACTCAGTCACTTGAAAGTCCTTGAAAGCAGATTTGGGCATCCTGATGAAGATCAAACTCTGCTGTGCATTAGTTCTGCCTATCAATTTCAGCTCATCCTTCCTCAATGCCTGCACTATGGATTTTCATCATTTCTAGCTTCCCCCACAATCACATAAGCCAATTTCTTGCAATAAATCTCTTAACATATATTCTCTATTGATTCTATTTCTCTGGCTCAACCTTGACTGATACAGTCCCCAAATCAAAAAGAATAAAAATAGAGCAAAAAGAACAAGTTGGAAGAAAAAAAAAGGAAGTAAATTATATGAAGAAATTTAGCTATGGTCTTTTCTCTTACAATCATACTTAAATTCCAAATATGGAAATATTGTTTCTCATTTTCTTTCTTCCTCATGAAGGCCTTAGAAAATTTGTCATCTTCCAAAAAGTGACTGTATGCTTTTTGTTTCCCCAGGCACTCTCTCGGATGACTTCATCCCATGACATTTCGTTGGATTAATTTTGTCCACGTTTCCCTATTTTAACCAAAGTCAATAGGAAAAAATTCCATTTGACTTATGAAGGGGAGAATGTGATGGATGCCTTGTTTTGATCCTTCTACCCCATCAATTTGATCTACTTTTCCATTCTCTTTTAAGATAGAGGCTGCTTGCAAAAGGTTTCTAACATCTATGAATTGGCTCTGAGGTTGATCATTTTTATCATTTCATGACATTTTTTTCTGGAACAATGAATCTCTGCTTATGTTCTTTGTTCTGATAGATAAGAGAACAGGATGTGTATTTCAAGCCTTAACTTTGGAGAGTGAATTTTCATGTACACTGATTATTGGGTGGGTCAGCTGCTGGAGATCACTGGTCAAAGTCATTGGCTGGAACTGGATCATTGTGGCATTGTTAAGTGTTTTGAGGATGGTGGCTAGTCAATGTCAAAATGATTTAACACTGAAATGAGGGCATTTCCCTTGATCTAAGTTACCTAAAGAGTGTTTTCTGGAATATACATGAATGCAAATGTTTTACATGAAAAAAATCATAGTCAAGTAATTTTGGGGAACAGTGGTTTATGTGAATATAAAATGTATCTTTACAGAGGATGTCTCAAAGCATTTGACATACTGGTATGCACCATGAATTACCCAGAAGAGAAGTCAGCATACAGCATTTCCTACACCTTCCCCCAGATAATCTATTGCCAATTGGAATAGTCTTTCTTAGCTGAAACAAGACTAGTGATGTTCTCATAGAATTACTTTATGTAATATAACAGGAAATATTATATATTCCTCTACCTAGCATTGATTGAGTGCTATGTGTAGTTTAGAATATGTCACTGGAAATATCTGAACCATCTTAGATAGCAGATGACATATACAATATCTACAAAGTGAATTTGAGACTTAAAAGATTTTATTTCTGCTTCCAAACTCCAGTAAATATTTTATTTCAGTGTCCCCAATGCCCACTCTACATCATTAATCTTTCACCACCTCCTTTTTGCACTAGGCATTCATGAAATCTCACAGATGGGCAGAAATTCTGTAGGTTTTAAGATACTGGTTCTGCCATACAGGTCTATAGGAGGTTGAATGTCATACACAAATTTGCTTCTGATGTTTTTTAAATTTGGTGTTTTTGCATGACCACTAAGGAAGCTGGTTTCACCATGAAATAGAAGGACATTAATGACCATAGGTTGGATGTAGTGTTAGGTTATACACATGGTATAATGATAAATGGCCCAAAGGTGTCAGAATTTATAGTTTGGGATATCTTGTACACATTACATTTCCCATTCCATTTGGATTTCTCAAGCATATCGATGGCATACACCCTCCACTTGCTATGAGGACCAAGTTAAAGATATAAACGTCAAAAGGTATTAGTGCACAGACATTCAGCTCACCAGGATTGAATAAGCATTGCTGAAGTGCATATGGGGATATCATTATTTTTCATTGTTGGAGTACAACAAAATGCTATAGAAAATGTAAAAAGGCATTCATTTATAATGAAAAAGTTTTGTACTGATTTTAAAAAAACATAACTCAATGATATATTTTGAAACTTCTGTGTAAAAAAAGACGTCCCTTCTTCCTGACATTTGCTTCAAAGATTTTTAATGAGATTTACCACCTTTCTTTTTTTTAAAATATTAACTGCAATATTCCTTTTAAATATTTTATAGCTAAAATGGATAATATGACTCCTAAGTGTTAAGTATAGATATTAAAACTATAAAAATAATTTTATATTTTTTAAAAGACTATATGTCAATCCTCTTTTATTCAGATGGCTTTTCTGGTGTTATAAAAATAGATTTAAAAATACATGAAACTACTCTTAAAACCAATGTAACAAAACTTATAAAAATGTCTTATATTTTCCTCTTACTTTTCTACATTTTCTGAGGGAGAAGTAATGAAAATAAAGATATAACATCTAAAACACAAACAGGGGCTGGGGTTGTGGTTCAGTGGTAGAGCGCTCGCCTCGCACGTGAGAGACCCTGGGTTAGATCCTCAGCACCACATACAAATAAATAAACAAATAAACAAAATAAAGATATTGTGTCCGTGTATAACTAAAAAAAATAAAATACAAATTTTCAAGATTATTGGATATATTATTATTTACTCAGAGATAACAAAAACTTTTAGCTTCTCTTTATCTCTCTGCTTGTTCCTTCCTTTCTTCCTTCCTTCCCTCCTTATGAATATTTCCTATCTTTATAAAGATGCTATTCTGTATCTCTGGGGTCATGTGTAAAGCATGTGGCCACGACCCACACTGTTTATTCTGGGGCATGGAGGAATCTAAAGAACTCAGTATATACATCCCATGGAATATATTAAGTAAGCTACTGGGTTTACATTAATTCTACATAATACTTCAGAAAACTCTCTTTTTTTCCTCATCCTTTCTTTCATACATCACAGAAGTTTCTCAATCTGTCTCCTCCAGAAACAAGATAGAAACCCTGCAAACTCTTCCCAAGGTCATGATCACTATCCTTCCCTGCCACAGTCTGGCTGAAGCAAAAATAACCGGGGCGGGGATGACAAGGAACTTGTGAATGTTGATACAGCAAGCAAGAGTGGGAGCCACTTTATTGTAGGACAGTAGGGGTATATATACATAACTGAATACACAGCTTAACTTAATTAACATAAACTAGATACAGAAGTCAACCAATAAGGAATCATCATCATCTCAATTATACACAGCTTAACTTAATTGACATAATCTAGACACAGCAGTCAGTCATTAAGGAATCTCTATCATCTTAATGGCTCCCTCTGGCAAAATGCCAGGCGCCATCTTGACTTGTTTATGGACCCTAACACTTCTCTTTTGTCTTCCTTTTCTCATGTTGATGGAAGATCCTGAGAGCAGGGGAGGCTAGGAGAAGACCTCAGAATTTGAGAGATGGGTAGGAGAAATGCCTGGAAAATAGTCTGAATTACTAATAATTATTTATGATATACTATGCTGTAATGCATGTGTTCTTATATATTTAAAAAATATTTGTGAATTGTTTTTCTACATTTAGCTTTACATGTTTGTCTACTTGGGTGTTCAGTGTTTCCCTTAATCATTACGAACATTCTTATATTAATCAATTATATGGATTACACATTTTTCCAAAATTTATAAATCACATTTGTGAATTGCCTTATACATTTATTTCAACTATCCATTTACTTGGATCATAGTGACATATATTTATTTAAATTCTTTGTAATTTGCCTAACTATAAAAGTCTGTCCCATTTCTCTTTTAGGTGATGCAGGACAATTTGCCCATAGAAGGCAAAGTTTCCTGTGCTGACATCTGTTACCTTTTTCTTTCTTGCTAGTTGTCCTGGAGTATAAATCCACATCCTGTATATATCAACATTTTCAAAGCACTTATAAGAATTAAAACCTCTGACCCCACCTCCACCCCCACACCTTGTTTTTTTAACTTGGAGTTTACCTACAGTGTTAAGTATGAGATTTAACTTGAATTTCTCTATTTGTTTTACTGACATCATCAATAAGTTAAATTGAGATTTAATTTAGTTGTTATGCACCTTTAAAAAGTCATCAGGGAAATTCAAATCAAAACTACATTAAAATTTCATCTCACTCCAGGCTGAATGATTTTAAAGTTTATAGTGGCACAACTCACAATAGCCAAATGATGGGATCAACCCAAGTACCCATCAACAGATGGACAAAGAAAATGTGGTACACACACACACACACACACACACACACACACACTCAGCCATAAGAAGAATGAAATAATGGCATTTGCTAGTAAATGAATGGAACTGGAGAACATCATGCTAAGTGAAATAAGCCAGACTCAGGAAATCAAGGGTCAATTGTCTTCTCTCATATATGGAAGCTACAGAAAAATATGGGAAAGAAGGCAGGAGTGATTAGATATCATAAAGATACAGGGAACTGCTGGAAGAAAACACAGGGTCAACACTCCAACATATAGGTCCAGGAACCAACTTCCTTAACAAGACTCCTAAAGCTCAAGAAATAAAACCAAGAATCAATAAGTGGATGCCATCAAATGAAAAAATTTCTGCACAACAATGAAACAATCAAGAGTGTAAAGAGAGAGTAAAAAATGGGAAATCTTTGCCAGCTGCTCCTATAATATCCAGAATATATAAAGAACTAAAAAACAAACTTGTCATAGAAAATAAACAGTTAATACACGGGTAGAAACTAAACAGACACTTCTCAAAAGAAGAAATACTAATAGACCACAAACATATGAAAAATACTCACCATCCCTAGCAAACAGGTAAATCAAATCAAAACTACACTGAGATTTCATCTTACTCCAATCAAAATGGCAATCATTGAGAATACAAATAACAAATGCTGGTAAGAATGTAGGGGGAAAATACACTAATACAATGTTGATAAGACTGCAATTTAATACAATCATTCTGGAAAGCAGCATGGAAATAGCTAGGAATGGAACCACCCCACCATGTGACCCAGCTATTCCATTCCTTGGTATTTATCCAAAATAACTAAAAGCAGCATACTATAGTGATATAAGCATATTAATGTTTAAAACAATGAAATTCATAATAACCAAGTTTATCCAGGTGGATAAAGAAAGTATACACACAATAGTATAAATATGCACATAATGGATCCATACACAATGGTGTTTTACTCAGCCATAAAAAGAATGAAATTGTAGCATTTGCTGGTAAATGGATGGAGCAGGTGAACATCGTGCTAGAAAGTCAAGGGTTGAATTTTTTTCCTCATATGTGGGAGCTAGACCAAAATAAGGGGAAAAAAGGAGGTAGGGGATGGTGGTTCCCTGAAAATAAAAGGAAGGTCAGTAGGACAGAAGAAGGGGATTGACAGGGAGGGAACGGGGATGGGAAAAGAGAGGAATGGTGAAATGAATTGACCATATTATTCTAGGTACATATTTAAATATACCACAATGAGCTCCACCTTTATGTATATCTATAAAGCACTAATTTAAAAAGAATACTATAAATAAATAGAAGGAAGAGCAGCAGAGTAGCGGAAAGGGGTGGGAAAGGGAACAGGGGAGGGAAAGAGAAAGTACTAGGGACGTATGTACAGCAAATTATATCCCATGCTTTATGATTATGTCAGAATGAACCCTGATATTATGTATAACTACAATGTACTGAGAGAGAGAGAGAGAGAGAGAGAGAGAGAGAGAGAGAGTATTTTAAAATCCTACCCTGCTTAAGAAGCACCTTTCCTTAAATGTTCAAATAAATTTATTGGTTAATTGTTCTGGGTTGTACTAATATGTTACTTGGGAAAAATTAGGCTTTATGGCTCTCTCCCACCTATTACTTGTTTGTTTCATTTTCTATTTTTTTTTAAAAACCTATTATGATTTATTTCAAAATAGGAAAGAGGGAAGAGGGTGGTATTGATACTAGAAACCATTGTCAAGAATTTTCTCTAATACAATTAGCAATCTCATCTCACCACTGATAGGAAAGAGGAGCTGTTAGGGACCAGTAAATCCAGACAGTGACTAGTCATGTGCTGGTGGGCAGGGCAGTGGCTTTCTTTCTTTTTTTTAACATGCATAAGCTTTTTATGGCTTGGTTCTCATCATTTCTACCCATTCATTTGAGTGTTTAGCAGACCTAGGGCAACCCTTAGAAAATCCCATATTGACTTGCTCTCTCTACTTCTTTCTTCCGTAGCACTTGTTAGCGTCTAGTAATTCAACGAAGGAGGTTTGGTCTTAGGAAATAAGAAAGTCAATTAATCCACTGGTGCATTCCCCGTGTTCTAGCTCAGTGAACTAGAGTTCAGATTAGATTAGGGGAAGCAACCTGTATAAGCATTGCAGTGTTTCTTTCTCGTTCTTGTGTTATTGTTCAATGAGATGTATCTCCCCTGGGAGCTTCTTGAAAAGGAGTCCTTGTAGGATTTGCTTATCACTAGGTTCCTTGGACCTAATACCATTTAATACAAATAGAAGTTTCCATAAGTTCTAATAAGCATTATGCGTAAGGGTTCTTGATGTGAAATAGCTTCATGCATTTGAGTAAAAATTTAATGAAGATTAATGTAGATGGAATTTAGAGAGTCAGGGAAGAAAGCAGCAAGTGGGACCTGACAGATCATGTGGATCCAGATTACGCAGGACTTCCCTTTTACACCTGGTGAAATGTTTGTGATTCTGTCCTGCCAGCAATGAAAACCCCTTTGAGAGAAGCCAAAATCATTAGAATAAGCTGTAAAAAGATTCTTGATGAAAAAGAACAAGTTTTTATTCGTTGTTTAACAACAACTAGCTTTGGATAAATTATTATTTCCATTACATTCTTAAAATAATTGTATTCATATTCTGTTGCTACTAGTTTACTGGTTTATTTTAATTTTGTTTACTGATCAAAGTCTTAGAATGATATTTTACAATTTATCATTGACATTGGTTTTGTCCATTTCTCATGTTTTTGATTGATAAATACTGATGTGATTGATGTGGCATACACAAACTTATACCAAATATATCTATTATGAAGGACAATCTTTGTGTTAGGGTCGGGCAAACGTCGGAGGAAGAGACCACCAAGAGACTTGTCTCATGCAAAAGCAAGGGGTTTATTGGGAAAAAAGAAAACCAGCATGCTGGGGCTCAGAGTTCTCCTGAGAGAAACTGGGCCCCGAATACAGCTTAAGCAGAGTTTTTATGCAGTGCTTAAACAGGGAAGTTCATATGGCAGTTAGGGTGCAAGGGTGGGATTGTTACAAAATAACCATTACAGAATAATCATGCGTTTTGTCAGGGGGTATTGGATCAGGGTACATTTTGACATAAGTAACTGTTTTTAACATAAGTTTCGAGTTCCAAGGAAACAGAACTTAAACTTACAGAAAAGCAAAACTTAAAATTTAACAGGAGAGCAAAACTTAAATTTAACCTTTACATTTGCAAATATGCCAAATGCACACAAATCACACAAAAATAAATGTTTATTCATGATTCAATTAACTCTATACAATTATAAAATGCATTTTACTCTGTCTGAATCCAGAATACAGAAGGGAAAATTTTAAAGTCACTGTGAAAAATTCATTGCCATTGAAAGAATGTGAAAGAAATAACTAAAAATTTGTAATCTCTTTATTAGCTCACTTCGCTCTCCAGCTCATAGCCATTCTCTGTTAGCCGGCCCCCTAGGGATCCATAAAAACCTGTTCTGGTTGGAAAACTCTAACTACTAGTGCAGAAGAGAATTGTGTCAGGTTTATTTAGTCATGTCTTGAGCCTTAAGGAAGGCAATAAAAACCTTTGATGCTCTCCAGAAAGGCAGAAGTTTACCACATGGACATAAAAGTTCTACAAAGGTTTTTACCTTTAGTGCAACTCCCCCACCGCCCGCTACCTGCAATGCTGGGGAATCAAACCCAGGGACACATACATGCTAGCACCTACTCTACCACTGAGCTGGAGCTTCAGGAATAATTCAACAACTTTTTAGAGAAGGAAAAGAGAAACTGTGTATCCATGGAATATGTGGCATCAGATCTAAGTGTAGGGATGTTTGGGGAATAAAAAGTCATATAATCCAATTTAAAAATGGGCAGATGATATCAAATAGATATATATACAAATTCAAGAAATATACATAAATGGTCCATAAACACATGATAAAAGCACATGAAAGGGTGCTCAACATCAATCATCATCTGGGAAACACAGATCAAGACGGAGAGACTAGCTATGCCCACTAAGATGGCTAGAATCAAAATGTCAGATCAAAACTAGTATTGGTGAAGATGTGGGGAAGTTAGAACACTTACATGCTGTTGGTGGGAATGGTGTACATGCTTTCAACAGTCTAGCAATTCCTTAAATGTTGAAATAAAAATCTATCTTATGTTCTAGTCGTTTCACTTCTACACATTTACCCAAGAGAAGTGAAAGACATGTTTACAAAAAAAATTGTATGTGAATGTTCATAGCAGCATTATTCATGATACTCCAAGGATATATGAGCTGAAAGACAAATCAGGAAAATGATCCCCTTTACAATAGCCTCAAAGAAAAAGTAAAATATTGGGGAATCAACCTAACAAAAGATATAAAGGGGCTCTATAATGAAAACTACAGAATACTCAACAAAGAAATTGAAGATCTCAGAAAATGAAAACATCTCCCAGGTTCCTGGATAGACAGAATTAATATTATCAGAATGTCCATACTACCAAAGTGCTATACAGATTAAATGCAATTCCTATAAAGATCCCAATGACATTCTTCATAGAACTGGAAAAAGCAATCATGATATTTATTTGGAAAAATAAGAGACCTAGAATAGCTAAAGCAATCCTTAGTGTGAAAAATGTTGTGAGGCCTCACAATACTAGATCTTAAATTATACTATACAGCTATGGTAACAAAAACAGCATGATACAGGTACCAAAACAAACACATAGGCCAATGAAACAGAACAGAAGGCACAGAGACACTCCCACATAAATACAGTTATCTCATCCTAGACAAAGGTGCCATAAACATACACTGGAGAAAAGATAGCCTCCTCAACAAATGGTGCTGAGAAAACTAGAAATCCATATGAATTAGAATGAAACTGAATTCCTATATCTCACCCTGCACAAAATTCAACTTTCATTGGATCAAGTACGTAGGTATTAGATCAGAGACCCCATGCCTACTAGAAGAAAAAGTAGGCTCAACTCTCCAACATGTTGGCTTAGGAACCAACTTCCTCCACAAGACTCCTAAAGCACAAAAAGTAAAATCAAGAATCCATAAATGGGATGGTATCAAACTGGTAACCATAAATTAGAAACATCTGAAGTGTCTGAATGGTTAAACCACATATGGTATATCCATATAAGGGAAAATTATTTGATCATGAAAAGGAATGAAATTTTAATACATACTATAACATGGGTAAGTCTTGAACAGATTATAATAGGTAAAAGAAACCAGATACAAAAGGCCATGTAGCGTATGATGCATATGAAATAGAAATATATATAGTTTATCATAGATTAGTGGTTGTGGGTTGCATAGGACTTGTTATAGGAGAGATGGTAAGTGGATGGGGTTTCTTTTAGAGGTGAAGAAATTGGTCAAAAATTGGGGTGATGATTATACATATCTGAATATATTTAAAGTCACTAAACTTTACATTTTAAATGAGTGAATTGCATGGGTATGTGAACTACTTTCAAATAATGTTATTTTTTTCAAGAACTCTTTGGTGACATGGAAGGAACTACATCATTAGCCCATTTATCTGTTTGTAACCTTTGACCAGCATTCATTATTATATGGATCCAAAACTACAGAATCATATTCTCCTGACACAGCAGAATAAAGAGATAAATACATCATGGTATTGCATAATTTGCTATTCTGAAAAATGTACAGAATACAGCTCACAGATTCTGTGAAGAGACATACAAATACTTAAACCTTTTCTCCCAACCTAAAATAATCAGCAGTGACAAATGGACCAGAATAATGAAATTCAAAAAATCATATTTCTTTAATAACACTAAACTTGGCTGAAAGACAAAAAGGTAGGCCCCATATTTCAGAAGAACTGAATTTTCTGTCATTTGTGTTTCTACCCAGGACACTGATATCTGGTATTTGGTGGTCACATACCATATTCCCTGTTTTCATTTGAAAATGCTTTAAGGGTTCTTAAGCAAACAATTTTATAATGGTTAGCAAATAAGTGCCCACGCGAACAACAGCATCTATGACATTCACAACAGTATAATCAGCTGCACCGTTGTTTAGCCTCCTGTTCCTCCTCTTTATTCCCAAGTGGGAATGATTAGCTTTAACCTGCCAGGGCTTAGGGAATAGGTCTTGCTCAGGCTGAGCTCTCTCCTGGGAGTCCCTTATTATTATTATCTGATTTGCACGGAAAGGTTTTCTTTTTGCTTCAGAAACCTTATTTTGAAAGTTTACAGTTGCTTATGCTCTTAGCCAGAGCTCATTCATTAAGCATTTTTAATTCTCTCCCACTGAATTCTAGGAAAGGCTAAACATGCCGTTTACATACTTTGCAAAATGCCGTCTGTCCCCGGGTGATTCTACAGCCCATTCTCACAGGGGAAGCTCATGATGTACAAAAATTTCTGAAAGCACCCCCTGTTCTACAAAGTTAAATACTCCTCCTGGAAGCCTGTGTTCAGGTACTATGAGTTACTCTAGTATTTGAAAGAATATTCTCTCTTTTGTTTGGCAGAATAATGCGGATCTTATCGAAGCAATTAATGAACCGCTCATCATTTTAAAATATAACTCCACAAACTCCCTATGAGACTGAATTCCAGCTTTAAAAAAAAAGGATAAGCAATACCTGTATTAATTAATTTGAGTAGCTGTTCTTATTGTTACCTAGATTTTATGTAGACAGTAGCTTGACATTAGTACAAGGTTAAAATTGTAATGACAATTATATATGTAGATTTTCTGGGACTATCTCCATTTCAAATTACCTGTTTCTCTGTATCTCTATATACATACCCATCAGATACCATGTCCAAATTTTTTACTTTTACAACATGATCACTATGCTTGCCTAGAGTAATTGAATGCTGGAATTCAGAAATGCAAACTGTCATTAACTTAGCCCATTAACTTTGATGTAGCTTAATAAAATAATAAAGTAGTTATTTCAGTTTAAGATGTTTCATTGAGGAGCACAATCAAGATCAGAGGGCTCTGCCATTGTAATGTCATATGCCACAGACCAGGCTGTTATCATGATGGTATTGAAGTAAGCCTTTCTCTGGATCTGAGTATCATCTGCTGATTTTCTGGGTCTCCCCTTAAGTGTTCTCTTTGATTCAAGATGGGTGTGGACTCTGTATCCCAGAGCACCTCTTTAATGCCACTCTTCCCTCTATTCAAAAAACCTCCTTATTTTAGGACTTGGGGATTACTACTACCAAAAAGTCTTCATTCCTTAATCTAGCTCCAGAAGAGAACTTCTTCCTCTCCTAGGCAAGAGACGCCTACTAAGTTTATATGAAACACATATCAGGAACTCAATTAATGTTTGTCAAACTGAACAACCAGTTGTCTTTGAATGCTTTCATCATTGTTGACCAACTAGCAATATGTTACAAAGCTGGTATCAAAATGTCAGAGCTTGACAATTCACAAGAGCTAAGCTATGGAATCAACCTAGGTGCCCTTCAAAAGATGAATAGATAAAGAAAAGTTGTATATCTACACAGTGGAATATTACTCAACCATAAAGAAGAATGAAAGTATGGCATTTGCCGGTAAATGGATGGAACTGGAGACTACCATGCTAAGTGAATTAAGTGAATCCAAACAACCAAGGTCTGAATGTTCTCTGTGATATGTGGATGCTAACACACAATAAGGAGGTGAGAAGAATAGAAATTCATTGGATTAGAAGACGGGGAGGAAGAGGAATGGGAATGGGAATGGGAAGGATAGTAGAACAAATTGGAAATAATGTTCCTATATTCATATATGAGTACACCACCTGAGAATTAACTGCAAGAATGGAATCGTAAGTTATACTCTATGTATGTATGTCAAAATTCATTTACTGTCATGCATATCTAAATAGAACAAATAAAAATAAATAAATAAATAAAAAACATTTAAAAAATGTTAGAGCTTGAAAGTACTAGTTTATAATAAATCAAGCCCTTCTAGGACTTAAGGTTTGAGCAGGCATGGCTAGGTACTTTGGAAGATATCTTAACTTTTTAAACCACAAGGGATCTATTTAGTAAATTGCTACTTCTGTGCTGATTTGCATGGCTGACTTGCTCTAATTTTTAGATGGGATGAGCACTTTGTAGGGCATAGTGAATGAGCAGAGCTATTGTGAGTGACTTTATGTGAATGAGTCAAATCATTATTAACTGAACATTCAGTAGAAGTTTATAACAAGATGCTTACAATAGGCACTAAATAGGCTGAGATACTACAACAAAGATAATTTGAAATATGGTGGTTCAAATAAACTTAATGTAAATATTCCTTTTTCATATAATAACTTAGAGACAATAGGAGTATATAGTAAAAGGAAAAGTTATGTTTTCTGTACTAGATACATAAATCAGTGAACCAACTGGAGACTGTGAGAATAACTGCCTTGTGAAATCATCCTCAGACAGTATCCTTCTATCTTGCTCTCTTTTTCCCTCCATAGCTTTATTAAGGTAAAATTCAAGTACAATAAAATGTACTTATTGAAGTATGCATTTGATCATTTTTAACATGTGTATAATCAATATAAAAAGTATTTCCGTTACATTTTCTTGAATTTGAAATCATGTATGCTGTGTTTCCTGCATGACTCATCACATTAGAAATAAATCACCTTAAGATATAGAGAATCCCACCCCCTCATGTCAACTATTTTAAAATTAAATATCTCAGAGGACAAGGAAGAAATCATAAGAAAAGGAAATAAAAGGTGCTGTGTACTAAGTCATTATAAAGTTTAAAATATCAGGATCTCTGGGATGCAACAGTGCTCAGGAAGAACATTCATAATTTAAAATACCTGTATCAAAAAGAAGCTAGAGTAACAATCAGATTATTTTCAAATTATGTCGTAGGATAGAAAAAATAAGAGTAGGAGCAGAAATATATGAAATAGAAAACAAATAATACCATTAAAATTTGATAAAAATCAAACAAATCTAATCAAGGAAAAAGCAAGAACATAAAATAATATCAATGGAAATAGAGCTATCAAAATAACCCTACAGATACTAAAAATATATCAAGGTAATATTACAATTGTATGCCAACATTGTGATAGCTTACATAACATGGTCTATATAGAGAAAGATCTATGTGCTGCTGAGCAGAAGGAGTATTCAGTCATTGATGGATGAAATACTCTATATAGGTCTATTAAGTTTAAATTATCAATTGAATTTTTTACTTCTATAGCTTCTTTATTGAGTTTTTGTTTGGAGGATCTATCCAGTGATAACAGAGACATATTAAAGTTGCCCAGTATTATTGTGTTGTGGTCTATTTGGTTTTTGAAATTGAGAAGAGTTTGTTTGATGTGCATAGATGCTCCATTATTTAAGAAATAAATATTTACTACTGTTCTATTTTGTTGATGTTTAATTCTCTTAAGCAGTATGAAATGTTCTTTTTTTGCCCCTTCTGATTAACTTTGGCTTGAAGTTCACTCTATCTGATATGAGGATAGAAATCCTTGCTTGTTTATGCAGTCCATGTGAGTGATATGTCTTTCCCCATCCTTTCACCTTCAGTCTGTGGATATTTTTTTAATGAGGTCAGTCTCTTGGAGACAACATATTGTTGGGTCTTTTCTTTTTCTTTAATCCAATCTGTTAGTCTATGTCTTTTGATTGATGAGTTTAGGCCATTAAAATTCAAAGTTATTATTAAGATATGAGTTGGGTTCCTGGTCATTTTGGTCTATTTCTAGTTTTTAATGTAGATTAGTTTCTCCTTTGATTGACTGTCTCTTTAGTGTAGTTCCTTCCTTTGCTGGTTTTCACTTTTTAAAAAATTTCATTTTCATTAAAATATTCTGTTGAGAGTAGGGAGGAAGAGCATGAGAAGAAGATTAACATTAAACAGGGATGAGAGGTGGGAGGAAAAGGGAGAGAGAAGGGAAATTGCATGTAAATGGAAGGAGACCCTCAGGGGTATACAAAATTACATACAAGAGGAAGTGAGGGGAAAGGAGGAAAAATATAAGGGGGAGAAATGAATTACAGTAGAGCGGGTAGAGAGAGAAGAGGGGAGGGGAGGGGGGAGGGGGGATAGTAGAGGATAGGAAAGGCAGCAGAATACAACAGACACCAGAATGGCAATATGTAAATCAATGGTTGTGCAACTGATGTGATTCTGCAATCTGTATATGGGGTAAAAATGGGAGCTCATATCCCACTTGAATCAAAGTGTGAAATATGACATATCAAGAACTATGTAATGTTTTGAACAACCTACAATAAAAATTAATTTAAAAAAAATATTCTGTTGAGAATATTCTGGTTGCAAATTCTTTTTATGTTTTGTTTACCATGGAAGGATTTTATTTCAACTTCAAATATGAAGCATAATTTTGCTAGATATAGGATTCTTGGTTGCCATCGATTTTCTCTCAGAGCTTTCTATATGCTGTTCCAGGACTCCCTTGCTTTGAGGGTCTGGGTTGAAAAATCAAAAGAGATCTGTATTGGTTTCCCCCTTAGATGTAATCTGATATTTTTCTCTAGCAGTCTTTAAACTTCTATACTAGTCATTTTCATTATAATGTGCCTTCATTTGGGTCTGTGGTAAATTTGTACATTTGGGATCCTGTAAGCCTCTTATATTTGGTTTTCCATATAAATCTTTAGGAAAATATTCTGATATTAGTTCATTGAAAAGATTCTACATTCCTTTGGTTTGTATCTCCATGCCTTCATCTATCCTGATGAACTCTAAATTTGGTCTTTACATGTTGTCCCATAATTCTTGAAAGTTCTATTTATGGTTTCTTAACATCTTTTCTCTATGATCAACTCTATTTTCAATATTATATATTTTATCTTCCTTGCCTGAGGTTCTGTCTTCCAAGTGGCCTAGTCTGTTGGTGATTCTATTAAATTTTTAACTTGGTCTATTTTTTCCTTCATTTCAAGGATTTCTGTTTGTTTGTTTTTTGTTGTTGTTGTTATTGTTTGTTGTTATTGTTTTGTTTTTGTTTTTCAGAATCTCTATCTCTTTATTTTTAAAGTGATTTTTTGGTCCCTGCTTTTGCTCTCTTACATCATCCTTTACTTTGCAGATTGGTTTAACTATATACATTCTAAACTCCTTCTCTGACATTTCTTCCACTGTGGTGTCAATGGAGTCTTTTATTAAGGTATCTTGGTTTACTTGTTGTGATTTATTCCTTTGATTTTTTTATATTGTTTTTGTGTCTACCCATCTAACAAACAGTACGAATCTGAGGTAGTAGAGTTTCTATCCTGTGGACTTATAGTGTCCCCGAAGGTTTTCAGTACCTCACTATTTAGGGGGAGTCAAATAATAACAACAACCAATGCAAGCAACCTATTGATTAAACTAAATAGTTTCTACCATGACATCTACAATGTTAATTATCACAATAAACAAAAATAATATTATCAGTTATTGCCTATAATAAAAATTGCAAGCTTGCAAAAGGGTTTACATTTTCAGGGAGAAAATAGAAGTGATGTTGAGGGAGGAGGAGAGAAAACAGAAGTAAAAGATTAAAGGAAGAGTGAAAGAGAAAAATAGAGATTGACTGTTAGCAGAAGAAAAGAGAATCAAGGGAAACAGGTAGGAGAAAAAAATACAAATAAAGCAATAATTTAAAAAAATCAAAAATAAAAGAATTCAAAACAAAACTAAAATATACTAGACAAACATCCAAGTTTACCAAAAACTAATCCATGTAAAACAACGGGCCTCCAAAATACTGGAGATGAGAAGAAAAAACAATAGGAAACTGTCTAATGTCCATGTATCATTAAGGTCACAATTAAACAGTGAAAAAGAATTAGCAAAAAAAGAAAGAAAGAAAAGAAAAAAATCTTGACGAAAAGTTAAAGAATTCTTTTCATTTGAGTTCAAAATATTCTCAGATTTTCTTCTCAGCAGTCTTAGGTAGGATCTTCTGGAGTGTGCTACTCTACAATCTGGATTGCTGGAGTGAGAGAGGTGATCCTGTAGGCAGAGTTCCTGAAGGAAGTTTAGGCAGGCTCCAAGCTTTTCACTGAATGCTAATTGGGAGATTTTAAATCAGACCACTTCTAGTGCCCAGTACTTGCTGGCCCATGCTGGAAGACTTTACCCCAGGGATCTCCCCTGAGTTACACTCATGTGACGAAGGAGCCAATTCCTCACCCCCTATGTCACCTGCAGACCCCATGTTTCAAACAATTTCTCCCATCCCTGCCCTTACGTGTTCCCGGCCAGAGGTGTCTTTCCCAGCTGGTCCTGCACGCAGTTGGATTGGAGGAGGGGACTAGAGTAGGGTGAGTTTCCATGATCAGTTGTCCCTGTGTAAACCTCTCTCCATGTATGATTTTCTTCTGGTCACTAAGCACACTATGTTGTGCAGCCTGTGTTTACTGGGCCTATATTTCAGGCCAACCACAGTTGCCAAGAATCTCTTTCCTCAGTTGTCAGCCCCCAAGCCACAGCTGCAAAACGATTCCTTCCTTTGTCCTCAACATGCCAACTGGAGAGACAGTGGCTTTTTTCCCCCACAAACACAAATATTGTGTGGTGAGTCCCTCAGGTTTGCTGGGCAATGACCTTAGTCTCTAAACTCTCAGTACCCAGACACACCTCAGGCCTCCCCAAAATAGAGGTTCCTTTAATTACCTCAACCCTCTACTATGCTCATAGAGGGACCTCTCTGGCTGGAGCTTCCAGCATGACTATGGCAGCAGCTATGCTGCTGGGGATTTTTTCCTTATTTTATTATATCTAACCCCTTGTGTTCTCAATCTACTTTGAATGTCCACTTTAGGTTCCAGTAAAGTCTGTACCCATCCCCCGCTTTTTCTTCACCCACTGCGAGGAGAAGCTGCTTGTCTGCTTTCTTGGTTTCATCATGAAGCAGCCAGAAACGTGACCTCCTCTATTCCGCCATTTTGGATGGACTCTATCCTGCTATCTTGATGTGTTTTTTTCAAAGTTTTGACTTTGTTTTGGTCAGAAATGTCTCATATTAGTATATCTGTCTTCCATATTTTGAGAAGGAAGAAAGGGAAGATTTAGAGTGGTAAAATTTCTTTTTAAAAACTTGACTCTTGTTTTCATTCCTATTCCATCAGTGAAAATATAGTTATATGGCCATATTTAGCTGCAATGAATGTTGACAAATGGTGTCACTCCTGAACAGCCATGGGCCTGGCTGAAATTTGGTGAGTGTCTATAGCTCAAAGGTGAATAAAGAGTTGTTATGTGAATGAAAAGAAAATTTGATATGATACTCTGAGTTATTTGATATCAGACTCTGAGGAAATCTCATCTGAGCCTCACAGCAATTGAATAGTTAGACATTTGCTATTTTCTTATTTTGTAGAGAGGAAAGAATTAAAGCTGGGAAGAGAAAAATAAATTTAAATTTGTATTTAATGGAAGCCAATATATTATTTATAAAAGAGATAAATAGCAGAATGGATATTAGAAGAGGTAAATGCCAGAATAAACAACTGAAAGAGCTGAAAATGAATGCCTCTGTCGAACAGGCTTGAGGTGTGGGGAACACGGTTGTGAAACTGTTAGTGTTCGTTGTAAAGATCTTGGTTTAATCTGATTTGTTGTTTTGTTTTGATAAAAGTTAAAAATTAAAAGGACAAACAGGGCACAGTGGCACATGCCTCTAATCCCAGGAGCTCTGGAGGTTGAGGCAGGAGGATCGTGAGTTCAAAGTCAGCCTCAGCAACTCAGTGAGGCCCTAAATGACTTATCAAGACTCTGACTCAAAATTTTTAAAATTAATAAGGGATAGGAATATGTGGTTAAACACCCCTGGGCTCAATGCTTGATATAAAAATGTATACATATATATGTATTTATCTCTACATAGATGAACTTTAAACACACACACAAACACACACAGCCACCAGCCATAATTTAGGCAGATTGCTTCCATTTATCTCTAATGGCCCCTTATAACGCCTGTCTCTAAAAGTTCTTTAGGGGTTGCTAAATTTCAAGCCATGATATTGTTTGAAAACAGACATGTCAAAAATTTCATTAACTCAGTGCTCATCACTTCCACATCAGAAATTCATACCAATGTGGGTGGCATGATAGAGGACACACAGTTCCTTTGGCTAAGCATTAGCTAATACTTCTAATCTCAATGATCAAGAACCTTCACTCAGTGCTAGTCAACTCTGCTAAGGAACGCAAGGAAGGTATCTTGAGGCTCCGATGTCCTTGGAGATCACTCTCCATTGTCAACATATAGATGTTTATGTAACACTCTTGCCAACAGCAAGCTGATTCTGCATCATTTTACACCTCATCACCTGGGATGTCATTCATTCTGTCCACTGAGCATCTCCCTATTGTTCCACTTCTCTCCATCATCATGCCCTCAATCTGTATGGCCCCTCCTTCACATTATACTCCATTTTTCATGTTACAGTTAGTGTAGTTATCTCATAATTAAAAAAATATGTTTCTGCTTTCAGTGATTTCTCATATTTCTAGGATAAATTTCAAGCTCTTTAGACCTGTTTTCTTTCTGAGCTTTTCCATGTACCATTCCTACAGCCTGGAATGTTGTTCTATTTCCCCTCGGTGCCTGTAAATCAGTTCTCTTAGTTATATTTAGTTGTCAACTCAATATAATATAATTTCCTCTGGGAACCCTTCTCATACGCCTTAGACTGAGTTTGTGCCCTATTATATGTGGTAACATCCTAGTACGTATCCCGTAACAGCCCTACTCACACTGTGTTGTAATAACCTCTTATTCCCTGACCGAGAGAAGGGATTATGCTGGTCATGTTCATGGATGTATCTTTAATACTCCGTACTGGGCATGGTACATGGTAGATTCTTGAATGAACAAATGAATGAATGAATTGTTCTGTTCCTGTTTGCTCAACTTTTTTTCTGTATTAAAAAAAAAAAAACTGTTTCTCTCTGAGACCACACAAAGTAATCCCTGTTTTAAGAGAAAGCTGTTCACTATCATTTCCTATATTTAACTCTTCTGTAATCTTGGCTAAATATTGATGTTTAAGTTGTTTCACATTAAATATTTATTTGAGTTTGAGGGAAAATGATAATACATTTTTGCCCGTGCAAATTTGGACAAATTGAGAGAGAGAAAGAGAGAGAGAGAGACAAGCATAATGAATGAATAAACACGTTTGCTATTACTTATACTTGGTTACCATGAACCTAGGCATTGGGACAATGCAGTTATAAAATTTGGCCTTTTAGAAAAGATAAATTTATCCTTAATTTCTGTCTTTCCATGGTCCAGCATGGAGAATAACTTTTTGTCACTTAAATATTTATGGAAGATAAGCACCACCCAATTCATGAATTAATGGTTGTTACTACCAGTCTAGAAAGTCATGGAATATAATAAGATCAGGAATGTCATCATATCAGAAGTCTCTCCATATGGAAATATAAAGCAAAAATATATGCAATATGTCCTCTAAAACTGTAGTTCAGTCAGGATTTTCCATCTTGCAAATAATTTGCAAATCTTAGTGCAGGATTTTTTTTAATAATCAAAAGGACTGGCAAATTGAAATGTATTAAAGTTAAAAAGTTTTTCTTCAAAATATAACCTCGATTTTGTCATTTTAAAAATGAGAATAATAATGCCTACCATCTAGAGTTCTGGTAAAATGAAATAAAAACACTTAGCACAGATCCTAGCACTTAAAAATAACGAATGATAACTACTACTCTCAAATAACAAGGCTATTATTTATCAAACATACTGAGTAATATGACAAGATATACTTAAACCAGGCAAGCCATATAATATATTTAATATCATGTAAGGATTTCAAGAGAAAGGTGATAATGGGAACTTCACTGATCAGAGGCTAGAGTCAGACAGTTAATGTATTATTGAGCAACCACACCAGGCATCATGCTGAGGGCTGATTAATTTGCATCAATGGTCATGATTTTTTAGCCACAATCTAATGCACACAGAACCCCTCATAAATTTATCTGTGACCAAAGCAGAGAAAAGACAACACACTTTGATAATCTGTATCCAGTGCTATAGAAGAACTCTGGCACTGATGGAAAAATATCTCAGAATCAAATGGCACCTAAGCATACTGTCATTTAGGTTTTCTTGTTTGGGTTTGGAATTTTGTTTTGCAAATACTGGAAAACCTCAGATCAACTTTGAATCCAACAACAAGGAAGGAAGTCCAGAAGGGGGGCCATCTTCAGGAGCTGTTTGTTAGGTAGTTCGATGCCATCCTGATATCTTGTTTTCTCTGCTTTGTGGCTCTGCATGCCGAAGTCCACACCATCTTCAATATGGCTCATGGCTCTGCTGGAATGTAGGAAGACTTGCATAAGGAAAACAAAGTAGCACCGTGAAAACCTACTTTGGGAAGTTGAAAAACAATTCAGCATCTGTTTTGCCTCTCTGTTTTCTAGGATTGCTACAACTTGCAGGGTTTTTATAGTCGTGGTCACATGTTCATCGTTTGTTTTTTTTTCTGACCAGTAGAAGTCAATGTAAGTTTTACAAAATAGTGAATTGTGTCAAAATAGACTTTATTATAGAATTTATTATATAATTTGCCTAATTATGTGCATTCAGTAAGCATTTAATTGAACTCTGGGGTGTCAACAAGTATTCATGTCTCACAAGTAATATTTGCTTTATCAATCTACCCTTGAGTGCACCATGAGAGTGCATGCCTATAATTCCAGTGATTTGAGAGGCTGAGGCAGGAGGATCACAAATTCAAGGCTAGCTTGAGCATCTTAGCAAGATCCTGTTTCAAAATAAAAATAAAAAAAAAAAGAGAGAGAGAGAGAGAAAAGTGCTTGGTGTGTAGCTCAATAATAGAATGTCTCTGAGTCTCTGAATTCAATCCCCATTACCAACAAATAAAAATAAATAAAAATCACCCTAGATAGGGAAACAATCTTCATAAAACTGGAATTCACATCTAGCTAATCAGGAAAACCTAAATATTCTCTTGAAAATCATCCTGATACAAATTACTGAGGCTCTTGGATTTGGACTCTGAACTTGTCCCCAAGAGTCGATGGATTTCTTTCATATATGGAACAAAGCCAATAATTTCCAGAATTCTCTCCTCTCTTCCTGAGAATGTGATGCACCAGTGTGGGCATTGGTATAGTAAGAAGGAAACTAAATCAGGGGTCCAAAACCGCACTTTCTAGTTCTAGTTCTATCTGTTATTACCTGTGGGAGTCTGCACTGGGCACTTAACCAGTCTGAGGTTCTAGTTCTGTCCTTCATCAAGACAGATCATCAACCTTCCCTACTTCACAGATCTAGCATTTTATTTTTATTAGCATGTTTTACTGTTTATTTCAGATCATATTTCCAGAGTGTCAGCTTTATTCTGTATATTGATGTACCACTTAATTTATTCACTACTATTTCCAGTATTGAATAATATACTAGGCATTTGATAAGCAGGTCTATGTTCATCAATGTCATTGTTGTACTGTATATCAGAACGGTACAGAATCCTGTCATCGTTACTGGAGACTTCTGACTGGCGTGAAAGTGATAAGCTGAATATATCACTATTTCCCATGACCATAACATACCTTTCCTTTGTACATGATGGCACAAAGTCGGAACCAAGACGCCTGAACCTAGATCCATGCCCTATCACTTCTTACCTATACATCAGTTTACTTGATTTGACCTGATAAATTATTTTCCATATAAAGTTATCGCCTAAGTCCTAGGACAGTGTAGGAAACAAAATCAAGTTTAAAACTCATTTCATTTTCTTTTTACAAATAATTTCCTGTAACCACTGTGGGTTTTTTTTTCTTTATTCTTCCAAGAAAATGTCTCCATTGAGTGCTTTATGACCACTGGGTATGTTATACTCTGTGGTGCTAATTTAGTTTCACAATTCCCTCTATTACAGATCTGTCTGTGAGGCAAGGAAATTATGTGGTTCACTCAAGGATGATAGCATTTCACACATTTTAAAAGTGCAATTATGACATCATATCTGTGTCATCCACAGCCTTCCTATAGTTGCTGCTGAACCAATAAATTATATTGTTTGTTACTTAATTTTATTATTTGATACCAGAAAGTTGATGGGCACGTTCAAAGCAGCATTGTTTTAGTACAATTAATATAGGAGTGGTATCTTATTTAATTCCACTTTTATAAAAAAATTAGTTTTCTATTTTCATTAAAAATTATCTCCTATATCTAACACAGATTTCAATTTTATATTGTGTTCTTAAAAGTTATTAAGACCTACCAATTCAGTTTTCTCGCTGGAGTTATATACAATATTTCAAGATTCTTCTCATGATCTATACCTTTTTATAGATTTTTGAAAGCATCCTCACACTTATATTAAAATATTCTGAGGCATGATGGATCACATGTAATCACCTGGAGTACATTTCATGCTGAATGATAATGCTTCATATTTGTACAATATATTACCACTGAAAAACAATCTTACATGTGCTTATTTTCTTTGTCCTACCCAATATTTTTGTGACTATGCAGGATAGACACTATTTCCTCCATTTCACAGATGGGGAACCTGATTCTCAAGGAGGCTACGTTCCCCTGTTAAAGAGATAAAATTTGGGAAAGGACTAGACCTGAGTCCTGGTCTGCCAAAGCCACTCACTGTCCCAAGACCAGCAACAGTATGTGTCATAAAAAATAAGAGAGAATTTTTTTGTTGTTGTTTATGACAATCTTTATCAGATTGAAGAAAACTTATGGGTGGTTACCCATAATATTTGAGCAAAGAATTGTGTTTGAAGGCAGTTCTAGTTTTAAGAAGTAAAACATGCCTTATTCATGTTGCCTGGCTATTTTGAAGTCTCCCAGGCTTACTTGGTATTTTCCTGGGTTGGTTGCCCCTTCACCCAACCACATGCTAAGATATGGGACAGGCAGTGAAAGAACACTCATTGCCTCACCTGAGTGTGTGTGTGTGTGTGTGTGTGTGTGAGAGAGAGAGAGAGAGAGAGAGAGAGAGAGAGAGAGAGAGAGAGAGAGAGAGAGAATGAATGTGTGTATATACAAAAGCTGTTATGACATTAACATTGCTATCAGGACATTGAGTCTAAAGAGCTAGTTCTTATCCATCTGTCACATCCAGGAGGCAGGTAACTTCAACCTCATAACCTCAGGATCTGCAATGAGGTCCTTAGTATTAATGTGCTAGTAATGAAACTGGCCTTATAAAGTTGAGCAGTGATCATATATGAAAATATCCATGAAAAGCTTATTAAACTATAGTTATACCAATATTATGAGTTGTTATTATTAATCCTGAATCATTTTACAGCTGGAGAAAAATAACAGTCCCATTTGGCTTTGCTTCTCAGAAAAAAAGAAGCCTATACACATAAAATATGGTCTCTTTGGAACAAATATATAGGCCTCATGCAAGAATATAAAATTCTACCCTTGAAATATTTCTTAGGCTTATGTTCCAAAATTCTGAAAATAAAAGTAAATTATTCTGTCCTTTTGCTGTCAGCACAATATCCAGCCTATGCTACTAAATTTATCTAAAATAAGAGATAATTTGATCACTGGAGAAGGATGCTCCCTCTCCCATTGTGGAAGATGGTACCTCTATAAAGGAAAACTGTTATCTTGCAGATCTGCTTTCAAACACGAGCCAAATTGTTCACACACTCAGAAACTCATTCCAAACATTACTGCAACTGTAGAACTGCTGGATTGAGCTCAGGCTGCTGCAGGACTGGTGCAGGCAGCAGAGGACAGGTGAACCCATGGTCACAACTCACAGAGGTTGAGGTGTCTTTCCAGTGGCTTGTGCCAACAGAGCACCCCACTCCCTTCTGTGGGGAGCAATGATAAACCCTTTTGTGTTTGGGCTCCATAATGCTTATAAAGTCGTATTGTGCATGGCCTGATCAGAGAGGAGTGCTTTGATTACAGAAATTCAACCAAAAAGTCAATCAAATCACCTTGAATTCTTCACCTGTTTTTCTTGACTTCCTTTTCTGTCTCTCACCATATATGTATTCATTTCACCTGCTTCCATACTGGTCTCAACTGATGCACCTGCAGGTCTATTCCATGCTCTTTTTTAAACTTCACGTCCATAGTCTTTCCTGCAGGCTCTATGTCACACACACTCACACACCCTATCAGGCAAGACAGCACCGTTACTGACTTGCAGAGAGGCCACCCAGGGGACCAAGTCAGAGACTTCTTCCATGGGAGGAAGGAAGAGAACATTTGAGAATCTTTTTTTAGTTTTGTCCCTTGATATTTCATTCTCTAGGTACCTTTAGAAAAGCTGAGATAAACTGGAATGTTTAAGGAGACTTTCCAAGGGCGCATAAGAGAATAAACACAGAATTCATAAGAAATCTGCCTCTTCCTATGACTCAGAAACACTGCATTCTATAAAAAGGCTGATAACAGAGCTTCATGGTTGATGCAAACAGTTGATAAGTTGTCTCAGCACAATATCCGGGTCTCTAACTTTCTTCCTCCAAGCTGATGTGCTTCATTTTTCACTGTGGCCTCTGAGACACAATTTTTACCTGCTTTTGGCTCCAGGACATTCAAATATCTTTTTCAAACTGTCAAAATAACATCTCTTTTGAAATAAAAAGAAAGATGTGAGACCTCAGCAGGGCTGGATTAATGAAGTCATTCTCCCTGCAGGGAGGTGAAGTACGATACAGTACAGTTGTTTTGAACCTCACTGTGCTTCAGAATCATCTCTGAAATACTTGATAAAATGCAGATTTTCTTGAATCTATCACATAAAGTTTGTGATTCAATTTTGCCTGGAGAATATAATATGCATTTTTAGTGAGTGCCATTGTTTTTTTTTTTCCTTACATGGCCCAAGATACAAAACTTAAAAACCGATGATACATTAGAAAAGGCACAGTCTTTGAAACAGGCAAGTATGACTAAGTCCCAAATTGTCATTTACTGACTCTCTCACTTTCACTGATTTCTCTAACTTTCTGAGACTCAGTTTATTGTATAATTAAGAAATATATAAGAAGCAGGATGAAAAGTACATAGAATACAAACCTTCATCTTAACAAAAGATCATTAAACAATAACCTTTTTCTGGGAATCAAGACAAAAAAGATAACCAACCCTCCAGGTGATCACCCTCCTTCCCGCCAGTGATAAAGAGCCTTCTGAATTTTAGGGTATTAGTTTTCTTTACAGATTTATTGTCTAAATATCTTTAAGTAATATAGCTTAATTTATCTATCTGTGTGAGATTCACATAAATGGCATAATGAACTGCTATAGTCTAAATATTTGTCTCTACCATTCAGAGTCATAGATTGAAATCCTAACCTAATGTGTTAGTTGGCTTTCTGTTACTATGACAAAATAATTGAGATGATCAACTTAAAAAAGAGGAAAGGTTTATTTTGGCTCAACTTGGGAGGTTCATGTCCATGACCAGTTGGCCTTGTTGCTTTTGGGGCCACATCATAGCAGGGAGCATGTGATAGAACAATGGTGCTCATGTCATAGAGGCTGGGAATCTTAAGTGAGAAAGGGGATGGGATCTCAATATCAAGGGCACACTTACAATGACCTAATTTTCTCTTATTAGGCTCCAACTCTTAAAGGTTTCACCACCTCCTAGTACTGGCACAGACTTGTGACAATCTAAACCACTTTAACACATGGGCCTTTGGGAGACACTTATGGCACCAAATGTAAGGGTTTTAGGAAGTGGGGTCTTTTGATGGTGATCAATGTGGCATAAAGTGGCACTCTAAAGAAGGAGATTAGTGCCCTAGTGTAAGAGATCTTTTCCTCAGCCCACCATGTGAAGACTGATGTGGGGTTTTCAGCCTCCTGAACTGTGTGAAATAAATTTCTGTTATGTAAGTCTCTCAGTCTCTGGTGCTGTGTTATAGCAGCCAGAACTAAGACAAGCAGTACTCATCCTGCCGAGTCAGGTTTCCTTTATTTAATGTTACGTCTTTAAAACTCACCCATGCTGCTGTTGTCATTCTGGAGTCACGGGCTTTCTGCAGAATGGCCTCTTTTTCGATCATACCACATTGTGTTTCTCTCTTCTAATACTGATGACACATTTGATTGTTTTCTATTTGGACCCATTTGAACACCTTTACTATGACTCTCTTTTTTGGATATATCCTGGTGCACAGAAGTCAATATCTCTTTGGACTATAAAACTAGGCATATTCTATAGGCTTGGGAGGCTGAGGCAGGAGAATCACAAATTCAAAGCCCGTCTCAGCAACTTAGTGAGGCCTAAGCAACTTAGTAAGACCCTGTCTGAAAATAAAAAAAATAAAAGTGACTGGAAATGTGACTCAGTGATTGAACACCCCTGGGATTAATCCCTGGTACAAACAAACAAACAAACAAAAACACTAAAGATCTAGGGTGGAAAAGGGTATGTGATTCCTCAGTTTTAGTCAACACTGTCAAACAGATTTTGCAAACCTACCTTCTATCTGTTTTGTTTCACTATATGTTGCTTCTCAACATGTTAGATTGTCTGATATTTTAACTTTTTTGGCAAACTTGTGGATTTATGCTGATAACACTGTGATTTCAAATTCATTATAACTTTAAATATGTACTTCCCTATAATTAGTAAGACTGAGTACACTTTCATATTTCTACTGGCCTTTGCAATATGTATGTGTGTGTGTGTTCTATGTGAGATGCCTGTTCAGATCTTGAGCTATTTTCTTTAAAAAAATAAAATATTTCTACTTTCTTATTGAATTTGAAAGTACTTCCACACTCTGGGCATAATTCCTTTGGTTGGTGATGCATCAAAAATTGATTTTTTTTTAAAAAAACATGAATTTCCTTTTCTCTCTCTTAAGGATATAATTCAGTAATTAAAAAGGTAATTGGGGCTGGGATTGTGGCTCAGTGGTAGGGCGCTCGCCTAGCATGAGCAGGACCCGGGTTCGATTCTCAGCACCACATAAAAATAAAGGTATTGTGTTGTGTCCATCTACAAAAAAGATTCTCTCTCTCTCTCTTTAAAAAAAAATGTAATAAAGTAAATTTTATCAAATTTTCTGCTGCTTATTAACACTTTCTTTTTTTAGAAAAATATTTATTTTTTATTATAGGTGGACACAATATCTTTATTTTATTTTTATGTGGTGCTAAGAATCAAAACCAGTGCCTCATGCATGCTATGCAAGCTCTCTACCTTTGAGCCAGTACTCCAGACCTTGATTAACACTTTCTATGTCTTATTTTAAAAACATTTCTTAACTGGAGATCATAAAGACATTTTACATTATATTCTAGTAGATTTATTATTATGATTTTCATCTTTAGTTCTTGTAACAATATGAATTGTTTTTGTGTGTGTCTATATGCATGAAATGTGGTAGAAATGAATTCTTTCTTGCTTTTTTTTTTTTTAGTTTGTGTATTTGACTGCTTTAGCATCATTTTCAAAATGAATAATTTTCTCTCCCTGTTCTGTAGGGATACTTTGGTCATGAATCAAAAATCCTTAGACACCCACAAAAAACAAAACAGTAGAGTTTAGATTGAAAAAAGAATAAATTGTACAGACTTTGAAGTTATGCTGAATCTAGAAATCAATTGAAGAAGATTTGACAACATTTACATTATTGAACTTACAAATCCATGAATATGGTTTATCTCCCTTTTGTTTTTTTGAATATTTCTTTCATTACAATTTTCTAAACCTTATAGTGTTTTGCATTTATTTCAGTACATATAATTCTAATTATTTGTTTTGCATTCTCTAAATATCCAATCAGAATAATAACTTTTCATTTCTTCCTTTCTATCCTTAAAAACTCATTATTCATTCTTATTGTCCTTCCAAAGACTTCCATTAAAATGTTAAACAGAACTAGACACAGTAGGTATTTTTGCTTTTGCCCAGTCTCAGGAGAAATTTTTGATATCCTTCATCATTCAAACTGATACTCTTCCTTAAATTAAAAACATCTTCTGCTATTACTAGCTTGTAAATTATTTTTTAAATAAAAGATGTTACATTTAAAATCTTTTTAAAAAATCAATTAAAAGGATGCAGAAATATCTACTTTGCAGGATTATTTTACGTATTAAGTAGGATTATCTATAATGTTTGGTACAAGCAGTTGCTTAAAATAGAAGCTTATAATAGTATTAAATATTACAATTTGGGAGGAAGAATATTAAGAAGAACAACTAAAAGGTGTTGAGCTTAGTAAATTATACCTGCTATATTGATGCTATTTTGAAATTAATAATTTAAAAAAAAACACTTTTTTTTGTAATTGAAAGACAACTTCATGCTATAGTGCCCCTACACTCCACCTTGAGGTGCCCATAAAGACCAAGAAACTGGGGTCGGGCTGCAAATGCTGGTCATAGAGCAGGCTATGGGCTCCTCACACACATATTTAATCTTGCTATTTCTGAGAAACTTTGGGTTTGCAAGAACAATACGAAGGCAGGAGGTGACCTAGTTGGAGTAAGGGGAGATGAGAAGAAAGTTCCCAGCACAGCTTTGAAGATTATTTCCTCTTCCACGGGTGAGCTAGGGACAGAGATGCTGGTTGCACTGGAAGTTGGCAGGTTTTCAAAAGAAGGCAAAGGATGAAAAGGAGGGAGTCTCTGTTCTGAGCTATGCTGTCATGTTTCCAGTTGCCCCTTTTAATGTATTTTTCCTTCTTCAGTCAGTAGCTCACAGAAATAAAAATGGCCTCAAAGACCCACTCTCCCTTCTTACATCTACCTCCCCTTTATACTTTTTAAAAGTATCGAATTTCTGATGCTTTAGGAAATTTTAAAAAGGAACTAGGATTCTCAGCCTCAATTTTGTAATTATTGACTGTGAACCCTCAAACCTTCACAGCCCCAGGGGAAACTAAATATAGTTTACTGAAAAACTTACGGTATTTACATTGTGTGGAAGTGATCCATATCTAGCTGGACATAAATCAATTATTTTGTATATTTTCATGATTTAGACCTGCATTTATTGTTGCATGTTTACCTGATAGCCTCTGGATTTCATTTATTACCTTCAATGTGTTCTGAGTCCACCCCAAGGACAGATTTTTTTTTAATGTGGTACTGGAGATTAGAACCCAGGGCTTTGTGCATACTAGGCAAGCACTCTACCATTGAGCTATATCTGTAGCCCCTGCCTCTGGATTTCTTAAATATCACAGTTCCTGAATTATATTCAATATCTGGCTTCCCCAACTTATTTCCTTTCCAGGGTCCTTATTTCTGTTAATGGTAACACTTTTCCATAGAGGCTCATCATTTGAAACTCCCTTTCTATTTTAACTGTGGTATGGTTTGGATGTGAGGTGTCCTCCAAAAGCTCACATAGGAGACAATGCAAGAAGGTTCAGAGGAGAAATGATTGGGTTATAAGAGTCTTAACTCAATCAGTGAATTAATCCCCTGATAGGGATTAACTAAGAGGTAATTGAAGTGTTAGGGTGTGGCTGTAGGAGGTGGGAATTGGGGGCATGGCTTTGGGATATATATTTAGTATCTGGAGAGTATAAACTCTCTCTCTCTTGTTTTCTGATCACCATATGAGCTGCTTCCCTCTGCCACACTCTTCCTCCACGATGTTCTGCCTCACCTCCAGCCCCAAGGAATGGAGCCTGCCTTCTACAGACTAAGACCTCTGAAACTGTGAGCCCTTAGATAAACTTTTTCTCCTTAAAAATTGTTCTGGTCAGATCTTTTTGTCACAGCAGCAAAAAAGCTGACTAAAACAGACTGCTCACTTAATTCTTACAGAAAATTGTTTCAAATACTATTATTCTTTCTCCATAAGATACATAATAAGTATCCTTTTATTCACTAGGAGGACATATATTCCTAAGTACTAAATAATTTATCTCTAGATTCTTTTGCATCTTTTAAATATTCAATCACAATAACTTTTTTAAATCTTCTCCCTTTACATACTAAAAAAAAAGAAAAAATCTAATTGCTGTTTCTGTCCTACTGTATTAGTTAAGACCTTCATTATAATGCTGAACAGAACTGAACACAATAGGCATTTTTGTTTTAAACCAGTCCCAAGGGAAAGGTTTAAAAATTCAAATAGATACTATTCTTCAAATTAAGAACATCTATTACTATTACTAGTTTGATAATTTATATATACTTGGGGGTGGGTTACCAGGGATTGAACTTAGGAGCACTTGACCACTGAGCCACATCCCCAGTCCTATTTTGTATTTATTTAGAGACAGGGTCTCACTGAGCTGCTTAGCACCTCACTTTTGCTGAGACTGGCTTTGAACTCAAGATTCTCCTGCCTCAGCCTCCAGAGCTACTGGGACTACAGTCATGCATCACTGCACCTGGCTAGTTTGCTAATATTTTATACTCCAGGTTTTTACTGCATCTATACTATAACAGTCTTGTTGGTTATACTGTACTCTCTTCCTTAGAAGTCATCATGTACCTGTTTCCAAGTTTGTCATCCTAAAACTCATTACTATTACATTCTTATTTATTTGATCATTATTTATTGAATACCTGATATATGTGAGTTATTTGGCTCTAAGTTAGGGGCATAGTGAATTAGACATGGCTCCTGAAATCTAGTTATTGACAGTCTGTTGGTAGATGAAGCTGAGTAAATATATGACCTCCACACGGTGTAGTCTGACGTGAGTAAGTACAGAATAATCTGGCAGCATTCATGAGGTCTCCTATATGGCAATAATCAATAGTTCCCTCACATTAAATGCACCCCAAATTACAGACTTCAGCTTTAAAAAATATGATTTTGGAGTTAAATTTTTTAATATTTCCCAAAACAAATTTATTTTATGTTACAAAAGTAACATATTTATGTTACAAAAGTAACATATGCTGTTTATGAAGAATTTGATACTGAAAAAAACACATTTTAAAAGGTCACCCCAAATCTTTCCATCAAGGAATAAATATTGAAGATGACAGCACTCAGTTCTCTCCTGCTTCTCTATAAAACTGAACAAAACAACAGGTGGGCAGCTGTATGTTAATGTAAGAAAGTTACAGGAACATACTACAATGTAACAGAAGAGGGTCAGAGACCAGATGAAACTCCAGTATTGGTTATTAGAATAATAAGTGAAACAAAGAAGAATCCTGACACCAAGAGTTTGATTGCTGGGCAGAGGGAGGAAAGGTCACTTTTAGTGGGACTTTAGGTGACAAAGACTCTTAGAAATCAAATTACAAGTCCAGATTTGGGCAACTGGAAAATGCATAGTCAAAGCAGACAGAAGACCAAGGATTTGCATAGCAAACTGGTGCTGGAGAAGTGGTGCTTTGCATTTCCTGGTGTACTCCTGGTATATTTTGATTCCATAATGGGAGTTATCTATAAAAGAGTTCAGATATCTAAGCTGACTGCTTAGTGAGATTGTAGTTGCTGCTTTTCATAATTTTCTATAATATGTCTATATCTGATTTATTTTTATTTATTTTTAAGTTTTTGTTGCTATTGGAAGTTGCTTTCTCCTCTCAATGATTTAGCCCAGCACTTTGAACATGTTAGGCTGGTGGCTTGCCATTGAACTACACCCCAGCCCAGTTGAGAGAAATTTCACCTGACTCCATTCACCACCTCATCCTGTTCAATCTTTGGCAGATACATCAACATAAAGAATAAGTAGACAAAAGTTCCCAGCTGACAACATAGCTCCAAGTAGATACAGATTGTGGGCAAGCTTAAGACTTGCTACTTAAAGTCACTTTTAGCAACAACAGAGAGTAATAACACAATGGTTCCACCCACAAGGAGTTCCAGGATAGGTCGTTCCCACACTCTTTCAGAAAGCACAGTGTGGAAAAATTTGAAGTAACCAAAAAGAGCAAGCCTCATATATTATTAAATCTATATCATACTTGATTGAACTACTAGAAGAGAAGCCCTACAGAAAAATTGGGTTCCTCAATTTCTGACATAGTAGGCACAGAGTCTAAACCCACTAATCCCAGCCTAAGAAGTCACAGGGAAACTACAATACAAAGTGCATCTTTGTAATGCTAAGTAACAGCACTGCTCACTAAGAGGTACCTCTCAAAAATATTAGAAGAGATATGTGAAACTCAACAAAGAAACACAAATAACATGAAACAAGTTCATAACTCCAAAAGCTCATAACCCTTTAGTAACTGAAACCAAATATATCAGAGTGGATGGGATGCCAGATAAAGAATTCAAGACTGTTAAAATGATTCATAAATTCAGAGAAGACACAAATGTAAGAATGAATTAATGAAGACAAGGAAGGACATTAAAGAGTAATTCAATAAAGATATAGTTATTCTGAAAAATTACCAAACAGAGATCTTGGAAATGAAAAGCTCAATAAGTCAAATATCAAACTCATTGGAAAGCCTCATCAATAGACTAGATCAAGTGGAATAAATAATATCAGGGTTCAAAGACAACACGGATGAACTAGCACATACAGACAGTAATAGAGAAAACAAATAATAAACTACACAAGTTTATCTGGGAAATATTAAAATACCTAACATTCAAATCATATATTTAGAAGATTCAAACTATAGACTAATGGCATAGAAAACATAATCAGTGAAAAAATAGTAGAAAATATCACAAATCTTTGGATTCATATGAATATTCAGGTACCAAAAGCAGATATATTATAGCTAAACTGCCAAAAATACGAACAAAAAAATATTAAAATCTGCAAGAGAGAAGCATCATGTCACTTGTAAAAGGCAACCCATCAGAATAATAGCACATTTCTCAGCAGAAACTTAAAGATTAGGTGAACAATATATTTCAAGCTCCAAAAGAAAACAACTGTCAACCTAAATTACTATGTCCATTAAAGTTATTGACTAGACTTGAAGAAGAAATAAACATCTTCTAAGGTAAACTAAAATTTAAGGTAAACTAAAATTCATGAACTCTAAACCAACATTACATAAGTATACAAGGAAATTCTACATCCAGACAAGGAATCAAGATAAGTAACTATAATAGCACAGGAACAAACAATCTCACCAGAAAAGTAGATAAGAAAATGAAGATTGGAAGGAATCAGATATGATCATTTCAGGAAAAAATCAAATCTCACTGAGACAAAAAAGAGAGAAATCTACATGGAATATTAAAAACAAAAGAAAAACAACATAATGACAGAAACTTGTACATTATTTTTAATAATAACCCTGAATATAAATGGTTTGAATTCTCCAATTAAAAGATGAAGGCTGGGCTGGGATTGTGGCTCAAAGGTTGAATGCTTGCCTAGCATGCGTGAGGCACTGGGGTTCGATCCTTAGCACCACGTAAAAATAAAATAAAGGTATTGTGTCCACCTACAACTAAAAAATAAATGTTTTTAAAAAATGAAGACTAGTTAATTGGATTAAAATACAATACCCAACTCTTTGTGTGTGTGTGTGTGTGTGTGTGTGTGTGCAAGAAACTCACCTCTTTGTTAAGACATAAATAGACTAAAATTAAAAGGATGGAGAATGATATTCCAAGAAAAAGGAACCTAAAAACATGCAGGGGTAGCTATACTCATGTGACAAAAGAGACCTTAAGCCAAAATCAATCTGAAGAGACAAAGTATGCCACTAAAATTTAATAAACAGAACAAGCCATTAAGAAGATACAGTGATTATAAACACATATGCATGGAGATTCATAGCATTTAATTTTATAAAACAAACATTACAAGACACAAAGGGAGAGAAAGTCCCAACAAAATAATAGCTAGGGACTTCAATACTCTACTCTCACCAATAGATACATCTTCCAGGCAAAGAACCAACAAAGAAACATCAGAGCTAAATGACACTACAGGTGAAATTGACAAAGCAAATCAATGGAATATTTCATTTAACAGCTGCAGAATACACATTCTTTTCATTAGCATGCAGAACTTTCTCCAAAATAGATCACATTATAGGTCATACAATAAATTTTAATAAATACAAAAGGATCAAAATAATTTTTTTGCGTTTTATTTGATCATAATGGAATAAAACTGGAAATCAACAGGAAGAGAAACTTTAGAGATTATACAGACACATGGCAATTGAATAATACATTACTGAATGAGCAGTGGGTTATTGAAGATAAGATGGGTGGTGATTAAGGAATTCTTAGAATCAAATTAAACAGAAAAACAACCTATCAATCCTGTAGGATACAACGAAAGTAGCTACAAGAAGAAATTTTATAGCTATAAGTAGCTACATTAGAAGAACAAAGAATTTTTAAATAGATGATGAATCTCAAGGGCTTAGAAACATAAGAACACATGAAAATAAAAAGCAGTAGAAGGAATAAATAATAAAGATCAGAGCATAAATAAATGAAATAGAGACTAATGAGCAATAAGAAAGATTAATGAAACAAAGAGTAGCAAACTAACCAAAACAAAGACCCAAATTTAAATAATTTGAGGTTATAAACGGTATATTGCAACAGATACCAATAAATCCAGAAGATCATTTTGAAAAATTATGTCAATAAATTTGAAAATATAGAAGAAATGGATAAATTTCTAGACTCATACACCCTACCAAAATTGAACCAAGACTGTATAAAAAACTTAAATAGATCAACAATAAACAATGAGATTAAAGCAATCATTAAAAATCTCCCAACAAAGAAAAGCCCAGACCTGGATGGAATTACAGCTGAATTTTATCATACTTTTTAAAAAACAACTCATACGAATACTCCTCAAATTATTCCACAAAATAGAAAAAAAGAAACTCTCCCAAACTCATTCTCAAAGGCAGTATTACCTTGCTATTCAAACCTAATAATGATACGATAACAACAGCAAAAAAAAAAAAAGAAAATTATAGGTCAATATTGTTGATGAACATATATACAAAAATTCTCAATAAAATACATACAAATTAAATTCCATATCACTTAAAACACCATGGTAAAATTGGTTTTATTCCAAGGATGCAAATCAATAAATGTAATACACCAAAAAGTTGAATTAAGAATAGAAATCATATGATCATCTCAGTAGATGCAGAAAAAGCCTTTGATAAAATTCGACATTCCTTCATAATAAAAAAACCCAAAAGAACAAGGGGTAGAAGGAACTTACCTCAACATAAAAAAAAGATTCTATAGGAAAAATACATAACCAACATCAACTTGAATGTAGAAAAATAGAATTTCCTCCAAAACCAGGAGCAAGATATACTGATGATTAGTCAATAAACTACTGGAAACTTTAACTACAGCATTCAGGCCAAATATAGAAGTAAAATGAACAGGAAGGGAGGAAGTCAAATTATCTCTGTTTGCAGGTGACATGATTCTATACTTAGAAAACCTTAAACAGTTGACCACAATTCTCTAAAAACAACAACAACAACAACAAAAGTTTAGCAAACAACCATATAATTCAGTTGTAACACTTCCTGGCTGTAAGCCTGAAAGAAATGAAATCCACATAAAAAAGAGATAGACATATAACAATGTTTATTGTGGCAACATGCACAATAGAGAAGATATGGAATGAATCTAGATGCCAATCAATGTGTGAGTGGATGAAGAATATGTGGTACATAAAAACAATGGAGTATTATTCGGCCATGAAGGAGAACAAAAATCACATCTTTTTCAGGAAAGTGGATAGAAAGAGTCATCATCATGTTAATCTAATTAGACAGACTGAGAAAGACAAGTGCCACCTGTTTTCTCTTATACGTGTAACCCCAGGACAGGGGTGGGGGGAGATGACATGAAAGTAGAAGTGGGACTATGAGGAAAGAGACAGGGAAGTAGGGGTAGGGAGGGTAACTGGAAGAGTGAATATGATCAAAATAGGTTGCGCACACTCATGAAATTGTCGCAATGAAACCCATTACTTTGTATAATTAATATTCACTAATAATTATAATAAAATGAATAAGTATTGAGATTATTTGATTGCATGTTTCATATGATTATCTATGGGTACCAAATCTTTCGTGTGTGTGTATATGTGTTTTAGCACTTTTTATCCTCTAAATAATGTATTATAGGCAATATTCTAAGTAAACAAATATAAATCTACATTGTCTTATTTTTCATGATGCTGTCAGAGGCAATTTTCATTGTGGTACAGTTCACATAGAGTGAAATGCATTAATCTTAATGCATACCTTTAAGATGGAAATGTTCGCTCTCTCCCCACCTTTAAGAAATTTCCCAGTGAAATTCCTTCCACAAGGTAACCTCTATTCTGTCCTCATCTACCACAGATTAACAAAAATCAATTGAATAAATACACCATAATTTATTCAACTAATCATCTTGTTCTTTATTAATGGACTTTTAAATATTTAAAATTGTTATTTTGAATGTAGTAGAATAAAGGTGTTCCTTTTTTGTTTTTAAATATGGAAAGTGACTTGTTTTTATTTTTTGTCTGCCTTTCTTTGCTCTATCAGGAAAATTAAATGCAAATATTTTGCCTCATTTCCAAGGGAGGCTTCAAAAATTAATATCAACCTGACTTAACAAAAGAAAACTACTTTTGTAAAATAACCAGTGATTTGGGATGTAGAGATAATAGATCTGCAAGGCTTGTGATTGTAAAGAATAAATTTTGCAGAGAAAAAAAAATGTATGTCTGGAAATCCACAAGGAAAAAAATACCACTTTCCTTAGATTTCAGGAGTATTGGAGAATGCAAGAGGGAGGAGGGAGAGAAGCTTTTGATTCCTCCTCAAGGTGCCTGGGAATTCATTCTAAGGCAGATGCTGAAGATAGGAAGGACTTTCTTGGATGAGCAGGGTGAGTGGAACTAGTCCCTGGCCAATGCCAACCACAGTTATGGGGCCCAAGAGCCACTGGGTAGTGGAGTGTGTCCACCCAAATCCTCCTCAACTTGTTCCCTGTTACAACTGGGGAAGAATTTACACGAGGGGCATTCATCCTCATTTGCATTGACATGTGTCAGCTCCAAGACTTCACGGATCCCATCTGATCACCCTGTGCAGACACTTTGCCTTCCCACATGCAGGATCTGCAGAGGGGGTTGGGGCCCCAGAAACCTGCACTCAGTGGGGTATGTGGAGGGGTCTGAGATAAACAAGCTTGAAATCCCTGGGGTGAACATAGGTTAACCGCATCATTCACTAGAGAAATAAAAGTCATAGAGTCAGACTCTCATTTCTCTCAGTTTTTATGCTAATCTTAATTTTCAACCTATTTATCTCGATTTCTGAGCAGCCTGAGCTACTATTTTCTCTGTCAACTTTTACATGAGATGCATGTTCTAAAGTCACAAGAAGTCACTGAGATCATCCTGTCTCTTCAGTTCCTAAGGAATTCAGTAGGGTATCTACTGATTTTCATCAATTTCTACTTGAAATTCTAGTGAAAGGAGTATATGCCTTGTTCCCTCTTGTTAATCATCAGCTCCAGGAGGGCAGAATAAATGAATGGGGTGTATGGCAATGTTGTTCATATAGCAAATGCTCAACAACTATTTCCTGAGTGAATGAACGTCTCATTTCTTATTTTCCTTTGGAGTGACTTTGCAGACTTCTAATCACTGAAATGACTAGAACAATGGTTCTCACACTTCAAAATTGTGTAGATATTTTTAGAAAGAGAATCATCTCAAGCAATTTTAATATTAATTTATATAATTTTAGATGTATTATTTAAACCCAGACAAACAAAACATGTGGCTCATATTCCTTACTTCAGAGCCCTTATCAAACGGTAGGTGAACATTTTGTAAATTGAATTTTTAAAAGCCCAATGCAGCAAAGTTCAAATGAATGGCATTAATTTAATGTGAAGGATTAGAAACAATTTTCCCGCACAGCATGAATATGCTACTGAGTACAAGGCTGCAGGTGCTTTTGAGTTCATCTTTCAAATGCTACTACATTCATTTAACAATTTGTGTACTGCAAGGTATTCTGCCAGGCACTGTGGTTAACAGTAGCAAATGAGGTCCACAACACTTAGAGTACTCACATTGTCAACAAGAACACAGTGAAGAGGCAAGCAAAAACACCAAGGAAGAAAGTTCCATGCATTCCTCTCCATCTCTCACACGAAGGGTTTGTACAAGATCATGCAGAGAGCTCAGAACCCAGACCAGCTGGCCTTTGAAGCCATCTCATATCTTATCAGTGAAATCTTAGATATTATCACCTTAACAGTGAGACCTAAGTATGTATACTTGCAGTTTTTGAAGGCCATCAGTTTGCATTTTTATTTTCAATTTTAATTTGTCATAAATACTGCATATATGACACTTCCCCTCAGCAGTGATGAGTTTTGTCCCTTCAAGGGAAGGGAACCATCTATGATGTCTGATGAACACATGACAATGTAGAAGATACTTCCAAGAGTGGACCTGGGTTCAGTCTGTCTCTTGGGAGATGATCAATTTCATATAGGAAGGTGTATGGGGACTCACACGCAAATTTCCTCCGTCAGGAGGAGTGTGGAGAGTTTGAAGACCAGCCTGGAGGAATCCCGTGTGACCAGAGCATGCTGAAGAAGCAGGAAGCAATAGAGAGAAGATCTGGGTGCATCAGGCATGGACAGCAACACTGGTGGGCCACATGAGGGTCTGGCTCACTACCAGTGAGAAATAGGCAGGGTAAAGGGAGAATCCCACTTATGATTAGCATCGAGGGTCAGGTGAAGAAGGCAGACCAAGGTGGAATCAGGGGAAATTCTTAGAGCCTTTTGAAGTGACCCAGAAAGGAGTCATGGGAGTCGACTCTTTGGGACTCACGTCTGAAGGTGGTAAGAGGTAGTGATGGGAAAGATGGACAACAGGGGGGATGGAGGGGTCTGGAAAATTCTTTTACTGGAGGAAGCCCACCACCCGCAACCCACTGGGGTATCCATGATTGTGAGGTGCCCAGTGTCAGTCACAAAGAGAAGACTAGGCTCCATAGCAAGACACACTCTGTATTTCCTTCTGGTCTTAGCACAAATATTACCTTGACATGACCTTTAGGTCCAGACTGGTACCACTGATGGAAGAATTATTGCAGCTGGTTACCTATATGTTTGAGAATTCTTTTAAATATTTACTTCTGATCTTCCATTTTATTGTTTTATTCTACTCATGTACAAGTTTAGGTCATCATGGTTTCCCAGAGGCACCGCTATAGACTTGAACCTTTTTATTTAAAATGCTTCTAGCTCTGGACACTGATTTTCATCATTGACCAGATGCCTTCAGCAATGGAAGGGTTTAACTTATTATTCTCATTTCTCTTCCCCTTTTAAATCCTCACTTAAAGCTCTGACTTTAAGTTGTCTGATTCTGAATATAGAAACTTAATGAAAAGAGAAAAGAGATGCCAGTTTCTAACTATTAAAAATAAATTATTATTTTAGATAGCTCAGAGGTTCTTTATATATTCCTGGCCTCTGACAGTACCAAAATCATTTTGTTCAGGTGGATGCAGCTTTTGTACATCTGAGTTTCTAAAATTATCACAAGGAGAAACAGTAAGATTTCTAACAGATTTTTATCATTTCATTGAGGGGATACATTTAATGCAAGCTTAGAAATAGTTATCTTCATAAACATACATGTGCATAAAATTTCTATAATTCTTACATGTTTTACACATAAGGATTGTATATAATAATCTTTAAAAGGCCACAGTTACATTCTTACAAGCAAAAACAAACAAAAGAGAAAAAGTCAAAAGAAAAACTCCTCAATGTCTTTAGGGCAGCAGGAGATCAAAACACTGCTTTTCTTTTCCCCATAGAGGAAAACAAATTAGCTTAATCAGACACTGCTGATATATTCTATTTGCTGAGGTCTTATTTGCAAACTACAGAAATCGCTCTATTCAACTTAGTAGAAGGAAATTTATTGGAAGACCCATTGAGCCTTGCAGAATTGATGGACGCAGTATCAGAAGGAATTAAGAGGGTCTTCTGAAACTCTGAAACTAAATGCAATAACATGGCTTAGATTTACCTTCCTGGAGAAAGCACAAATAGACAAAATATGTGAAACCATGTTTTCTAAGCCCCGAAACATCAGGCAATGGAAGAGAGTGTTCCCTGAGAGACAGAAAACAAATGATGAGAGTCTTGTACTTACACTAGCTTGTAGGCTGGAGAGAGTTTTATTTTATATTTATTAGGTTTTCTACATTTTAAAAGAGCTATAAGAAAAGAAAATAGGGAGAAACATATTTCACAGAGATCATGTATAGTCTGCAAAGCATAAAATTTATACCTGTTTTACTCCCCACAGAAAATGTTGGCCAACACTTGCTCAACCTTTCCAAACAATTTAACTACCTCACAGAAAGAAGTTTGAGAATATTTATAAGAAAAGGTACATATTCCAAACCCAGCAAGGTAAAATTTGCAAAGGCTTGTATCCCACCAAAAGTTGCAAATCATACCAAGAAGGAAAATATGATCTATAAAGTTGAGAAAGGAATCAATAAAAAATGATCCAGGACTGACGTGGATACCAGAATAACAAGCAAGAACAATAAAGCAGTTTTCATAATATAGAGTATATGTTTAAACAGTTTAGTAAAAGAAGGCACATTTTAGAAGAGGTCCAAACTGAATTTCTGGATAGAAAACCAAACTGGACATCTGAGATAAAACAAAAGCTGGAAGAAATTAAAGGTATTTATGTTACAAAAGAAAATATTAGTAAACTTGAAGTCAAAATAAAAGAAACCTGTGGAAAAAAAAGGATGGGAAACAAAAAGAATATCCATATGTTCTGGTACAGCTTCACACACCTAATAAATAGGTCCTTGAAATTCCCCAAAGAGGATGTGAACAAATGGGGTAAAGAAAATAAAAACAACTTGAAGAAACAATTGATGAAAAATTCCAAATTGCAAGCTCAAACAACCCTAATCACATGAAGAAACGTGAAGAGAATTATGCTAAAGCATGATATCATAATCGAAGTGCTCAAAATGATAATCAAGAAAACATATTCACAACACACAGGGGAAAAAAGGTCAAGTTAAAAAGTGATCAATATAGTTTATCTTTGATGAAGACAGAAATGAGAAGAGCAATGTATGGAAAAGAGGAAAGTTGTCAGCCAAAAATTCTATATTCAGTGAAATTATCTTTCAAAATGAAGGTAAAATAAAATCTTTTCAAACCTAAGAAGAGCTGAAGGAATTTACCCCAAGAAGACCCATACTACATGAAATGAAGCAAATGTTTCTATTTGCTTCAGACAGAAGCAAAATGATTCCAGAATGAAATATAGATCCATAGAATCTAAGAAAAAGCAGAAAGAATCATACAAACACAAGCAAATATATATGTATGTATGTATATATATATATATATACATACATATATACTTGGTACTGGGGATTAAACTCAGGGGCACTCAGGACCACCAAGTCACACCCCCAGTCCTATTTTGTATTTTATTTGGAGACAGGGTCTCACTGAGTTGCTTAGTGCCTTGCTGTTGCCAAGACTGGCTTTGAACTTGGGATCCTCCTGTCTCAGCCCGCAAGCTACTGGGATTACAGGCATGTGCCATCACACCTGGCTTATCTAAATATTTTAAAATGCAATTGGCAATTTACACAGAAGCAAAAACCTAAGTGTGGTTTATGACACATGAAAAAATAAAAGATAGGACAACAATAGCACAGAAGCTAGGAGCAAAGAAAGGGAATGTCACTAAGGTGTTTACACTATAGGTTAAGTGACATGACATCACTTCAAGGTAGAATCCAAGCATGTTAATATGTATATTATGCCTTAAGGCAACTACTAAATTAACAAAATAGAGTCATAGTTACTAAGTCAATAAAGGAAAGCAGAATAAAAGAGGAAAAAGAGAATAACATATATTGTTTTATAAAATATTTTTTAGTTGTAGATGTCATAATATCTTTATTTTATTTATTAATTTTTAGTGGTGCTGAGGATTGAACAACCCTGTATCTCACATGTGTGAGGCAAGTGTTCTGCCACTGAGCTACAACCTCAGCCCAGAATGACATGTAAGTAGAAAACAAATAACAAGATGATAGACCTAATCCTAATTATATTAATAATCACATGAAATGTAAATGTCTTAAATTCACCAATTAAAAGAGATACCTTAAAACTGATAATATGCAATATGATGTGAATATAAAGACACATAAAGGTCTAAGGTGAAAGGATGAACAAATATATAACTTGTCAACAATAGTTAGAGAAATCCAGGAGTAGCTATATTAATATCAAAGAAGATTTTGCAGAAAAAAGTATTATAAGAGATAAGGCTACCCATTTTGTGATGACAAAGGGGTCAATTCAACAAAAGTGCAATGGTCATACACTTAATAAATTTCAAAATATATAAAGCAAAAGTGGATAGAACTAAAAAGTAGATAAAAATTAACTAAAAAGTAGAATAACAAACCATAAAACTATATAAGAAATTATAGAACACTTTGGCTTGGGCAATGAGTTTTTAGATATACCAAAAACATAATTCATTAGAATAGTCATTAAACTGGAGTTTACCAAAAGTTTAAACTATATTACCTCAGAAGGATATGATCTAGAAAACACATATGTCAGAATTCTCTAGAGGACTAGAACCTATAATGGAATTGGAAAGGGCACTACACAGCTCTGAACATAAAATACTATATATATATAATTACATATATTATAATTATAGAAATATGATTTATTACATTGGCTTGCACAGTGAGAAGCTGGATAGTTTCACAGTGACTGTCTATGCAGCTGGAGAGCTAGAGGAACCAGTAGCTGTCTAGTCCAAGAAGTTCGGCCCTCCGAACAAGAGGCATCAATGATGGAGTCCCAGTTCCAGAACTGAAGGTCTGGAAACTCCCTGGAGAATTTGCAGAGAGTTTACTTTAGAAGAGTGAAGGAGCCAGATCCTGATGACCTCAGGTGATTACAGCAGCAATCAAAGTACCTGCTGAAGAAGAACCAAGTTCATACCTACTGCATTCTCATTCTTCCACCGTTTTATCCATCCAGGCCCTCAACCTATTGGACTGCACTACCCATATTTAGAGAGGGGCTCCCTCTCAGTTTGCTGTGTCACATGACAATCATTCCTAGAAACACCTTCATCAGCACATCCAAAATCCTCTTAATCTTAGGCATCTCTTAATATAATCAAGTTGGCAATTCAGATTAACCATCACAGAGAATGAATATACAACCATAAACTGTGGAAAAATATTTGTAAATCATATTCCTGATAAGAAAAAAATATATATTAAGATGTATATAAAGTACTTTCCAAATTTAATAATAATGAAACAAACTAATAAATAAATGAAAAAATGAAAAAATGATTTGTATAAGCACTTCACCAAAGGTGAAACATAGATTGAACATGAGCACATAAAAGTGATTAATATTAGTCATTAAAATAAATCCAAGTTACAACCACAATGAACTAGAATTTACATTATTTGACTTTCTAAAATTACTGAGCTCCACAATTCCAAGTGTTGGCGAAGTGGAGGACCTAGAACTCTCATAAGTTTTTTGATAGACTATACATGGCACAACCTTGTGGCTCAGAGGGAGAGCTAGCCTAGCATGCATGAGGCACTGGGTTCGATCCTCAGCACCACATAAAGTAAAATAAAGACATTGTGTCCACCTATAACTACAAAATAAATATTTAAATATATACACCAACCACACAATGAAAAACATAGTACATGAATGTTCCTGGTAACTTCATTTAGAATAGTAACTTCATTTATTTTATATATACACACACACATATGTACATTGAATACCATTGAGAAATAAAAAGAAATATGATATTAATACATGCTATACCTTGGATGAATCTCAAAATACTGAATGGAAGAAAACAAATATGTATTTATTCTACATGATTCTAGTCAAACAAAACTTCAAAACAGGCAAATTAATCAAATGTGACAGCAATGGTTGCCTGGGAGTAGGAGCCAGGAAGAAGTAGGAGGTAAAGAGTACCAAGGAGCCCAAGGAAACTTTTGAAGGAGATGATTGTGACTGTAGTGATGGTTTCATGGGTGTACACATTTGAAACATATATGTGTGTGTGTGTGTGTGTGTGTGTGTGTATGTGTGTGTGTGTATGTTTTGTTTTTGTTTTTTGGAACTGGTGCTTTACCACTGAGCACATACTCAGCCTTTTACTTTTATTTTTTTGTTTTGAGACAGAGTCTGGCTAGGTTGCTTAGGGTCTCACTAAGTTGCTGAGGCTGGCCATGATCTTGGAATCTTCCTGCCTCAGCCAAGCTGCTGGGATAACAGGATTGTGCCACTAGGAGTGGCTGAAAATGTATCCTTAAAATATGTGCATCATTTTGTATTCATTGTACCTTAATAAAGATGTTAGTATACCATAAATGAAGTTGGCACATGTGGTTAGGAAATTGGCAAATAGAGGAGAATCAAGAACAAGGAGCACAGGGGTATTTAGAAGCCAGCAGAGAGGACAGGTCACTGTTGACAGGGCTGTTGCTGCCACTTCTGGAGGACTGTATCCCTCATCTGTCAGAATCCCAGGAGAAAGATTCTGATTGGCTGTGCTGATACCACGTGCCACCCCCGGTAGTGCCCCCATTTCCACAAAGTGGAGGGAATACCTGGGATGATCCAAAAGAAATCTAGGGAGGGTGTTTGGAAAGGAAATATACGCAAGGGCAAAAACAACAGTCTCACTAACTCTAAGTGGCTTTGGAGATTTTGTTGCTATTCTCTGGGCATTTATCTTCTATCCTTTGTGAAATTTGAACATTGGAGAACCTAATGCGTCCACCTTTCAGTTGGTTATTGAGTTCTCACATCCTCTGTTATTTACCAAGATTTAATGTTAGATAGAATGCCTGCAGTGGTGTGGCACACCCCCCAATATGTGTGTGCATATTCACCAAATATCTGTCCCTGAATGAGTTCATAAATCCCCTGGGTCTCAAAACATGGTGATTTGCTGTTCGCTTCTTCCTCAGGAAGTAAAAATGTTTGGATGTTTGTTCTCTTACACCCAGTGGCATTCTTCATTCATTTACATTTAATAAGAAATCATTAGCACTCTCAGTGCACCTGACAGTCTCAGTTCTGTTATTACACCACAAGCTGAAAAAGCTCCTTCTTGACATATTGACAGCACTGGATTACACTTTTTCCTTTGTTTGTAAAACAGGGACTCAACACTCCTGCCTTGGAAACGTTCACCCATGGATTCTCCCACATTCTCTGCTAACAGTAGAATTTAGGGCAACTGATCAGAGGCTGCAGTTAGTAGACTGGATGAAAAGCCATTTCTCATGGGGTTATTTCTGCCTCTTGTGCTTCATTGCACAGAAAAACCCACTTTTCTGTGTCTTAATTTCCTCAACCACAAAAAAAAAAAGAAGAAACTATTTCTTTTGTGAACACAGGAATAAAGATTCAATGACTAGGTTTAATGGATGCATTTAATTTTCTACATAAATCAATTACTAAATATATTGTAATTTGCAAAAAAGAAAGTGTATAGTTCTATGGCTGCCAACTTATATAAACCTAAACATTAGAATACACTAGTGTGAGTGCAGTTATGACTACAAAAGTTCCTTTGCATATCATTTGAGAAATATTTCATGGTACCACCAGAAAGAGAATGAAAATAACTTTAGGCTGAATTGAAACCGTTATGTTGAAAAATCTTGGTTATGTGAAAGAGAATAAAGTTTGCAAGGTATCAACTCAACAGATAAATCCTTGAATTCATCTTTAAACTATATAAATATGGCAAGTCATGTAAACTGTTATTTACTCATTGCCTCTGGATATTGCTATCAATAAATATTTGGTAGGTTTTTTTTCTCCTCTTCTTTGAGAAACTATCTTTGTACAGCCTTGTCTGAAAATCATCTCTTTGCATCTAATAAGTGTCTTAATCTTTCCGTGCTGTTTGTGTAAATTAATGTACAGAGGAGACAAGGTATTTAAGTGGCACATAAGCTACCACTTGCTCATTACAGGGATTATTAATCAAGTGTGAAAAATCTTTCTTATTGAATTCACACTCTGATTCAGGATAATTTTCATTGCAGAATATTCCTGGGCTCCATTTTACTTGGTTTTATTTAATGCTTCCTATATGCCAGGCACTATTTTAAATATTTACCTGTATTAACTAGTTTAATTATGATACATTCTATGAGGCACAACTTATTTTACAGATAAAGAAAATGAGACCCTCCCAATTTCCTATTGAGTAAGCAACGGAGTCTGAAATCAAGCACCTTCTTCTTTTCTACACTTTGTTACTTTTCCTGTGAGCTCTCTAGAGTCGACTTCAACACAAACTTGGTTAGTACTGAAAACATGCCACAAACTTTTGATAGTGATAAGCATCCTCTGCTCTTTGGAGATTTTGTTTGTCTCGTGTTTTAGTTCTTTGCCATTTTATTCCTAGCACTGAGTCCAGGGCCTGGAATAAAATGGACACTCATTCAATATTGATTGAATAAATAAGAGCTGTCATGTCCATAGCCAGTATTACTAAAATATGCTTTCAATTTTTTCCTTTTATGCCACATCAGGCTATATTCTGCACCATCGTGTTGGTCATTTTGTAGCAGCAGTGTATTCGGTTTCCCATTCAATGTTCTGTCTCAGATCTTCACTGAGACAGTGATGTTTATTCCCATAGGAAAAATTTCCTTGGACCCCACATGTAAGAGTTCAGCCACGGGGAATCCTTAATTGTAGGAGTGGTAATGATGCTTTGTATGACCTGACTTTGGCCATGCAAGAGAAGCAGCCTGAAATGAGAGTGGTCAATTGCCAATCTGGGAAAGGCGGGGAGTGACCAAGGAGCAGATGCTCTTGAGGATAATTAGTAGAGACTTGCAGTGACTTAGGTGGTTATTTAACTAAAAAGGGAAATAGAACAGAAGCCAAAATCAGATGATTTTGTGGGGATTTCATGGTGAGTCACTAAACAGACCTTAACAGTGACACAAATGGAACAAATTGGTAAGCCAGTGTTTATACTAAAGCATACAGAATTTGAGTCAAGGTAACTCATATCCAATGACCCATCCTACCCTTCAGTTCCACCAACCCTTATTTATTATGCTTTAGCACAATAAACTACGGCCCAATTTACCCAAATTATAGTTGATAATATAAAAACTCTAAATAACCAGAAAAGCACATATTTGGTGCATGATTATTAGAGGAATTTTTTTTTTTTTTTTTTTTTTTTTTTTTTTTTTTTTACAAACAATGACAAGTGTAATTGAGGAGTAGATTGCAAAAAGATTGCTTTGCAAATTTCCTGGTATATATATCTGATAACCATGACTTGACGTGATAATGTTTCTCGCAAATGCCATCTTAAAATCCAACAATGAAGGCTTTGGGCAGTTTTGAATAATGAAAATAAGAGCATGCTGGTATCAACTGAAGTGTTGATGAGAAAAGAAATAGGGCAGAAAGGGAACAAAGATATATTCAGAAAAGGCCACCAGTGTAGCTAAGAAGAATCAGAAGAGGGGAGGTATCAGGGGGAACTCCTGGCTCATGCTAATTGTACTATGGCCACCAGCTGCCTCACTGTGATCCCGGGTAGCTGGTATAAGTTCTCCCAAAGCATGGGTTACCAGCTGCCACCCTCCAGGGATAATTCAGCACAGTCCTGAGAGGTAAGCATTCCATGATTATACTGAGTTGAGAGAAAGGAGACTAAAATAAGATGGAGTCACTCCTGTCATATTTTGAGGGAGCCAGTATTTATTTAAAAATAAACAATATTGGGTGACTTAGTAAGATGGAGAAAGAAGACAGTGTCTATTTAAATGCCGTTGAAAGGTTGTGTTTGCAAGAGATACCAGCATAAAAAGATACCGGCTGCTCATATAGTATGATGGCCCCTGACTGGTAGAGCAATGGTTTCTGACAGTTCCAAAATCAAATTGTGAATTTTGCCTATGAATTTTCTAGATGCCTTGACTGATATTCCCCCACCTGGGAAGCCTCTGACCCAGCTAGCATTCTCATACTATTTTATAATAATCCACTGATCATTCTTCTCAGGTATGTCCATTTCCAAAGAGTTCCAGACACCAAAACTGTTTCTGTCTGTCTCCTGGGGACTGAATTGTGTTCCCCTCCAAATTCATATGCTGAAGCCCTAACCCACAGTGTGATGATTTTGGAGAAGAGACCTTTGGGAAATAATTAAGTTTAGATGAGGTCACAAAGGTGGGGCCTTCATGGTGGAAGCCCTCCAAAGTGTTATGGCCCTATAAGAGGAGCCACTACTGAGCTTTCATCCCCTCTCCATCTGCAGGAACTGAGGAAAGGTCAATTGAGAACACACAAGAATGTGGCTACCTATAGTTCTAGGAAAGAACCCTTGCCAGACACTTACACTTTTGGCACATTGATCTTAGACTTTTAGATTTCAGAACTGTAAGAAATAAATGCTTACAGTTTAATCTATGGTATTTTGTTATAGCAGCTCAAGCTGACTGAGACACCCTCTTTGGTATCATCCAAAAGTAAAACTAAGAAAGTGTGTTATACAAAATACATGTCCTTTTCATTTAGGAAATAAAAAGATCCAAGTTCTGTCAAGAATAGGTCATGTAGATAGACTACATACTCAACGACTCTACCCCCCAAAAATGAGGGATTTTGTTAGATGATCTACAAGAGTAGTTCTGACCCTCTCATCTGACAGTTTCAGGATCTTTTTCAAGAGATGCTTGTTTGTCTGATGAATACAATTGGCATAAGGCCTGTAGGAAATACCCTGAAAAAGGCACTTCTTCAGTATTCATTTATGTACTCTGTGGCATTTATCTCCACTATTAATGATAGAAAAACAAGAGTTGGCAAGTTGACCCTCTGATTCTGCAGCTGCTGACCCCTGGTAGAGAATGTTAGAACAGAAGCGGGCCAGCCCTGGAGGCCTGGATGAATTCCAACAGCCATAAATATAGCGTGCGTGTGGTCGTTGCCCTGGGTAAGAACAGAATGGCCCATGTCTCCCATGCTGCTGAGCTGATGCTGGCAGTGCTTCTGCAAAAGAAGAGTTGAACCCTTTAGGGTAGACTACATAGTATGCATAACTGGACATGGCACCTGATGGTGGTTAATGTCAGACTGATATCTTCTTGGGGATTTCCTATAGGCAAAGAATCAATTTGGCAAAATCCGAAAGGCAAATGTCTCCATTTCCTGTCATCCAGGGTCTTGAATATATCCACAAGGCTATGTTCTAGGGTATCATGACAATTATTCCCATGCATTTCAAAAACCTGGGCTCACACTCTATTCTGGGATCCCTGCATTTCATTATTTCAGTCCCTGACTAAAATGTAAATGCTATATAATTGCAACGTTATACTTAAAAAAAAAAAAGAAAGAAAGAAAAAAAAAGACTTTTTTTTCCCCTTAGGCAATAGGGACAGGAAGGCAAGTTAAATGACATTTCTTTTAAGTTTTTCTCATCTTTTCCTATGCAACTATGTTCTTGTTCATCTAAATTCTAAGAGGATGGAGCTAATGTAAAAGGAACTCTGAAATCCATGACAAATGTGAGTGACTGAGACAGATGAAGGATGCCTTTCAGAATTATTTGGACCAAAAATAACTTCAGTAATTCTTACAGCTTTCCTGGGAAGCAATGAAAAATCACCCAGGGAGCACTTTATTCACAAGAATAGGACCTTTGCTTCTAAAAAACAGACTCTTAAAACATTGCATATCGGGAAAAAGTTTGAAGTGATAGCATATGACAATGACCAGGATTGGATTCTGGAGAATATTTATTTTAATGCTAAATTTGCAAAATCATTGTTAAATTCATATATTTTGTTGCTAGAAAGGCAAGCTTTATATAGGAAAAAATGTTCTTTTAAATATTAATTTTAGAATTTAAGTGTTTACAAGAAGTCAATCTTTAAATATGAGAAACAATCATGTATCACATCAACCTAAAGTTCTTTTTCTTAACCGGGAGTGATTATGCTTCCCAGGGAACACTGGGTAAGCTCTATAGACATAGTTGCCTGGTACTAAAGAGTCATGTGAATTCCAGTGGCCAGAGATACCACTAAACAATCATCAACACACATAACGACCTCATAGTAAAAATTATTGAGGCCAACAAGGCCATAGTGTGGAGGTTGAGAAACCATGACTTACGGAATGTAATTTGGAAACATGGTAACAGAGATACTGAGTCAAAAGCAGCCAAATCTCCAGAAGAGGGTATTTTCATCAGGTAAGAGAATATGATTAATGATTTGAAAGACATTTCATTTCAGTGCTATGTGATTAGATCCATTTTATTGGATTTAAAATTTATAACATAGTCTGAAGAGTTTACAGATTCCACATATATTATAAAAAGGCCACCCCATGGGAAATACAATACCCACTGTCTGGACCCACTCGTAACGATAGGAACTTAAACTATTCCTGTGTTCTCATGGGTTGGTGGAAAAATATGAGTTTGAAAACTCATATTATAAAAGCACATTAACATTATTTTCAAAGTTCTGGTTGGTTAAATGTTTGCTAAATGGAAAATGCCAACTAACTCCATCCTCACAGCGCTCATGACATGGGTTGGAGAAGAAAGTTGATGAGTATATTTATCACTTACTTATTCACTTATTAAAGGAAAATTTATTGACTGCCTACTGTGTGTCAGGTCCTGGGATGCCACCAAACACTGTGAATGGTCATCCTGCTGTGATGAGATAGAACTTAAGAGTCAACATGATAAATGGTCTCCAGGGTGATCATAATAGTATAATAATTATTATGGTAAATGTTGGGGTATAAGTCAGGGAGCCTACCTAACAATATCTAAAAGTCAGCAGAGGCCTCTGAGGAGGTGATTTTAAGGATAGGTAGAATTATTCAGATTAGGACCCAGAATATAGAAGCATTTCAAATAAAACATCATTATTGCCCTCTCTCCCTCAAACAGTTATAACAGTCAGGGAATGCAAATTAAGTAGGGATAACAAAATGAGTAAATAAAATGTTCCTTACTCTCTTGATTCCTCTAGCACTGTTCTAGGTTCTTGTTCTAACGATTGGATTTCTGCTTCTGGAAACCATTGCTATAGCATTTCTCAGAAGTTCCAGGATATTCATTGAATTCTTCTTTCTCTGGCTTCCCTCCATTTGCTATGAAATCTAGAGATTAGCACATAATTAAAGAACTAATTGTGAACAAATACTACTAGGAAATAATTTAAAATATAAGGGAGGCTTTATTTTGATAAGCAGTTTACAAACCAAAGAGGTGCAGGATTCCAGATAAATTGAAAGTGTGCTCTGAAGGAACAAAGAGAGGGGATGGTTTACATAGAGGAAGTCTTCTCCCATCCGTATTCCCAGTCCAGTCAGCTATGCAAATGAGGAATGCAAGTGTGCATGTAAAATATTTTACAATATTTTGATCATTTTGACCCCTGGATTTCCAGTTTCCCCAGCACCATTTGTTGAAGAGGCTATCTTTTCTCCAATGAATGTTTTTGGCACCTTTTTCTAGTATGAGATATGTGAGTTTGTCTCTGTGTCATCTATTCTGTAGCATTGGTATAAATGTCTGTTTTGGTTCCAATACCATGCCATTTTTGTTACTATGGCTGTGTACGGTAAATTAAGGTTTGGCTTTGTAATGCCTCCTGTTTCAGTTTTCTTGCTAACAATTGCTTTGGTTATTCTAGGTCTCTTATGTTTACAAATGATTTCATGATTGCTTTTTCTAGTTATGTGAAGAATGTCATTGGGATTTTAATAGGAATTGCATTAAATCTTTATAGTGCTTTTGGCAGTATGGCTATTTTGACAATGCTAATTCTGTCTACCCAAGAACATGGGGGGCTCTTTTAATCTTCCAAGGTCTTCTTTAATTTCTTTCTTTAGTATTCTTAGTTTTTATTGTAGAGGTTATACACATCTTTTGTTAGAATGATACCCAAGTATTTTTTTGAGGCTTTTGTGAATGGGGAAATTTCCTAATTTCTCTTTCAATGGATTCATCACTGATATATAGGAATGTATTTGATTTATGAGTGTTGATTTTATATTCTGCTACTTTGCTGAATTCACTTATGAGTTCTAGATATTTTTATTTTGGATTTTTTTGGAATTTGTAAATGTAGACTCTTGTCCTCATCAAATAGTGATAGTTTGAGTTCTTCTTTTCCTATTTGTATCCTTTTAATTTCTTTCTTCTATCTAATTGTTCTGGCAAGAGTTTCAAGGACAATACTCCAGTTTTCAAGGGGAATGTTTTCAAATTTTCTCATTTTAGAAGAATGTTGGCCTTGGGTTTAACATATGTAGCTTTTACAATGTTGAGGTATGTTCCTACTATATATAGTTTTTCTAGTGTTTTGAACATGAAGTGGTACTGTATTGTGTCCAATACTTTTTTCTGCATCTATTGAGATGATCATATGATTCTTACCTTTAAGTCTATCAATGTGATGAATTACATTTATTGATTTCCATATGTTGAACCAACCTCACATCCCTTTGATGAACCCCACTTGATTGTGGTTCACTATCTTTTTAATATGTTTTTGTATGCAATTTTCCAGAATTATGAGAACACTGATACAACATATCAAAATCTCTGGGACACTCTGAAGGCAGTGCTAAGAGGAAAGTTCATTGCATTGAACTCATTCATTAAAAGAATAGATAGTCAATAAATAAATGACCTAACATTATATCTCATAACCCTAGAAAAAAGAAGAGCAAATCAACACCAAAGCAATAGAAGACAGGAAATAATTAAAACCAGAGTTAAAAACAATAAAATTGAAACAAAAGAAATTATCTAAAAAATTGACAAAACAATAAGTTGATTCTTTGAAAAAATAAATAAAATTGAATCCCTTAACTACATTAACAAAGAGACAGAGAAAAAAACCCAAATTACTAAAATTCATGATGAAAAAGGAAATATCACAATGAACACTACTGAAATACAATAGATGATCAGAAACTATTTTGAAAATTTATACTTCAATAAGATAGAAAATGTTAAAGACATTGACAAATTTCTAGAGACATATGACCTACCCAAACTGAATAAGGAGGTCATACTCAATTTAAACAGATCAATTTCAAACAATGAAATAGAAGGCCCCATCAAAAGCCCCAGAAGACTCTGTCAAAAGCCCAGGACCAGAGAGATTCTTAGCTGAGTTCTACAAGACCTTCAAAAAAGAATTAACCCCAATACTCCTCAAATTATTCCATGAAATGGAAAATAAGGGGACCTTTTCAAACTCATTCTATGAGGCTAGTATCACCCTGATACTCAAACCATACAAAGACACATCAAGGGAAGAAAACTTCAGATCAACTTTCCTGATGAACATAGATGCAAAAATTCCCCTTCCTTTTGATATGTTCTTAATACCACATAGTATGTAGAAAGACATTGACTGTCCTTCTGTGGTATTTTATTAGTAGCTAAAGATGAGAGAAGTCGGTAATTCTCAAAAACTATGTCCAGAAAGAATTTTGATAAGTAAATCAATAATTAAAATTATTTATAAGTAGGTTTGGTTTTAAGAAAACCTGGACTGGTACTCAGATTTGGTGTAAAATGGAGATGATTTGACTAATTCAATTAGCATTTTATTCTTATTCAAAATTATTAGTGCTATAAATATTCTAACTAGAAAATTCATCAGGCATAATTTTCACTCACACTCCATGAAAAATTTTTCATTATTTTGAACAATTAATAGCTACAATGGTTATTTGCTAAGTGTGCAGGTACACACACACACACACACACACACACACACCAGAAAGTAGGAAAATTTATTCTACTGACCCACACTTGACACAATTGAATATAACTGAAATATTAAGAGGGGAAATCCTAAATTCAGAAATCACTTCAACTCACAACATGCCAAAAGAGAGGGGAGATATGTTTTATTGGTCCATAATAATTACACAATAGTGGGTTTCATTGTGGCATGTGTTGTACATGGACATAAAACATTTTGATCATTTTTATTCCCTAGTACCTCCCTTGCTCTTCTTTTATCCCTCTACAAATACCCTTCTTCGACTCTACTAAACTCCTTTTTATTTTCATGAAATACATTTTTCACATTTTCTCTCTTTAGCTTTCACATATGAGATAAAGCATATGGCCATTCACTTTCTGAATCTAAGTTACTTTGCTTAACATAATGTTTTTCAGTTGCATCCATTTCCCTGCAAATGTCATAATTTCGTTGAGGCCAAAATAAAACTCCATTATGTATATATGCCATATTTTCTTTATCCATTCATCTGTGGATGGACACCTAGGCTGATTTCATGACTTGACAATTGTGAATCGTGCTGCTATTAAACAGGGTGTGCATATATCTCTGTAGTATACTGATGTTAGTTCTTTTGAGTACAAACCAATAGTATACCAGATCATATGGTGGTTAGATTCCTAATCTTTTGAGGAATCGGAGAGGAATATATTTTGTATCCATAATTTGTGTAAGTTTTAAGTGATAATGGGTATGAATCCCCTCAGCAGCAAGTCAGTGTGAAGGGAGCCCAGAGTGCATGCCACAGGTGGATCTTATGCTTAATAGAACAGAAACCACATTATTTAGTTGTCAGGATTTTAAATATAATGAGTCATTCTTTTTACAAAAAGGCAAAGAGTTTGTATTAAGTATTAGCAAGAAAATAATCTTCTTTAATCAACTTTCAGCTAAAATGATATTGAACAGAGAAGATGAGCTGATTAATTTTGGCCTTTTGCTTGAAAAAGGGAAAGAGAATATATATATATATATATATATATATATATATATATATATATATATATATATATTTCTTATTTAGTAAAAAGAAAAATAATATGGAAGGGTCAAAGATGTATAATTTTCTTTTTTATTTCCAAAAAGTAAGACATAAAACAAAGCCTTTGGATTTCCCTATAGAAAAATCTCCATTGACTATCTGTAAAATAACATCCAGATGACTTTATATGAAGTTTAAAGTAATTCTGTGACAAGAATACTATTTATATATTTTTACTCTTTTAACAAATGAGGAATTTCAGCTCAGAATGATTAAATATTTTTATAGGACTATAAAGCTATTTTATATGGTAAACCTGACAGATGATTAGAGATAGCACCAATTACTTGTCCATGTGACTCTGATTCTAGTACTAAGGAACATAGAGGAATTGATCCATCTTTCATAGATTGAACAGATCATCGACACTAAATAAATGCTGTGAAGTTTTTCAATGGAAGCCCAGGAGAAGTGCAAAAGGAATAGTTAAAATTTGTTTCTGAGTAAAGAGGTAGACCAGAAGACAAGGAGATGTTCACTTTGTGGGCCTGACCAAGCTGATGCAGGGATTCATGAAGAATAGCAAAAGCCAGGGAGTTTGAAACAGCTGGAAGAATGGGAAATGCAGTGGTTCTTTGCCACTATGTGTTCATACAGAGGGCAGAAGGAGGTGGGGCTGGGGGTGGCCAGGGAAAGTGATGAATAAGGAGTCTAGCCAAGTAGGGGAAGAACAAGAAGTGTTTTATTGCTTTTGCTAAAAATTTCAGGTTAAGTTTTTTCAACACTCAGAAACCATGAAAATTTTAAGCCCATTAAAAATGCTCACACTAAAAGTCCACTATTTTCAGAAGAGATAGGGTAATGAAGAGCAAGGCTGGGAACTGAAGAATAATTGGGATTGTGTTTTGATGATCTAGACTAGACCATGACAATGGCCTTGGGCGTCATTGTGCATTGCTTCTTCATGTTTTCCACACTGTTGCATATCAGTTTTAGTGTTGTTATGTAAAGCAACACTAATATGCAGCTAAAGAGAGAAAATCATTTCAACTGAGAAAAATGATTGGCATTATTTTTAAGAGGAAAATAATTAGTACATTCCATAGAACAGAATCTCCATTAAAAAAATGAAAAGAGAATAACGGGCGAAGATAGAGTCAGATAATAATTTCAAGTGGCTATCAAATATATGCAAATAAATGTCCATAACAACTACTAATTTATGAATTTAAAATTATGAGGAACATTCTATTATAGGTGTAGCACTTAAAAATAAATCTGTATTTGACAAGGAAAATGCTCCAAATGCTTTTGGTGAGACTGATTTGAATTTTGGTTGATTGACTCCATAAATAAGGTGGATAATAGCTATGAAGAAGTACAGATTTTTCACATTATTAATTTGAGTAGTTCAAGCTCTGGGGATTTATATGAGTAAACAGCAAAGGTGGCCTAGTATGAAGGCTAAGAGCAATAATGCTTGGCTTGGATTGCTAAGATTTAAATCTAATTGCTGATCCGGGTGCCATGGCGCAGGCCTGTGATCCCAGCAGCTCAGGAGGCTAAGGCAGGAGGACAGCCAGCTCAAAGCCAGTCTCAGAAAAAGTGAAATGCTCAGCAACTCAGTGAGACTCTGCCTCTAAATAAAATACAAAATAAGGTTGGGAATGTGGCTCAGTGGTTAAGCACCCTTGGGTTCAATCCATAGCACCAAAATAAATAAATAATATAAGTCTAACTGCTGCAAGGTCCTGCATAAGTTACATAACTTTAGTTTCTCAATTTCTTCAACTGTAAAATGTGACTCATGATATGACCTGCTCTTTCCTTTCCAAAGCTGAAAAATATATTCCCTTGCGTATATGTACTACATTTTGTTTATCCATTCATCTGCTGGTGGACATTTGTATTGTTACCATCTTTGGCTATTATAAATAACGCTCTTATGCATGTGGGTGTAGAAACACCTGTTCAATTCCATGATTTCAGTTATTTGGGGAATCAAATCCAGAATCAAAACTATTAGATCTGATGGTAATTCTGCATTTAATTTTTTTGGGGGAGGCACTGAGATACCACTTTTCACAGTGACTACGCTATTTTACATTTCCACCAGCAATACACAAGAGTTCCAATTTCCCGACATCTTTGCCAACATGCGATTTTCTGTTTCTTTGTTGTTGTTTTGTTGTTTTTAATAGTAGCCATCCCTAATGAATGTGAAGTGGCATCTCTTTGTGGTTCTGATTTGCATTTCCCTAATGATTAGAGATGGTAATGAATACACTTTTATGTGCTTTTAGCCATCTGTACATCTTCTTTAGAGAAATTTCTCTTCAAGTTCCTTGCCCACTTTTAAATTGGTTTTGTTGTTGTTGTTGTTGTTGAGTTGTAGAAGTTCTTCATGTGATTTTAATAGTAATATCTTATCAGTATATAATTTGAAAACATTTTATCTCATAATGTGGGTTGCCTTTCATTCTGTTGACACTGTCTTTTGATACATGAAAATCTTTAATCTTGATCTTGGGAATTGTCTTCTTACTCCCATGATTTTGGTGTCATATTGAAGAAACCATCGGTGAATCCAATATCATAAAACTTTCCTATTGTGTTATTTTTTCATGGTTGAATCATTTTAATTGACTTCTTTTTAGCTAATCTTTCTTTTATTAATTGATCTAAGGAGTAAAATTCCTCATGGAATACAGTTTTTAATTTCTATTTCACTAGTTCCTCAGATGCCAAAAATAACCCCAATATTTATTCAGTGTGACAGTAATTTCAAAAATAACAAATGCATTTATTTTGAGGTGGGTTAAAATAAAGTGAGTGAAAGATCTTAAGGAAATCAGTCTGATGCACTGAACTACAGTTCATTCATGATACTTCTTGTAGTTATGGGCAAATCTCTTCTCAAATAGATGTGTTTTGTTTGTGGCCCATGAACAACAATATATGAACTGTATCGAGCCACTGTGGATTAAGTGGTTGTTGGGAAATGAGTCCCATCTGTTAAAGCAGAATATCTGAGAAGTCATTCATCACATTTATCTGTATTCAGTCAATGTGGACATAATGGAACTAAATTGTAGAGATGATATTATGGAACCAAACACTGAAGGGCTTATGCAGCAGGCTACTTAACAAGCTGCTAAATGAGAGGCTGCCTGCATTTTGAATTCAAGAGCAAAGAGAAAATTTTAAAAAGCCAATACAATTTTTGACTCTTCATTTATATCTGTATTCCCAAACTATTTATTGACAATAAAGCAATTCATATTATGGTTTTGGAGGTTCTAGAGTCATTATGGTAATAATGGAAAAAAAATTGAAGGAAATTAAAGACTTGATACCCTCCCTCAGGTCAAGAATACTCTTTTGCTTGATTTAATGAATGTACCCTGGCTTTAATAAAATTGTATCAGTGCTAGGCTGCCAGGGAAATTGAATTTGTCCTTTTTAACAAGTGGTGCTGGAACAACTGTATGCTCACATGTGAAAGAATGAAATTGATCTCTGCTCTAATATCAGAAACCAAAAATGACTCAAATTGGATCAAAATTTAGAAGAAAATCTTAGGCATGAATCTTCAAGATCTTGAGTTGGGCAAAATCTTCTTAGAAGCACATAAAAGTACAGCTGACAAAAAAAATGGGTAAACTGCACTTCATCAAAATTAAACATTTTATTCTTCTAGGGGCACCATCAAGAAATGAGAAGACAAAGCACAGAATGAAAGAAAATGTTTGCAAGAAATTAATCTTTGAAATTTGCAGTTTAGGGAAATTCCTAAGTGCATCCCACCTGAATGATTTTTTAAAAAAATTTTATGTTCTTTTTAGTTATACTTGACAGTAGACTGTATTTTGACATATTATACATACATGGAGTATAACTCATTCGGATCCCATTCTTGTGGTTTTTACTTGAGTGAGCCTGACAGCTGACCAGTTGAGGCATTCATTCATTCACTCCAGGTATTGTATGCAAGGCACTGAGAATACAAACTCAAAAAACCCAAAACACTTACTCTCAAAGCTCACCAAGTAATGGAATGTGGGAGGGGTTAAATACAATAAGTGAAGGAAATATGAAATCTGTGCATTGGGAGCCAAGGGCAGGGGAGTCTTAACTCTTTCTGTGTATGTGGACTTGGACTTTTACATCAAGAGGAAGATCAGGAGAAGCTTTCTTAAAGGGTGAGTTAAGAGTTTACTAAGTAGACAAGGGAGGATATCAAGACTAGGATGCCTTTTCTTCCTTGAACTCATGTGGACTTTATGGATTGTTACTCTCATGTTCATTAGAACAGCCCAACCCAGGCCAGGTGCAATGGCACACACCTATAATCCCAGCATCTCAAGAGGCTGAGGCAGGAGGATTGCAAGTTCAGCCTTAGCAGCTTAGCAAGGCCCTAAGCAACTCAGTAAGACCCTGTCTTTTTTTTAAATACTTTTTTTTAGTTGTAGATGGATACAATAACTTTTTTATTTATTTTTATGTGGTGCTGAGGATAGAACCCAGTGCTTCACACATGTGAGATGAGTGCTCTACCACTGAGCCCCAGCCCCAGCCCAAGGCCCTTTCTTAAAAATACAGAAAAAAAAAATAGCGGGATGGGGATATGGGTAAGTGGTTAAGCACCCCTAAGTTCAATCCCGGGTACCCAAAACCAAAAGAAAGGCTCAACCAGGCTAATTAGCTAAAGTGTGATTTTACTAGTCATGTTCACAAAGTACCCTTTTGGTCACAGAATTAAAGAGTTTTACCTTCTTCCTTACCTTTTCTGACAGATCTCTGTAGTTGTCTGCCATATCTCTAAATTTTATGGACAGTATTTTCAAGGCAGTCAAGCAACCTGAGCTGGCATCCCTTCCTTATTACTTAGTAGCTATACACTCTGTAATTCTTGGTTGCCTGTAAATTGCACAAAAGACATGACTATCTGATATGGTTTTATAGCTGTCTCTAGAGCATATGAAGCAATCAGTGTACTTAATATATCATAAAAATTCAATACATGGTAGCTAGTATTGTTATGTGTTTTATTTATTTTATTTTTTGGGGGGGTACCAGGAATAGAATTCAGGGGCACTTGACCATTGAGCCACATGCCCAGCCCTATTTCAGGGTCTCACTGAATTGCTTAGCATATCAATTTTACTGAGATTGGCACTGAACTTGCCATCCTCCTGCCTCAGCCTCCCAAGCCACTGGGATTACAGGCATGTGCCCATATGTTATACATTTCATAATCACATTTGCTTCTATAGAACTGATGAAAATATTAGAATATTCTAATCTCATAGGTTTTTCATCTCAGTGAGTAGGACCTAGGTTGTTCAATAAATGTACTGTTTTCTGACATATGTAATCAAGGCATGGAGAAGCACAAAATAAGTCCTCGGTTAAAATAAATATTCCAGAGCTCAGACCCCACAAGGACAAAGGACTAAGGAAATGAAGATTCAAATAAGCAAAAGAATCAGGCCACATATGAAAAAGAGAGGACAGGTCAAAATGTTTCTTTGAAAACAGATAGTCTGGGAAAGTTGGAGAGCTTGCTGAAGTTAGAGGTCAAGCACATCTGCAGACAGAGGCATCAGACAGAAGCCAGGAGCCAGGAAATTACCAGGTACTGAACCATATTAGCTGGTACATGTTTCCTAATTTAGAGCAAGCACATCTCTTTTGAGTTCAGTCCCCAAGAAGGAAGGTGGAACATTCTCACTAATTTTCCAAATTGCTTTGCAGACTGATCCTCTGCCCGACTTGTCTCTTTGGAAGCATTTCCTTTGAGCAAAGAAGATAGACCATATATGTGTATTTGTGTGTACACACACACATTTGTATACAAAAACACAAATACATTTATGTCATATTCCTACCACATACATTGTAAGTCTCTTCCCGAGTTAAATAGCCTCAATGCCATTTCTTTCAGTGTGTGGTTGCTTTTGCTGAGACTACTCCTAACATGCTTCTCCCTATAGTATCCATGGATGGAAGATTGCCAGTTTCTCTCATGCTTCTTGGAAGCTGGGTTTGGATAATGCTGAAATATGTTCACTGGAAAGTGGGGAACTGACGTTCTGACATTGAATGGCTACCGAGCTTTGTATGGTTTTTCAAAAAGCTATTCCATGGAGGCAGACAAAATGCTTTTTGGAAAATGTAGATATGCAGAGTAGAAGGCACCATTATCACTGCCAGTACGAGTTCCTGCCTGTCCAAAGAATGATCTTCATTCACAGATCTCCCTTTGACCAGCCGCTTTCTTTCTATAATAAATGGAATGCTCATTCAGTGTCCCTCTCCTGAATAAAGGCCTTTATGTCCTCACAGTATGATTTTTCCAGACCTACTTTTAAAATTGCTTCTGAAAAGAAAAATCCACTATCATTTAGATTATTGGTATTGTAATTAATAAGCATTTGGTATGCTCTTTTAAAAATGAATGTACTGTTGATCAACTGGGAAAGGATCCCGCTGAACTTAATGCCAAGGGTCTTGACTTATTCATTATTGCTACCCAGTGAATTTAGACCAATAATTACAGGACTGGTTACGAGACATCAGAGAGAAATACTTGGTTAAGAGTAATAAAATAATTTTAGATGCACCCATTTTAAGTTCACTCATCTTTCTTGCACAGAGTAATCTTTAACTGTGATTCTAATTTTTTAAGAGCATGTATAATATGATTCTTTTTAAAAAAACTATATTTGGCATCAGTATTTTTTATTATGATCATAGGCAACATAGTCCCACCTATATCTCTGACACAAATGGATTGTTTCATTCCCATTGCCCAAACACATCTGCATCAAGGAGTTTCAAAGACGGAATCAGAGCTTTTATCCTCCACATGAGAGGCTTGTTATTGGGTCCTCCTTGCTATTTCTTTGGTACACTCCACTTTTAACTACTGCTTTTCAAAACATAAAACTGGAGTAAATTTAAAAAACATCATTTTTTAAGTGTTTGCTAGATACTAATACTTTAGAGAATATCAAAGACATATCCAATTTCAAGGGGTCTACATTGTTTATAGGGAGATGATGTGAATTTAAATCTTTATTCATGACTAGCAATCATCACTAAAAACAATCCTCTGCTATTGATAATTAAAATATCTTCAGGAAGAAATGAGAAAACCAAGCCCATTTGTCCTTAAAGTAGAATGAGGGTTCAAAGCATTGAGTTCTAATTTTCTTACTAACTTTCAATCCTCAACCCTTTACTGAATTTTTTTATATAAAAAGTTCATAGGTTGAAATGATTTGTTCTTTTGAAACCTAGAAACACCTTCCCAGGGCAAGGCTATTGTGGTGACTGTTCTTCGGCCTACATGTGTGATAAATTTGCTAAGTGTATATTTTATGCAGTCAATCCAGAACTACTTGAACTATTATGCTCCCCATATAAAAGATGAGTCATGGAGACATACAGGACTTGCCCGAGATGTCATTGCCAGTAAGTAACATGTACAAGGTCATGTGACAGAGCAGGGTCTACTTCTGTCTCTGATGGACTCCACAGCCTCTTATCTTAATTGCTTCAATTTACTTCTCAGAGATTCTGCAAGGTAAGAATGAAAGTAATCAGAGTCTCAGGTATTTTATCAGCTATTCACATTTTGGGGTGAGAGAAACCCCTCCTCACTAAAGTGCATGAGATTGATCTGATAAAGGAAGTTCCATATAACCGAGAGGATTCGAGAGTAAGAGAGAAAGGAGATGCATACTTTGCTACTGATTTTTATGTTAAAGTTTTTATGGTGGTCATCATTAATTATCAAGTTTAAATTCTTAAGGAAGATTGGTATAGTACTTCCTCCATGATGGAAAAATGATGCAAGTATCTGAAGGGAAAGAAAGATGACTTTTTTTTTCAAATTAAAAAAAAAAAAAAACAGAACAACTAAAATAATGTTGAGAATTTTCTATCCAAATTATATTGTACAACAGGCAAATTTGCATATAAATTTTGTTTCTTTTCAATAAAGAAAACAAAAAGTTAATCAGTAGTTCAATAATATGTATGTAGAAAAGAATAGCTTTGGTTGTCAGAAGTATTTGCCATAATATAATACTTTGAGGAAACCAATAATACAAAATATTAACATTACATAATTGGAGCTAACCCTCTGAAAGGTAAATTGCTTATAGTTTTTTTTAAACATAATTCCATGTATTTGGTAAAATATTTTTAAAAATCTCATTCTTGTCATCAGTGCAACTCTTCCTGGTGTTATCACAAATTATGCCTGATTACTAACAGACTGCATTTAAGATGCTGAAAAATACCACTAGATTATATAAAATGCATAATTTTACTTAGAAGATGTTTTCAACAGTATTTGTGGATTGTTTTCCCCATGGACTAAGAAATGCATCTTTTATTTAACTTTCAAAAAAGGTCCCCAAAGAAGGAACCACAAAGGTCTGCAATACTTAATATTAAAAATAGACATTATTGTTGTTGTGTGTATATACGTGACTGCATGATCAATGTGATTCTGCAACCTGTACACTCAGAAAAATGAGAAATTATATCCCATCTGATTCAAATGTATGATATGTCAAGATCATTGTACTGTCATGTGTAACTAATTAAAATAAATTAAAAAAAGAATTATAATGCATTCCACTGTCATAAATAAATAAATAAAATAAAAAAGAGAATCGGCAGGTAAGACTTCAGGAATGTTGAAGGATGAGCTCAGTGAATCTACCTTCCTGGTTAAAGCAACAAACATAATGACAAAATTATCAGTAGCAATAATTTCAGAACTCTGAAGATCTATGGAAGACACAGAACAAGATGTTTAATCAAGAAAACCTGCTAAACCTGGGAGACTATGGATCTCTTGGTGGCTACTTCCTTCTCCCCTCTTCATTCCCATGGTGCAGTACTGACCTCATATCCAACAAAAGAGACTAAACTATTTCGGAATTTTGTTAAAAGTCCCATTGCCAGAGAGCATAGCCATTATTTTGGCTACTCTCATAGCTTCCTAGAAAATCCCCAGTCCTAGGGCATTGATTATTATTAATCAGACTCAAAGCTCAGCTTTGCAGAAAAAACTTTAGCCTCAAGGCATTATCAAAAATAATAGCAACCCACTGGAATTGTTAACATCATAGCTGCCTAAGTCCTGAGCAAACAGGAGACTGAAAAAAAATCTAAAAGGAAGATGTAGGTACTGCATAATATACTTTGAAAATTTCTGACAGGTTCATAGGTATCTAAAAGGTTGTGAGCATTGACAGGTTTCTTTGCATACTCAGCAAGAACTGGGAAAAGTGTGGGCTTTTTATTCACTTACGCCTGATCTCGAGACTTTTTGCAGATAGGAACTGAATGCTAAGGCTGACTTATAAAATGCCTGAAATTGTGAAGGTGTCATTTCCCACATAAGCCTCCTTGGCCAAATAATCAAGATCTGCTGGGTCAAGCTATTTAAGGAAATACTGATTATTATTGTACCATTAAATAATGATAATTCAAGGAAACACCCTAGGAAGTCAGGCTTAAAAATGCAAACAAGAATTTAAAAACAGAATGAAAAAAGGAAGGCAATAATTTGGATATAGTTTGGATGTGTTCATCAGAGGTCCATGTGTTGGAAGTTTGATCTTCACTGTGGTAGTGTTGGGGTGATGAATCCTTCATGGGGTGGGGCCTACTGGAAAGTGGTTCCGTGATTAGGGGCACTGCCCTTGAGAGGGATTAATATTATTCTCATGGGACTCTGTGAGTGCCCACAAAAGCTAGCTGTAATTTTTACAAAAGGAAGCCTGACCCCTGAATGCTTCTGGCTGTTTTGTCTTGCCATGTGATCCTTTCTGTCATGGTCATTACCTTTCTTCTCCGCCATGTTGTAATGCAACCAGGGAACTCTCACCATGACACTGGTGCCATGCTGTTTGGGTCCTCTAATCACTAGCATCATGAGGAAGAAAAAAAACCCTTTTTATAAGGTATTAAGTACCCAGCCCCAAGTATTTTGTTATCACAAGAACAAGGAACAAGCAAAGAACTCAGTGATCTAAGATGACAACAAGAAAAAGCTGATTCCAAGATTGTTACAATATATCATTTAAATTTCCCATTTCACCAAAAAAGTTCTAAGACATGCAAAGTCACAGGAAAGCAAGCAGCTAGTAGAAAATAATTCTGAGGGTCTCAGATGTTGGACTTAGTAGACGAAGATTATTTTAAACACATTCCAAGAGTTAAGGAAATCACAGATGCAGAAAACTAAAGATGCAGAATTAAAGAAAGTGATGGAAATTGTGTCTTACTAAGGAAATGATCAAGGAAATAAAAATGACCTAGAAATGATTTTTTTAAAAAAGATTCAAATAGAAATTCTGAATTTGAAAGTAAAGTAATTAAAGAGTTCACAAGAGACAAGAGAAAGAACCAACAAATATGAGGATGGGTCCATAAAGTGATAAGGAGGCAAAGAGGAAGAGAAGTGGGAGAAGGAGGGAGAGGAGGAAGAGGAAGGAAGAGAAAGAAAGGGAAAGAAAGAGGAGATAGAGGAAGGAGAGAAGGGAGAGGGAAGAGAGAGAGAGACAGGAATAGGGAGAGGGAGAAGGACAAAACAAAACCGTATGTAAATATGCAAAATTGGAGTCCAAGAAAAAATATGAGACAGACAATGACAGAAAAGTTGTATTAGAATAAGTAATTGAGAAAAAGTCTCCAAATTTTATGAAAATCATTCATCTATATATCCAAGTGTTTCAATAAGTTCCAAGTCAAATAAATTCAGATTTATTTATTGTATTGCATTACAAACTATTAGGAAATCTAGGACAGAAATAAGGTTTTGAAATCTGTAAAGGAAACACTTTTTGCCTTAATATACTCCAAGAGTCTTCAATGAGATTAACACACATCTTATTGGAAACAACAAAAATCAGAAGGCAGCAGGGTAATGAAGTCAAGGAGCAGAAGGCAAGACGGTCGATCAGAAATTCTATATCCAGCGAAAATATCCTTCAAAAACGGAAAGAGAATAAAGTCCCTCTTAGATAAAAAAGGAGTAGATTTGTCATCAACAGACCTGTCCTCCAAGAATTACTAAAAGGAGCATTTCAAACTGAGGAAAACATCAACTTGTATTCACACAAAAACAAAAACAAAAACACACCATGAAAGTAATTATATAGATGAACAGAAAGGAGAGTGCAACATTTTAAAACTTTTTTACACTAACTGATTAAAAGAAAAGTATTCAAAAATTTAAAAAATGAAATGTGATAGACATCATTATCCAAAGTACATGTATGAAGACATAAATTGGTGTCAACATACTTTATATATACAACCAGAGATATGAAAAATTGTGCTGTAATGCATTCTGCTGTTGTTTTTTTAAAAAAAATCAATAAAAAATAAATCAGATGGGCTTATGAAAGAAATAAATTATATGATAATAACAGCACAAAAAGTAGGGCTGAAGGAAGGAGCCTTGTTGTGGCAAAGCTTTTGTGTACTAGAATTTAATTAAGAGTAATTTGAAGTAGATTTCCTTAAGATGCAAACTGTATTCTCCCCAGGAAATACTGATGAAATAACTCAGAAAATTAAAAAGAAAATTAAAGGATGAAATGGCAAACTAGAAAGTGCATATCGAAACAAAAAGGAGTAACGAAGGAACAGAGGAACAAAAGTGATGTAAGACACACAGATCACACACCAAAAATAGCAAATGCAAATGTCAATATATTAGTAATTCCTTAAATTTCAATGTAATAAAACTTAAAAAAAAATCAAACACTATCATACTGGATAAAAAGATATCATCTGAATATATGCTGTCCATAAGAGATACAATTAGTTTCCAAGACATAAAAATGTTTGAAGTCAAAAAATTGAAAAAGAGACTAAGTGCAAACAGTGACCTAAAGAGAGCTGGAATGGCAACACTCAGATTAAACAAAATACACTTTAGGATTAAAAAACATTTTCCAAAGACAAGGAACCGTATTTTATAATTGAAAGAAGGTAAATTCAGGAGGAAGATATATAAACAAATATGAACCAAACAATGGAATCACAAAATACATGAAGCAAACACTGATGGAATTAGAGGAAGAAATGGGTAATTCAACAATAATTCTCCAATCTTAATAAGGGACACACAAACTAAACTGAATACCACCAAGAATATAAAAAGAACTTCATCAATACCATGAACCAATATGACCCAACAGATAACTACAGACCATTCAATGATCCAGATGCAGACTATACATTCATTTCAAGTGCACATAACATGTTCATTGGGACAAATCATGTAATAGAACATAAAAGGAATTTAAATAAATTTTAAAAGATTAAAGTCACATAAAGTATGCTCTTGGATCATAGTGAAATTTATTTGAATTTCAGTAGCAGAAACCTGAAAATTTCATTAATAGAAATAAAACAATAAATTTCCACTTAACCCATAACTCAAAGATAAAACAAGGGACACTAGAAAGCATTTTGAACCATACAAAAGTGAAAACATGGATGAAAATTTTCAAATATCTGTATGACATGAGGATTACAGTGAATAACAGTGCATTATATTCAGTATTTTTGCTAATTAAATAGATTACAGCTGTTCATACCACAGGGAAACTGGAGAACTGTGAAATAATGGACATATAAACTTATTCCACTATAGTGATCATATATATGATTCATATAATTATATATATGTGTATGTATATGTACATAATTTTATGTACTTTAAGTATACACAATAAAATTATTTAAAAAATTAAAACAAAAATGTATGGAATATAGTTAAAAAGAGTTCATAAGAGAGTTCATGAAAATCTAGAGTATCATGTCTGTTTTTAGAAAAATCAATCACAAATCAGTGACCTAAACTTTCACCCAAATAACTTGAAAAATAAAGGCAAACTCAACCCAAGGCAAGGAAAAGTAGAAATTGATAAATATCAGGGCAAAAATCAATGAAATAGAAAACAACAAAATGGATAAATATCAGTGAAAACAAAATTTGTCCTCTTAAAGTAGTTAAGACAAATACAGTGGACAAAATGTAATATATTTGTATAATGGAATACTATTCAACAATGAAAAGAGGAATAAGCAAACTGATACATGCTACAGCATAAGTGGACCTGATAAGTGAAAAGAACAGTATTCTTTAAATGGGTGAAATATATAATGTATAAAATATAATCAATAATTTTTTTAAGTGATTAAGCAGTAAACATACCCTGCCCCCTAATTCCTATGAAGCTGAAAGGAAATTTGCTTTGTCACAGTGAAAATGCCCTTGAAATTTATAAACATAAGCAAGTCCTCAAAAGGCTATCAGTCCAAATTATACGGCAATAGATAAATCTTAAGTGATGAATTAAATTCAAACCTGTTTCCTAACACTCAGTCTGAGCATTTGACAGGTAATATAAATGAGTCATCATTCTGTACTCCAATCTTTAAGAACACTTAATGAGAAATGAGCATCTCACAAAGAAAAAATGTTTCAAAGAAATGAACCATCACGAGTAATAACCAACAGAAGCAACAGAGTAGTGTGTGTATGCATGATTATGTAATAAAAAGTAATTATATATATATATATCAGGAATCACCATGCTTAACTGAAAAAAATTAGATATTGAAATTGGAGAAGTTGAATAACACATTAGATACAGCTACAGATAGGAATACTAAACTTAAAATATGTCAAAAGAAACTACCTAGAATACCTCACATAGAGAAAGAAGAGTCAGAAAACAGAGGCTAAAGACATGGAAATAATACTCATTATTCAATGTTTGGAAAGGAGATGGAATAAGAATGAAGTAGATGCAATGTTTGATGAGATAATGACTCTTGGTTTATTGTAAAAATTGTTGCAAATTTTCACCCCTCCCTGTAGGCATACCCTTTTGCAATGGGACTTTGAAGAGACTCTTATCAAGAAGTGAAAATGGTTTTCCCATACTTTGAAAATAGGCTGCTCTCTGAACTTGCTTTGGTCCAGAATATAGGAATGAGAGACTGTTCTGAGCATTGAAAATATAAACTGATTGCTTTTAGCTGTATGTAATGCTGAACCATAAAAAAAAAAAACAGTAAAGATGAGCTAATAGGAAAACTTGCCATCATGCAAGTGTAACTTAGAAGAAATAGATAGGATTGGGAAATAGATGTATTTTTTATTTCCCCATTAGTAAAATTTTCTAATGTAAAATGAGTCCTGAAGGCTTAAGATAAAAATCAAGAGTGCAATAATGAGGATCTTTCTAAAGAAGGCTGAAAGAATTTTAAGTTTTTTTATGGCAGGCTTTTCCAGCTAGATAAAAGGGATTCAAAAAATGGAGTGTGTAACCTCACATATGTTTAGTATCAAATGTAGTAATTGAGTCTAGAAGGAAGATTATTTCAAAAACAATTGTAGATATGGTATTTGAGGCAATATATCAGATATGTGGGATATCACAAAATGTGTAAGTAAAGTGAATTGGCAAAAAAAGCAGAGTCTAGATTGAAAAAGTCTGAGAATATTCATACTGCAATAATGCCCCCAGTGCTTCCAGCTTGCTGTGAGCAAGAATCAAGTTGAGAATGATACTCAATTGTCAGCTGCCTCTAGTCAATCTTTAGAAATGGTCAAGAAGTTAAGGAAAAAGGATGGATGGGTTAGATGGAAACTATGAGCCATCAAAGAACACCCACATTATTATTTAAGAGTGATTTTCTTTATACATTTAAAAGCTTATTTTAAAAATTTCTTAAAAGCTGCCATTCTGACTGGAGTGTGAGGAAATCATAGAGTTGTTTTGATTTCCATTTCTCTAATTTATAGAGATGTTGAACATTTTTTATATATTTGTTGATTGATTGTATATCATCTTCTGAGAAGTGTCTGTTCAGTTCCTTAGCCCATTTATTTATTGGATTACTTTTTTTTTTTTGGTTACATTTTTTGAGTTCTTTATATATCCTAGAGATTAGCATCTGATGTGTGTGTTTGTGTGGTAAAAATTTGCTCCACAAAGATTCTGTAGGCTCTCTTCACCTCAGTGATTCTTTCTTTTGCTGAGAAGAAAATTTTTAGTTTGAATCCATCCCATTTATTGATTCTTTTTTTAAAAATATTTTTTAGTTGTCAATAGACCTTTTATTTATTTATTTATTTATATGTGGTGCTGAAAGTCGAACCCAGTGCCTCACACATGCTAGGCAAGTGCTCTACCACTGAGCCACAACCCCAGCACCCCATGTATTGATTCTTGATTTTAATTCTTGTGCTATAGGAATCTTGTTAAGGAAGTCAGAACCTAATCCAACATGATGAATATTTGGGCCTACTTTTTCTTTTATTAGGCACAGGGTCTCTAGTCTAATTCATAGGTCCTTGATCCACTTTGAGTTGAGTTTTGGGCATGGTGAGAGATAGGGGATTAATTTCATTTTGTTGCAGATGGATTTCCAATTTTCCCAGCACCATTTGTTAAAGAGGCTATTTTTTCTCCACTACATGTTTTTGTCATCTTTGTCTAGTATGAGATAACTATATTTATGTGGGTTTGTCCTCTATAATATACCATTGGTCTACAAGTCTATTTTGGTGCCAATACTATGGTGTTTTGTATACAAACAACAATAAGTGTTTGTGAGTATGTGGGGAAAAAGACACACTCATACATTGCTGGTAGGGTTGCAAATTGGTGCAACCAATCTGGAAAGCAGTATGGAGATTCCTTGGAAAACTTGTAATGAAACCACCATTTGGCCCAGCTATCCCACTACATTACAAGAAAATGAAAAAAGGATTTAAAACAGCATACCACAGGGACACAGCCACATCAATGTTAATAGCAGCACAATTCACAATAGCTAAATTGTGGAACCAACCTAGATGCTCTTCAATAGATGAATGGATAAAGAAATTGTGGTATATATACATAATGGAATATTATTCAGCATTAAAAGAGAATAAAATTATGGTATTTGCAGTAAATAGATGGAGTTGTACAATATTATGTTAAATGAATAAGCCAATCTCCAAAAACCAAAGCCCATATGTTTTTTCTGATATGTGGATGCTGATCCATAATGTGAGTGGGGGTGGGGAGCATGGGAGGAAAGGAGGATCTTTAGATAGGTCAAAGGGGAAAAGAGGGGGCATGGGGTTAGGAAAGATGGTGGAATGAGATGGACATCATTACCCTAAGTACATGTATGAAGACACAAATGGTGTGACTCTACTTTGTGTATGACCAGAGAAATAAAAAATTGTGCTCTATGTGTGTACTATGAATTGAAATGCATTCTACTTCATGTATAACAAATTATAATAAATAAATATATTTTTAAAAAAGAATAAAATTTGGGCCTTAAAGTTAAAAAAAAGTGGTGTTTGTGGCCTTAAAGTTAAAAAAAGGAGGGGGGACTGATGTTTTCTAAAACATCAATTATATTGGATCATTATTTATAGGATCTAGCACAGAAAACATATATTAGTATTCAAATGGAATTTTTAAATGACTATCCTGAGATATTGGAATTTAAAACTCATGGTTTAGATTACTCAATTCATTCATTTGCATTATATCATTTCTGATAGAATACTGAGGTAACAAACATTCTGTGAAATCTTCACTGAAAATATGAACAATGTATCACTCTGATGGGATAAATATTGTAGGACAGTATCTATTATCTTTCTCTTTCTCTCTCTGGTGTCAAGCATTGAACCCAGAGTTACTTACTGAGGCACATTCCCAGCACCTTTTAGTTTTTTATTTTGATATAGGATCTTGCTAAGTTACCTATGGCCTTGCTGAGTTGCTGAGACTGGCTTTAAACTTGTGATCCTCCTGCCTTAGCCTCCAGAGCCACAGGGATTACAGGCAAGTGCTGCTGTGCCTGGCCCATTATTTCTCTTGGTCTGGAGTTTTGTCCACTACATCACAAGTTGCCTCTAGCCCTGATGCAAAATAGCATAAATACAAGAAATACCCAGCTCTCTTCATTGAATCAGAGAGGAAGAAATGCTACTCCATTGTTTTCAATACAAGAATTTTCTATTTCCTATACAATTTCTATATTTACATGGGTTATATTTCTGAGCAAAATGCCACCCAGAAAATAGTATTCACTTTTCTTTAATACATATAATAAACTGTAAAACCTAAAAGTACACTAACAGTTAAAGAACAGGTCATCAATTCTACAGAATTTGTCTGGTCTACAAATTCATCATGTCATACTAAACAAAGGCACCATACATATACATTGGAGAAAGACAGTTTCTTCAAAAAATGTTGCTGAGAAAACTGGAAATCCGTATGTACTTATGAATGAATTTTAACCCCTCTCACCCTGTACAAAAACTGGCATTTCACAGAAGAAGAAATATGAATGGTTAACAAATATATGAAAAAAGGTTCAACAGCACTAGCAATTAGAGAAAAGCAAATTAAAACTACACTGAGATTTCATTTCACTCCATTCAGAATGGCAACAATCAAGAATACAATAAACGTTGACTAGGATGTTGGGGAAAAGGTATACTCATACATTACGGGTGAGTCTGCATATTGATGCATCCACTCTGGAAAGCAGTATGGAGATTCCTCAGAAAACTTGGAATGGAACCACAATTTGACCCAGTTATCCCACTCCTCAAAGTATAACCAGAGTACATAAAATCAGCATACCACAGTGACAAAGTAACATCAATGTTTATAACAGCTGAATTCACAATAGCTAAGCTATGGAACCACCCTTCAACAGATGAATGGTATATATACACAATGAAATGTTACTCATCCATAAAGAAGGACAAAATTATGGCATTTGCTGGTAAATGTATGGATCTGGAGACTAACATGCTAAGTGAAATAAGCCAGTCATAAACAAACCAAAGATCAAGTGTTCTCTTTAATATGTGCATGTTAACACACAAGAAGGTGGGATAGGGAGAAGAAGTATAGAAGTTCATTGTATTGGACAAAGAAAAATTAAGGGAAGGGAGGGGGGATAGAAATAGGAAAGACACTAGAATGAACAGGATATAACTTTCTTATGTTCATATATGAATACACCACCAGAGAAACCCCATATCATGTACAACCACAAGACTGGGATCCTAATTAGTTATATGTATAATATATTAAAATACACTCTACCGTATTTATTTATATATATATATATATATATATATATATATATATATATATATAATATATATATATAAAATACACTCTACTATATTATATATCTTAAAAGAACAAATAAAAAAATTTTAAAATTCATCATGTAACATGATTTATGTTTTAATCCTGGCATTAAGAATACAATTTAAATCAATATTGTTTTCTTCTTACTGAAAGTTCTTGGTTTTAATATTATTATATTAAAACAATCAACAGGTGAAAATTAAGTCTCTTTACAGGTTTTTCTTTAAAATACAAATCACTGTGAAATCAGTAGTGAAATAACACATTCAAAATTTGTTGGGCTATTCTTACTAAAACTCTATAAAATCTAAAAGAGCCAAAGTCTGATGATAACCTTGCACAATTATTAATTCCAGGACTGCATGTGCCTTTTCTTTTGTTGAATGCTTAAAGGCCTGACAGTTTTTTGGAGTGAATTTAACATATTTGGTCTTTCCTTTCTAGCAGATTGCAAGTTAAGACAGACAATGTTAACAAAAGATAGAGGAATAGAGAAAGCCTGCATTTCCATTTGCTCTGTGGCTTGGACTTCTCAGCAAGGTGGGTAAAAGAGGGATTTCACTAACATTCAATATTTGGCAGTTACAGTATCTTAGAGACTTAGAATTCAGGTGCATTGAACAAAGAACAAGAAAAAATACGTTGGAGTCCAGCCAGCGGCAATAGCAGCTCTGGCAGCAGAGGGGAGGGATGACAGGAAGAGAGGAGTACATTGGAGAGATTTGGCATGGAAAAACATGTAGATCAGAAAAGCAGCCTGAACTTAGCTGGTCCACAGTTTGCACAGAGAACTGGTGTATGAAAAGTGCTTTCTGTTCCTCAACTGGCAAACAGAGAGCTCAGGCAGGGGTCATGTTCAGGGGGCCATGCTGCAGCTTGCTGCTGTGGGAATCTGGGAGATGGTAGCAAACGTTGCCATATGGACCTGTCAGGCACCTAACATGTGGCCTAGGGTGTACCTAGCAGAACATGAATGAAACAGACACAAGGAAGATTGTGCCCTGGGGAATTCAAGTCAGTGAAACGAAGGGGTATCCAACTTGCTGTTCCTTTGAGTTTGGCAACTCACATAACAGGATAAAGAGGATTGGGGAACTGAACAGGTGGGAGTGGATACACTCAGGGACTCAGCCTGGGGAGACTGTGTTCATTGGCAGCAATGTGTGTGGAAGGTTTGCTCCTCGGCCCCATGAGTAGAATTCCTGGGAGGTTCCTGAGATTCACACTCCCAACAGAAATCAGCAACTGCTGGGCCCTAGAGGTGGTGCCGATTTAATCTCTCCAGAGTAGTTGCCAACCATAAATTCCCCAGGGCCTGATTAGACCCTGAACCCCAGTCAGAGGAAACCTCTCATAAAATTCTGCAGCAGCCCCACCCTGGGAGTGCAGCCATCTGTTCTATGAAGACAAAATTGCCATGACAGTACTTTCCATTCTCTATTAATACAGGTGAGAAGGGAAGATGGGAGATGTTTCAACCAGCTTCAGGGTTAGGACACTACAATTGCAGCTTTGTGAGCAACACAGAAAGGAAGGGGTAAAAAAAAATCAGCCCCTGTGCGCGCGCGCGCGCACACACACACACGCACACACACACACACACACACCCCTCTCTTCCACTCTCTCAGCACATAGCCCAAGAAAAAAATGGAAAGCATAGTGAAGCATAGGCAGTAGCCATCATTCTTATCTACTATCATACCCACCACAGTGGACAATTCTAGTTTCCATTAAGAATGTTCTTTTTCTTTCCTTTCTTCCTGTGTGTGTGTGTGTGTGTGTGTGTGTGTGTGTGTGTTCGTTCTTGCTGTGCTGATTGGTTCATGGAACTATATGTACATTTGTCCACATTTTTTTCTATTTTTTTCTTATTTGTATTATTTTTAAAAAATATAGTTACTTTTCCTTGCCTTATCTTTTAAGGGTTAAGGTGTTTGGCTGATTTGGGTTTCATTTTTGTTGGTTTCTCTTTCTCTTTTTCTCTTTTCTTCTCCCACTAAGCAGATTCTCTTGTTCTTTCTCCCTTTATGTTGTTTTTCCCATTTTTTTCTCCTCTTTCTTTGTCCTATCATTTGCTAGGTCTCTTCTATATCCTCTCTTTTCATATTTTGAACATTCTAAATGCTATTCTACCTTCCTATCACATTTTATTTTCTCTTCATGAACGGTATTTTTACCATCTTTTAGAACTATTTGGTTTATATAACTTCTGCTCCCACCATTTATGTGGTTACAGTTATTACTGCTGTGGACGATATAGTTGACTGCTATTTACAATAATGCCAGATCTAGTTTATGGGTACTTATTATTTTTACTATTGTCATTGCTGACCCCACTCTTCCTTCTTTTGTGGAAATTAGTGTTGCAGATGTCATAGTAGGCACTGGGAATTTATTCTAATGCTGCGTATTATTTGCATTGGTTATTGCTAGCATTTGTTTCCCCTTTTCCTGTGATGTGCTGGGACTCTATAGGGACAATGCAAGTTTACAGGGCAGGCAGTTGCCAAACTAAACCCAGTCAAAAGGCAGCACACCTTGCTCTGCACACAAACTAATGTCACTCAAGCTTTAGCTACACTTTAACAAAAAGGAAGAGGAGGAGGAGGGGGAAGGAGGAAGGGAAGAGGAGGGGAGGAGAAAAGGAAGAAGAAGGAGGAGGAGGAGGAAGAAAAGGGAGAAAAACTTTTTTGTCTCATATACGAGAAAGCAGACTCCAAACTAAAATTAATCAGAAGAGACAAAGAAGGACACTTCATATAAGTAAAGAAAAAAATCCACCAAGAAGACATAATGATAGTAAATATTATGCCCCAAATGTTGGGGCACCTAATTACATAAAACGGACACTACTTGAGTACGAGACTCAGATGGACCCAGTATAATAATATGGGGTAATTTCAACACATCTTTCTTACTAATAGATCATAAAAATATAAACTCTGTAAAAACTCTTTTGACATGAAAACTCTTATAAAATCTAGTGAACTTTATAGATATCAATAGAATATTTCATCTAACAACAGCTGTTCATGGAACATTCTCCAGAATACTCTATATTTTAGACCAAAACTAAATTTATAGCAAATATAAAAAATATAATTCCTTGCATCTTATCAGACAATAATGGGATGAAATGGTAAATCGACAACAAAAATCCCTACAGAATATATATAAACATAATGAAATTAAACAACACATTTTTGAATGATGAATGGGTGATAGAAGAAATCAGGGGAGAAAAACAAATGGAACTGAGGAATATTATGTAAAGCAAAGTGATTCAAACTCAGAAGGTCAGGGGTCATATGCTTTCTTTCACCTATGGAAGCTAGAGAGGAAAAAGGAAAAGAAAGTTTTTGGGAGTGGATCTCATGAATATTGAAAAATCAGTAAAGTGATAAGGAGGAGGGAAAAGGGAAGGCAAAGGGGAAATATTGACTCAATTATATTTGTGTGCATATATTAATATGTAACAACAAACCACACTATTATGTACATCAATCACAAGCTAGTAAAAATATAGAATTTTTTTTCAATTTTGGACTATTGCCCAATTAATTTCACAATGTGAATCAAACAGATATGATCCCCTTTTACAAAAGGCAATATGGTCCAGGAAAAAAAGCCCCAAATTTAAGGCAAAAATATTGTTCCATTAAGTATCTATTATTTGCTGTCTATTTTTAAACTCTAAGAACTAAAAATTTGTTGAATATTCTACTGGTATATTTGAGGATTTGCTATGATGATTAAGTGTGATAATGTATGTAAAACATTATCACGTGTATCTTCTCTGTGGAAGAATAAAATATCAAAAATCAGAAGCAGTGTAAACTGCCTTTCTTGTTTAGCTGCTTAGTTGTAACCAATAATAGCTTGGAATTCAGTGGAGAGTACAAGAGAAGAGAGAAAGAACAAGGAGAGATTAGATAAAGAAGAAGAAAATCTGGCTCATGGAAAGCTTCCAGATATACTCTTGGAGGAAAATGTTTTTAAGTTACTGCAAACAAAAAAATACCTCTGAGACTCAGACTTCTTGAGGATAAAAGTCTGATGCATCCTTTTTCTCTTGCATAGCTTAGTAAGGTTATTACATGTAGGTTTCTTATCTCAAACTCTCTGGGGGAAAAAAGTTCATATTTTATATTGGAGGTGCAAACTCAAGGCTTTAGCATATCTTACATTTTTAAAAAAACTGAAAATAAAGGAACCAAGTTTCCCAGGAACATAACAGTTCCCAGACACATGTCTCTTGCTATGGTTAAATAAGTGTCCACCAAATACTCAGGTATTAAGTTTTGGTCCCCAACTGGTGGCTCTATTGGAAAGTGTTGGAAATTTAAGAGTTAGGAGCTAGTTGGAGGTCTTCTGGTAATTGAGGGAGTTTTCTTGAAGAGTACATCAGGACACCAGCCTCTTTCTCTTGCTCTCTTTTTATCTTGGCCACGAGGTGAGGGTTTTGCCATGCAGTACCATCATGATGTGCTGCTGCCTCACCACAAGCCCAGAAGCAAAGGGGCCAACCTATTTGTTCTAGTTTGGATGTGAGGTGTCCCCCAAAAGCTCATGTGTGAGATAAGGCAAGAGGGTTCAGAAGGGAACTGATTGGGTTTGAGAGCCTTGATCCAATCAGTGAATTAATCACCTGATGGGATTAACTGAGTGGTAACTGAAAGAGGTGGGCATTAGGGGCATGTATTTGGGGTGTATATTTGTATCTGGTGAGTGGAGTGTCTCTCTCTGCTTTCTGATCACCAAACTCTTCTACCATGATGCTCAAGCCCTTAGGAATGGAGCTGGCCTTCAATGGACTAAGACCTCTGAAACTGTGAGCCCTTAAATAAACTTTTCCTCCTCTATAGTTGTTCTGGTCAGGTCCCTTAGTCACAGGGGGAAAAAAACAAAATACAAAAAAAAAAAAAAAGAAACTGACTGAAACACTAATCAGGGACTGACACCTCCAAAACTGTGAGCCAAAATAAACCTTTTCTCTTCTAAGCTGATTCTCTCAGGTATTTGTTAAAGTGATGAAAAGCTGATGGACTTACCCCATCACTGTTTTGCTCATCAGATATGGAATTCCATCAAAGGGTTCAGAAAACAGTTACTTCTCCCATAAAATTCAGTTAATAGTGTTGCATAGTTTAAATTGTATTTATAGACCCCAAATTTTTGTATACTTTTTCCTCAGCTAATTTTCTTCCTACACAGTTAGGCTTTTTGCTTGTGTTTCTGAAAAAAGCAGTTTGCTACCTTGCTCCATTCACCCAGTGAATCAATGAAAGTTCTTCACGTTAAAGAAAAGAAGGAATTTTGGATTAGAACTAGAAAATTCAGTTTGTGTGTGGGGGAAAAAAATGATAATGATTTGCCAATACTGTTGCTATGCAACCACTGGAAAAACCTGCACTAAAGTGAAGTGTAACTTCATAAGTGGGGGATGGTTTAAAAAGAATATGTTTAGACACTGTTAGTCAAGGCAGCACCTGCTGGGGCCTTCTAGAAGGAACAGGCTGGGAAGGAAGTTGAGGGCTTTATAAGAGTTTATATATATATATATATATATTTTTTTTTTTTAAAGCAAGTCCAAAAGTAGACTCATGAGATTATTTCTTAAATTCTATAATTACCCCAGGTGGTACATCTGGAATGCACAACTAATTTTGATTAAAGCAGTAATGGGCCACCTATACCAGTTATGATGCAAGGGAGACACATTGCCATTTAGATTTTTTTAGAAGTTTCAACTGTAACTGAAATAAGATTAGGTTTTAATGACTGAGAGAACATGGTCACAAAGATAACTAGAAACATTAACTCTATAGCTTCTGTATGAAATTCAATATTTGATGAATATTTTAAAATAAGAATTATTTGAAGAAATTTTAGAAAATCTAAAATAATGTCATCAAGTATTATGAAAACTAATTCTTGGAGATATATTATCAGAGTGCATTCTGTATCATTTTACCTGAGTATATTCATGTCCTTTTTCTCTTTTTCTCTGGGGTGCCAAATTGTAGCCTGAAAATTCACATATGAATAAAGACCTTCTATTTTTTTCTTTCTTTAGGAAGAAAAATGTAATGGGAGGAAAAGTCTGGCCAGGGTTCTCTAGAAAGAACCAGTTGGAAATAGAGATAGAGGGATTTTGAGGAATTGACTTACACAAGCATGAAAACTGGCAAGTCCCAGGAACTGCAGGGTAAGTAGGCAAACTGAGCACCCAGAAGAGTAGATGGTTTAGCTCCTGGCTGAATCTGAAGGCCTCAGAATCAGCAGAATTGATGGTGTATGTCTAGTACAAAAGACCTGAGGGCTAAGATCCCATGTTTCCTCAAATAAAGAAAAAAGCTGATGTCCTAGCTGGAACACAGGGTGGAGGAATCTCAGACACTGGGGGAAGGCAAGTGTTGGTCTTTTTGTTCTATTTGGACCTTCAACCAACTGAATGAGGGCTTCCTGATGCTTAGTGTACCAATTTGAATGCTAATCTCTTTTTTGTTCTAATTAGTTATTCATGACAGTAGAATGCATTTTGACACACCATACATAAATAGAGTATAACTTTTCATTCTTCTGGTTGTACATGTTGTAGAATTACACGAGTTATGTAATAATCGTATATGGACATAGGGTAATATTGTCCAATTCATTCTACTATCCTTCTTACCTCTACACCCCCTTCTCTCACTTTACTCCCCTCTGCCTAACCCAGAGTAGCTCGATTTTTCCTGAGTCCCCCCTCCTTATTGTGAATTAGCATCTGCATATCAAATAAAACATTCAGCCATTGTTTTTTTTTTTTTTGGAGACTGGCTTATTTTGCTTAGCATGATATTATCCAGCTCCATCAATTTACTTGCAAATGTCATAAATTCATTCTTCTTTAATCTGAGTAATATTCCATTGTGTGTATATATAATGTATATATATTATATATACCACATTTTCTTATCCATTCATCTGTTGAAGGGCATTTAGGTCGGTTCCATTGTTTGGCTATTGTGAATTGAACTGCTATAAATATTGAATTTTATCCAAAAACAACCTCACAGAAACACCCAGAATAATGTTTGAATAAATATCTTTGTGCTTCATGGTTCTATTAAGTTGACACATAAAGGTAACTATCAGAGTTCTCTTTTGAAATATTCCCCTTGCATTCATGGTCCTTGGAATCTGGTTTCTGCTTAATTTATTCAACCTGGTTTGACTTAATCTTTACCTCCCTTATCCAAGTTCTGAGTCAGATCCACTGTCACCTCTAGGAAGTTTTCATGGATTTCTTTAGCTTTCACACGTCTCTCATCTCTCCTGTAGAGTGGAGTTTGCACCATCTAAGGTTTTAGTCCATTGGAGACTATCCTTTACTGTTTGCTTTGATCGTGTGTGAAATAATATTCTTAATGGAAGGAAGATTTGTTGAGAGTTACATTGAAGCCCTGTCTATACTGACATACCACACAGTCTTCTCAAGGCTCTTCTGCAATAGGAGAAAGAAGGACTTGTAAACAAGAAGAAAGCTACAGTCTTTATAAACTTACTTTTAGAAGCTGTAAGATATCATTTCCCCCATGTTACATTTGTCACAAGCAAGTGCCTAAGGTCAGCTCACACTGATTGGGACAGCTTCACTTCTTGAAGGAATTATCAAAGAATTGTTAGAAATATTTTTGAAACCATTATGAGTTAAGCAGCAGTTCTCAGAACAGTTGAAAACTAAATTGAATTTTTAAAGATTAGTTAGGAGGGAAGGGTAGCAAAAAAAGTATTTTGGGGTGAAAGACCAGAATATGGAAAAGCAAGGAAACATGAGGAAGCATAGGACATTGAGATAATAGAATATTTCCATGTGATCTTCCTTAAGTTGGTATTCCTACAAAGGGCAAATGGAAGATCGTTTTAGCTAGCAAGTCAACAGGCTGCATTAGGCAATCCAAGCGGAAAAGTGATAGGACCATATTAACTCAAAATTAAATTAAGGGAATGTAGAAAAAAATTATTTGGAGGTAGGAGCCTATAGAACAGAAAGAACACTGAATATTTTATGCTTGCAACCTAGGTAACCTAAGTTATGAGTCTTAATTAAGGTAGTGATAACAGTATTAGAGTGGAAGTGCAATAATAAAAAGGTGTGAAGTATACTAGGTCAGCAAGGATCAACAGGTATTTCTTGCAGGTTAGGCATGAGAAAGAAGGGTAGGAAGGAATGAGGGATGATTCTTGGTTTTTAAGCATGAGAAATTAAGTAAACTTGAGGTGGAAATTTTAAGAATCAGGATAATGAATACATACTGAGGTTCCCTGAAGGACCTGCTAGTGGAGGTGTTCAGGAGGTTTGCTATCCAGCTTCTGAGATCTGGCTGTAAAGCTCTAGGGACTAGAGCTGAACAATTGGGAAGTCATCTCTGTAATGATGTCTGCTGAAAACCAGGGAAATGAGAACGTTGAGTGAGAAGACGAAGGAACAGAAGGGAGATGAAGGATGGGAAGAAGAAATGACCTGCAAAGGAGGGAAGGAATCCTTACAGAGTTAACAAGGGGAAAGTTGTCTGTTATCTCCTCAGAATATACAATGGTGCTAAACCCAGAAAAGCCACTTACTATAAGCTTGTCAAATGGCTGGCTGACCTGACCATTAATGTGGACCAAACCAATCTCTAATCTGTCTTTTGGGTTGATCTTAAAAAAATAAATCAGCTGATAGTCCTTTTGAAAATATCTCCCAGTTTTCACTTTATATGTTGCAAGCTTAGGCATGACAGTTATCTGCCTTATAAAACTCTTCATAAAAGTTCCAGTGACTCATTTGGATGAAATGTCATTGATCTGAAGAGTCAAAAATTTACCTCAGTTCACAAAAAAGCACAATTATTGTACTATTGGCTCTCAGACAGAAATACGAAGTGCCCATGACACCAAAATGTATTTTTTAAGAAAAGAAACAAAATTCTAGGTGAAAAAAAATCCAAAAATTAAATACCACCCGGATTTCAGTTATTCATCTCATATAATCTGTAAATCTGATTACCAATTTTATGAAAGAGTTTGTTTCTGGCTATATAAATTACAGTAGCATAGCCACAACACAGAAAACTAAAAATGAAATTAAAAATAATAATTCACTATGCAAAAATTCTCACTAATTAGGTGATGATAAGTTAGATTACTGTACAATTAGGTGGTGATAAGTTAGATTATTGTGTCTTTGAAATGCAAAAAAAATTAATTTAAATTCTCTGAGAACTAATCAGTAAGTTGTCATACAATGAAGTAATCACAAGATTTCTCCTATGGCAACAATTAGAATACAAAACAATAATCTTTGTCATTTACAAAAGCATAAAACTTAGAGAAAAAGAAAAACTGGTAATACTTGTGAAAAGAAAGTTACAGAATTTAAGTGGAAGATGCAGAGAAATAGGCAATATATTAGTATTGAAAAGTTAGTACTTCCCATATTCATATAACGGTTTCATTTAATCGTGATAGTATTTTTTTTTTTTTGGTAGACTTGGGGAAAAAAAGGTTTTAAAATTAATTTGACAACATGGAAAATATAAAAGATTTATCTTCGCAAGTATTTAAAAGTTTATTCTCACTAATTGAAGCCCGTCTATCCATCTCTCTCCAGCCCTCTCACCAGCATGGAGGCTGACTTTGATATCAGAAGGTCAAGACAACATACCTCATTCCCAGTTCCTTGTGTTCCTTCCGACCACTTGTCTGTAAGCTCTACTTGTTCATCTTGTTCCACAAGCTCTAATATATCCCAAGGATCTGCCTCTCTACTTCACTTCTGTAGTGAGCTTCACAAAAGCAAGAATCTAGATGGATCAGAGCATAAGGCAGAGCCCAGGTTTGTTCAATAATACTTGGCTATCAACTGCTCCTACACTAACTAGATTCGATGTTGCTGATTAGACTCGTTAAACTGCATTGCATCTTGTTGGATCGTATACTACAATGGTCCCTCAAACTGTCACCATATGCAGACTGTTTCTCCTCTTCCTCTTGACATTTGGTTTTGCACTAAAAGTATAAATTCCATAATTTTGCACATTGCCTTATGTTCCCCCGAGAGACTTCCAACAGCCTACGGAACCTTCAACTCACAGTCACCAGCAGCTCTTATTCAAAGCTTGCCACAATACAGCAATTTCGTGGCCTGTTCCAGGCATATTGTAAGCCCCCATCTCTTACTCCCTCACCTCTGAGACAGTGCCATCATTCAGCCTCCCTTACTCACAGTCTGAAAGTCTTCTTGATCAGCTGCCTTGCATTGGAGGCCAAAGCTCCAGTGAGTTCAGTTACACCTGGGAAAGAAGAGACTACAGTTGAAACAAATATGACACTTAATTGTGGATAATTTAAATTGAGGTACAAACAATTTAAATTATATATTACTATTGAAAAGTTAGTACTTCCCAAATTCATATAATGGTTTCATTTAATCATGATAGTATTTTTGTAAACTTGAAATCCACAAAGGGCAGCCAGCAAATCTGAAACAGGAAATTAGCTCAGGGTCTTTCACCCAAAAGTTAGATCTATGGCTCTCTTCTGGAGCAGGAAGAAGTATAAATCTCTCTGGTTGTCTCTCCACATAAATACCTGGATCAATCCCTGCTGTCTTTGCTTCATACCACGATGCCACTCTGGTACCTAGCAGCTGCAGGCCTGCTGAATTTTCCTATGTCAATTGCAGGATTGGCCTCCATCTTCCCTAAGTAATACACAGCAAAGCCCAAGGAAATTTCAAATAGCTATTAACTTAGAAAATTTCCCCAGAATATATAGAATTACATGCCATAACCAACCCTCAGAACATCTTCAGGTAGACATTTCAAAGACAGTGGTGATTGCTCTTCCCTTATTGGATGTCTCTTCCATCACGTCCTACAAACCTTTATACTGCAATTTATACCTCAGAGCAAAAACTGCCATTCTCACCCATATGTCTGCAGAATAGACCCTGATACATAGGGCTTTCTATCGTTTCCACCAACTCCCAATAGTGATGCCATCTGGGGATCAAGTCTTCGACATTGGGGACATTGTAGATCAAATTTGTAACAGACCTCAATGACAAACATTTCCTGGATTTGAGAATCTCCAATTAGCATCTAAAACCAGGGAAGGGTTAGCATTGATTTGTAAAGGAAACAGCAGTAAAAGGACAGAGAGATGAATGCAAAGAAAACTAATTTGGGACACAATTACAGTGTTTCCTAAAGGAGAAAGGGTGAAAGTAAGAATGGATTGGTTTGATTTAATTAATTCTTGGGATGCCCAGGTCATCTATTTTTACTTTTGTTCTCTTAAGAGGTAAAATTTATTGTACTGTTTAGAATGTGTGAGTTCTTAGCCTCTACCAGCCTTTGCCCTCATTTGCTCTGTGAATTTCTTTTCGTAATATTGAATTCTATACTAAAGTAGATCTGGGATAATGCGCCAAGCCTTTTTTAAAAGAGCATTCTTTCTAAGATTAGAGTAATTTTTAAGTGTTTCAAAACATGCTTTTCTTTTGTTTAAAAGCATAACAGTATACTTAATTTTGCTCTATTTGAACCCATAGAGTCATATTTTAATTTGGATTTTTATTATATATCTTCTTATGCTTTTTCCCTTTTTTTCTGTGGGCATCTCTGCAGAGTTGGACCAAGGTGCTTTAAATGTTTCCCTCTTTTACTTATTGAGCTAAAATTTTCTAGTTCTTGGATGCTTTATTTTTGTTGATGTGCATTCTTAAAATTTGAATTATTAAGGGCTGGGGATGTGGCTCAAGCAGTAGCGCACTCTCCTGGCGCCGGGGTTCGATCCTCAGCACCACATACAAATAAAGATGTTGTGTCTGCCGAAAACTAAAAAATAAATATTAAAAAAAATTATCTCTCTCTCTCTTTAAAAAATTTGAATTATTAAAACCATTCACAGTTTTAAATTATCTTTTTTTGTTAGGCAAATGTACCTTCAAGGATATCCTTCCATAATATGCACCACCTTAACTTAGAATTTACAGAACACCTGTACCTGACTACAAGGTAAAGGTCATTATTTGCCTTTGTAAATTGATTTTGTCTAAAGTTTTATCATACCATTTATTAATTTTTCATATCTATGCCTATATTTATTGAAAAAAATCTCATGGGTCCTGTTTTCAAAAGATGTATCTCTTTCTTCTCAAAATTCCTTTTAAAATCTTCTAAGTAAAAGCAAACATGTTTGGAGTAGTAGAAGGAGACTTTTATTTGGCTTTAGGTAACATTAAAATATCAGTATAAAATGTTAAAAAAAATCTATACTGAAAAACTGAAGTGGAGACACATAAAATAAAAGAGCTACCTTGTTGTAGATCTCTGTTTCTCAGCGTGGTAACTATGGTTAATAATGTATTACATGCCAACAGTGTAGATCTTAAATGCTCTTATCACCAACAAAAATAAATAAATAATAATAACTATCTGAGGTGATGGATTTTTTTAACTTGATTTAGTCATTTCACAGGGTATACACACATATCAAACATTCTTGTCATACAGTTTAAATAGAAACAATTTGTCAATTTTGCCCTGATAAAGCTGGAGGGGGAGTGCAATTTTTAAAAAAATGAATGATATTAATACTTGTGAGTAAAGATAGTGGAGTTGTATGTGTCCCAGATCTGAGGGTGCCTCTAAGGTTGAAGATGTGCTTAGGAATCAGATACATTTTCTCAGCTCCAGTAAAGAACACTTTGTTGATCAATGGTGTGAGAATTCACCTTCACTTCCATGTTGTACACATTTGAAGTATATTCAGTTATCTTAGAATCTCCTTTTTGCTGACCCTAGATATCAAGGACCTAAAATCATATCATAATTTAGACCACACAGGCTTTTAGCATCTGGGAGCTGTTGTTGCATGATTTGAGAGATTCTAGGGGAGTTTATAAACTCCCAAGTTTTTTCATCACATGTTTGTTGAATAATACTTAATTTTTACTCCATAAATGCTAACATGTTCAATTAAACTATGTTCTTCTATTAAAATGAGAAAAAAAAGCAAAACAACAATTAGATGCCATTAGATACTTCTTAGAATGGCTAAAATTAGAAAACACTGGCAAGACAAAATGCTGAGAAGAATGTGGAGCAATAGGAACTCGAGTTCATTGCTGGTAAGAATACAAAATGATAGAACTACTTTAAAGACAGTCTGGTAGTTTCTTATAAAACCAGCTATGTACTTACCACATGATCCAGAAATCAGATTCCTTGGTTTTTACACAATTGAAAACTTATGTCCATACAAAAAGCTGTACCTGAATGTTGACAGCAGCTTTATTCAAAGTTGCTGAAACTTGGAAGCAAACAAGATGTCCTTCGGTAGATGTGTGAATAAACTGTGGTACCTCCATGCCACAGACTGTTATTCAGCTGTTAAATAAATGGTCTATGGAAGCCATGAAAAGATATAGAGGAAACTTAAGTGTATATTGTTAAGTGAATGAAACAAATCCAAAGATGGTATAATCCTTTTCATGAATGGTTCCAACTTTATGATATATAAGAAACAGAAAAACAATGGAGGTAAAAAGATGATGATTGCTCAGGGCTGACAAAGTGGAAGGAGGGATGACCGGCAGATCACAGGGAAATTGTAAGTCAATTCAAACTATTCTGTATGATGCTGTAATGGTCAAAACCTGTCATTATACATGTGCCAGAACCCATATAGCATCAGTAACACAAAGAATATGGTAAACTTTAAAAATAATGTATCAATATTGGTTCATCCATTTTAACAAATGTGACTTCACCAATACAAGATGTTACTAAAGAGAGAAATGTTACATGTGGTTAGGTTGGTAAGAATATGTGGAGGTATATTTTCCATTCAATTCATTCTGTAAACCTCAAACTACTCCAAAAATAATCTATTTAATACTAACAATGATTTTTTAAATGGTTGAGGAAATTAAAAGATTAGACTTTACCAGCAACCCCAATTCTTCAGGAGTTGTTCCTATTATGATCAAAGAAAGATTTTGATATTGGCAGGTTGGAATATGGGTTTTTTTATTGTTGTTTGTTTGTTTGTTTTGCAGAGGGGTTTTAGAGATTATAATAAAGACAAAAGGTAGCAATTTCAGCTTAAATCTGCTTTGTGAGGACAGCTGTTTCCCCTTCAGTTCCAAGATATGCAGAGGAGTCTAGACTTTAGTCTAGAAACTGCTAGGCCAGAGAAACTCCAGAAAACTAAATCCACCTGTCAGAAAATATTACCAGCATACAGTAAGAAACAGGAAAAACACAGGGAAGGCATGACAAGGAAAAAAGAGAAGAAAAAAGAGTACAGATAAGAAAAATGAAAGAAATACAGGATCATTATTTGAACATAAAAGAAAGGATAGTAGAAATGATAGGAAATAAAAAAAAGAGATGTTCCAACATATCTTAATGTGCTTGGAACAGGAATAAAATCAAACATATAATTACAAATTCATAGGTCCTTTTCAATGAAATCTAGTTAATTTTAATATTTTCCATCAAGATTGTGTCATTTTCAACCACCATTAGCTTTTGTCTAATTTTGCTTTGGGAGGAAGGTGAATATTTGAAAAGAGGATTTATAAAACACACTGGTTATATTTTGTACTGTGGTTACTTTTGGCAGTAAATGATGAATTTTTCAGATAAAGTAATAATTTCAAAGATTTTAACAAACTTATGAAGATGAAAATAGAATATAGAAAGCAGATGTTTAGGAGTCCACTAGATAGATTCATTAGAGATGGCAGCTTGGATATTGACTTTTCCAATATGAAGTTTCAAATAGCAATAACATCAATGGAAATGGCACCTCACTGCTATAGACTAGCATTTTGAAAGTTGAACTATAATTGACAATTCAAAAGGTCCATTCAAGGCTGAAAATAGTTATTGAGCTTGCCAAGGCTGCAGCCAATTTGGGGAAATATTTGTATGATGTTTTGAAAAAGTCCGAATTATTTCATATTGCTAATGTGTGTATCTTGAAAATAGTTTGAATGGAAGGAGATGACACATTTAATATCCTTACCTTAAGTGCACTCTCTTTTGAGAAGCCTCCATTTTGTTTTCTTTGTGAACTTCTGTTCCAGAAGCAGCATTTCAGAATACATCCCTTGCACATATTTTCAATATTTTGAGATACTAAAAGCAAAAGGAATATGTTTGCCAAGAACCCACTCTTTGTTGATTTTGTAGATAATAGCCTGTAAAATACCTATCTTTTGGTCTATTATCTTACCTATATTATTCTACAAAAATGACTTTAAGCTTTTTAAAAGAAAACTGTAATATAAGAAGATTGGCCTGGCCCTGCTTCAAGTCTTGCATAAATATCTATAAATGATCCCAGAGAAATGCTGTTAACTCTCCAAACCTCAGTCACTTTTATCAAAAGAGGGGAGCATATGCTATCCGTGCCTCATTTCCCATGGTTATTAAAAACTTAAATGAGATGCCCTGTAAATGATGTATACTAGGAGAACATCAGCATCATCAGGAAGAGACCCAGCATAGGGAACTCAGAATATAACGACATGTAGTTCAAGAGGGCAGACAAAGCAGTCTCTGAAATCTGTAGACTTTTACAGCTAATCCTAGATTGGCAGCCTGTTTAAGAGATGTAACTGTTTTTCTTCACCCCTGTGACCAAGGCACCAGGCAAGCACAACATATAGGGGAAAAGTTTATTTGGGGCTCATGGTCTCATGAGCAAGTTTATTTGGGTCTCAGAAGTCTCAGTTCAGAGATGGCTGACTCCATTGTTCTAGGTCTAAGATGAGGCAAACCATCGTGGTAGAAGGGTGTGAGGAGGAATTAGCTCAGAATAGGGCAATCATGAAACAGAGTATGTTAGTCAGCTTTTCCTCTTCTATGACTTAAAGACCAGGCCAGAACAACTGTAAGGGAAGTTTATTCAGGGGCCCAGGGTGTCAGAGGTCTTAGTCCATAGGCTCCATTCCTTAGGGCTCCAGACGAGCAGAACATCATGAAGAAGAGTATGGTGGAAGGAAGTGGCTCACGTGATAATCGGAAAGCAGAGAGAGATCTCCACTTGCCAGATACCAATATATACCCCAAAGCCAGGCCCCAATTCCCACCTCCTTCAGCCATACCCTACACTTCAAATACCACTCAATTAATCCCTATCAGGGGATTAATTCACTGCTTGGGTTGAGACTGTCTCTCACAAACCAGTCATTTCTCCTCTGAACCTTCCCGCATTTTCTCACACATGAGCTTTTGGGCGACACTTCACATCCAAACCATAACACAGAATGAGCTCTGCTCACCAGGGACAAAATATAAAACCCAAGGGCATGTCCTCAGTGATGCAAATCCAGCAGCCATACCCTACTTTCCTATACTTCCCACCAGTTAATTCCTACTAGTAGATTAGACCGTTGATTATGTGACAACTCTTATATTCTAATGCTTCCACCTCTGAATGTTCTTGCATTGTCTCACACATGAGTTTTGGGGGGATGCTTCATATCTAAACCATAAAGGTATGTATACAATGGAAGGAGACCCTGTTATACCATGCTGATAAATGCAGACCTTGGATAAATGAAACTCCTGAGTTTTCATCTCTTAACAAAGAAAATGTGGATTATTTCTATTTCAAATATTAAATTATTAAACCTTTGGTTTTTGGGACTGGCTTATTTTGCTGAGCAAGGTAGTCTCCAAATCCATCCATTTACTGGTAAATATAATAAAATCATTTTTATTTATGGCTGAGTAAATACTCCATTGTGTGTGTGTGTGTGTGTGTGTGTGTGTGTGTGTGTCTGTTGAAGGGCATCTAGGAAGCAGAGAGGTCTCCACTTGCCAGATACAAATATATACCTCAAAGCCAGACCCAATTCCAACTAGGTACCATAGGTTAGTTATTGTGAATTGAGCTGCTATAAACATTGATGTGGCTGTGTCACTGTGTTATGATGATTTTAACTCCTTTGGATATATACCAAAGAGTGGGATAACTGGATCAAGTGGTGGTTCCATTCATAGTTTTTTTAAGGAATCTCCACACTGCTTTCCAGAGTGGTTGTACCAATTTGCAGTCCCACAGCAATATATGAGTTTACCCTTTTCCCCACATCCTTGCCAATATTTATTGTTAACTTTTATTCTTAATAATTGGCATTCTGGCTGAAGTAATGTAAAATCTCAGTGTAGTTTAATTTGCATTTCTCTAATTGCTAGAAATTTGGGGCACTTTTTTCATATATTTGTTGACCGTTCAAATTTCTTCTTTTGATGAGTGTCTGTTTGGTTCCTTTGCCCATGTGTTGCTGGGATCATTTGTATTTTTGTTGTTAAGTTTTTTGAGTTCTTTGTATATGCTGGAAATTAATGCCTTATCTGAGGGGCAGGTGGGAGAGATTTTCTCCCATTTTGTAGACTTTCTCTTCATGCTCTTGATTGTTTCTTTTTCTGTGAAGAAGCTTTTCAGTTTGATAGCATCCAATTTATTGATTCTTGATTTTGCTTCTTGTGCTTTAGGAGTCTTGTTGAGGAAGTTGGTTCTTAAGGTGGCACAGTGGAGTGTTGGGCCTACATTTACTTCTAGTAGGTACAGTGATTCTGCTCTAATTCCTAGGCCTTTGATCCACTTTGAGTTGAGTTTTGTGCAGGGTGAGCTACAGAGGTTTCATTTAATTCTCCTACATATTGATTTCCAATTTTTCTAGCACCATTTGGTGAAAAGGGTATCTTTTCTCCAATGTATGTTTATGGTGCTTTTGTCTAGTATGTGTTAACTGTATTTATGTGGGTTTGTCTCTGTATCTGTGTCTTCTACTCTATTCCATTGGTGTTCATATCTATTTTGGTGCCAATACTATGCTGTTTTTGTTAATAGCTCTGTAGTTTAAGTTAAGGTCTGGTACTGTGAAGCCTCTTGTTTCACTTTTCTCACTAATGATTGGTTTGGCTATTCCATTCCTCTTATTTTCCCCAATGAATTTCATGACTGGTATTCTATTTCTGTGAAGAACATCATTGGAATTTTAATAGCAATTGCATTAAATCTGTAAATAGCACTTTTGATAGTATGGTCATTTTGACAATATTAATTCTACCTATCTGAGAACATGGGGGATCTTTCCATCTTCTAAGTTATTCAATTTTTTTCTTTAGTGTTCTGTAGTTTTCATTGTAAAGGTCTTTCAACTCTTTTGTTACATTGATTCCCAAATACTTGTTTTATTTTTTGAGACTATTGTGAATGAGATAATTTTTCTAATTTCTCTTTAAGCTGATTCATCATTGATGTACAGGAATATAATAGATTTCTGGGTGTTTATTTTATATCCTTATACTTTGCTGAGTTCATTTGTGGGTGCTAGAAGTATTCTGGTGGAGGATTTTGGGTCTTCTAAATATAGGACCATGTCATCAGCAGATAGTTAGAGCTCTTCATTTCCTATTCATATCCTTTAAATTCTTTCTTTTGTCTAAGTACTCTGGATTGTGTTGAATAGAAATGGTGAGAGAGAACATCCCTGTGTTTTTCCAGTTTTTAGGGGTGATGTTTCTGTTTTTCTCTGTTTAGAATGATGTTGGTCTTGGGGTGATATATATAGCTTTTACAATATTAAGGTATGTATCTACTATCCCTAGTTTTTCTAGTTTTGAATATGAATGGATGCTGTATTTGTCAAATGCTTTTTCTGCTTTTATTGAGATAATCGTGTGATTCTTTGTTTAAGTCTATTGATGTGATAAATTACAGTCATTGATTTCCATATGTTGAAACAAACTTACATCCATGAGATGAAGCCCACTTGACCTTTTTAATGTTTTTTTTTACATTTATTTTTTGTGTATTTTTTTATTTGTTTTACTTAGTTGTACATGATAGTACAATGATCTTGACATATCATGCATTTGAATTAGATGGGATATAATTTAATATATTTTTGTATGCAATTTGCCAGCATTTTATTAAGAATTTTTTCTCAGGCTGGGGATGTGGCTCAAGGGGTAGCGCGCTCGCCTGGCATGTGTGCGGCCCAGGTTCGATCCTCAGCGCTAAAAAAAAAAAAAAAAAAAAAAAAAAAAAAAAAAAAAAAAAAAAAAATTGCTCAATTGCTCTGTGTTTATCAGGGATGTTGGTTTGAAGTTCTCTTCCCTTGATGTATTTTTGTCTGTTTTTGATATCTAGGTGATATTGGCCTCATAAAATGAGTTTGGAAGTGTTCCCTCCTTTTCTATTTCATGGAATAATTTGAGGATTATTGGTATTAATTTTTCTTTGAATTTCTGGTAGAACTTGGCTGAGAAACCATCAGGTCTTGAGCTTTTGTGTTGGTAGTTTTTTGATATTTAAATTTTCTATGTCCTCTTTTTTCAATTTCAGTAGGTCATAGTCTCTAGAAATTTGTCAATGTCTTCATGAATTTCTATTTTATTGGAGTATAGATTTTCAAAGTAGCTTCTGATTATCATTTGTATTTCAGCGGTATACATGGTGATATTTTCTTTTCATCACAAACTTTAGTGAGTTGAGTTTTCTCTATCTTTTTCTTTGTTAACTTGGCTAAGGGATTATCAGTTTTATTTATTTTTCCAAAGAATCAATTTATTGTTTCATTTATTTTTTTTTGGGGGGGGGAGAGAGTACTGGGGATTGAACTCAGGGGCACTAGGCCACTGAGACACATCCCCAGCCCTATTTCATATTTTATTTAGAGACAAGGTCTCATTGAGTTGCTAAATGTAGTTTAGAATTAATTTTACCTGCCTTTTTGATTTATTTCTGGTTTTTAATTTGTATTAGTTTCTCCTTTGATTGACTATTCTTCTAGTATACTTCCTACCTCTGTGATAGTCATTTTTAATTTTTATTTCTTCTTCATGAAACCTTTATGGAGTATGTTTTGTAATACAGGCTTTCTATTTGTAAATTATTTTAATTTTTTTTCATCATGGAAGATTTTTATTTCATCATCAATTCTGTAGCCTGAGTTTGCTGAGTATAGTATTCATAGTTAGCATCCATTTTCCTTCATAGTGTGGTATATATTTTTCCAAAACCTCCTAGCTTTTAAGGTCTGGCTTGAGAAATCAGCTGAAATTCATATTCATTTACCTCTAAATGTAACCTTTCATTTTCTCTAGTATCTTTTAAAATTCTATCCTTATTCTCTATGTTAGGTATTTTCATAGTGGTGTGTCTTGGTGTGGGTCTGTTGTAATTTTGTATATCTAGTGTCCTATATGCCTCATGTATTAATTTTCCATTTTATTCTCAAGGTATGGGAAATTTTCTGATATTATTTTATTGAAAAGATTTTGCATTTCTTTAGTTTGTGTTTCAGAGCCTTCATCTATCCTAAGGAATCTTAAATTTGTCCTTTTCATGTTATCCTAATTTCTTGAAAATTTTGTTCATGATCTCTTAACATCTTTTCTTCATGGTCAACTTTATTTGTAAGATTACATATTTTGTTTTCATTGCCTGAAACTCTATCTTCCCAGTGTTCTAATGTGTAAGTGATGCTTTCCATTGAATTTTTAATTTGGTTTATTGATTCCTATATTTTGAGGATTTCTGTCTGGTCTTTTTCAGAATCTCTATATCTTTATTGAAGTGTTTGTCCACTTCCTGTATTTTCTCTCTGATTTTACTCCTTATATCATCTTGTACCTCAAAGATCAGTTTAATTATAAATTTACTAAATTCCTTCTCTGACATTTCCTCCACTGTGGTATCAATATATTCTATGTTCCTGGTATATTAGTTTGTTTGGCATCGTTTGTTCCCTTGCTTCTTTCATGTTATTTCTACCCATTTATAATTATGCATCTGAAGCAGCAGAGTCTCTACCCTATGAATTTATAGTGTCCCTGAAGGTTTATATCGCAGGGCCTAGGGAGCGACAAATAATAACAACAATCAATGCAAATAATATACAGAATTAAACTAAATACTTAGTTAACACTATGACATACCTCTACAATGTCAATTGGCACAATAAACAGTGGTAGTATTGCAAGTGATTGCCAATATTAAAAATAGTGAGTTTGCTGTTTCAAAACAAGGTACACAGGGAGAATGAAGAAGAGATATAGGAGAGAAATTAGAAGTAAAAAAAAGAAGAGTGAATAGAGAACAATAGAATTTGTCTTTTATTGAAGGTAAACAGCGGAAGAGAATCAAGAGAAATAGACAGGAGAAAAACAATACAAAACAAAACCAAAATATACTAATCAAAAACCCTAACCCTCAAAAAACAAAGTCCCCAAAATAACTACCTTGAAAAATGCTAGGAATGAGAAAAGTGAGACAAATATGTATATTTGCATATATTCATGAACAATAAAATGAGAGATACACAATCAAAAATGGGAGAGGAGAGAGAGAGAGAGAGAGAGAGAGAGAGAGAGAGAGAGAGAGAGAGAGAGAAGAGAGAGAGAGAGAGAGAGAGAGAGAGAGAGAGAGAGAGGAAGGAAGAAAGGAGAGGAAAAACAGATTTAATGAAAAATTAAGGAATTGTTTCTGTTGGGATGATCAAAAATTGTCAAGGATAATATGTGTTGGTTGTGTGTTCCCAAGTGTTTTTCTTTCTGTGTTTTCTTGAGGTATGTTTTGCACATAAGAGTAGTAGCCACAGGCTTTCAAGTTCTTCCTCTCTGTGTTGCTTGTAAAGTTGCCTGTTGGAGTTCAAAAATTCTCAGTTTCCCTTCTCAGCAGTGTTCAGTGGGGCATGTTGGAAAGTGGTGTCTGCTTTACTCTCAGGGTGGGGTCACTATAGACTTCTGTGAGAAGAGTTTCTGGAGGTAGAGTTTCTGAAGGTGAGGTTTAGGTCTAGTTAGGCCTTTAGTGCTTTTTTGAATGGTGATTGGTCTGAAGATTGTGAATCAGTGCCCTTCCAGAATGCCAATCTACCCTGGGCATCTGCACTTTAGGAGTCTCCCCTGGGTTCTGCTCATGTAGTGGAGGAGCTAATCCTTTGCTCCCTTTGCCACCCTTGGGTCCTGTCCTTCCTGGCATTCTGGACTCAGTCCCCAAGCACACACTCACTGCCACCTGCCCAGTTGAATTTCTGACTTGCCCCAGCTGGTTCTGTGAGCCACCACACTCAAATGGTGAGAGGAATCCAGGATCACTAGGATCTGAATGTCTTCTATTTTCCCGAGTAAAACTCTCGGCATCTAAATTTCTTCTGCTTTTCTAGTCACACTCTGAGTTGCACAATAGGCCTTTCCCGGGTCTGATTTTTGGGACTAGTGTGTATTACACATGTCTGGGTGCCAGGGTTTGGTGCCACACTGATTGCTACTGTAGTGGAAGCAGAAAAAAAATGGCATCTGCCTTGGGTCTATGTGCTCAACCAGGAGATGCACAATGTCTTCTTTCCTGCATGAGGATATAGTGTAGCTCACCTACTAGATCACTCCAATAGTGTCCTTGATCTCTGATTTTTCTGTGTCAATGCCACCTGAAATGCAAGTTCTCCTCCTTAGTTTGCTTACCAGTGGATCTGCTCCAGCAGTTGCTGGTTCTAGTTAGTGATGAGTTTTCTTCACTAATTTTATCATGTCCAAACTTCTGAACTCCTAAACTGTTCTGAAAGTCCAGTGTTAAATCCCAATAAAATACCTCCTATAACCAACCTCACTGAGAAGCTGTTTATTCACTTTCCTGGTCTCACACCTTGGAGCAGCAACCACCTCTACTCTGCATGTTCTCCATGATCCTCCATTGCCTATTTTAGTTTATTTTTTTTCTAAATATTTCATAATGAACAGATTTGATTTTACATTCAGAAAAATTCTTATTTTATGTAAAAATATATAATGAGGAGGTACCCTCACAGAATTGTTGTAACAATTAAATAAGATGTTATAATAAATGACTATAGATATGGTTTTTTAAAAGCACTGTATCAGGTGGGCGAAGATAGTGATTATTTCATCCAAACATTCTCCTTTGAGAGATGAATCACATGTTGTCTAAAAGATGATGTTATTTACTTATACCTGGGATGGCACAACTTTCAAATTTTCTTTCTTCATATTGGATTCAATGTAACATACAATTAAGAGCACTGTTGGACGTAAAGCCTGGAGAATGATATCTAGAGAAGGAACTTCTGGGAGCTGCAGGAAGGGATTATGGCAGATGAGCTCAAGTGGGCTGAGTCTCCTGGCTGTCTGCTTCTCTTACATCAAGGGGTAGGAGCACCTAGCAGCCAGTGGAAATGGTTTAGACATAATAATAATAATAATAATAATAATAATAATAATAGAAAATAAATAAAAATTCTTCTGATGACTTGGACCAGAAAGAAGGTTGGAAATTTAAAAAAATGCAATAAATTGAAGAAATGGAAGCGGAAAAGACAAACTAGATGCCACTTGCTGGCTTGTCTGTTCTGTTATGTAACAAAGATGCATGTACCGTATAGAACGCACAACTGGGACTACAAATGGGAGCAAATTGGACTCCTGACTCCTCCAAATCCTAGCTATTACTTGGGAAATTTGAAAGTTTAGTAAAACATCTTCAGATTTATTAATAAATGATTTTCCTTTTACCAGATATGTATTGAAAACCTATTATATGATAGGTATTGAACTTGTTATTCCACTTATTCCCTTCCCAAACCTACATACTACAGAGTCATTCTACCTATCACTAATTTACAAAAGAGGACTTGAGGACTTAGGAAGCTGCTTAAGAAGTTTTCCCAAGGTCACAGAGCCAGTAAGCAAGGGAATCTGGACTGAAATTCAGGTCAGCCATCCTCTCAAACTGTCAATTTTTACCACATCTTGTTTTGAAGCAGCAAAGAATGGATTATGGTGCTTAGCTAAGCTATCAGCCCTAAAAATACCCAAACCTTTTATCTTATGAAATATAAATAAAAGTTATAGAAAATCTGTCTGGCTTGATTAACAAAGTGCTTGGCACTTAGGTACTCAACACAGGTATAGACTGATGAATTATTGTTTTTTCTTCCCTCCCTCCTTCCCTTTCTCTTCCCCATTCTCTTCTTTTACTCATTGCATTGTCTGGTGAGCTTTTCACTGTATAACATTTTATTTTTCTTCATTTCATATCAACTGCATATGTAATCATTTAGTGTTGTATAAATATTTTCAACATGAGTTCATTTGCTTATAGTGAGCAATGCTAATCACTCTTTTATGAAGTAAATATGTTTTTAAAATGTTTTTATTAGTGCACTATAGTCTTTTATAAAGTAAATTAAAATGTTTTTATTAGTGCACTGTAGTCATCTATAACAGCGGATTACATTTTGACATATTCATACATTCATATAACATAATTTGCTCCATTTCAATCCCCAGTATTCCCTTTCCTCCTCCCCCAACTCCCCTGGTCCTCTTCCTCTACGCTATTGATCCTCTTTGTATTTATTTATTTTTTTAACTTGTTCATTGTAGTTATACATAAAAATTGGGACTCACTGTGACATTCATATGTGCACATACCATAACTTGGTCAATTTTATTCCTTGGCTCCTCCACTTTCCTGACCCCTCCTCTCCCTCGTGATCCTTTTCTTCTATTAAATTGTTCTCTCTTCTATTTTCAGGAGATCTCCTTTTTATTAATTCATCATTTCTCACCAACTTCTGCACATGCTCTCATGGACCCTTGACTTTCTGAGTCTGGCTTATTTTGTGGAACATTATGTTCTCAAGTTCCATTCTTTTACCAAGAAATGATTTACTTTCATTTTTCTTTATGGCTGAGTAAAATTCCATTGTATATAAACACCAAAATTTCTGTATCCATTCATCTGTTAATGGTCACCTAGGCTTACTCTATAACTTAGCTATTGTGAATTGCACTGCTATAAACATTGGTATACACATACAGTGTGCTGATTTTAGTTCTTTAGAATACATTTCAAGAAATGGAGTAGCTGGGTCATATAGTTGTTCCATTCATTTTTTTTTTTTTTGAGGAATCTCCACACTGCTTTCCAAAGTGGTAGTACTAATTTCCAATCCTACTAACAATGTATGAGTATACATTTCCCCCTACATCTTCGCCAGCATTTTTTTTTTTTTGTAGTGGTAGATGGACAGCATGACTTTATTTTATTTGTTTATTTTTATGTGGTGCTAAGGATTGATTGTGCTAGGCAAGTGACCTGCAACTGGGCTACAGCCCCAGCCCTTTCACAACATTTAATGTTATTTATATTTTTTATTGCCACTCTAAGTGGAGTGCAAAACAATCTGTGTAGTTTAGATTTTTATTTCCCTGATTGCCAGAAATGTTGAACCTTTATATCTGTATAATTTGTTGGTCACTTGTGTTTCTTCTTTTAAGAAATGTCTCTTCATTTGTCCACTTATTGATTTGATTATTTGTTGTTTTTGAGGTTAAGTTTATTGAGTACATTATATATTATCATTATTAATCCTTTGTTGGAAAAGTAGCTGGCAAAGATTTTCTCTCATTTTGTAGACTCTTTCTTTATACTGTTTAATTGTTTCCTTTGCTGTGCAGAAGCTTTTTAATTTGAGGCCTTGGCCTCTTTCTTTATATATGTTTTACTTTTCATTTGTATGAGATTTGAAATTGCCCTCTTTTTTATAATACATTTTGTTATATTTTGGTTTAATTACATTTATTTTCTATGATTTAAAATCTGTACATCCTTCCACTATTTTTTACTAAATTACTTTGCTTTTAAAACAAATTTTCAGAATTATATGCTTTAATTATTAAGAATAAGAATTTAGCACACATTTACTACTGTACTTCCCACTGTGACCTCTTGTAAGTCTTTGTTTAGATTTCCTACCAGGGTGCAAAATAGTAGAGAATTAATTACTAAAATTGATGTAGATACAGGGATCACATTTGTAGTTTAAAAAGGAAGTGTGGGCTGTAAAAAGTGTGGGCTCTAAAAATAGATTTTCTATTCTCAATACAGTACCCAAAGTAATCCTTTCTAAACCTATGTCAGAACATGTCATTTTTTTTTCTTCTAGAGTCTTCCAGTATTTTAAATTCACTCAGAGTAAAAACCCAAGTTCTCACAGTGGCCTATTAAACCGGATACTGTCTCTTTCCCAGTACCTATTGGACCTGTTTCTCACTATTTTGCCCCTCAGCAGATCCCGTCTGGGCACACTGACTTCCTGGCTATCCCTTCCCACCCTTTAGTCAAACTCTCACCCTCAGGCTTTTCTGTGAGCTCTTTCCTCTGTCCAAACCATTCTTCCTCCAGCTATGCCCATATCCACTCTCCCATGTCCTTCCAATTGTGATCAAATGTCACATTCTCACAATCTGATTTAAAATCCTAGACCCTTGAACCCTTGGTCTTATTCTTACCTTTCTTGTTTTTTTTTTTTTTTTTTTTTTTTGCATAGCCGTAGCATGCTTATTTCTGGTAGATAGCATAATTTTACCATGTTTGTTGTTTACAAACTACACTAGACTATAAGGTCAATGTGAAAGAAAATTCATCAGGTTTTCTGCCACTTCTTCAGATACTCATTTACTAAATTAAGCTTAGGTTTTCTGCCAGACATAGGGGAAAGGAACAGCAAGATGTTATCGCTGCTTTCAAGCATAGGCCAAAATAAAAGACTGCTCAATTAGCTTCAGCACTGAGGTAGTGACCTGTGTTGGTTGACTTTCTGTCACCTCAAAAATACTTGGGATGACCCACTTAAAAGAAAGAAAAGTTTCTTTTAACTTACAGTTTCAGGGGTTTCAGGCCTTGGTCACTAAGACACATTGCTTTTGGCTTTTTGGGACATAGTACCTGATGGTGGAGAGCAGGTGGCAGAGAAGACCTGTTCACTTCATGGAAGCTGGGAAATGAACAAGGGGGCAGGGAGGGGCTGGGGTCCTCATATCCCCTTTGAAGGTAAACCCTGTTATCTAATTTCCTCCCACTAGGCTCTGCCTCCTGAACTTTTCATTACCTCCAACAGCACCACCCTGGGAACCAGGCCTTCAACATTGGGGTACATTCAATATCCTAACCATAGGAGGGATGAAGGAAGCTCTCTGACCCCACATGAATGTCACAGTGAGTAATGAGCACTCCCAGTGAAGTGGGCAGGTAGGGTTGATGTTTGGTCAGATTGCTGGGCATTTAAAATATAAAACTAAAGCTCTAGAAGTGTAGGCTTTTCTACATACCACCTTTGATTGAGATGAGAAAAGAACGGGAGTTTCTAAAAGAGTCAAGAACCTCTTGCTGCAGACATGGATCAAGAAATCATTCATGGGTAAGATCTAGCCATGAAAACCGTTTTAAATTTTCATTTAAAAAAATCACAACTGTATAACAATACTAGCCACAGTGTTAATAGATATAGCAGAGATTTCCTAAAAGTACAGGACAAAAGGGAAGAAGATGACAAAGATGAAATTGTATAATTAATATGTATTTTGTACTTTATGCAAAAAAATTATACTGAGCATTTTATCATATATTCTCTCAAAACTCCCTTTAAAGATTCCATGAATTTTTAAAAGCTCCACATTATCCAGAAGAGGAAAGTGAGGCTTAGAGAGGTTATGTGGCTTTCCCAAGACCCATAGTGGATATGGGTCTCAAGTTTATTTCAAGTCTCTTGTCATATTCTAGGTTTCTTCTTCTACTATGGTTATTTTTTTCTGATTGAACAGGTGCAGGTAAATCTACTGGAGTCCTCTCAGAAAGTAACAGCAGGAAAAACTATCATGAAAGAGATATGAAATGTTTTCTTATTTTGTAGTTGATAAGGAACAAAGAAAGGAAGGAAACATGTAATGTTAAATTCAATCCAGCCAGAATTGAGCAGAGAGGATATTGTTATTATATAGGAAAATCATTTTGTGGAAAGTGGATTTAAAAGTCAGTATTACCTGAAGTTTGTGAGGAAAAAAAAAAAGAAGCCAATATGACAGAGAAAGAGCTTTGAGAAATTACAAGAGAACAGAATGTCTAGTGGCAAAGGAAGATGTGCTCTACTATCATAAGGGTAAGGCAGAGGAAATCTAAGATTAAGGAAGTTACTTGAGAAAATAGAAAAGAGAGTTGGAACCTGTTGTGAAGACAAATGAATGTGTGAAAAACTGAACACTGCAAATATGTAAGCAAATCTTTGGGAAAAAAGATAAGCAAATCAAATTTATTTCCAAACAACAGCAAAAAACTATATTGATAAGTGCACTGATGTTGAGCTTTCACACCAATTAAACAGAGGAGACCCTCCCTAAGGAAGAGAGCATTGTGTTTGCCATACTAATAAACTGGACTTCTGGAAGATAAAAACTCTTGGAATGTGGGGCAATGCATTGTGAATTGGAGAGCATAAACGCCCAGAGATCTTGATTTTAAGATGTGAAACACTTAGAAATGGAGGCTTCCATAGATTTTTATTTAAAGATACAGCCCAGAAATACTGAAAAAATGAAACAACCAAAAAAGGGAGTCTGTCAATTAGACAGGATCTAGGTATAAGAACGAATTGAGGATGGGAAACAAAAAGTGATCAAACTTTTCAATAGTGGTCTAATTTTCTCAGAAGAAAGAAATCATGAAAGCAACATAAAAAGGTGAGAATGTTAAAAATTACATGAAAAATGCTGACAGCCCTAGCTTCCCTTAGGATGTCAGAAAATGTTTGAACAATTATAGAAAGAAAGCAACGGTGCCAATGACAATAAAGAATATAATTATGTTTCTAGAAGAAGATGTTTTTTTAAACAGAGAAAATGTAGGAAAAAGAAAAATATTTTCAGTTGGAGCATCAATAACAGAAATGAAAGAGCAAGAGGGTTTAATTCTGACTGGACACAGTAAGATGATAAAAAAAAAAGATGGACTAAAAATTAGAAGAGGGTGGGGTAGCAGAAGTTAAGAAATCTAAAAAGGATGATGGAACCAAAAGACTATGTACATTTAATTTTAAAAGTATTTATGTAAACATTTCCTGAGGTGGTAGTCGGGAGATAGTAGGTCAAAGATGAGACACCAGACGGAAGACCCAGAAAACACAGAAACCTAACAGAAAGCATCAGTGTTGAAATGTGAGCCGTGTCCTTGTTTCTGGATCTAAGGGTCCATCTCTGAATTTTATACAGGAAATTTGAAGACAATGACATAATCCTTTCATGCTTTCCCCCTAGTTATTTCTTGAGCATAAGTAAATAATAGCATAGAAGAAATTTCTAAATGAATTATTTATTTTAAAGAGAGAGGTTTGATAAAGCTTATGATTGGGCATGCCAGACTTTTCTTTAAGCCGTCTGACTTAACAGCAAAGTTGCTGAAATGCCCATTTTCTACAATCTTCACAATGAGCTGTAATTTATTCTCTCACCTTTCTGCCTACACTTAGAACTTTAGTTCCTAGAAGATGAAAATCACTTCTTATTCAGTTTGGATTGCCATGTACCAGCAACATCATGTTTTACGGATGTTCACCGAAGGAATCAGATGGGTGAACACACCATCCATTGGTGCAATTAGCCATCTTGTGTGAAAGAATGAATGCAGGTTGCTGCCAACTGTTCAGTAAAATAACTCAAAAGAAAACTCTTCAATGCTGATAGTAGTAACAGCCCAAGTTGAAAAAGGTTTTGGTGCCCAGTTAAAATGTGTACAGAGGACATCACTTTTAGTATTATTTCTTTGATACAATCTAAATACTAAACAAATACTTCTAGTCTTCAGAATTGTGGGAAAATATTTCCTTTTCCTTGAGTTCTGCCTTCATGTAGCATTATAAAACCTCAGAAGATCTGCAGTTACCTCTCCATTCCTTAAAGAGAAACGTCATTTGGTTTGCTTAACCCAGCATCTCTCAATCTCATACACCACAAAATGCCTGCCTACCTCTCTCTCTCCTCCCTCATTCCTTTCCTTCCTGCCTTCCTTTTCCCCTTTGCATTCCATAAACTGTTTATTTATCAGAGTGCCTATCAACTTCAGCAGTAAATGGACTGCACATATTTGGAGTCATGATAGTACTATTCAATATAGTAGTCATTAGCCAGATATGGTTATTTAAATTTAAATTAAGTGAAATGAAAATTTTTTAAAATTAATTTTCAGCTATAAAATCCATATTTCAAGTGTTCAGAAGCTACATGTGGCTAGTGGCCCCTATAGTAAACACAGATATAGAATATTTAATCTTCATAGAAATTTCTATTGGGGTGAAATACTTCCTAGAAGACTCAGTTGGGTAGAGAACTGGATTAACAGATGTGAAATGTGCTTTTTGTTTGATAGAGGGATTTCTTTGAGAGAATAAAGGTAGGAGAAAAATTAGCATTGCAGTTTAGGTTATGCTGTGTTTGAGGTAACTCCAGTAAATGCAGCGCTGCTATCTGATTCTTTAGATAAATGTTCAAGAGAAAGGCCAAGTTTGTAGACTTGGAGGATATCATTCTACTTGACTGTTATCATCATACACATGGCTATTAAATCCATGGAAGTAGAAAGATGCACTACCATTTGATACAAGAAAATCAGACAATGAAAGAGGGACTATAACTCTGGAATATAATCTTTAGAATTCTTCAGAAGTGAACGGGAGAAATAGTATAGAGAATAAACAGACTGGCATGGAAGAGAACTCAAGGAGAATTGAGAATTGATGAAGCCAACTGAAGCATGCTCTTAGAGAAGGGGTGGTTTAAAGATGTTAAAGACAGCAGTGAGTCCCAGGGAAACAGAATACAGTGTGTCACTTGGATGTAGAAATATGAAAGATATGGGTGAGATTTGTCAGAAAGATTTCACAAGATTCTTGGGAAGAGAAGTCAGATTTCACTGTGTTGAGGATCTGTTGATTACATTTCAATGATGGAGGCTTCAAAAGAAAACATGCACAGTTGCTTTTAAGGAGAAATCAGAGAAGGCTTCTTTTTCCCCCCAGGTGGAAGAAAACTGAATACACTTGTAGGGTCTTACCAGCTGCCCAGGCTGATGAGATGAGCTGGGTTCAAAAGAGCTGGCTGCAACATTAAACTAAGAAAATGGAGAAGAAATCACTCAACACATGGACATGAGATTCTCAGGTGAGGGTGGGACTACTCTGTGACCGTAAGGGTCAGTTGGGAAAGAGAACATGCACCCAGAATCCATTTATTTTATAGGGGGGGAACCCACAAAGGAGATTCAATGGAATATTCTTTGCCAAATAAGGCAGGGGATAAAGTTTCAAAGGTGGAGTCTTGCTTTGTGATGTTTTGTAGTCAGCAGATTGATTGACATCTTGGCAACTCACACCCATCTCAGGTGCTGTGTGGGCAGAGCAAGAGGAAAGGTGCACTTGTGTCCAATAGCCCAATCAGTGTGCAATGCAAGACTTTTCCCTCATACAGGTCCAATGCTCATAGCTCACACACACAGCCCATGGATGGCTTGCAACAGTAGGGTAAGGGAAAAGACTCTCTGAAAAGGAGAGGTTGATGATAGAAAGGAGGAGAGAGGTGACTGAGAGGAAGTAGAGGTAAATACCAAGAACGGGAGAAAACTGACAAATCCCTATAGTGATAGGTCCAAGCAAGCTTATAATTTCAGTTAAAATAAGTAGATACAAATAGATCTATATATTGATAGAAAGATCAAAGGAAGCCATGCTTGGACCAATGCAGAAAATATTTCATGAAGCAAGGACATAATTAACCAATTTCTATGTATCATTGATCCAAAAAGAAAAAAAAGAGGAGGGGAAAATAACATAGATAAAACATTTATCTTTCATCATGCTTGACAAATGGTGCAAATAGAAATAGACATAAGTGCATCTCTATGTGCAAGATGAGGAGAGGTGTTATCATTCACAGCCTATGTTCTCTAGTTCCTTGATTAATTGGGAAGTGAGTTTATCTCCTGGGAGTGAAAGAGGTGGTGGTTGGTTAAAGTTGATGATGAAAACAATAAAATAAAATCAAGCGTAGTTTTACTTTCAGATTCCAAATGCCTTTGAATTGGAGGTAATGGAAATAGATTCACGCCACCATTGCTATTTCATTAGACTTACTGAGTGATAAACTGTGTGAGTCTCTAGCAATACTAAATAGATAAGGAAGAGTTCAAACTGATGGGTAATTGTGGACAGAGTGTAAGAGTTGGAAAATCATCCCTTAGCAATTATGAAGAGGGATTATGTCAAATCCACCAATGAATGCTAAATCTAAGGAGAAATATGTTGGGGAGAAAGATAGTAATATGGTCTTAAAATGTCTTTCTGCTGATTACTTATTAGTTGTAAAGGGGGAAAAAACAAGCTGCATTAAGTAATAAGGAGAGAAATCAGGCCAAACCTGGACCAATTCATGGAGTCAATCAAGGGAAGATGAATATCATGAGCTTCTTGCTGTGTTATACTGACAAGGGTACCTCTGGATATCAATGCATAATATTGATCTAGTTATGAGGACATGTCATAAAAGCCAACTGCTAGATATTCAATTAATAAAAAGGAGAGGTTGAGAATGTATTTGTCAAGAATGTCAATGTCGTAAGAGGAGAGAAAAGCTCTGGAAATGTTTTGGACTAAAAAGAGCTAATGAATCATGACACCTAAAAACAATACCTGACTTTAGATTGGATCCTCTATGGAAGGGAACTATTTTGCTGTAATAGACATTTAGTAGGTGAACTGGCAAAGTGGAATCTGGACATAAGATTAAATCAAAATGTTATATCATATAAATTTATGAAGTGGATAACTGTACTGTGGTTATGTAAGTGAATATCTCTAATACCTCTGTGTGTGTGTGAGAGAGAGACAGATGATAGATAGACATAGAAATAGGGAGGAAAGGAGAGAGCAAAGAGCAAATGACAAATAAATATGAGTGTTGTCTGTATTACTTAATTTTGCAAACTTTTCGAGTTTGTGATTAATTCCAAAAATATTTATTTTAAAATTGTGAAAGTAAATGAAGAAATAGAAGCTGAATTATAATGTACAGCAAAGGTCTTCAGAAATAGTGAGACTTGAGCTAGGCTACCAAGTGGACAAAACAGGAAAAGGTTTGACAAATTGTGGCGATAACCTGGGTGGTTCAATGTGTGTGAATATAGTAGTCCCCTTTCCCTGAATCACCCTTAAATCTAGTGTCATCAAGATAATGCAAGATAAAGGATGTGGCAAAACAAGTTTAAGCAAAAGGTATAACATGGAAAGTAAAGAAACCTACATGTAAATAGATTAACATTCACAGATTAATAAAGTGACTTCTGCTTTTTTTCTTTTAAATCTCTGGAGGCTGTATTATTGTGCCTTGATGAACATGAAACAAAACCAACCCCACAATTTTTATAAGAAGAGAAAATTTCCCACTTGATTAATCTCTCTAAATATTTGGTAACTGACGTGAATGAAATGTTAGAGACTTCTTTTTCAGTCCCTGAAACAATCATATTTTTAAAACAATGTTTTTGATCAAATCTCATTCACTACATATTCATATTATCATAATTATTAATAATAATTTCAAATATTTTAGAGGATACTTCTTCAGTGTTTTTCCATAAAATACAAGGGAAAATATCAATTGCACAAAGTGTACCAAACAACAGTGTATACTCCAGTAGAACTCAAGGATGCTTTGAGATTGATTGCTGCTATATTTTGAATATATTAGGAACATAGATTTTTTTTGGACATGGTTTCATTTTCTTGTGGTTAGCAAAATATTCATTCTAGAATCCTATTTCAGATGAATAGGCCTAATGAGGAGATTGGTCCAATAATCAACCTGCCACTTTAGAGAACCAGTGATTATTACCCTCCCAAGAAAAGATAGATGCAAAACTAGGAATTTTTATGATGCTCTTTCAATGATTAATTATAAATGGTCCATATACCTGGCTTTTTTTTTCAAAATCCTCTTTCTGCTTTCAGATGAGCATTTACACATTAAATATTTCATGTCTGTTCTATTGGTAGCACTACAGTGGAAATCCATTTGGAGGAGACATTTGTTTCTCCAGCCATGCATACAGATAAGCCTTTTGACTCTTTGCAGGTGTTGGCCTATCTGGTTTCTGCCTCTCAGCAGTGTTTTGCTTGCCTGGCCACACTGGCACTTTCTACCCAAAGTCTGAGTCCTCTCATTAATTTCCAAAGTGTTAAGATTCGTGATGCCATCCAAGGTCCCAGATTGCTACCTTTCTAATAGAATTCTCCATTCATTAAATATTCTGGGTTGAAAACTTTGACATGTGTAGTTATAGACATCAATTCACACCAAGAAGAAACCTTGAATTGTGGAATATAGTCCCTAGAAAACACAGGCAGATATGTTACTTTGCAACCTATGTTGTAAATAGCTTTCTCCCTATAGAACATTCAATGCAAATTAGAGACAACCCCTCCGGATGGTAGTATAAATGTAGTCTCCAAATGGAACTTGGAAAAATATCCTGTTATTAGAAGTCATCTTTTTCCTATTGTAATAACTCCTGGATATCACAGGGAAGATATGGGATAGTAGTGTCTGTAGTTTAGAAATATACCAGATACACATTCAAATTGTACAGGTATTTATCTATGTACTTGTTGAGCAACAATCAAGAAACAAGAGTAGGAGAAGCAGGAGAACCAGGAAACATGGTATTATGGACAGACAGATTATAGTAGTCCCACTGCCCAGATAGGTCTCATGTAGATTGAAAGAGATGCCACACATTCTCTCTATACCATGTCAGATTTGTTTAGCCAAGTTTACAGAACTTTAAAAAGACGAAGCTACGCATTATAGTTGTTAATAAAAAATGTCAATCAGCATGGCTTTGTTTTAATGAAACAAATTTCAGGGATTATTCTCAGTATAGGTAAGAGCCTGACAGATCTAAGGAAATCACTGAAATCTTATTACATAACCAAGCTTTTGTATCTAGGATTTATATTTCCATCCTGAAAGACCAAGTACTCAGTATATACGTTTTTCTTGAGGGTATGTTAAAACATAAAACCCTAATGGTTCTTAATCCAATTTAACCTTTAGCAAAGTCACCCTTTCATCTTGAGAGGAGAAATGAGAGTTAAGCTCTCAAGTATCTCTGCCTTCGGTGAATGGGATAAATAAACTGGTATGTCCAGATAATAGAATATTATTTAGTGATGAAAAGACATGAGCTTTGAAACCATGTAAAGACATGGAGGAAACTTAAATTCATATTACTTATTACTGGTGAAAGCAGTCAATCTGTAAATGCCACGTGTTGCATGTTTGCCACTATATAGCATGAATATTCTCTCTGATATGCAGATGCTAACCCACAATAAGGTGAGAGGTAAGAATAAAAGTTCAGCGGATTAGGCAAAGGGGAATGAAGGAAAGGAGGGAAGATTGGAATAGAAAAGACAGTATAATGAATTGGACATAACTTCTCTATGTTCATATATGAATACACAACCAGTGAAACTCTACATCATGTACAACCTCAATAATGGGATCCTAATTAGAATAAATTATATTCCTTGTATGTATAATATGTCAAAATACACTCTACTGTCATGTATATCTAAAAAGAACAAGTAAAATTATTGGAAAAAACTATATGGCATTCTGGAAAAAGCAAAAAATATGGAGACAGAAAAAAAAGATTAGTGGTTGCCAGGAGTTGAGGGGTAGTAGGGGGTGAATAGGCAGAGCACAGGGGATTCTTTTCTAGGGAGGCAGTGAGGGTCTGGACAAGGACTTGAACACATGGAATCAGAATAGTGAAATTATCTTGTATTATATCACAGTGTTGGGATCATATCATTATACATGCACATCCCCAAGAATGAACCTTAATGTGAACTATGAACTTCAGTTGATAATGATGTGTTAATGCAGGCTTATGTGCCATAACAAATGTACCACTCTGACACAGTGTATTAACATGGGGGAAGCTTTGGGTTTGTGCAGGCAGGAAGTGTATGATAAATCCCTGTGCCTTCCTCTCAATTTTACTATGAGCCTAAATCTACTCTAAAAAAAATAAAATCTATTCTTTAAAGAGTTTGATGCAAAATGTCAACTTAATTGAAAGAAAGAAAAAAGAGTGGCTAGACGGAAGACCATTACAGTGGTTGGAGGTAGAGTGGTGTTAGAAAAAGTGAACAAAGTCGAGTGAATTTTTAGAAATAGAATGCACAGGTGTTGACTATTGGTTTTATATGTAAAGACCTGGGCATTCATAACGACTGTTTCTGCCTGATAAAATCAGTAGATTTCATAGCATGATGACTAGCACCATCTCAGTAACCACTAGACATTTGTTTTTATTATTGGTAAAACTGGTAGGAACAGCCGCGGTGGTAGTAGTAATATGCTTTTGTTTACTTGAAAGCTAGACATCCAAATAATTGCTTGAATTTTCTCAGAACTTGACATCTTATCAATAATTCATCCCCCTCCCCAGAATTCAAGTTTCCATGTTGGAAACTTCTGAAAACTTCAAATAAGTATAATACTATTATGAGAACGGTCGTGACAAATGTAAAGCTCTCTGGTGAATTATGGACTGACCTGCATAGTGTGGTTTCAAGTGTAGAACAAGGATCAGGTAATTGAAATAGCCTGGATAAACACCCATGCAGGATCATCAAAACGCCACATGATAGAGTTTTCTGAAGATGAAATTGGCAAGATAGTGAGTTCTCAGCTAGTTGGAGTTTGGAATCAGATTCGTGTACCCATTAGTTAGACACTGTGGTGATTCCCGACTTGGCAATTTTGTAAATGGAAAATTTGTCAAAAAAAAAAATAGAGATCTTTGTATTCCATCAAATGTCACTGCTAGAGGACTTTGAAGCATAGGGATTATCAGATTAAACAGATTTGTGGAACCCAGAGTTAATAAAAATAAGTGTCTTTGCTGAAGGTTCTTTAGGACTTTATGTGTCAGAATACACTTATATTTGCTTTTTAAAAAATATATATTTTAGTTTTTGATGGATATTATTGTCTTTATTTTTATGTGGTGCTGAGAATCAAACCCAGTGCCTCATGCATGCTAGGTGAGCACAGCACCACTGAGCCACAACCCCAGCCCCTATATTTGCTTTTATTTCCTCATTTTCACTTTCTTTTTACACGTGTTGCTTTCCAGTGTTTTTCACTGGACTGCCTTGAGAAGGATACGACCCCAGTCTTATTCATCTGTTATTTCTTAATGAATTTAGTACAATATTTTCACATGTCAGTCACTCAATAAACTGACACCAAATGCCAGTCCTGGGAAGCTACATTACACGGTTACAGTTATCTTTTTCAATGAGTACACCGAAGAGCTGCCTAGCCAACTAATTGAACCAATGAATCTTCTGTAGTTTCTTAAGTCACATCTAGGGAATCATTCAGGGAACAAGTTTCCTGGAAAATGTCTCTAAGATTGCATTACTATAGAAACAGGGAAATCCCTTATCATTTATTATAATTGGTAACTTTTATGCAAACAAAACTATCAAATAACTAACACACACTCAAATAGCCTGCTAAGCTTGCATACGGCCCAAGTGCCTGTCATATAAACACTTTCAGGAAACTCCACTCACTGTGTGGGAAAATACCAGTTATCTGAATTCTAGAAGACTGTCAAATTTCCAAAATACAAATTGAGTGTCATCTCTAAGATAATTTTTTTTTAATTTAAAAATAGGGTGATGATGGAATTGATAAAATTGCAAAAGTATTATCTTCTAAATGGGAGTTTTTGTAACAATCTCTTCTAAATGAAAATTTGCAAGCTACTGCTTTCAACATTGCCCTGAAATGTAGTAAGATATTAAAATCTGAAGCAAAAGAAATTAAAACATTTAGTGAGGGGAAGTATGTGCTGAAGTCCCACTTCTCACCGTGTGGGTAATAGCATACAGATCATTGTCATGAGCCTTACTGGAGATAGAGGATCTCTGCATGCATAAGCTTTTAGACTTAGCCAAAAAATAACTTCCCAGCCCTCTCCAGCTCTGAAGCATGAGGTAAGAAATGGTCTTGTCCAAACAGAAAGTCTACTTTTATTCTAAAGCTGCTGTCATTTTCAATCCCCCATGCTTCCCATCATATTTATATTGTTTTTCTCCACCATTTCCTTCTTCTCCTCCTTGTTTTCCATGAGAGCCATGTTGGAATAGAAGTGGATTTTCTTGAGTATCCAGTTAAGTTTTTAATTTTAATAAAATCAATGTGTTAATGAGCCATCTGTTTCTATAACAAATACCTGAAGTGATCAAATGGATGAAAGAAGAGATTTATTTTGGATCACAGTTCCAGAGGTTGTGTTTCATGGTTCATTGTTTGGGGGCCTGTGGCAAAGTAGTGCATGAGGGTGGGGAGAGCATGGTGGAGCAGAGTTGCTCCCCGTAGGGCTGAGATGAAGAAGAACAAGGAAGAGGAAGAGCCCGGGGTAACCTCAATCCCCTTTACTGGCATGCTGCCAGTAAACTAACTTCCCCCAGACCTCAAATGCTCCACCACTTTCCAATAGCACCATGGGCTGGGATCAAGCCTTTAACAGATGGGCCTTTAGGAACATTAATCCAAACCGTAGAAAGACAGCTTATCAGTTATTTTTCCCATGGTTCCAAACCAGAGTTATTATATATACAAAGCTATTATGTATTATATATTATTGCCATACCTGAGGTCATCTAGATTTTCTGCTGTACCATCTTCTATAAGTTTTAAAGTATTTTTGTTTTTCCTTTTTGGCAATGGAGATTGAACCCAGGGTGCTTAACCACTGAGCCATATCCCACCCCTTTTTAATATTCTATTTAGAGACAAGGTCTTACTAAGTTGTTGAGGTTAACTTTGAACTCGATTATCATCCTCCCTCAGCTTACTGAGCCACTGGGATCATAGGCTTGCACCACTGTGCCTATAGTTTTAACTTGCATTCAGTTCTTTGATCCATTTCGAGTTAATGTTTATGAAAAGTGCAAAATTTATTTCTAGATTCTACTCTTTACATGTGGATGTCCAGTTGTTCAAATACTATGTGTTGAAAAGACTTATGTCTATCACACCCTTCTGTGTTTGCTCCTTTACATACTTGTACCATTTTCTTATTTATATGCCTCTTTCTCCATCTTCAACATATAGAGGATACTTAAATACTTGACATATAAAATTACAAATTGCATGCACATACAGTTCAAATATTTTGCAATGAGCTAGTTGCAATGGTCTGTGTATATCATACAGATAGATATACATCATCCATATGATACATAGATGTTACATATATACATGATATATGCATACGTATTTATACACCATATATTGAATGTATAAATGAACAAATGAATCGACTTCGTGGAGAAGTATATCATCTCTGAGTTAACACTTATTCGTATCATGACACTTTTATTTCAGAGTGAAAGAGAAATAAAAAGCAAATCTACCAGAACTTTCATTGTCACTTTTAATCCACTATTTGTTACTTTTTGTGGAATTGCACCCCACCCCACCCCCGCTTTCTTTTCTTATGCTCTGATTCCCTCTTGGACACTGTGGTGTCCAGAAGTAGAGCACAGAAAAGGTAAGACAAGCATATCAAAACAGGAGCACTTAGGCTTCTCCGTAAAATGCCATTGATGGACTTGTTTTCATATTGCTCATGGAGGGTCATGAATTTCTGCTGGGGAAAGTCTTACTTTGGGAGAGTGAAGCTCCTGACCTGGAAGAGGCCTGATCACTGCACAGGGTAATTGACTTCATGTCTGGGACCAGGGCAGGCTTCAGCGGTGAGCACAGCTGGTGATGGCAGGTTGCATTCCATCAAGAGGGAATGAGATTTCTTCTTGGTGACCAGGAAAGGTCATCTCGAGGCTATGCATGCTCACTTCTAAGCAAGCCATCAAGGGCCTTGTGGTGAGAGGCTGTGGTCCATAGCACACGGCTCAACACCCCAGGCTTTCCTTCTCTCTTTTTCTTTGACTTTATAGGAATAGCATTTTATTCCAGAGAAATCAAAATAACAGAGTGGTTATTTGCATCAATATCAGAAAAAAAGTATACATTTACAAGACCCAGGGAATTTAAAAGCTGGCAAGGGTTTGGGGAGGAGCTTATGGCAGGGGACACTGTGCTTTCCAGTGTAACTGACCCAGAGCCACAGAAACACTAACCAGGGCAGGCTTGGGTTAATAGAACTGTGGATGGAGGAGGAAAAGGATTTGTGGGTTATGGAAAGTTGAAAGTGCAAAATGAAACATGTAGGAATGCAATTATCTTGGAGAGTGACCTGTTGTAAGTGGGAATATTATTCAGCTGAGATTCTGGTTGAGGCCCATGCTTCACTCATTGCACAGGTACCAGATCCTCAGGGTCTAACGTGGGATACCAAGTGAAATAATGAGACTGCATGGAAAAAATGCCAAAAGTAAGAGGCTTTCGGTAAGGCACACAATCCAGAGGGGCTTCCCAAACAAATCTCTTAAGATTTGCTACAAGACAAGAATATTCTAGATGGTTGTCTTCAGAAGAAGAGACAATCTGGACACTGGAAAATCAACCCACCCCATCCTCCCAGGTAGGATGCAAAACTTTTAATGGTGTTATTTGCATGATCATGGAATATTTCTCCTGGCTGGGCATTAAATTCCAAAGTTGGTTTGGACTAAATACAGTATTTATCTGGCATTCTGACAAAGATGCTCTCAAGTCTCTCAATTTTCCTCCAGATTGTATACATGTTCTGATGTGTTCTATAATCATCAATAACCATATGCATCTAGAATGTAAGTTACATTGGCTTCTGGGGAATGACAACCCTCAAGTGATGTATATAGTAAAAGGAAATTGGATGCTAAATGCTCAAGTTGTTGCATTTCTATGATTTGTTCGTTTTGTGAAGTTTTGCACATGGAATAAATGCTATAACATTTTTTTTATGTCCTGTTGCTTTCCTGGAACTGTAGGAAAATGTGAAAATAGATAAGTCTTCTCACTCAGAAGCTGTTCAAAGAGGCACATTCCAATCATGCTCCAGCTTGAGAAAGCAGTGGTTGAAACAGATGTAAAAATAGTATGGAGATGTTTTGTGTATATCTGGAGTTTTCTTTTTAATGTAATATATTAGCATTCTCTAGAGATACAGATATACATATATATTTATGTGTGTATATATATACATATATAAATATACATATATATAAATATAAAAATACACATATATAAATATACACATATATATTATATGAATATCTACAAAGATATTTATATTAAGGAATTGACTCACCCCATTGTTTAAGCTTAGCATGTCCAAAATATGAAGAGTGCTATGGACAGAATATGTGTGTACCCCTCCACACCAAATTCATATATTGAAACCTAATTCTAATATAGTCTTGGGAAGTGGAGCTTTTCAGAGGCGATTTGGCCATAAGTGCTTCACCCTTATTAGTGAGATTACTGTTATAATAGAGACCCTAGGGAGGTAGCCAGCTCCTTCCCCCATGTGAGAATGGAGCATGAAGGTGCCCATGTGAGCCAGAGAATAAGACTCTTACCTGAATCTGCTGTGCCTTGATCTTGGACTTGCCAACGTCTATAACTGAGAGAGTCTTAGGTGCTACCTCATTATTACCCGTACCTAGTTATGGTACCTGGCATTTTGTTATAACCGTAAAAATGGACTAAAACAATAAAGGAGGCCGATAGGCTGGAGGTTCAAGTAAAACTTGCAGTTCAAGTTCCAGAGCAATCAGGTTGGAGCCCAAGAAGAGCTAAGTGAAGTTCAGAGGCTGTCTGTTGGCACGGTTCCCTCCTGTCTGAAAGATGTCAGACTCTTGTTCTCTTCAGACGTTCAACTGATGATGTGGCCCATCCACACTAGAGAGGGCAATCGACTTTACTCAGATTCCACTGGTTAAAATGTTAGTCTTATTCAAAAACACCCTTGCCCACAACAATGTCTGAACACTGTTGGCTCAGCCAGAGTGACAAATGAAGTTAACCATTACATGTAGGAACAAGGGAAATGAGATTAGTTCATTTGGACTTTTACATAAGGGAAGAGAAAACTCATCTGAAACAAGAAGGGAGTCTTAATGTTTGAGAAATTTAAACAGAAAATGAGACCAGTTATATGTGGTATAAAATTTAAAATTCCAATCCATATGTAGTGGAATGAAATTTAACCCCATCTCTCACCCTGCACAAAATTCAAAGTGGGTCAAAGATCTAGTAGGCATTAGACCAGAAACCCTACACCTACTGGAAGGAAATGTAGGCCCAATGTTCTGTGATGTTCGCTTGGGATCCAACTTCCTCAACAAGACTCCTAAAGCATAAGAAGTAAAATCAAGAATCAATAAAATGAGATGGGATCAAACTAAAAAGCTTCTTCACAGCAAAGGAAACAATCAAGAATGTGAAGAGAGAGCCTACAGAATGGGAAAAAATCTTTACCTCCTGCACCTCAGATGGAGCATTAATCTCCAGGCTAAAAAAGCTTTACACCCCAAAAACAAATAACCCAATAAATAAACGGACAAAGAACTGAACAGGCATTTCACAGAAAAAGAAATACAAATGGTCAACAAATATATGAAAAAAAAATTCAACATCTCTAGCAACTAGAGAAATGCAAATTAACACTTCACTGAGATTTCATCTCGCTCCAGTCGGAATGGCAATTATCAAGAATACAAATAATAATAAATGTCATTCAGGATGTGGGGGGAAAAGTTTCATTCATACACTGCTGGTGGGACTGCAAACTGGTACAACCTCTCTGGAAAGCAGTATGGAAATTCCTCAGAAAACTTGGAATGGAATCACCATTTGACTTAGTTATCCTACTCCTCAGATATACCCAAAGGACTTAAAATCAGCATACTATAGTGATGCAGTCACATCAATGTTTATAACAGGTCAATTCACAATAGCTAAAAACTATGGAACCTACCGAGGTGCCCTTCAATGGATGAAAGGGTAAAGAAAATATAGCATATATACACAATGGAATATTACTCAGCCATAAAGAAGAATGAAATTGTGGCATTTGCAGGTAAATAGATGAAGCTGGAGACTATCATGCTAAGGGAAATAAGCCAATTCCCCCAAACAACAAATGTCAAATGTTCTCTCTGATGCTAACACACAATAAGTGGGGAAGGAAAGAATAGAAGTTCATTGGGTTAAACAAAAGGGAATGAAGGAAAGGGAGGGGATTGGGAATAGTAAAGACACTGGAATGTGCTGGGAGCCATCAGCCAAGTAGGTATGACAATTTCCTTGCCAGCGTACCCTCATGTTTCTTTAGTGGAAGGACTCGTGGAAATAGGACATTTTGCAGCGACATTGCATGTAAGGTGACCTTGCTCAAGGACCAGGGCGGATCCGTGTTTAGGGTGTTCCCGGTTTAGGATAATCCGAGTTTAGGGTGTTCCCCGTTTAGAATAGGGCGTATCCTGCTGCCTGAGTTCCCCTTATGTTCTCATGGGGTTCAGAATATATTTTGGGAGACAGAAGCCCAGTGGGTGTGGATTTGGGCAGAGAACGTGGATTTCCCCAGAACGTGTTTGTAGAAGGCCGGTGTGAGTTCGGGAATAAAGAGTTGCTGTTTGAATCTACAAAGCTGTGAGTGGCTCGTGATTTGTGCCCAGCCAGACTGCGGCAGGAATGAATCTGACTTACCTTTCCTATGTACATATGTGAATATACCCCAGTGAATCCCTCCATCATGTCCATCCACAAGGCTGGGATCCTAAGTAGAATAAGACATACCCCATGTATAAATATGTCAAAATATACTCTTCTGTCATGTATAACCCAAAAGAACAAATTTTTTAAATTAATAAATTACAATTCAGGTGCACATGTGACTGGACAGTGCAGTAACCATGACATAAGCTGGGAGAGAAGCCACTGTTGGAAGTGACTTCTAGTGTCTAAGGCGCCCTGCTACTAAGTACAACTCCCTAAATATCCATTGTCCATGTGAGTGGTTTCTTGGTCCAAAGTCAAGAAGACATAGTTTGCATGGAAGGAGAGGAGCAATGGTCTCAGGCCTGTGACCTTTTCTGATAGTCGACTGTGATCCTCCCTTGAAAGGAACAGCGAGAGCCACCACCCTGAGCAATGCTGCAGGCCCAGATCAAAAAAAAAAAAAAAAAAAAAGACTTCAGAATAACAGGAAACACAAAAGAAAGAAAGAGCCACTGTTGGGGGAACCTCAGTGTTATACTCTCATCCTTGTCACTGCGCAGCTGCAGCCCCATCAGGAGGACACCTGGTCAGTTCAAGGACACTACTCCAGGGAAGTGAAGAACTTTGGATTCCACATGGGGACTCCCTTTCTTTTTTCTTTTGGCTTAACTTGGACTGCTAGCGCGTCTTGAATTCTCAAAAGTCTGTGCAGTTTGTGCCCTGAAACAGCCCCAGGTCTTCCGTCTTCACGTGTTCAAGTGGGAAGTGGAGATAAGTCTTGGAGAGGGGGGAAGGACACAAGGACGCCTGCTTCATTCCCTGTGGCCTGAGGACCGGAGCAGTCTCACCTTTGACAAACTTTTAGAACTGAGACGTTCTTTCCGCAGAAGAGCCCTTGTTGGGAGTGATGCAAAATGTAGCAGGATTGGCAAAATAGAAAGCAGATTGTCCACACACACACACACACAAAAAAAAAAAAAAAAAAAAATCAGGAAGCTAAGCCAGCCCAGGAAATTTAAGAAAGCAAACTGCCAAAGATCAGTATTACACAGAGATTATAGGAGAGGAAGGGAGCTTCTGTGTGGTTGCAAAAGTTATCTGACCCAACTTCCTTTTAAATATTTAGGGAAACTTAAAAAGTGTGTAAAAATAGGCAATAGGAAAGTATTGAGACCCCAATCCCATCTGAAGTTTCTCTAACAACGAAGACATATTATATGTATAAGGAAGACAACAATTAATATGGCTCTCAGGGATCAGGAAATATATGCTTAAAGAAAAAAAAAATCAAAAATACCAATACTATTTCAAAACAAGCTAAGAGAAATTAATAAAAACAAAACTGCAAATATTTTCAATTCAAGGACTTTTTTATTGATTATTTCTTCTGTGAAGCCATTTTAGAAAATCATGTGAAAAGAACACTAAACATGATCAAAATCTTGGTTCCCCCAATGACACCGACCCACAGTGAAGAGGGGAACGTAAAATTCAATCAGTTGCAAGATTTTTGTTTTTAAAAATTTTTGTTTAAATGAAAACACTAACATAGTCAGGTTTTGAGTTGAAGTCACTCCCACTAGCCGACCACGGACCGAATGTATAATCACCCTGCGTGTTTTACTTTGGAGAACTCAAAAATGCCTGGTTGTTTACTATTTTTCTAGCAAGTCTCAAATAAAATCAGAGGTGAGGTGCCGATCAGACTGCATTGATCATTCTGGAACACAAAAGACTGAGAGAGTGAGCATTTTGAGGGAAACTCTCCAGAGCCACTGTGACTGAATCACAATAGGGCAGGCACATTTACAAGCATTTTAAGTTGTCATGTTTTTGCATGAGAGAACATGAGGCCGCAATGGAGGAAGGAACAGAGAGTTGAGGTGTGGAGAGCCACAGGAGACAGGAATTTGACCTCCTTTTCCCAGCAACAGATTGCTGACCCCTCTTTTTTCTACTAGAGAGACACTCAACACTGGGATTTGGCAGTTCCCCTGGCTCTCTATCTTCTCACTCACAGCAGGACATCACATGGTCCTGTCCTATGCATGCTGCTGCCCAAACATTGGGAACTATCCTGATCCCTTTTCCCAGGCCACTGAGTCATAGTTCAATACTCAGTTAATCCATATCAAACAGCCTTTTCCAGATCATTCCAGTCTGATTGGGTTCATCAACTAGGATTTTTTCTTTTCTAGGACAAACCTCTCATTTTTTTCTTTCTTTTTTAATCTTTTGTTTTTAGATATACATGACAGTAGGGTGTAATTGGACATATTATAGGTACGTGGAGTGCAACTCATTTCAATTTTGATCCCAGTCTTGTGATTGAACATGATGTGGAGTTACACAGGCTATGTATTCCTATATGAGCATAGGACAGTTCTGTTCAATTCATTCTACTGTCTTTTCTATTCCCTCCCTTCCTTCCCTTCATTCCTCTTTGTCTAATACAATGACTTCTATACTTCCCCTTCCTACCCTCCCTTGTTATGGGTTAGCAACCACATATGAGAGAACATTTGGCCTTTGGTTTTTTTTGAGACTGGCTTATCTCACTTAGAATGATATCCTCCAGTTTCATCCATTTACTGGCAAATGTCATAATTTCATTTTCTTTAAGGTTGAGTAATATTCCATTATGTGTATATACCACATTTTCTTTATCCATTCATCTGTTGAAGGGCACCTAGATTGGTTCCATAGCTTAGCTATTGTGAATTGAGCTGCTGTAAATATTGATGTGGCTGCATCACTATAGTATGCTGATTTTAAGTCCTTTGGATATATTTTGAGGAGTGGGATAATTGGGTTAATTGGTGGTTCCAGTCCAAGTTTTCTAAGGAATCTCCATATTGCTTTCCACAGTGGTTGCACCAATTTGCAGTCTCACCATCAATGTATGAATGAGCCTTTCTCCCCACATCCTGGTCAACATTTATTGTTATTTGTATTCTTGATCATGACCATTCTGACTGGTATGAGATGGAATTCAATGAAGTTTTAATTTTCATTTCTCTAATTGCTAGAGATGTTGAACATTTTACCATATATTTGTTGACTATTGTATTTCTTCTTCTGTTAAGTGTCTCTGTTCCATTTTTTTGCCTATTTATTGATTGGGTGATTCGTTCATTTTTGGTGTGTGTGTGTGTGTGTGTGTGTGTGTGTGTGTGTGTGTGTGTGTTTGAGTTCTTTATATATCCTGGAGAGATTAATGCTCTTTCTGAGGTGCAAGTGGTAAATATTTTCTCCTGTTCTGTAGGTTTTCTCTTCATGCTCTTAATTGTTTCCTCTGCTGTGAAGAAACTTTTTAGTTTGATCCCATCCCGTTTACTGATTCTTTTACTTCTTGTGCTCTAGGAGTCTTACTGAGGAAGTCTGTTCCTGAGCTGTCCATGGAGAGTTGGACCTACATCTTCTTCCACTTGGCACCGAGTCTCTGGTTTAATACCAAGGTCCTTGATCCACTTTGAGTTGAGTTTTGTGCAAGCTGAGATCTAGGGATTCAATTTTAATCTACTACATATTGATTTCCAGTTTTCCCAGCACCATTTGCTGAAGAGGCTATCTTTTCTCTAATGTTTATGGTACCTTTGTCCTGTATGAGATAACTGTATTTATGTGGATGTGTCTCTGTGTCTTCTATTCCATTCCATTGGTCTTTAATACTATTATGGTGCCAATCCCATGTGGTTTTTGTTATTATAGCTCTATGGTATAATTTAAGGCCTGGTATTGTGATGCCTCCTGCATTACCTTTCTCACTAACAATTGCCTTGGCAATTCTGGGCCTTTTTTTTCCAAATGAATTTCATGACTGATTTCTACAAAGACATCATTGGAATTTTAACGGGTATTGCATTGTGTTTGGTAGTATGGCCATTTTGACAATATTAATTCTGCCTATCCAAGAACATGGGAAATCTTTCCATTTTCTAAGGTCTTCTTCAACTTCTTTCTTAGTGTTCTTTAGTTTTCATTGTAGAGGTCTTTTCCTTACAAACTGGGCAAGTTGGGTTTCTCTGTTCCTTGTGAGTATGCTGGCTTGTCTGCTATCTCTATCCCCTTGCTCATGTCGGTCACCCCAAAGAACTCTGGCCTGGCCCTATTTCTGGCTGCCTCCAAATATTTTATTGTGTTGTCTGCTCCTTAATTCTCAGGGACCATGACTCAGTTACCAAATGTAGTATTCCTGGCCTGTTGCTTGACCTCTGGGACATTAATGATGGTTTGCCTGGGCAGCATACACATGCTTTGAAAACCATGTTAGCCTCCCCAGTTGGACACTTTCGCCATTATGAACATCTTGGACTATCCATCAACACTTTGCCTATCTTAAGAAGTATGAGAAATTGTGTGGTCCTACATTTTGTGGTGTGTAGTAAGCTGGTCAAGTGAATATTTACAAGTCAGAGCATGTTAAGAATTATCCTGGACTACTTTATCTCACATCCATATTCAACCCCTCAGTAAGTCATTAATTTTCAAACCATATACAAATTCTACCCCTTCTCTCCACATTTCTTAGCTGCCATCCTAATCTCTCTTTTTTTTTAATTGGTTGTTCAAAACATTACAAAGCTCATGACATATCATCTTCCATACATTTGATTCAAGTGGGTTATGAACTCCCATTTTTACCCCAAATACAAGTTGCAGAATCACATCGGTTACACATCCACATTTTTATATATGCCTGATCTCCTCCATCCTAGTCTCAATGACAGTCATCTCTCACCTGGTCTCTGACAATGGGTTCCTGATTTCATTTTTATCTCCTAAAATCTTAGTCTCCACAGAGTAGCAGAGGGATGATTTTATCAAATGATGTTATTCCCCTGATCAAGACATCCCTATCACTTCAATTCCATCATAGAAAACTGAGAATCTTTTCCATGGCCTCTGAGGCTCTCCATGTTCTGGAACCTGATGTCTGATGGGCTTGTCTTCCAGAGCATTTTGGTGCCTCATTCACACACCACTCAAATCACACTGGACTCCTTGAGTTTCCTTCAAAAACCAAGGTTTTTCCTGCTTTAGAACTTTGAAACTGACTAGTCCCTTACCTGGAAGATATCCCTTCACTTTTATAGAATTTGCCTACCTTTCTTTCTCTCTTTCTCTTTCTTTCTCTCTCTCCTTCTTTCTTTCCTGTTTTGATCTGACATTGTATACTCCGCAGAGGCCTTTCCTTGACCACCTGTCTGAACCCACCCCATGATATGCACCCACACCTCCTGCTAACATTCCCAATCCCTTCCTCTGTTCATTTTTCTTCACGACACTTCTTGATATTTGACATTAGTTTTTATTTCCATTTTGATTTATTGCTTGTTTGTCCTATTATGATGTGTGGTTTATGAAAAGAGGGACTTCATTCTTTTTCTTACTGCTATACCTCCAATTACACAGCAGCACCTAACACACAGTAAATATTTTGTAAATACTTATTTGATTAATGTGAACTGAGCAAGAGAGACTGGACAGAGTAAAAGAGAGCAGAAATTCACCAATAATAGGAAAATAGAAATGAATTCCTGAAGGCCAAAATGTTCAATGTTTTAACCAGAGACTGATTTGGTCTCCCTGAGGGAATAAAATTAGAAAAGCTCACTTTCTTTCAATTAAAGATTCGAGGCAATGCTCTAAAATACATAGAATTCTTCATGGGTTTTTCCACCATAGTGACTATTTTATTTTTTCTATAATTATTATTTATTTTAAATATCTTCTGTGGAAAACATAGATATGTAATATCTCTGGTATCCCACAAAATATTTGAAAGACTAATATTATTAGCCTAATTTTATTATAAGTAAACTGAGTGTTGGAAGTTTAATTACTCATGCAAGGCCACAAGTTAGTAATTAGAGGAAGGAATATTTAATCTTGACTAAAACATCCATGTTTCTTATGTTAAAATTCACAGAGAAGAAACTTTTTTTTTTTAGCTTTATTGATTTTTTTAAATACATGACAGTGGAATGCATTACAATTCTTATTACACATATAGAGTACAATTTTTCATATGTTTGTATATAGAGTATGTTCATGCCAATGCATGCCTTTATACATTGTTTTTTTTTGCATTACAATTCTTATTACACATACATACCACATTTTTTCATATTTCTGTTTATATATAAAGTATGTTGACACCCAATTCGAATCTTCATATGTACTATGGATAATGATAAAAAAAAAACTGGTTAAATTCCCTAAATGAAAAAATATATGATGAGGCTAAATGTTAAAATATGGAGGTAGTGATTGCTTTCACTTGCCTAATAACAACCTAATAACAATGAGGAATACTTGAAGTAGGAGAAAGAGACTGGACCCCCAAGGAATTTTCAGCAAGCAGGTTTATTGGCTACAGCTGGCCAGTCAAGAGTGTGGCCTGTTCCTGAAACATTCTCTGGAAAAAGATTTTGGAAATTATTTGATTTTTATACCCAGTAGTGAGGGTGCTGGGAGGTTAACATGGCATGAGCTCTCTATTCCATCCCCTAGACCAGATACAGATTTCACAAGTTTCTGGTTTTTTGTTTTTGTTTTTGTTTTGTTTTTAACCAAGAAAATAAATATCTTTTTGTACAACTAGCTTGCATATCCTACTTAATCATACCTTTTGTGTGCAAACCTGGCAATTATGAGAAAGAGGAAGCTTCAGACCACATGCCTTCTACAGACATCCTGCCTGCTGATACTCTTTGTAAAAATCTTTCTGAGAGGAGAAACCTAATTATGGTAAGAGTCTTCTAAGTGAGGGTCTCTTGCTGTATCCAGCATGGCCAAACTTGTCAGTTTCGGCCAGGGAGAAGGGAAATAAGAAAAATAAAGACTCAACCACGCAGATGATTTTCATGATAAATCTGGGGTCAGGTGGAGTGCTGCTTTCTGATGAAGAAGTAGATCTAAAGAGTTACGCCACCAAACATTACTTATAGATGTCTCATTATCAGGTTGAAGACTATGCAAGCATTATTCTTGAAAGTATTCAGGAAAGTTATAGAAACTAGAAACATCTATGCAGCTTTTCCACAGTTCAAATCCACAGTTGCAATGTGCAACCTTAGGAGCTTTGTGTAGTGCTCAAGAAGGTCCATTGTTTAAAGTTACTGTAAAGCAGGCACTCTCAGTAATAGCAGAGCTGGTGAAACCTCGTGGTTGTCCATCAAGAGAATTCCTCTTTCCTTGGAGATCAGGGTGCCTGAGATCAAGGTTGAAGCTAGTAAGACTCTTGCACAGAGCTTCCTCCTGCAGGGTGTTACCAAAGGAGCTAGGCATCCAACAACATTGCATAGAAACATTCCCAGGCAACAGGCATGCCACAGCCATGAGGTCATCAGAGACCTCAAATGTCAGTCACTGCTCTCCCATTCTCTGTCACGGCTCTCCACAGTCTCTGGCCTGCTTTATACTGACATTTTTATTATTTGAATTTTCAAGAATTTTTTCACAATAATTTCTTCATTTAACTCTATGTCAGCATATTTCCTTTCTCCACCATTTAAATAAAAGTAGATAGTCAGCACTCTCCCCAACTAAATCTTAGCAGAAGGGCTGTACTTCTTACAGAACACAAAGATAAAATAGTCAATTGGGATTCCATATGAGTTAGCCCAACACAGAGCATGTATTTTCAAAGTTATCAGTATAAATTATGTTTAATTCTAATTTACTTCCTGATTTCTTGAAAGGACAGATAAACAACTTAGTTTAGGCTGAGTGGCGTAAACTTCAGCATGAGTAACTCCATTTTGGTTTGGTCTGCTGAGCCTAGTGCAGGTACGTAGTTCAAACCAATGAAGTCTTATACATTTTATTTAACAACTATAATCTATCTAATCTACAGAGGTGTCATCTGGCTTGAGTGCATCTAAAACACTGAGAATAGTGTCAGACACGTGGTGAGCACCAAAGGTGTGCTAGCTAATATTTTACAGCCTGAAGTTATGTGCTTCATAGATAACCCCAGGGGATGGGCCTGATTCAGGTTTCCTCAGTTATGAAAGACTCTTCCCGTGAAGGTAGCAACACTGTCTGCTGCCTGTGGGAAAGAGTTGCATGATGTTTGTAAAGAGAACATTTTTAGGAGAGTTGTACCACAGCAGAGAAAAGCCCATAAAGCCTTAGAAGATCAGATGCACAGGAGCAAACGGTGAAGTATTTTAGGAGGCATTACAAAACTTACAGTAACGTCCTTGAACACAGGGGGAAAAGTCAAATAGGAATTATGAGGAGGCAGACTGGAATGTGCAAAGTTGATGTTCCTTCTCGTTCTGAGAAGCTGGGTACATCTTAAGGTGCTAATGATGTTCCAGCCAATATGGAAATAGTCCTATTCACAGTTACACCCCATGAACGACTTCTGAGGGAACAAACAAAAGAAGTGACAATTTGAAGAGAGAGTTAACATCAAGGTGAAGGTGTCGTGGCAAAGGAGTCAAGGACAAATGGTTGTTAATGAAGTATCTGAACAGCAAGTTGGAAAAGCAAGTATGGCACTTAAAAAATTGATGAGGTCAATTAGAGGTTTAAAAAAAAATAAAAGTAAAGGTAGCTTGGAAATCCCAAGGCATGATTAGAAGCACTCATGAGAATAAAACAAAAGTAAGGACCTAATTTTTTGAATTAGTACAATTCAAAGCGCTCAGGAAATAGGTTAAAAAAAAAAAGTCTCAATTTCAATTTCCATCTTTTCTTCCAAAGTTTCTCTCTTCTTCCTCCCTTGAATCCTCAAGAGCTTCAGGCTTCTATTCTTTTCAGGGCATCCTGCTGAAACCTGACACATTCCACAAAATTCATTTTTCCTCTTACTCTCTCCTAAGACTGGCCCTTAATGTCTCTGCACAGCAGGAATTGGGAGCAGATGAAGGAACGCTCTCTTTAAGCTAATATCTCTTTCATGGTTGGCCAGAGTTTGTCCTCCAAGTCCATGTGCTGGAAGCCCCGCCCCTCTGGGGTGATGTTAAGGTGGTGAAACTTTTAACAGGTGGGGCCCAGTGAGAGGTCATTAGTTCACAGGGCTCTACCCTCATGAAGGATTAATGCTGGTCTCAGGGAACCAGGTGGGTGTTGTGGGCATGAGTTAGTTCCTGAGCGAATGGGTTGTTATAAAAAGGGTCTGCCTTTCCTTGAATCTCTCCATACTGCCTCCCCATGTGATACCTTCCTCTCACATATGTTCCATCTTGATGCAATCCATGAGTTTTGATATGCCATGAAGTCCTCCCCACAGCCAACCAGATGCCAGCACCATGCTCTTAGACCTCCAGAAATATGAACTAAGTAAACTTTGCTTTATATGTTGCACAACCTCTGATATTTTGTTGTCGCAACACAAATAGTATTAATGTACCCCCTGTGTGTTAGTACTTAGAAATGTCCTCTAATGGTAGTGATTGATACAACATGAGAATCCACAGAAAGACAAAAACAAAGAATACCTCCAAGCTCTCAAGATAAAACAAATAAGACCTATTATGTGGTAAGACCAGGCAAACACTGAGGCAATTCTGATCAATATGTTTTCTAATATGTGTCTTAAGGATGCGTGTACTAGAAATTCAGTGTTTTCAAATCTTCTAATTCAATCTCTTTCACTTTAAAAATATTAATCAAGCCAAGTGTGGTGGTGCACACTTGTAATCCAAGCAGCTCAGGAGGCTGATGCAGGAGAATTGCAAGTTCAAAGCCAGCCTCAGCAAAACTGAGAGCTAAGCAACTCCGTGAAACTCTTGTCTCTAAATAAAATGCAAAATAGGGCTGAGGATGTGGCTCAGTGGTCCAATGCCCTCGAGTTCAATCCCCAGTACCCAGTATGTGTGTATATATATATCCAATATATATAATAATTCATATGTATATATGAATTATTATTGCAATGTTAGTTTCACAGATAAAGACTTGCATTATTTTATCTTAGGAAAAATCCAAGGTGTGAAATGACTCTCCATTTTTAATGTATGAAACGACTTTCCATTTTTAATATATGAAATGACTTTCCATTTTTAATGTTATTTTTAAATATATATATATATATATATATATATATATATATATATTTTTTTTTTTCAGTTGTAGAAGACACAACACCTTTATTTATTTCTCTGTATGTGGTGCTGAGGATTGAACTGAGCCCCACACATCCTAGGTGAACATTGTACTTCTGAGCCACAACCACAGCCCTTTTAATGTTATTGAATGCTTCCTGTGTAAGAAAGTTTCATTTAACACATAAACAAGGAATTCAGGTTTAGTTAGATATTACTATGTGTACAGATCTTTCGATCACCTATTGTTAGGTTCAACGCTGACACTCCTATAACCAAAGACAAATTAACAAGAGAAAAGCTTAACATGGTCCTTTAACCAAACTTTAATGCAACACAGGAGACTTTGGAACTAAAGATGCAAGCATCAGGGAAAACTGCACATTTTTATGCTACAGTTGGAAGAAACTTGGACAGTCATATAGCATCATGATTGGATGGAAGTGGATGTGATCTAACAGTAATACACTTGGAGGAACTTAGCAAGGCTTCCATGTCCCTTCATCTTTATTCCCCTCCTCCAGGCATGGTGCTTGACACCTGTTCTGTGAAAGTCTCCAGATCCAAGGGGAAGAATTCTTTTCATTGATCTCAGGAGAGGAGGGCAAGAGAAGGTCAGTGATCTTTCTGCTTATGCCAAGGAGCCCCACTTGGAATACCTTTTTTCGGAGGCTTCAACAATCCATGGGACAGTGCAAAGAGTGCAGGTTAGCCAGGTCATACCAGAGTCAAGGAACTAGACCTTCTGGGTCGTTCAATTCCCATCCCCTTATGGCCGTCCTGCGAGATAATTTTTATGGCAGTCAGGCAGAAACCCCAAAAGGCAAATCTCAAAAGACTGGAATGTGTGCACTGTCAGCTGAAGGGACACAGCCCTCCGGGTCTTCTGAGGACCAACCTGTGCCATTCCTCTGCGGTGTCTCGTTGGCAGTTTTTATTCAACTCAGGAGGCCCCCTCTCTTTATAAATGCCATGCAACTGTCAGTAAGTGGAACTGGATCAAGAAGTCTGATCATCTTTGTGCTTTCTGAAAATGATTAAGGACAATGTTTCATAACCCTTTCCAAACAGGCAAACTCCACCCAACCTCTTAGTGCTAGATCTCTCTCCAACTTGCACTTTTACTTCAGACAGGTCACATCATTTTCACTCTATGAAGAGTTCCTGCGATAATAAAACTTCACAATTTTGCATAAATATGCATGGAAACTGCCACCGTTCCAGAACATCTGTTGTGCACATCTGCCTCACATTTCTCTTCTAGAAATTAGAGCACACTATGGCTCCTTTCTCCCTCGCACATGGACTTAATAACAAACCTGTGAATTATTAAGGAAACAAGTTATGTAACATTTCAAGGGGCTTGGGGGGCAGGGTCTGGGACATTCTTGGCTTGCATGTGTCTGTTTTACTTCATTTCTTCTTTGGAGAAAAATTTCTACTGTGACTCCTTTAAGATTTTTTTTTTTAACAATTAATTAGCTTGGAGACAGTATTTTGTTTGGAGTAACTTAAACCGTTTTCAAGCTATGACTCAGGATAGGTTAGAAATGTTGTGTCTAATGTGGAGGAGATGACATGTGTCCAGTGTGCTCGTGGTGACACTCAGATGCTAACCCTTTGATCCAGAGAATTACCCCTTCAACTGTCTGCTCAGCGACCGCCTTTGAGCAGATGAAAGTCAAGCTCAGATTTCCTCCTTCTTGTACATTATGTCCAGGCTCTGGGGAAGCTCTGCTGAAACACTGGAGAGAGCTCTCTGATGCCACCTAAAATAACATCCTTTCTTCCACCCCTCGCCGTAATGTAGCCGTGTTGGGGAAGGTTAAAGAGAGAGAGAGAGAGTGGAGCGGGCAGGAGCTTGGGGCAGCTGGAATACAAAGCTATAATATCTTTGGATTTCCTTATTGGGCACTAACCTTACCTGCCACTGGCTTCAGATTGGACATGCCATTTGGATAACATAATGACTATTTACCAGCCCACTTCAAACACTGATTCTTAGGAAGGTGTACTTTTTTTCTTTTTCCTTTCTGTCTGCCCTTCAGTATGCATGTAAGTCTTTTTAATGAGACTTCCAACCTTGTAGCACACTGTTAAGCATCTGTATGTCAATCATCCTCTCCGGTTCCTACCAGATGCCCCTGAAATAGACCACTGCCCACAAGCCGGCAGGTTGGGGATGCTGATGGCTGTGACAATTAAAAGAGGCTAATTAGCCCACTAGAGCGGTGGCACCCTTGCCTTTTCTGTGCAGACACCGTGCAGAGTTTGCTCCAGACATTTCTCCACAGCAATGTTGCAGGCTGTTCTTTTTTAACCCTGAGAGGTGAAAACAAAATAGGAACTAAAATTGGAGTGTGCAGAGCCATCTGGATCAGATGTGACACCGACAAGATGGCCTGGCAACTTTTTCAATCCTTGTCATGCAAAGAGAGCTACCAAGAACCCAGAGAGCAAAAATCTATCCAAGGGAATCGGGATGATAAAGGGGATTCCACACTGCAATTTCTCTGTCAAAAGGCCCTTGCCCAGAAACACCTAAAAGCACTCCATACTTCCCTTTTCCTGATTCTGTGTCATTTTGTAGGACAAGTCACAGTGAAGCTTCCTGTGTGTCCTTCTAATAGGAGATCTAGAAGAATCCCCCAGAAAAGTTTCAGTGTGTGAATTATCTTCTTTTGAAAACTAGGAACTGGCACATCCAATAGCAGTAACATTTCATTTCTAGGCTCCTACAATCAACTTGATGTTATGGGGAAAACAGATTTAGAAAGGATGTTTTCCTTTCTTTCTTTTTTTACCTAGGATTGAACTCAAGGATACTTTACCACTGAGTTCCATCCTCAGTCCTAGTACTATTTATTTTTTATTTTGAGACAAGTTCTTGCTAAGTTGCTGTTGCTGAGACTGGCCTTGAACTTGTGATCCTCCTGAGACATTAGGATTATAGTTGTGCACCACCACACCCAGCTAAGGATATGATCTTGATCTGAATCCCAGATTGGCTCCTTCTGGCTGATTGCCCTGAAGCAAGTCCTTGCTCCAACTAAGCCTTAGTTCCCTCAACTGCAAAGTGGGCATAATACTGTTAATTGTTGCCTTGCTTAGCCCACAATAACAATAAAATAAAGCATGTGAAAATATCTTATACTATCAGCTACTCCACATGTGAGTTGTTGTTCCCTATTTTTTAAATAAAAGTATTTTCTCTTTATAAGTGTAAAATTATGTCTGTTCATCCTAAAATATTTTTTTCAGAAAACATAAAGCAGATGAAAATTATTTCTATTTTCAAAGAAATAATCACTGCTAAAATTTTGATATTTTTCCTGCCAGACATCCTTTATGCACATAGTCTGAGTTTACAAAAGTGGCATCACACTATACAAATCGTTTGTAAAATGCAATTTTTATTTAATGTAATGTGAAAATGTAAGCTATTATTATTTTTACTATGAAAAAGAAAGCAGCCTAGATACAAATTGAAGACAGCACAAATATAGGCAGCATATGGCATTTCTCCACTGTGTCAAAGTGAATTATTCATAAGCATTTGTCAGAAATATCCAAGGTTACTGAGCTATTCTAGAACAAAGGGAACAAATGTTGAGGCAGTGATTGCTACATGTTCAATAAGACCAGTTTCCTTTTCCTTTTGGGCACATGGCAAAGATGTATTTGCAAGAACCCCTTGTCTTTAGATGTGTTCTGTGAGATTTAGCCAACAGAATATGAGTGAAAGAAGGATGTGTCAATTCCAAATCAAGTGGTTGATAGAAGGTTATGCCTTTGCTGTGGAATCCCTCATCCTCTGGTAGCTGAATAGAAGGAGTCTGTAAACTGAGGTCTAGGAATGACCATGAGGTACACCTCCTGTCAAGCACACATTGGTCTTCACACAATAGGAAATATACTTCTCAAATCATGCTATGTGCCTAAATGAATACACCACAGTAAATTCCACCTTTATGTATGTCTATAAAACACCCAATTGATTTTTTTAAAAAAGTAAATAAATAGAAGGAAGGTCGATAAAGTAGAGAAAGGGGAAAGAGGATGTGGGAGAGAAAAAGTAGAACTACTGAGAGAAAATGGAGAGAGTTATATTCCATGAATGTATGAATGTGTTAAAATGGGCTCCACAACTATATATAACCATAATGAACTAGTAAAACCTTTTAAAGAAGAAATACACATTTAGTAAGCTACTGAATTTCAGAATATTGTATTACAACTAATTTTACTTAGCATAAACAAAAATTTATCACAGAACTAACAGTATAGTCATCCCTCAGTACCTATGGGATATTTTTCCAAAATCAACCCTACCATAATCCCCAGATACCAAAATCTGTGATACCCAAGTCCCTTATATAAAACATAAAGTATTTGCATATAATCTCCATACCCCCTAACATATACTTTAAATCATCTCTGGATTACTTAGACCTTATACAATGTTAATGTTATATGTAAATAGTTCCTATACTGTGTTATTTAGGGAATAATGACACACAAAAAAGTCTGTACATGTTTAGTACAGATTTTTTTCCCCAAAATACATTTGGTGCATCATTGGTTGAATCAATGTGGAATCCATAGGCATGGAAGGCTGATGGCATAGACTGAAATTTGGAGTAGAGTCAGAATTTTCCTGACATGTAGACAAAAGCTAAAAACCTGTGAGTGTTTTAATTTCTGCATTGAAGAGAAGAAGTCTCCCCTTTTAACTTACTTGATACAAATAAATTTATCCCTGCTGCCTTATTAAAAATTCATAAATGCTATTCCTAGAGACAAAATCTTCTTCCCCTATATATAAAATTTAGGCTGAAAATGCAAATATCTGTAAAAGAGACAACACATCTATTTTACCCTAAGGTGTGAACAATGGAAATAATTTCTACAGCTAAAATATAGGGAGAGGCAAAAGAAAGGAGAGAAACAATAAGAACCTGAAATGAAATTGAAAGCATAATACAGAGAGATAAAAGAAGGATACCAAAATGGATAGTTCAAAGTTCAGCTATTTCAAAATGTATCTGAGAATAGTCAGAAGAAGTATGTCAATTGAAGGCACACTGCCTAGAGTAATCAAAACCATGGATAAAGAAGTGTTAATGTCAGAAATTGTGAAGAGTCTAAAGTTAGTAACTTAACTTAGTAAGTTAACTTGCCACAGTATCTCATGGATGCTAGTGGAAGACATGCAATTCCTAGGCAGAGACAAAGGACTCTTCTCAAGACACAAAAAAACTGTATAAGTTTCTTGTTCCCTTGGTTTTTCCCCACACCCCAGCACCAAGAGGGAATATGTAGAAGGAGACCAGTCGGGCTCTATGTCTCAGCTGAGGAGACCTGAATTTAGGGAACCCCAATGTTTTATAATGGACTGCAAACAAACTTGACAGGGATTTTTCCTGGAGAGAAACATTATCATTATTAGACAGCAAACAAACCCACCATCTGTTTCAGAGAGGGACAGCTGCTCCATTTATAAGGCTATCTGTTACACCATATTCCTTGGAAAAAGGAAGCTCACAAGAAGGTGTCTGTAGAGCTGGGATTGTGGCTTAGCAGTGGAATGCTTGCCTGGCACATGCAAGGCCCTGGGTTCAATCCTCAGCACCACATAAAAATGAATAAATAAAATAAAGGTATTGTGTCCAACTACAGCTAAAAAAATAATTTTAAAAAAAAAATAAGGTGCCTATTCTCATAAAATGTGCAGAAATGTGAGAGATCCATGGAGTATCTTCTCCACAGTTAATTTCAACATTGAAGTATTTAATATTTCAAAGATTAAACACAGACTAGTATGTTGCTGGCTTTAAATGAAGGTGTTTGCATTGACTACCAAGAAATCAGAAAGGAGAGAGTATGTGGTTAAGAACAATGATTTGAAATGAGATGACCTTGAAATAGAATCACATTTCCATCCGTGACTTGGGGGAAATTGCCTGATTTCTTTCATCTTCAGTTTTCTCTTCTCCAGAATGTAAATGGTAATACAAGTTTCAAACATTGCAAGCAATATGTAAGTAAAGCTGACCAGTACTTAGCATAGTATTGATACATGTTATTGCTCCATCATATACAAATATTTCCTCAGCACCTACCATTTTGCCTGTAGATTATTAAGGATGGTGTTAGACATAATGAAAAGAGGTATAAGATTCCCTGTACTCAAAGAATGAATCAGACTATTTAAAAAAATGGTACAAAAAAACTAGTAGAGATTTAATTACGTGGACATAGTACCATATGTTCTATGAAAGTAGGAACTTTCCCTCTCTGTTGATCCTTAATAGTATCTAGTACATAGTAGGTTTTCATAAGATCTGTAGAAAGAATATTGAATAAAATAGTTAGAGAAGAACAATAAAAAGCAAAGTATTATTAAAGACAGTGAGACTTGGGCTGTGTTCCCTAAAGTTTTCATGAGAGAGGATATGTTAAAAATAACAGTATCTATCCATTCCACTGGGGCAAACAAAGGGCTTTTTGCAGACAAAGTGGACATTATTGGATCCACCTGCTCTCCTCTCTGATTTTATTGACAGTGTAAACTTAAAGACTTCATGGACTACAGATGCTGGTGAGGAGGAGCAGAAATCCTGTGAGGAGATCAGCATAGACAAAGGCTCTGCTGGGCAGGGAGTGTGGATGGTATCAGGAAATTGGACTGATGCAAGGGAACAAGATTTTGGAGAATTTTTTTAAAATATCTTTTTTGAAATATAATTTTCATGCTGTAAGATGCATAATGTTTAGTTGTAAAATTTGGACAACTATAGGAAATGCATACAACTATGCAAGTGTTCCCACAACCCGGCTTTATAAAACTTTCACGGCCTCCCAAATGTTCTTTGATGCCTGTTTGAAGTCCTTTATCCCCACCCTGGCAACCATTGGATCAATTTCTATCTCTAGTATTGCTTTTTCTGGATATTTCACATGAATGGTTCTATATATCTATGTTCTTTTGTGACTGACTTTTTTCACTTAGCATAATACTTTTTCCACATGCATTATCAGCAGATCATGCCTTTATATTATTATATAGTATTCCACTGTATGTGTATACCATATTTTGTTTATCAATTCACCAGTGGGTGATTAGGCTATTTCTCATTTAGGTAACAGTCTGTCACTTTTACCTTGCAAATCTACAGACTTTTGCCTCTAGTCCCAGTAGATTTCACCCCCCCTGGCAGCAAAGCTGCGACTTTGTGACCGGCATTATTTTATAAACCTCCCATTCTATCCAAAGGAGCTGCGAAAGATTGCCCTAGACAAGAAAGTCACCTATTCTTACCTGAAGATCTACCATTTTTTTTTCTTAAGAATAAGTGCTTCCATTTACTTCTGACCTTTTTGTCAATTCCAGTGCCCTGAAATTGTTGTTTTTGACAGTTTTGCCCAGAAAAGAGGCAGAACCTCTTTACATTACTCTAACCAGAAGACCCTTTGTCATGAAGGATTTCGAAGGTTATGATGTCAACCTGATTCCCTGAGAAGTGAATAGGAAGGCATTATCCTCAGTTTTGGAGGACACAACCTGTGTGGCTTCAGAGATATTAGGTGTACAGGAACATGAGGAGGCAGCTGGAGGGGGAAGATTTCAGCCGGGAAATTCTTGTCTTCATGAAATAAGAAGGGTTTTTAAATCTTAATTCGATTAAATACAGTGCAATTAAATTCTGTAGAGTTTTATTTAAATATGGATTTCTTCTCCACATGGCAACTTTTACACTATTTAGTACGTCCTTTTTGAGTTTATAAGATGCTTTCTCATCTGCTCATTACTCTGCTCCTCTGCATATCCATTTAGGATAAAATTTAAAATTACAGAGCAGGGCTCTTCCTCGTGTGCTATAATCCTGTTATTACTAAATATATTGAAGGTGCTATGCTTGCTTGGGCCTGTAGGCACCCTCGTATACTGCTTCCTCCACTGGGAACTCTCTTCTTTCTTTCCTTTTGTCACTTGGCAAAATGCTACCCATCCTCTTGTCACAGTTAAAATATCACATCCTTGCATGGCAGCTTGAGAGTCTTTCTGTGCAGTTCACAAGCCATAATATAATTCTGTACCTGCACATCTATTTCTTTCATTAGATTTGAATTCTGTTCAGATAAGGCCCTCACCACATGGTTTAATAATCCTCAGAAATAGAACATGTCTTTGGGAAATGTATAAGTCACATTTCTGTTGCTATAACAAATACTTGAGGTAATTATAAAGAGGAAAGGTTTATTTGGGCTCACAGTTTGAAGGGCTTCAGCCATGGTCACTTGGCTCCGCTGTGTCTGGCCCTATGGTGAGGCAGAAGGTCATGGTGGGGAATACATGGTGGAGCACAAGTGTACACTTCACATCCAGGAACAAAAAGGAAGAGACCAGGGTCTCACAATGCCTTCTGAGGACATGTCCCAGTGACCTAAACCTCTCCCTAATCTCCTCTTCTTAGTTTCTACCACCTCTCAATAGTGCTAAGCTGGGAGCAAGACGTTAACACATGGAATTTCAGGATTGTTTAAGATAAAAAAACGATAAGAGCAATATGCTTCATGCTTTTTTTAAAAAAAATGGGAAATGTATAAAATGCTTGTTAATAGAACCAACTCCTTGTGACCTTTGGCAAATTGCTTAACCTAAGTCTCAGTTCAAGTTTTAAAAAATGGAAAAATCATTATTTTTGTTGTAAAGATTAAAGAGGAAGATGCACTTAAAAGCTCTTAGCAACAAGCACCTGGCATATAACAAATGCCCAGTAAAAGCTAACTATTAATCAGAATCAAATTAAAGTCATTGTTGGTAGCAATGGAAAAGTGTGGGAAGCGTATCTGGCTCCTGGCCACTGGTCTTCTGGTCTCGCACTGTGGTAATTCCAAGGCTCTTATTGCCCCTGTCAGGTGGCCCCAGCCTGCAGTTGAGCAGCAGGCACCAGCGCAGGGACACTCCTGCTGTATACAACCTTCTCCTGAGGACCTTGCTTCAGCTGGGAGGAATGATTCCTGAAACTGCTCTGTAGTTTGATTCTCTTTCTACCTTCCCCTCCACTATTCCTCGCCTACATCTCCTTGGATAGGTGTCAAGCTAAGGCTGTCTCTGCTCATTTTTATTCTTCCACAAGCCTTCCCTGATGTTCCTCTAGAACATGCATGTCTGACCTCATCCCGGTATCTGCTTTTTTAGAAAATTCAAACAAACACAGTGCCAGGGTGGGTCCAGGAACACAGGGATTGAAGAGAGGGTTGGGACTGCCATACTTGCTGCCCCGAGGACAAGGAAGATGATAAGCTGAGTGGGGTGTGCTGCACACAGCCCCCAGGATACGTGGCGGCCCCATGTCTACAGAACTCTTGGTTAGTGACCTGGAAAAACCATCCTGGTGGAGGAGACATGCTTCAAGAATAAAGATTCAGACACTTGGAAGATATGGGGAGTAATCACTGCAAGGACAGCAGAGTTTGCCCGGTTACTAAGTTGTATCAAGACCCCACAGAAACTGAGGGTCATGAATAAATAATTAAAGGAAAGAGTAAGAGCCAGAGGCCTTTCTGGTCTCTTTCAAAGTGGCCCTTATCTCCCACAGTGAAAGGTCTGACTCAGTTGAAGACAGACTCGCCTGATAGTTAGAGACACAGGACTCACAGAAGTTTAAATGCTCATCCAAGGCAGTCTATTGACTAAGTCTGGAGCCCCGGTTGAGCAAACTTGGCACTTTGAAACATGGGATAGGACATTTGAACAGATGCTCTTATTGAGTTTGGCTCAATGAATCCGGAGCCTTGGAACTTTCTTACATGGCTCTCCTAGGGGCTAGCACTTTCCATGAGGAAGGTACAGCAGACCCCTCAGGAGACATGAGGCATCTCTCAAGAGCCTCATCATCTCTCAAGATCCCTCTTCTGGGATCCAGGCTAATAACTAGAGTTAAAACTCAACATAACCCAACTAGGCATGAGAAGGTAGGAAACAGATTATAGAGTGCAAGGAGCTATAAAGGTTAACTTTCATATAACAGTAATAGCCATAGCAGTACCCTTGGGAGTGGACTTTGAAGGTATTTGAGAAGGAGGCTCATGAGAAGCCACCCAGTATCACTAAGAAGGGTGAGAGCTGAGGGCAGGAGAGGCTGTCACAGAGTGGGTTCATTATTACTCAGGGGCTCATCAGGTTTGAGGCAATGAGGACCATGTGGTGAGACATATGGGCCAAAAACTGGGAGGCTGAAACTCCTGTAATGACTGGAAAAGTCAGAAGTGAAGTCCATATGGACTGACCCACAGAGGTGTAAAGGTGGTTAATACACCATGGTATGCCTAGAAGTAGAACATGCAGGAAATCAACAAGGATTCTACCTATATCCGTAGTCATGAAAAGGCAAGAATCAAGGAGCAAGAGCCTGAGGGTAGTTGCCCCATTTTGACATGAAAATAATCCAATTCTCTGTTCAGATCCAGAATCTCCTAGGAGGAAGGAACTTGTAAACTCTGGCAAGTATAGATCTTAATGATTCCCTGATTTTTCTTCCAAAAGGAACATATAGCCATTACTTTGGTTGGCTATCCTGGAGGAAGCAAAGGATTCAGACGTTACAAAGATGATTGAACCAGAGTCTAGTTTGAAACTGATGCTAAAAAACTCAAAGGTGTCACCAGAAACCATTCATAATTAAAGAGGTATTGAGCAGAGCATGGTGGTGCATGTCTATAATCCCAGCAGCTCGGGAGGCTAAGGAAGAAGCCAGTCTTAGCAAAAGCGAGGCACTAAGTGATTCAAAGAGACCCTGTCTCTAAATAAAATACAAAATAGGGCTGGGGATGTGGCTCAATGGTTGAGTGCCCCTGAGTTCAACCCTGGGTACCAAAAAAATAAAAAGAGGCATTGATAAAACAAGCAGGGAGAGATGACTGAACCAGTTGATATTAGCTAAACATTGGCATTATCATTATGGACAGATTAATAGTGTCCACCATAGCATAGATGGAGGCTACATATGGGACCTACAGAATGAACTTCTATTTATATTGGCTGACCTAAGTATTGTTGCCTCTGAAGATTCAGCCTGCTGCAACAGAAACCAGTGCAGAGAGCCATTATGGCTCTCTTCCTTAAGACCAGTCTGTCAAGGTGATTACATAAAATCCTTCCACCCTGGAAGGGCCAGTCATTTATCCTTATTGGATATTTTCGATATGAAGTGTTTTCTCCAAAATCTCCTGTTAATGCAGGAATATTCAGAGGTAAAATGGTTAGATCATGAGAGCTGTAATCTCCGTCCATTTTAGCTTGAGTGGACTGACTGTGTAGTAACCATAGTCAGGTAGGGCATGGCTGGCTGGAAGATGTGGCTCACTGTGGGCATTCCCTGAAAGGGTGTATCTTCCCTGTGGCCCCCTTCCCCCACACTCTCTCTGAATCTTCCTGATTCCACTATGAGCTCAGCAGCTTTCTCTGCGGGGCCCTTCCTCTGTAATATGCTGCCTCACCTGGGCCTACAGCAATAGAATTGGCCCTCTATGGAATGAGACCTCCAAAACCCAGAGCCCCAAATAAACGTGCTCTCCTCTAAGTTATTCTTGTCAGGTATTTTGTTCACAGTGATGCAAAAGCTGAATATAACATAAGAGTAGATTCTTATCCTGGGTATTGATTTGTTTCTCCACAGCATGTAACCAGGGGACCTATTTTATAGTGAAGGAAGTGAGGGAGCAGATCCACTAATTCTGTTTCTACTGTTCCTCTGGATATACCACCATATGCATTCTAAGCCTGCACTCACCCAGCTACTCCAAGCCAGTGAGTGAGTGTGCTGAAGATATTAATATTACTGCAAGTGCATTTTCTTGGGATGTGGGACCTCCTTAACAGGTGATTTTGGCTTGAGGGCTCTCCATCAACTTGATAGATGCTTGCTTAAAACTGCACTGAAATATGACATTCTTCCTAGCCCAATTCTCCTTCCTTCCTCATTTGCCTTTTAAATGTATGGGATGTGCCTCATTCTGATAGTTATTCCTACAAATTCTTGCTTTCTCCACTGCATCTTTCATAGGCATTCCTCCAAGAGCCTCTTACATGTCTTATTCAATGTTACTATCTGAATTCAGGTAGGTATCAGGCATCCACTCCTTAATGAGAAATAACTTCTGGTTTTGGTAAAGATAGATCTTGCTAAGGAAAAAAGTGAAGCCAGAACTGGTTCCCTCATACTGGGCCATTCATAGTTGGCAGACACAAGAAGTTTGAGGAAAAACGAGATTAAACCTGGAAGACGTCCCAAGTCTGGTGTAACTGGAGCCTTGCATTTTATTGAGAGCTGTAGGTGAACATTTTAAAGAAAAACCCTTTATTGACACCAAGCTGTGTTCTTGTGTGTGTGCACATTAAGAATATAAAATATAGGAGCTGGAGTTGTAGTTCAGTGGTAGAAGCGTTGGCCTAGCAGTGTGAGGCAGTGGGTTCCAACCTCAGCACCAAAAAATTAAATAAATAAAATAAAGGCATTGTGTTCATGTACAAATATATAATATATGATATATATAATAGAATATATAATATATGTAATAGAGTATAGTCATTCTATATGATGTAGCATGTAGACTATGCCTTTTACTATCAAAAGTATGAGCTCTGTACGAGCAGCACCATTATCACTTGGAGGCTTGTCATAAATGCTAATCTTTGGCCCCATCTCAACTCCCTGGAATGGGAACCTGTACTTAACAAGGCTCTTGGGAGACATGTTGACACATTTAAGCTTGGGAAGCATGGCATACCTCAGTGGACAGGGTAAGAGTCTGGAAAATTGGCTTAGATTTCTGTCTATGCCACATATTAACTGACAAATTGCTTAACATCCTTGTGCTTTAACCTCTACTCCTGTTGCATGGAGGTAACTTCTACCTAGTGCTTCTCTTATTCCCAGTCTGTTTTTATTCTTCTTTGTAATTCTCTCGTTGTAGTTTCTCTGTAGTTTTAGAATGTTAGCCTTCTAATTGTATTCATACCCAAAGTCTTTGTATAAGGGGCAGAGAATATACAAACACGTATCCACTCATCTACAAGAATACACACCCCAGCTCTATTTCAATAAGACTGATAAAAGAATAAGTTTGCTTCTTGGATGTGAAAGTCCTTTCATTATTTAAATCCTTCCCACGGCATGCCAGGCAATTGGCCAGATTCCAGCCAACATCTAGCTGAATAGCCAATTGATAGGTGACTGGTTTACGCAAAGTTTGTCAGACTCTCACTAATCCCTTCACTTTGCTTTATAAATAGCTTAAATATGAGAAACTGATGATACATACAAATCATTCTCCTTATAGTAACCCAAATGTCAGGTCTTGGTTTCCTTCTTACGAAACAAAGACTTGTTTTAAATTAGCTCTGTAGCCTCTCTTCTAGCTCTAAAAATGCTATGATTCTAATTCAAAGAGTCATAAAACCAAAACATTTGTTATTAAATATTTAAAGCCAGGGAAACATGACTTAATGTGCTCTTTTCAGGGCCAGTCTTAAATGCATCTGACTGAAAAGCAGACTTGACCTAAAATGGCTTCCCCAATTCTCTTCCTTTCGTTTCAACAAAACCCAGACTCAGAAATGCAAGGATGATGTGGATGAATGCTTTTAAGTAAACTCTAAATTTTTAATCCCAAGTCTCATTTCCACTCAATTATTTATCTTACTGCAAAAATGTCCAACATCTCTATCAATTTTCTTAAGATCGATATGCATGAAATTTGACCCCAAAATTAAACTCTGGGATTTTAAGGTTGATTTTAAAATGAAGCTACATAACAAATTTAGATACTAAATATAAATGTGTATGACTGGGTAATTGAATCACTTAGCACTCCCCACCCTAGAGAAAATCTTTTCTACAAATTCCTTTTTCTGTAAATTCTGTGTGATTTTCTGACCATAAATCTTGATGAAACTGGTAATCTAAATTCTGATTCATTGTTCTGTACTGAATTAATAATACAAATTTACAAAGACTAATACTTTAGGAATTTCAGTAACAGCCTGTAAACAGAATTATAAAAGTCCCTCCTTTTGGAAAACACAAATATATGTCACTATCCATATACTCACGACAGAAGATACGTCACCCTCAAAATGCTCAGCCACGTCCGGTAGAGATGTAAGATTGATGGTTGCAATAACAATTTGTCATACTTAAAACTTAGCTGCTAACTTATTTCCCACCTGCTTGTTTATGATTACAAAAACTCAGTTCATTGGGCTTATAATAAGAGGGTAAAGGATGAACCACTCTGGATAAAGTAACAGCAACAATTAACTTTTAATGATCATTCCACATGTGCCTGAAATGTCTGAAGGCCTTTCCTTGTGGTAACACGTATCTTCACAAGGGCCTTTTACAGGTGGAGGTGGAATGCCCTATTCAAGGTTACATGACTGGTAACCATTGGAGTGACAAGTGGAACCCAGGCTATCTGACTTCAGGGTCCAGACCTGCTGTGGTTTGGATGGTGAATACCCCCAAAGAGTCCATGTGTTTGATGCTGGTGCCCCAGGGTGGTGCTGTGGGGTGGTGGTGGAGGCTTAAGAAGCTGGGCCTAGTCGGAGGTGAGTCGGGCACTGAAAGTGTGTCCTTGAAGGGAATAGCCACTTCTGTTTTCTCTTTTCACTTCCTGATGAGATGAGTGGTTTTGCTCTACCATACACTCCAACAATGATGTGCTGCCACAGACCCAAAGCAATGGAACCAACTGAACCTGGATTTGAACTTCTCAAATTTATGAGCCAAAATAAACCTTTTCTCTTCAAAAGTTAATTATTTCAGTTATTCCATTATAGTAACTGAAAGTTGCCTTACACAACAGGCTTACCCTTGACCCTGTCATCTTAACTCCAGATCTAACATTTATTTATTAAATTGGACACTCATATTATTTTCTACCAATGTTAACAATATATTCCTACATCTTACTGTATGTGTTATGTAATGTTACATTTTTATATGATGGTACTACTAGTAGTAGGATTGAGAAATAATAATCATAATTTAGCTTCAATGGGCTGAGATACTCCTGTTATCTTCCCTAAATCAGTTTGATTCTTGGGCTCATGTCTTGAGAACAACATCAATGACAATTAACAGAGATAACAAATAACCCAAACGACAACAAAAAACCCACTTGCTGGCTCTACATCATAATAAAGATAGGGGATTTAGCTCTCATTGACAATATACTTCTCCCTCAGGGGCTGGAAAATCAAATGCCTGAAGAAATTGAACCCAATGGAAACCGTGGGCACAGCCTGATAGGAGGGAAGGCACTCACCTGCTGAGCATGTGCCAGTCTGCAGGGACAACCACTCCCCAGTGACTCTGGTCTATGGTGACCATGAATAAAGGTTATCACAGTATTCTCAGATTCTCTGATTTGTCCAGGAAAGTTATAAATACTGAATTTTTGAATACTGATAATACCTTTAAAACAAAATTCAAAACCCTGCAAAGGCTGAAGAATCTGCTTTGGTCTTAGTCTTGAGGTCTCAGCTGTCAACTTTCTCACTGGATGACATCATCCATGTCCTTGGTTTCAAAGCTAATCTAATGCTTATGACTCTCAAACTGTACTCCTGAACTCCAGATTTCATTCTCTAATCACCTCTTAGACCAGCCCTTTCCCAGAGGCATCTGACACTCAATGGATGAGTTGTTGAAAATCTTCCTTTCTATAAATCTCCTCCACCTGGAGTGATTTCTGCCTTGGCTAATGCGATCACTTCTACGCACTCACACACTGATCTTAGACTCTTCATTTATTTTAACTGCACAGATGTTATTGATAAATGAGTCCAATTAAATCTCAATCAAAATATTTCTGGAATCTATCCAATAATTACCACACAGTCTGCTGTTTAAGTAAACTGAGCATTTTTTCTAATTTCTTTAAGCTGCAATATGTTTTAACAAAATTTTACTTACAAGCCCACTTACAATCAGGTATCAGTAGACTGTGTCAGGTTGGAGTTGAATTGGAGGCCCAGATGCCCACCCACTCACCCTCAGTGTCTTTTGAGATGGCGCATGGAAGCATTTCTAAGGGACTCAGTATTCACAAAGCAGTTTGAAAACCTTTACCATGAACCTGCCAACTGGCTTCTCTACCTTCAGCTTTTCCCTTTGCTATACTAATACAAAAATTATTCAAAACATAGGTGTGGTCAGATTTCTATTTTAAAAGTCTTGGGGGTATACCACTAACTGCAGGGTGAAATTTCAACTCCTTCCCATGAATTCATACTCTTCCCAACCTGCCCGGTTTCTGTCCTCGCAACTAAAAGGCTCAGGGGTCACTCCAGTTGAACTGGGCTAACTGGGCTGCACAAAATAACCACACAAGAGACACAAATACCTTTTTCTTTGGGGTCGCTGTGACGGCTGCTCTGACCTTAAGGATCCACAGGAAGAGAGAGAGAGCGAGAGCGTGCGCTGACCCCTTTTATTGAGGAGAAGCTATTCAAATGGGGCAAGGGGTCAGGTTTCAGGGGGCTGAGTCTATCTTCATGATGTCCACTGTCAGCAGGTTGACTGACACCTGGGTAGGCCACACCCAAGGGCACAGTGAGAGAAGGGAACACACACAAGGCACTTCCATGGAAGATTCTATCCTAAACAGGGCAAGAGTTTATATTACAAAGGAACAGGTGAGCATAGCTTCACCCATGGGGCTGTAGCAAGACACACCCATGCACAAGACACCAACTCTCACACCCAAGAAGGGTGGGGAAAGCTCTGCCACATTTCTGCAACTGAGCGCCTCAGCTCCCAGCCAGGGAGTGTGACTCAGTCACATGTAAGGTTGGTCTCCCACACCAACCTATGTGTTTATCTAGTCACCATTCACAACTCAATTGTCAGTTGAGTCACACTGGCTCTTTCAAGTCTCTTGCTTGGTGTACTCTACTACTTTGCCCAGTAAAAGATGGATCTGGGTCTAAACTGGCATAGGCAGTATTAAACCTAGAAAACCTAATTTGACTATTGCCCTTCAACTGTGAATGAAGGAAGAATGCATTTATTTCTGCAAGAGGAGAGGGGTGCATGTGCTCAATTATTAGATTTTTTTTCAGAGAGTGACATTCACAAGTATGTTCTGTAGGCCTGTGAGAGTCACCTTGTTAGTCATTAAATTGAACTATCTCTGCTACTACTCATTAAATATTACCTATGCAATCTATCCTTTAACTAACCAAGGCACTTCTAGTTATAGTTCATGGACTACTCATTTTCAAAGAAACGGTCAATAAAGAAATGTTTTGAACATCTATTATGTGCCCCTAAATAATTAAAATCACATAAAGATGGAGACATTGTTTATATGGTCAAAAATGTGATTTAATTTAGAAAAGAGAACTAAAATACTAATTTGTGAGCAGCAAAAATCAACATGTACTTAAGTAAGTAAATATTACAGATGATTAATGCCAAGGGAATTCAAGGGAAGGCGTTCAGCAATGTGTTCTAGCATTCTTAGGGGAAAAAACTCATGAAAGTGATTATTTCAAGCTGAGGTTTGGAAGGCAGCAAAGATTTATATAAGAGGGGGGAAAGGTGCTTTGGGACACAGAAATAATAGGAGCAAAAAATGCAGAAGTTAAAGACAACCTGACTTGTGAATATACCAGGATGAGAAAAACAGACTGGGCATTGGATAATGGAAAGGACTTCAAATCCAGAAAGAGTTTCAAGTTTTTTAATGGCATGAAGCATCCCTGAAGGTTATGTTATATGTGTTTTTGCACATGTTTTTCCGAAGAAGTAATATGAAAAGGACACTGAAAGAAGAATAGTCTTGTAGACTGGTAAAGTGTGCACGATAGTAGGAAAAACAATGGCGTCAAAGAATCCTGTTAAGACAGCGGGAAGCCCACACAGTAATTGAGGCCCAGTTGTGAGTGTGGGCCCGGTCCAGATTGGTGTCCATGGTTTGCATTGGAGGGATACTTCAGTGAGAAGGAAAAATCAACGGTGCTTTTGAGAATCTGCATTTTAGTAATAAAAGAAAAAAATGAGCAATATAAAATGACCACAAGATTTTCATCTTGAGCCATAGGTTAATACTATTCTGTTTGACAGACATAGGAACTAACTTGAGTGATGAAAAACAAAAAAAATACTCCTTTTCTTTTTTTTCCTTACGTGCTAAACCTGAAGAGTCCTCTTAACCTGGTTTCTCTAGAAAACAGAGCCCGAGGCGATGACTAAAGTGTTGATGCATTATTTCAGAGGAGGTGGAGATACAGCCAAGGGAGGGAGGAAGGATGTTTAGTGAGGCAGCGCTTCATTCCTGAACTATGTGCCATCCTGCAAGGAGCCAGGGAGAGACACAGCAGGGGCTTATTAGGCATATTCGCCCAGCTTCAGGACTTGGCCACACATGCTGTGAGGGAAAACCACGCTCCAGATTAGGCTGTGGGTTAGAGGAGGAAGAGACATCAATCTGCCTGGCTCCCTCTGACTCCTATTTTTCATTAGTCAAAAATCACTCTGAGGGGCATTAACTTTCCTCAGCATCTGGCTCTTAGGCAGAAGCTTCATATGCCAGGAGCCACAACCTGCAGCGTGGGGTTTCATCCAAGATCTGTGGAGTAGGGGAGCCTGGAAGTCCAGGCTTACAGCTGGTCAGCCAGGGGTTGGGGGGTGGCCAAGGGGAGGGACTGGCACTCCCAGGGAAAGTGACAGGTGGCTGTGGTGGTGTCCTGGAAGTAGCTAGTGCCTTTTCAAGGAAAAGCAACAGAGATGCTATGCTCTAAGAAAAATATCTGATATGAAAAATGACTCCTGCAAGTGGAATTGCTTTCAGAAAGTTGAACTTCTGAGATAAAAGCCCAAGGCAATCTTGAAATAAATGGGTCAGAGGTTAAAATTTGCACCCATAAATTGTAACTAGAAGTTGGGAGAAGGGATGAAACCCTAGAAGAATAAGCACACAGAAATAGAAAGGAAAAAAAAATAAGAATTTAACTTTAGAATTGAAGAACAAAAGGAAAGAAAAGGGAAGAAGATTGATATGGTATGGTCACATAAAAATCAAGAACATAGACATCAATGTTTATAACAGTTCAATTCACAATAGCTTTTTAAGCTATGGGAACAACCTAGGTGTCCTTCAACAGATGAATAGATTAAAAAATGTGGTATATAAAGAATGAGGTTATGACATTTGTTGGTAAATGGATAGAACTGGAGACTATCAAGCTAAGTGAAATAAGTCAATCCCCCAAAACCAAAATCAGAATGTTTTCTCTGATATGTGAAAGCTAAGACACAACTGAAGGGGGAGTGGGATTCAGAGATGTTGGATTAGACAAAGGGAAATGAAGGGAAGGGAGGAGAAATGGGAATGGAAAGACAACAGAATGAATTGGACATACCTTTCCTATGTTCACATATGAATACGTGACCAGTGAAATTCCGCATCATGTACAACTGCAAGAATGGTATCCTAATTAGAATAAGTTATACTGCATGTAGGTATAATATGTCAAAATACACTCTATTGTCTTGTATACCTAAAAAGAAAAACAAAACTGCCGCAGTCTGGCTGGGCACAAATCACGAGCCACTGAAGCAGGAACAAACTTTATTTTTTGAACTGCAAGAAAAAACCTCACACACGCCCCCGGGGAATTCTCCCAATTCTCACGCAGCTCGTCCAGGAACCCGGAGCCGGAAATATCTCTCCCGGAAACCCCTCCTCCTGCACTTCCCCAACCAATGGGAACTTTCGGGGAATTCCTGGAAATCCCCATGAGAACTCCAAAGTAGTGAGAGAACTCAAAAGTAGCAGCAGAGGCAGATAGTAATGCCTCGCCTGTCAATCAATACTGTTGGCAAAATGCCAGGGGCCATACAGACTTGGCCTTGGCTCTCAACACAAAACAAAAAGAACAACAAAAATAATAAAACCCAGTGTCAGCCCATTTGAGCTACTGTAACAGAATAACATAGACTGCAGAGTGTAAGCAACAATTCTAGAGGTTGTGGAATCCAAGACAAGGCTCTAGCAGATGTGGTTTCTGCTGAACCAGGGCCTGCTTCCTGGCTCGCAGGTGATACATTCTTGCTGTGTCCTCACATGGCGGAAAGGGTGAGGTGGCTTGCTAGATCTTCTTTTACGAGAGCACTGTACTGGATCTAAGGGCTCCACCCTCATGACCTAATCTTTTCCCAAAGGTTTAACCTTTAGGGATTAGGAATTCAACATAAAAATTTTGGATGGAGACACAAACATTCAGACATAGCATCAAGAAGTTTTATACCATGGAGTAGGAATGGGAAAATTAGAGGATTTATGATAGAAGCATGTCCAATACAGGAAATTGTTCCAAGAGAATGAGGAAGAAAGTTGAATCTGGCATCCGGTTATGTATATTATTCAATGAAACAAAATGTTTTCATAGTCCAAAACTGGACATGGGATAAAATATTTCTCTGTGAGCCAAATTCTCCAGGAAACATTCGACAAGAGTATAAGGGCCTTAGCATTGGAATCTCGGCACATAGGCCTACAGGTTCTGACAAGGATGGCTGACTGGGTCTCCATGGCTCAGGACCCTGGTCAGTTGTAATGCTTCAGTGCCCCAGATGGGATCAGAGTTCTGTGGAAGCCAGAAGAGTTAGTATTGATGCTGCAGGTTTGGAGCACACTGGTCATTCTTGGGAATTTCAGTCCAAGAAAACCCGAGAATGCAGTTTGAATAGGAGAGGAGAAACAGGGTAAATCTAGATAATTCCTGGAGATCAGAGTAAAGAGAAAACTCAGGCACTCTGAAGGAATGCTCAAGAGAGTCATCCATGCTGGGAAGTGAGTCCGGGGAGCGAGAAAGAAGAAAGAAAAGAAAAGAAAAGAAAAGAAAGAAAGGAAGGAAGGAAGGAAGGAAGGAAGGAAGGAAGGAAGGAAGGAAGGAAGGAAGGAAGGAAGGAAGGAAAGAAAGAAAAGTATATTTTGGTGTGTACAGAAGTGGGACTGTGGCCATGTCACTGTAATATGCTGATCTTAAATCCTTTGGGAATAAACCAAGGAGTGGGATAACTGGGTCCAATAGTGATTCCATTTCAAGTTTTCTGAAGAATCTCCATACTGCTTTCCAGAGTGGCTGCACCAATTTGCAGTCCCACCAGCAACGTATGAGTGAACATTTTCCCTCACATCCTTGCCAATTTTTATTATTACTTATATTCTTGATAATTGTCATTATCACTGGAGTAAGATGAAATTTCAGTGTACTTTTAATTTGCATTGCTCTGATTACCAGACACTTTTAACATTTTTTAGACATTTTTTTCATATATTTGTTGACCACTTATATTTCATATTTATTATTTTGAGAAGTAACTATTTAGTGCCTTTTTCAATTTATTAATTGTGTTATTTTCTTGCTTGTTTCTTTTTCTTTTTTTTTGGTGTTAATTCTTTTGAGCTTTTGTATATCCTTGGAATTAATGTATCAATTAATAATTAATGAATTAATTATCTGAGTTGTGGGTCACAAAGATTTTCTCCCATTCTGTAGGCTGTCTCTTTACAATAGCCTCAAAAAATAAAATTAAAATGCTTGGGAATCAATCTAATAAAAGAGGTGAAAGAACTGTACAATGAAAACTACAGAATACTAAGGAAAGAAATTAAAGAAGACATTGAATATGGAAAGATGTCTCATGTTCTTGGAGAGGCAAAATTAACATTGCCAAAATGGCCATACTCCCAATAACACTACACAGATTTAATGTAATTACTATTAAAATTCCAATGACATTCTTCATAGAAATAGAAGTAGCACTCATGTAATTCATTTAGAAAAATTAGTGACCCAGAATAGCTAAAGTAATCCTTAGTAAGAAAGAAAAACAGGAGGCATCAAATATCCGGTCAAATGGTGGTTCCACTTTAAGTTTTCTTAAAATCAGCATACTACAGTGATGCAATGAAGAAGCTTTTTAGTTTGAGGCCATCCCATTTATTGAATTTGATTTTATTTCTTGTACTTTAAGAGTCTTGTTAAGAAAGCCAGTTCCTAAGCCAACATGTTGGAGTGTTGGGCCTACATTTAATTCTAATAGGTGTAGTGCTTCTGGTCTAATACCTAGGTCTTTGATCCATGGGAGTTTTGTGCAGGGCAAGAAGTGGATGTTAAATTTTATTTTACTGCATATGCACTTCCAGTTTTCCCAGCCCTATTTGTTGAACAGCCTATCTATTCTCCAATGTATGTTTTTGGCACCCTTGTCTAGTGTGAGATAACTGTATTTGAGTGGTCTTGTGTCTGTGTATTCTATTCTATTCCATTGGTGTTCATGCCTGTTTTTGTACCAGTGCCATTCTGTTTTTGATACTATAACTCTGTCAACTTCTTCAGTTTTGCTTTCTCCTTAAGGATTACTTACACCAATATTCCATTGGGTATACATATATCACATTTTCTTTATCTATTCATCTGTTGAAGAGTATCTAGGTTGGTTCCATTTGTCTAGTAATTAGAGCATAGCAAATCATAACCATATTGAGATTCCATCTCACTCCAATGATAACGGCAATTATCAACAATACAAGTAACAATAAAAGTTGGCAAGGATGTGAGGGAAGATGTTCACTTATACATTGCTGGTGGGACTGCAAATTGGTTCAATCACTCTGGAAATCAGTGTGGAGATTCTGCAGAAAACTTGAAGTGGAACCACCATTTCACCACTTCTATTCAACACAATCCTTGAAACTCCAGAGCAAGTAGGCAAAGGAAAGAAATTAAATAGGATACCATAGCTACAAATAGGAAAACAGATACAAATAAGAAAAGAAGAGCTCAAACAAAAGAAGTTGTGAAAGAAGGCAACCCTTCTTCCAGTTTTTAGAGAAAATGCTATTAGTTTTTCTTCATTTAGAAAGATGTTGGTCTTGGGTTTGTCTTATATAGCTTTTACAATATTGAGCTATGTTCCTATTATCCCTAGTTTTTCTAGTTTTTTAAAACATAAATGGATGCTGTATTTTGTCAATTGATTATGTATTTTGTCAAATAATTATGTCTATTGACATAATCATGAGATTCTTGTCTTTAAGTCTACTGACATGGTGAATCACATTTATTGATTTCTGTATGTTGAACCAACCTCCCATCTTTGGCATGAAATGCACTTGACAGATAAAATATTCTACATATGTCTTTTAATTTTAAATTTTTAATTGTACTTTTTAATCCTATACTTTCTTTATTTAGTTTTTGTTTGGAAAAATAGAAACCTCTGCTTGTTTAGTATATATCCATGTGAATATATTTTTCCCATTCTTTCACCTTCAATCTTTGTGTGTCTTTGCCTATGAGATGAGTCTCTTGGAGGCAGCATTTTGTTGGGTCTTGTTTTTTTAGTCCAATCTGCAGCCTATTTCTTTTGATGGATGACTTTAGATCATTTACATTCAATGTTGTTATTAATGAGAGATAATTTTATTCCCTGTCATTTTGATTTATTTCTAGTTTTTAATTTGAATTAGTTTCCCCTTTGATTGGCTATTCTTCTAGTGTATTTCCTCCCTTTGTTGATTATTAGTTTTATTTTTCATGAAATATTTTAGTGAGTATGTTTTGTAGTATAGACTTTCTAGTTGTGGATTCTTTTAACTTTTGTTTATCATGGACAGTTTTTTAATCTTCAGTTTTGAAGCTTAATTTGGCTGGATATAGTACTCATGATTGGCATCCATTTCTTTTCAGAGCATGGTTTATACTATTCCAAGATGTCCTAGCTTTGAGCATATGGGTTGAGAAATCAGCTGACATCAGGATTGGTTTACCTCTAAATATGCCTTTTCATTTTTCTCTAGTAGTCTTTAAAATTCTATCTTTTTTTATATATTAGGCATTTTCATACTAATTTGCCTTGGTGTGGTTCTATTATAATTTTGTATATTTTGAGTCCTCTATGCCTTTTTATTTAATTTTCCATTTCATTTTTAAGGTTTAGGAAATTTTCTGATATTATTTTCTTGAAAAGATTGTTCATAAATTAGTTTATAGAGCCTTTTTCTATCCCAATAAGTCTTAAATTTGATATTTTTTAATATTTATTTTTTAGTTTTGGGTAGACACAATATCTTTATTTGTTTATGTGGTGCTGAGGATCAAACCCAATGCCTCATGCATGCTAGGCAAGCACTCTACCACTGAGCCACAACCCCAGCCCTTAAATTTGATATTTTTATGTTATTTCATATTTCTTGAAAATTCTGTTCATGGTCTCTTCACATCTGTTCTCTGAGGTCAACTTTATTTTCAAGATTATATATTTTGTCTTCATTGCCTGAAACTATGTCTTTCATGTAATCTTGTCTTTGGTGATGCTTTCCACTGACTTTTTGTTTTATTGATTCCTTCATTTTGAGGATTTCTGATTGACTCATTTTCAGAATCTCTATTTTCTTATTGAAATGGTCTTGCACTTCTTGTGTTTTTCTCTGATTTCACTCCTGCCTTGTCTTTTACCTCCTAGATCAGTTTAACTGTGAACTTTTTAAATGCTTTCTCTGACATTTCCTCCACTATGGTGTCAATGGATTCTGTTATTGAGGTATGGTTCTGTTATTGGTTTGTTTGGGCTGGATTGTTCCCTTGTTTTTTTTATATTGTTTGTGTATCTGCCCAACTATCAGTATGAATCTGAGGTGGTGAAGTTTCTTCCCTATGAACTCATAGTGTCCCTGAAGGTTTCTAGTACTTCACGGTTTATTGGGAGATAAATAATAATCACAACCAATGCAAACAATATACAACATTAAGCAAAATGCTTAGCTTCTACAATGTTAATTGGTGCAATAAACAGAGATGGCATGATTAGCAATTGCCAAAAGTTAAGTAGTAAGTTTGAAAAAGAATTTGCAATTTCAAAGGTGAACAGGGAGAACGAAGAGTAGGTATAGGATGTGATGGTTATGAGGGATGAGAATACAAAATAGAAGTAAGAAATTAAAGGAAGAGTGAAAGAGAACAATATAAGTTGGCTGTTAGCAAAAGAAAAGAGAATCAAGAGACACAGACAAGTGAAAAGTAGTACAAAACAACCAAAATATAGAAACCAAAACCCCTTATCTTCAAAACAGTCATAAAAAATAGCTACCTTCAAAAATGCTAGAAATGAGAAAGAGAGACAAGTGTGTACATGTATATATGTCCATGAACCATTCAGCACACAAACAATGAAAGAAAGAAAACAAACAAACAAAAAGTTCTTGATGAACAGTTAAGGAATTTTTTCCATTATGGGGTTCAAAACTTTTCTGTTCCCAAATGTCTTTCTTTCTGTTTATTCTTGATTGCACAAGATTATTCTTGTTGCATAAGATTAGTGGCCACAGGCAATCAAATCATTCCTATTTTTGTATTGTTACTCAAGTTTCCAGATGGAGTTCAAAAATTTTCAGCCTTCCCTCTGGGCAGCATGAGGTATTGTATGTTGTCTGCTCCACTCTCAGGGTGGGGTTGCTGTAAAGTTCTGTGAGAGGAATGAGTCAACCAGAAAGATCTCCTGAAGATAACACTTAGGTCTAATTTGTCCCCAGGTGTTTCGTTGAATGGTGATTGGTCTAAAGATTTTAAATAAGTGCACCTCCAGGGCCCAGCAGATGCAAATCCACTTTGGGAGACTGCACCCAGGAGTCTCCCTTAGGTTCCACCATGCTGTGGAGGAGCCAATCCTTCACCCCCTCCATCACCTGTGGACCCGGCCCTTCCTGGTCTCCTGGGCTCAGTTCCCAATTGCACAATCACACCCACCCTAGCTGGTCCTGTAGGCTGTTAGACTCAAAGTGGGCTGGAAGGTAGGCTCTCTTGGGGGGTCTTTATGACCTGTATCAGCCTGGGTGAAACACTTACCACACCTGATTTTCTTCTGGTCTCCCAGGCACACTCTGAGTTGTGTAGTAGATATCTGCAAGTCTGTTTTCTGAACCCTGCTTGGATTTTCAAGGTCTCAACTCCTGGACTTGCCTCCCCAGCGGCCAGCAGAGTGTCAGAGAGAAGGCTCCTATCTTGGCAGACCTGAGGTATCTTTTCCTATGAGGACATAATGAAGCACACCCTCTGGTTCATTCTGACAATGTCCTTGACCTCTGGTTTCTCTGTACCAAGACACACCACAGTGACACCTGAGATGCCGGTTCCCTTGGTGACCCTCTCCCTGCTTTGCTTTCCTTTGCTTGCAGTGGATCAGCTCTGGCAGCGTACACTACCCACAGTGTGGATTTTTTGTTTGTTTGTTTGTTTAAAACCATGAGTTGAACTTAGGGGTACTGAACCACTGAACCACATCTCCAGCGCCTTTTTTTGTATTTTATTTAGAGACAGGGTCTCATGGAGTTGCTTAGGGCTCCATTAAGTTGCTGAGGCTGGGATTACAGGTGGCACCACTGTGCCTGGCCACCAGTGGGCTTTCTGCTTTATTTTATTGTATCCAACCTTCTGAGTTCCCAAACTGTTCTGAGACTCCTTTATTAAATACCAGTAAAATCCCTGTTTCACCCACATCACTGAGAAGCTGTTTCTCTGCTTTCTTGGTTTCATGCCACGGAGCAGCTTGGAAAGCATCCTCCTCTACTCCACCACCTTCTGAGAACAACAAATTCAATTTATCAAATGCCTTCTAGTGCTTTGTGTTTCATCTCACTACAATTATATTGAAAACATGTCATTTGTTTTTTCCTCCACTAACACTCTCAAGTCCCCTCTTGTTTACATCAGGGCATGGAAGAAAAATCATCAGACTGTATGTGTGCCAGGGCGTGGGTGACTGGGGGTAGCAGTGCTCTTATCTACAGTCAAAGCAGCCTTAAGCAAAGCCAATCTGGTCAGACAGCTCCTCTGTATAAACTTCACAGTAGTCTCAGAATGAGATCAAGATAAACAAAGTGGACTCCAGCCTGTGTGTCTGCCCAGGCTACCACCCGGGTTCTCCTAGGCCACTCCTTCTCTCACTCTTGGCATTTACCTTCTCTCCTTTCATTTCCTGAAAAGCACCACCCTCTTCTAAGTCCAAAGGACCTTGTGTGCTGCTCTCTTCTTTGAATGAGAGTGGCTCAACCCCACTAGGTTCAGGCCTAGTTAATTTCACTTTTTTCTGTCACTTTCTGCTCAAGAATAGCTTCCTCAAGTCGCCTTCCCTGTCGCTGTCCCCTTCCCAGTCCAATTCAGGGCTCTTAATTATCAAATGCCATGTATACTTATGTTTCTCCTATGTATCCCCAAAACCTAATACAGTATTTGGCACTTAACAGAACTTGACAAAGAACTTTTGAAATAAAGACTGAGGGGGAAGTCTTGGCAAGACCTGGGTCAAATTATGTCGCCCTGATTCAGGTAAACTGATGCCCCCTGGGCATGACTCTACCAAGGGCCCAAAGTGTTCATGATGAAAAACTTTCTGTGATAAAAGGGCTGTTTTATTTTGCTCAACTTTGAAAGTGTAAAAATCATTGAAGGACTTTTCATGCATGTTATGGTTTGGAAGTGAGGCTTTCCCCAAAAAATTCACGTGTGAGAAAATGCAAGAAGGATCGGAGGCAAAATAATTGAGCTGTGAGATCCTTAACCCAATCAGTGTTTAATCCCCTGATAGGGATTAACTGAACGGTAACTGGAGGCAGGTGGGGTGCGGTTAGAGAAGGTGGGCATTGGGGGCATGGCTTTGTGTTATATATTTGTTTTTTGTTTTTATTTTATTTTTTTTTCATCTTTCATACATTTGATTCAAGTGAGTTATGAACTTCCATTTTTACCCCAAATACGAATTGCAGAATCACATCAGTTACACATTCACAATGTTTACATAATGCCATATTAGTGACTGTTGTATTCTGCTATTTGTATCTGGCAAATGGATCTCTCTCTCTGCTTCCTGATCACCATGTGAGCTGCTTCCCTCTGCCACACTCTCCCTGAACATCTCTCATGATGTTCAGCCTCATCTGGAGCCCCAGGAGAATGGAGCTGACTGAATGTGGACTGAGACCTCTGAAACTGTGAGCCCTTAAATTGACATTTTTTCCCTAAAACTGTTCTGATCAAATCTTTTAGCAGTGATGAAACTGACTAAAGCAATGCAGCAGCAATCAATGATTATTAATCTTCTTAATATGGCAAAACTATTTTATTTTTGTATAATGTCTTCTGTTCTTTGTTGAATATGTTCACATTTTCCATAAATGGTGACAGATAATATGTGATTTTTTTCAGAAAAAAAATATTACATTGATTTTCTTAACCACTATATAGTCTTACAGCTATCACTTTATATAACTACACAATCAGGTCTGCTGAAATACTTAGTGAAGGGTTCTCATGAGACAAGTATCATGGAAGCAACAAGAAAGCAATAATTTATTCATTTATATGAAAAAATGAGCAAAAAATGGGGTAAAATGGTAAAGGAAGTGGGGTCAAGAAAATCTGTGGATCCCATTAATATGTAATGTGAATTGTGCAGTCATAATTATATAAATATAACTGCACTTCAGCTATAAAAATTATCAAATTCTCTAGCATATAGAAGATATATAAGAGAAGGTGATACTTGAGAATTGAGGCAGAAGGATTGCAAGTTCAAGGCCAGCCTGGGCAACTTAGCAAAACTGTCTCAAATAAAATTTTTTAAAATGGAGTTGGGATGTAGTCCAACTGTAGAGTCCTTGCCTATGTTCTGGGTTAAATTCCCAGTACCCCAAAAAAGAGGAGGTAATACCTATCTTATCCATAGAGTCCTTTCTACTCAGGGTAACTTACAGACATTTTAAATAATTTTCTGCAGTTTATTTACCATGGGAATACTGAATTGGTCAGTCTCTTAGCAATCAGCAATGCCTCTGTAATGTGTTCCTGTTGCAGTTTTACTACACAGCATCGTTAGCACTGAGTCTTTCTCTCTCTAAATATATATATTTGGTACCAGGACTCTATCAAACCCAATGGTGCTTAACCACTGAGCCACATCCCCAGTATAAAAAGGATTTTTTATATTGTATTTAGAGACAAAGTCTTGCCCAGGTGCTCAGGGACTCACTAAGTTGCTGAAGCTGGCTTTAAACTCATGATCCTTCTGCCTCACCCTCCCAAGCCATTGGGATTACATCCATGCACCACCACATCTGGCTGAATGCTATATTTTAGTGATATTTTCAAGGTATAATTGTTGAAAACTTCTTTAGTTAGTGAAATTATCAAGTCTTTTAAAACAGTAGATGGTCTGAATTACTAAACATGCAAATCATAATGCACTGCCTCATGAACTTTTGGTTAATAATCCCATTAGTTCTATCACCTAATAAAGTTCTAACAGTCTGTTATGTCATGCATTACTCAGGTTGTTGTGGTGATGCTGGTGTAAACAAATCTACTACAACACCATCTATAGAAAAGTGTTTTTGTGTATTTACTACAATATACTTATCATTATTTTAAGCTATACTCCTAGCTATAAGAAAAAAGTTTATTATAAATCAATATGCTGTTTGACATGGGCAGTGCCTTCACACAATCTCTTGTTTACTACACCCCTTGATTGCATTGTTTTCTCTTGTGATTGATTTAATCTCCAGTTTGTATAAGAGCAATACTGGTGCTCAAATACCAATGAAATTGCCTTACAATGCATTTCTCAGAATGCATTCCTGTCTTTAAATGACACATAACTGTATTCGAAGTTCTAATCTTCAAATCATTTAAAAACTCACTTTCTGTGAAAGATGAAAGGAAGTAGTTCTCACTTTTGTAGCAGAAAAAGTTCTTCTCTTTTATAACAAAATGCATGTAGCATGCATTTTTAAAACATTGCCAGTAGAGAACCTTTTCATTTCACTACATTGTTTCAAAAAATTACACAAATGATGCCAACCAGGGCACTTGAGGCTGAGAATCAAAAGGGTAGTTGGAATGGGTGGCATTAGTCACTACTGTGGTGGCTTAGATCAAGTGGACATCAAATCTTAATAGTGATGATGATCAATGAACAATATTCTCTTCAGCTTCATTCATTTACTTGCCATACAGGTAGGTTCTCCCTGGGAACACAGCATTTGAGTTCCAAACATCAACAGGACATGAGCTCCACATACTGAGCTCACTAAGATAAGGAGCAAAATTATATACATGACCATGTGATAAATGCTATGCCAGCATCATATAAAAAGTGTCAGAAAAACCACAGAGGAGGGCAACTAACTGCTTTTGGAGGGGTGGTATTAGTTTTCTCTCATTGATGTAACAATTAAACATAAACAAAAAGACTGATTTTATTGTTTCCTTAGATTATCAAGCATGCTTACTTGAGTTCTATATCTCAAATCCCTTGAGCTTTCTATGCAACTTGTAGTTTATACCTTGTAAATGAGGAAAGGAATGCAATAGATTCTCTCCATTTAAATACAGGAAAGAAGCAGCAGCCTCCCTCTCCTTTTCCACAAAGAAAGAAAGAATACAGAAGGGAGATGATCTGGGGTTCTGACTTCAACCTTTTGGAATATCTATAAAATTTTCCCAGAAGCCAGATGAGATGAAAGAGTGAACTATTAGAGGAGTGACATCAGCACGATGATGACCAAGTAAAAGCTCCTAGCATCCTTGTCCCCCAGATCCCACATGCAAAGAATCAAAAATTACATTTCAACCATAGCAATTCAATGAGAGTTTGAATCAGCTTGGAACTGGGGATTCTTCCATGTAGGAAAAATGCCAGCTAAATAACCCCAACAAGCCACATCACCACCACAGAGATCTACAGTCTCCACTGCTGGAGATTCCTGTAGGCCCACAGACCCTGAGCCAAGCTGAAGGTGCTCTCCAGATTCCACACACTGAGCTAACCCCAGAGCTTCCTATGGCCTGTGCTGATGTACTGTACCATCTTGGCCCAGGAGTCGCTGCTGAAGTATGCCCTTCTCCAGGGGTAAATGGACATTCCATACATCCTTCTGACCCTGTGGTTTTGCTGTGATTCCAGTATGCCATCCTGGTAATGTGAAATCCCTAAGCCAAATGCCCTGCCCCTAGGATCAAGCTACTTCATTCCAAGCAGCTCTACTCCCCCAAGTTTAGGTGCTGGAGCATCTCCTTAGGGTCAAGCCGAGGTGGTACCACATCCCCCTAGGACCCCTATAAACCAGAGCAGTTATATTTCCCAGCTCAAAAGATGGCATGGCACCTTCCCCCAGGGATATGGAGTCTCTACTCACCTATGTAGTCACATTTTCCAGGACTAAGCAAAACTGGCACCTTGCATCCTATGGAATCAGTGACTTAGCAGAGCTGGGCCATCCTGCCCTCCAGGATAAATAGCCATATAATGCATTGACTATGCAGAATAAAATTAGCTGCCCCCTCCCACCGCAATCTGAGCTACTGAGAAGTTCTGCCTCTCCAGGAAGTTCAGTCATGATTATGCCACTCCCTGCCCCCTGGGGCCCAATCCACACTGATCCCTTGCCATTTCTGGAAGCTCATTGCTGCTACATCCAGACCTCATAGAGCTGGACTACTGCCATGTTCCACCATTCCAGGGTCCAAAGCCACCATTGATTATACGTCATTCTCTGGCACCTGAGTTTCTTCTGTACCCTGTTGGTTCTAGGTCCCAAACTGTATCTGTACATACTTCTTGGGGTTCAAGCCTCCAGAATAGCCCTTCTTCCTCTACCTGTGATAGGACTTTGCCTTGCCCATCAGTGTCAGAACCCCTACATCCCAGCCTCTGTGGCCCACGTTGTTGAAGTATACCTCAGAACAGGCTTGGGCTTAGTGGGAGAATTGTATACACTTGTATCTCAGAAAATGAATCTGTCTCAAAATCCAGACGCTGTAGTAGTTTCATAAGACCTTGAACTCCAGAATATGGCTCCACAGATTCTCCAAGTACCTGAACTCCATCCCAGTGTTGCTATGTCTGGCTTATTGGCTACGCCCTACCCCCAAACAAGAAAGAAGCCCTTAGCTATGACTCCCCACTATGGAAAAGATTGAAAAGGAGGATTCTAAAGCTCTTTCCCTCACAACCTATGCAGCCACCATCATTGCCACAAACTGCTGTAGTCTAAATCACGGAAATGCCCGCAGTCATCATTGACATCAATCACAACTGAAGAAGCTGCTTGGAGACTACCCTGCTGAGGCCACACAAAACCAGAACTACTGTACCCTGTCCAGTCAGCACCCTCAAGCCCACCTGCACCTGAATATCTCCTGTGAAAGTCACTCTGAGAAGTCTTGACAAGATGACCACATACCAGATGCACAGAATTCAATGCAGGACCAGAGGATGTGTGGAAAAAACAGGAAACATCACATCGCCCTGGAAACACAAAAATTCATCAGGAATTGAGTAGAAGAAATGGACATTTATAAATTTTCTAGAAATTATATCAAAATCATGATCTTACAAAAACTCAGCCATATACTGAAGAATACAAATGATAATTTCATGAAACAAGGAAACTTTTGTCATCCAAATGAGAAATTTGACACAAATATATATCATAAAAATGAACTAAACAAAAATTTTGGAGCTGAAGAATTTGATCTATGAGAAAACAAATACAAGGAACAACTTCAGCTGCAAAATAGATTAAGCAGAAGAAAATATCTGTAAACTTGAAAATAGGTCTTTAGGTCTTTGGAAATGACTCAAAGGAGAAAAAAAGAATGAAGACAATCTATGGGTCTTCTTGGGCACAATTAAGTGAACAAATGCTCATATTATGAGAGTTGTAAAAGGAAAAGACAATTAAAAAGATATAAAGCCTATTTAATGAAATAATTTCTCAAAACTTCCCAAATTTGGGGAGAGATATGGACATTCAAAGGTTCCCCAACAGATACAAGCCAAAGGGGTCATCTCCCAGGCCTAGGGAAATCAAACTGTCAAAACTCAAAACCAAATAATTTTTAATACAACATGAGAAAAGCAGCAACTTGCAAATAAGGAAGCCATCATTAGACCATCAGCAGATTTCTCAGCAGAAAACTTGCAGGCCCAGGGAGAATGGAATTATATATTTGAAGCACCATAGACCAACTTCCAGCCAAGAATACTGAGCTCCAAAATGAAAAAGAATTAAAGTCTTTCCCAGATTAGAAAAATCTGAAGAAATCCATCCCCAGTAAAATGACCTTACAAGAATTGCTCAAGGGAGTTCTTCAAGTGGAAGCAAAAGTACTGCCATAAAAGCATAAAAATAAAAATTCACTGGTAGAGATAAATACATAGTCAAATTCAAAATACTTTCCACTGTAATGGTGGCATAAATCATATGTATCTCTATTATGAACGTTAAATCAAAATGGTCAAAAACAACAGGTAAATAAGTTGTAAGAAATATAAAATATTAAAAGTTATAAATTCTAATGTCAAAAACATAAATTGTATGTGCATAAAATTCTTGAGTTTTTATATATAGCAGAAATTAACTTGCCATCAGCTTAAAATAGCAGACTATAGATGTAAAATTTTTTAGGTATCATGGTAACTATAAGACAAAAATGATAGCATAAATACAAAAGATAAAAAGAAAGGAATCAAAACTTATGACATAGAAAATTATTAAATCACAAAGAGGGAAAAAAGGAGCTACAAAACAACCAGAAAACAAAAATAAATGGCTGTAGTAAGTTCTTATTTATCAATAATAACCTTAAATGTAAATATTCAGAATGTAAAAGACATAGAATGACTAAATGAATAAATAAACAAAATCCAACTCTATGCTGCTTATAGTAGATCTAATTGAGCTTAAGGACACAAAAACTGAAAGTAAAGGGATGGAAGAAATATTTCATGCAAATAAGAACTATAAGAGAGTTCTGATATAAGTTATATCTATGTATATCTGATAACTTTAAGTCAAGAACAGTCATAAAACACAAAGGGAGATCCAAGATGGCGGGCTAGCGGGAGGCTGCATTCCTTATGGCTGGGATTCAAGCAATGGGAATACTGCTTCTCAGAAAGTTCTTAGAGGACCTCTAATAGGCGCTCCCACACAGGAATCCCAGCCACCATGTCTGCACGGGTCCCCAGGCCTCAATATCTGCACAGGATCCCAGCCACTCACCCACTCAGGACTCCAGGCCCACCACTCCCATGTGGACCCCCTTCTATGATCATGGGTTCCCCTAGTTGCCTCCATCTTGGGACCACAGCAACCAGTGCCATAGTCAACTGCACCTGGGGAATAGTCTTCCGTACCTGGGGACACTGGACAGGGTCTGGTGCAGTGTTGTGACACCAGCCAACACCATAGAGCTGCATCTCCAAACACACCACCTAACACCATCTTCCATCCAACCTGACACCCCACCTCTGAAATTAACCAACTTCATCTTGGGACATGTTAGTTATTCTTGCTACCAACATCACCCTTTAGTTGGAGCATCTCCCAGCTTGGAATGCTGGCTGGGGCCCAAGAGAGATATCAAGGTACCTTTAGCTCCAAACTTCCCCCTTTCCCCCACAACTACTAACCCAGCTACACCACCAGTCTACACCTCAAAAAGCCTGGCCCCAAACTGCCCAATACAAAACAGCTCTCCACAGAAAGTGCACAGTCCACAGAGCACAGCACAGACCTCCACAGAGAGATGTTCCTGACTGGGACATAGAAATGGAGGGGGCGAGTGAGATACAATTTAGAAACTAAATTAGAAACCAGAAATTGTGAGGTCTACAGGAGATACAAGGAGATAAGACCAGGTGCCCACATCACACCAGCAAAGGAGATTCTTGGGGTGCAGTCTCACAACGGGGACCAGCAAGTGCTATATCTCACCTCCAGGTGCTCTGTACCCAAGGCCAACCCTCTGACCCTAATAACCTCCACCATTCTAAGGGTGGAGATACCAGCAAGCAATAGATCACCCTACCTATTGGATGAGAAGGGAAGCAAGAAAGATACTAAATTCCAACAGATATAATCCTTTAATTTTCCTTTGAGATTTTTTTCTTCTCTCTCTTAAACTTTTTCTTTTCTCTCTCTTCTCCCACTTGCACATCCCCAACATTTGTGAAACCAAGTACTTTTCATGAGTTAGGCTACTGAGGACTGGGATGTTTGAATAGTATATTATATATTTTGTCTTCATTATCTGAGTTTATTTGTATATTGTGTTGTATATTCTTTTATCTTCTATTTTTACATTTTTTCTTTTCTTAATATTTATGTATGTTTGTGTTTTTTTGTACTCAGTACTGTCTTCCCACTTACTTGTTTTCCCAAAATCACTTTCTCTTTCTTCTCCTGCTACTAACCAATTACTTTAGATTCCTCTTTCAAGCTTCCTAAGATCTAATAACTCTATATCCTTACCTCCTACCCCTTTAACATCTCATCCCACACCCCATCCCTGGTTCTCTCTTTGTCCACCATCAGAAACTGTAGACCCTTTTGCAAACCTACTGTTTATATTGTAGATAATAATTAAACTTGCCATTTCTGTATATTGTGACAAAACCGTAAACAATTAATACGAGCTATATGATTTAAGGCTGTATATTATTTATATTGGGATCTGTTAAATATTGATCTCCCCCTTAAAGGAGAGTTATTGGAACCCTGCAAGGACACTATAAGTCTATAGAATAAAAACTGTAATGCCTTGGATCCACAGTGCTATAAGGGAAGATACATGAATAACACGCAAAAACAAGGGAGAAAGTGCCTCAAACAGACCAAGATACTACCTTATTAGAAGCCATGGCCAGCACAACAGAAGAAATTCCAGAGAAAGAGTTCAGAATGTACATAATTAAAATGTTCTGTGAATTAATGGATAACATAAGACAGCAAATACAGGCAACAAAAGATCATTTCAATAAACAGCTACATAAGCAAATACAGGAAACAAAAGATTGCTTCACTGAGGATATGGAGTTTCTGGAAAAACAAAAAACAACAAAAAAACAGAAATCCTTGAAATGAAGGAAACAATAAACCCAATTAAAAACTCAACAGAAAGCACCACCAACAGATGAGATCTCTTAGAAGACAGAACCTCAGACAATGAAGAAAAAAATATATAATCTTGAAAATAAAGGTGACCACACAGTGAAGATGGTAAGAAACCATGAGCAGAACATTCAAGAACCATGGGATAACATGAAAAGACAAAATTTAAGAATTACTGGAATAGAGGAAGGAACAGAATTACAAACCAAAGGAATGAACCTTTGAGATTTTTTCAAAGGTTTTTCTATTCAATAAAAATAATAGCAGAAGATTTTCCGAACATGAAGAATGAATTGGAAAATAAAATACAAGAGGCTTACAGAACACTGAATGTACAAAATCACAAAAGATCTACACCAAGGCACATTATAATGAAAATGCCTAGCATACAGAATAAGGAGAGCATTTTAAAAATCACAAAAGAAAGAAAATATATTACATATAGGGAGAAACCAATTAGGATCACTGCAGATTTCTCAACCCAGGCCCCCAAAGATAGAAGAGCCTGAAACAACATATACCAAGTTCAGAAAGAAAATGTATGTCAACTAAGAATCTTATATCTAGCAAAATTAAGCTTCATATTTGATGAGGAAATAAAAACCTTTCATAATAAACAAAAGTTAAAAGAATTTACAACTAGAAAGCCTGCACTACAGAACATCACTGGCAAATATTCCATGAGGAGGAAATGAAAACCAACAATGAAAATCAACAAAGGGAGGTATTACACTAAAGGAAAAATCAACAAAAGGATAAACCAAATTATGTTAAAAAACAAAAATAAACAAAAATGACTGGGAATACAAATCATGTCTCAATAAATCCTTGAATGTTAATGGCCTAAATTCATCAATCAAAAGACATAGACTGGCAGATTGGAATTTTTTTTAAAAAGACCCAACAATATGCTACCTTCAAGAGACTCATCTCACAGGAAAAGACATTCACAGACTGAAGGTGAAAGGTTGGAAAAAAACATACCCCTAACATGGACTGCATAAGCAAGCAGAGGTTTCCATCCTTATGTTAAATAAAGTATATTTCAAGACAAAATTATTCAAAAGGGAAAAAAGATATTTCATATTGCTTAAGGGAACTATATATTAAAAAGTCATAACAATTATATATGCCCAAACAATGGAGAATCTACATTCATCAAACAAACTCTTCTCAGTTTCAAAAGCACAACATAATAACACTGGGCGACTTTAACACACCTTTTTCACCACTGGATAGAGCTTCCAAACAAAAGCTAAACAAAGAAACTATAACACAATAATACAATCAATAACTTAGACTTAACAGATATATATAGAATATTTCATTCTTCAATGAGTAAATTCACTTTCTTCTCAGTAGTACATGAATACTTCTTTAAAAAAAACATATCTTATGCCACAAAGCAACTCTTAGAAAATACAAAAATGTAGAGATACTACCCTGCATTCTATCAGATCATAATGGAATGAAATTAGAAATCAATGATAAAATAAAAAATAGAAGCTATTCAAACACCTGGAGACTAAAAAATATGCTATTGAATAAACAATGGATTGAAGAAGACATCAAAGGGAAGATTAAAAAAAATTCTTAGAGGTAAATGAGAACACTGATATAACATATCAAAATCTCTGAGACACTGTGAAGACAGTACTAAGAGGAAAGTTCATTGCATGGAGTTCATTCCTTAAAAGAAAAAAAAGTCAACAAATAAATGACCTAACATTACATCTCACAACCCTAGAAAAACAATAACAAATCAACACCAAAAGCAGTAGAAGACAGGAAATAATTAAAATCAGAGTTGAAATCAATGAAATTGAAACAATTGACAAAATCAACAAACCAAAAAGTTGGTTCTTTGAAAATATAAATAAATTTGATAAACTCTTAGCCATGCTAATGAAGAGAAGGAGAAATAAAACTCAAATTATTAACATGCATGATGAAAAAAAGAAATATCACAATGGACACTACAGAAATAAAGAAAATAATTAGAAATTATATTGAAAATCTGTATTCCAATAAAACAGAAAATATCAAAGACATCAAAAAATTTTTAAAGTCATTTGATTTCCCCAAACTGAATCAGGCCAATATACACAAGTTAAAAAATTTCAAACAATGAAATAGAAGATGCCATCCAGAAACCTACCAACCAAGAAAAACCCAGGGCCAGACAGATTCACAGCTGAGTTCTACAAGACCTTCAAAGAAGAACTAATACCAGTACTCCTCAAATTATTCCATGAAATAGAAAAAGAGGGAACACATCCTAACTCATTCCATGAGGCCAATATTACTGTGATTCCAAAACCAAACAAATACACATCAAAGAAAGAAAATGTCAGACCAATATCTCTAATGAACATAAATGCAAAAATTCTCAATAAAATTCTGGTAAATTGAATACAAGAACATATTTAAAAGACAGTGCACCATGATCAAGTGGGAACACCCCAGGGATGCAAGGCTGGTTCACCATATGGAAATCAATAGACTTAAAGATAAGAATCATATGATCATCTCTATAGATGCAGAAAAAGCATTCAACAAAATACGGCACTTTTCAATGTTCAAAACACCAGAAAAACTATGGCTAATAGGAATGTATCTCAAACTTGTAAAAGAGACCTATGCTAAGCCCAAGGCCAACATCATTCTAAATGGAGAAAAATTGAAGGCATTCTTGTTCCCATTCTGGAACAAGACAGAAATGCCCCTTTTTGCCACTTCTATTTAAGGTAATCTTTGAAACTGTAATCAGAGCAATTAAATAGATGAAAGAAGTTAAAGGGATATGGATAGGAAAAGAAGAACTCAACCTATCACTATTTTCAATGACATGATTCTATAATTAGAGGATCCAAAAATTTTCACCAGAAAACTTTTAGAACTAATAAATGAATTCAGGAAAGTAGCAAGATATGAAATCAACACTCATAAATCAAACTTGTAAAACTTAATGCAATTCCAATTAACATCCCAATGACATTCCTCCTAGAAATACAAAAAGCAATCATGAAATTCATCTGGGAAAATAAGAGATCCAGAATAACTAAAACAATCCATAGTAAGAAGAGTGAAGCTGAGGAAGGAGGGTTGATAGTTCAAAACCAGCCTCAGCAATTTAGTGAAGTTCTCTAAGCAACTTGGTGACACCCTGTCTCTAAATAAAACATAAAAAAGAGCTGGGGATGTGGCTTAGTGGTTAAACATTCCTGGATTCAATGCCTGATACCAAAAAAAAGGAAACTACCTAAATACCCATCAACAGATGAATGACTGAAATGACTGAAGTGTCCATCATATCAGCCTTAGAATGGGAAGAAATCCTGTCATGTATAACAACATGAATGAGGACAACATGCTAAGTGAAATAAGCCAGGGACAGAAAGACAAATACTGCATGATCTCACCTGTATGTGGAGTGTTAAAAAGTTGAACTCATAGAAGTAAAAAGATTATGGTTAGTCACCAGAGGCCACAGAAAGAGGATTAATGGGTAAACGAAACATTTTGATCAAGTGATGCAGTTTCAGTTAGTAGAAATAATCTTTAGTGATCAACTGCACAGATTTATGACTATAATAAACAATAATGCATTGCATATTTCAAAATTGTTAAAGAATAGTTTTTAAATGTTATCACTGCAAAAATGATAACCATGTTAAGTTACGGATTTGTTTATTAGTCTGATTTAATCATTATGTATTTTAAACACATAACAAAAAATTCACATTTTATTCCATCAATATATACAATTATTATTTGTCATTTAAAAGTCAAATTTTAAAAATCAATTGACTAGGAATCCAGCCCAGCAAATAGACTGCCAATCTATGAGAAACTCAAAAAGCATATGGAGAAGGGAACGAAATTATATTTTCCTAAACATGGCTGTATAACCAACGTGATTCTGCTACCTGTACATTAGGGAAAATGAGAAATTATACCCCATTTGATTCAAATGTTAAGATCATTGTATTGTCATGAGCAACTAATAAAAAAAAGAAATCATACTTTCCTGATCTACTGCAAGATTCAACAGATTAACAAGAGAAAAGCATCATGGATTCATCGAATTTAATCAAATTTTTATGTAATTATTTTCAATAATAAAGACCCAGAAATCCAGGGAAAACTGTACTGGATTTGATGAATGAAGTGGGTAATTATGGAGAGTATGGGAAGCCGTTCTTGCACTTGATTGGGCACCTCCCTGACTGGGTGTGAGGCGTTCTGGCCAGCTGTGTCAGAGCCTATCCCCACCCTTTTTAGGTTCGAGAGCCCGTCAGTGTGGGGGCATGACTGACATTGACCCTGAGACCAATCAACGACCCTGACCTTGGAATGCTGTCCCCCTCGACCTTCATTGGATGGAATTTCTGCCTGAATTTCTTGTTCCCCAATAAAAGGCCACTCCCTGGCGTACTCTCTCTCTCTCCTGCTGGTCTCTTGTGTAAACCTCGCTACCCCACCGGGTGGCTCAAGGCAGGAGCCAGAGGGGACCATCTCTGACCTGATCAAAGAAAAAGGTAAATTGAGTTTTATGTGTCTTTATTTTGATCTCACTAGTTAACTTCTATGCTTAGAACCTCTAGTATGAAACTAGCATGCTGGTCGGTGGCAGAGGAGAGAAATACACTGGACAAAAGGGGAATATGTTAGCTATCTGTCACTGTGACAAAGATACTTGAGGAAAGCAATTTTGTTTATTTATTTGGTGTTGGGGATCTAATGCAGGAGCACTTTATCACTGAGCCACATCCCCAGTCCTTTTTTAATTTTTGTTTGAGACAGGGTTTCACTGAGTTGCTAAGCGTCTCACTAAGGCTGGTCTTGAACTCGCATACCGTCTATCTCAGCCTCCTGAGTTGCTGGGATTACATTACAGGTCTGCAACACCACACCTGGTGGGAAAAGCAATTTAAAGGAGGAAAGATTTATTTCAGCTCCTGGTTTCAGGAGTTTCAGTCCATAGTTGGCCAGCTCCATTGGTGGGAACCGAGGAGAGGCAGACCATCATGGCAGAAGAAAGTGGCTCACCTCACCAGAGCCAGGAGGGGAGGGGGGCGCTATGGACAAGATACACTCTACAAGGACATGCCATTGGGACTGCCTCCTCCAGGTAGGCACCTCCTCTAAAGTCTTCACCAACTCCATCAGTGCCACCAGTTGGGGACCAAACCTTCAACACATAAGCCTTTGTGAAATATTCTAGATCAAACTGTAGCCATGGGTATAACCTAATGGTAATACATAGATTGGAACTTAGCCAAGTCTGTTTGTTCACATTCTTGGCTTCTCTACTTGCTTCCTTTCTTGTTGGTGTAGAGCAGGAGACTTGTCACCCCCTAGGGTCTTATGTTCTATTGCCATAGGAGGTAGATGCCGCAGTCTGGCTGGGCACAAGATCATGAGCCACTCAAACAGGAACAAACTTTATTTTTGAAACTCCCGCCAATGCCCTGTATGCTCCCGGGAAATATGCCGACCCACACACGCGGCATTCTCCAGGACCACACTACCCCAACAAGAAATCCCTTCTCCGGAATTCCCTCCTACCACACTTTCCCAACCAATGGGAACTCTTTGGGAGTCCCACTAGAGCTCCAAAGTAGTTGGCCGAGGTGGACAGCAGGTGTCTAATATCCATTTGAATGCAGATCTTAACATAATCATATCAACTCAATGGCTTGCTGGCATCACCTTACAACCAAAAATGCCACGCATCATTTTTACTTGGCTATGGCTCTCAGCAGGTAGATCAGAGAGTGAGCTTTTTGGATTTTATGGCTCGCATTTCTGAGCCCTCACACACACCACAGTATTCCTTATATCCCTGCTAACTTTAGGTACCTCAAAGGCCCAAACCTCATTTCTGCTCACTTGCCTCAATCCACTTATACACATTCCTATCAATCCTGGATCTTGCAGCCTATTATTATTATCCAAATCCCTTATATCCCCCTCCTAGTCTCCCCACAATGTTCTCCTAAACTTATTTTTTCAAATTCAACCTGTGCTGACTTCTGAGGACATTACTTCCCCCCAAGCTATTTTTTTTTCTGCCTTATCCCACATGGTGCTGGGCTTTTGGGTTTTCAGCGCCACATACAGATCATTCTATTCTTTATTCCCTTAAAAGAAAATGCCACCTCCTTTAAGCCTTTTGTCATTGAGTTCCACCACCCAATCCTCCACATTTCCAGTTATTTATTGAAGAAGTGACCATTCTATCTGTACTTCAATTATCAATCCATAGTCCCACTCCCTAGAAAACTATTAAGCATCACACCTGTACCACGCCACCCTTCTGACAGAACTAATAACCTTACTTTTATCTCACAAGAAAATAGAAACAAACAGGAGGAATATTCATCGTTTGCCTATTATAAAATCTACAAACCTCACGAACCTGTGTGCTCTATCTTTCTTTCTGCCACAGTACGCTCATTACATAGGATCCAATCTAAGGTCAACACCTAGGCTATGCCCATCTCCTCTCACCTACCCGTGATGTCACTTTTGGAACTAAACTTTCTTTCTAAAAATATCATTTTCCCTCCCTTGAGCAATCAGATCAACTGGCATGCTCAACGTCTTCCTTCATGAACAATCAAAAAGTTCTCTTTGCCCTATCATTACCTTTGACCCATTTAAAATAAAACTCATAGAAATAGATATTTGTATGTGTCTTCTCCAGTATTTCAGCTTACTTTTCCTCCCCAAACCACCCCAGTCATGCTTTGTGACCATCACTCCCAGCCAAATCATTATAAGGTCACCAGAGACCTCCATGTTGCCAGATTCCAAGTTTCAATCAGTATTTTACTCAGCTGCTCAACAATGTTTGATAGTTCATCATGCCCTCCTAGAAATATTTTCTTTGCTGGACTTCCCAGATGGCACACAGGCATCCCACCCCAATAGCTGCAACTTCTTTGTCTCTTTTTCTGATTTCCATTTTTTCCTTAAACTGTTAATGTTGAAGTTCTCAGGGTTCTACTCTGAGCTTTTTCTTCATCTCACTAATTCCTCCCTTGATTTCACTCAATGGCTCAAGTTTTATATGCCATGCGGATGACTCCCAAGTATTTAATCTCTAGCTCTGACCTCTTGCCCAATCTCCAGGTTTTTCCATGTGTATCCTGTGAACCTAGAACATGGCCTTCAAGTATTGGCTTCTCAAGAGATATCTTTAGGTATAAATAAATAACTATCACTAAAATCATTCAAAGTATAATTTCAATCCTTGATAATTTTTTGTTATATGTCAATCTGAAGTTTTCGTATTTATCCTTACTATTGAGAATTTAGTTAGTTTCTAAATTTTGCACAACACAAAATAGTATATTCCAATTCTTTTCACCAGCCAGGTGGCCTTGGATTATTGTGTCACTTTTTTTTTTCTATTGTTACTTCATCTTTTTTTAATATTCTTGCTTTATACAAATGATGAAGAGAATAACACCTCCCTCATATGGGAGTGATGCAGAATAAATGAGGTAATATAAAGTACTTGTTTTATGCCTGACATTATGCTATGTGCACAATTCATGTAGTTATTGATATGTCTGTGCACAAATCTTGAACACATACCAAGGTGTTCAAATCATACCTTCATATGAATTCCTAGAACTCTACACTAACAAAGCATATGGACATTTTTCCTGCTCTCAGCACATGCTGTTGTATGACTTTTCAGAAAAATTATACCTGTTCGTACTTGCACCAGCATCTTATGAAACTATCTTCCGCATGATACAATCACAAAATTTAGCTGGCAACATTTATCAAGGATATAACATATACGAACCTTTTATCAGATGCCATCCTGGTTATGATGCCAACTTGTCTTATTACTTTATTGACTTTTGACTTAGTTTCTCCGTCTGTGAAATGGAGATAAATTTGTGGGTAAGGAAGAGGACATATAATTGGACTAATCTATAAGCCTAGTGATATTTTGAAAAGATAGAATGCTACAGGGCCATGTGATTTTACCACACAGTATATTCAGAATATCCCAATCAAAATCAGTATGCATTGAAAGAGAGTTGTGAACACAATTTAGCTGATAAAGGCTGTCAGGAAGGCATGCTTGTTTCTTTTTGGAGCAGCTGGCTTGTCTGAATTGCTTAAGCCGTACAGTAGCCTTGCAATTATGATGTGTATATCTGTGAGCTTTATTCTTACAAAATCATCTCTATGCTGATCTGCTTAGTCATTAGGTTTTATGGTGGAAGTTGAATGCTTAATGAAATTGCAGATTTCAACTGTTTTATGGCCTCTAAGAAAATCTCATTTACCACAGAGTAGCTATGAAAAGATGTGAATGACAGATGAAAGTGTGTAGCATTATTATAAATGGAAGAAGGAAATTGGTTCCAAGGATACACAGAGAAACAAAGGCAAAATCATTTTGCACCATTTCCTCTACCACTCGATCACTTCCTCCACTCTTTAATCTGGATGCTAATTTATTCATTCAAGCGTCCATGCAATATTCATTTATTCAACATCAACCTGAAGTCACCAGGACATCACCTATTTTTTACAAAGGTGTAATATAGATAAGAAAACCAATAGGATGTCAACAAGACAAAGCAGCAGTAACTACGTTACTTGTACCAGTACTTTCTTTGGAGGTTTTGTAAAAGAATAGTGATTTCTCACTGGATTCACAACCATGTCTTGCACCAATTAAACTGAGTGGCTTCCAAATAGGTTAGAGCAACAAATGGATCAATAGCCTGAAAAAACAGATGCCTTTGACCAATTTATATCGTTTGAACATTAATTTTTAAATTTCTTCTGCATGTGATATGTTTGTGTATCTATCAGTCACTCTGTGTCTATTGTAAAATGAAAAGACAGAAAATCTGAAACTGACAGATTGTTATTGTCCACTACCCCAAATTAATAAGCGGTAAAATTAAGTAGAGTGCTTATGAGCATGAGTAAAGTCAGGGTTAAAACTCAGAATGTACAAACATTCCCTAAGTTCACATTTGGTCAGACTGAATATTATTTTGCTTTTGCTTTTTCCTGTAAATTTACTTGGTTTTAGGAACACGATGGACCATGGGCATGTTATCATGTTGATTTCAACAAATCCTGCAAAAAAGTACCTTTGGAGAAGGAACAAAATATAGTAAGGACAACAAAGTATAGTCGGCTCATGAAACAACTCCATGTCCATGTGGATTAGCACATTAATATCAAACCTACTTTAGTCGGCAGTTTCTTACCAACCATTCTGGTGAAATAAATGTCAGCAACGTGAAGATGCTGGGGGCTTGCCCCTCCAAACAAGCTCTGCTTTCCACCTTTTCTTCACATCACCTTGATCCCTGGGAATGGGCTTTGGCCTGGTCAATGAACCACCTTGCTCTCTGGCTTCTGATTGGTATCAGTCAATGATGGGCAGCTGGGCAAGGGTGAGGTTGGGGTATTCATTTCCCTCTATCTGTCTCCAGGGTGAACCTGGACTGACTGCATTCCTCTACTAAACTCCACTGCTCTGGAGGTAGGGCCAGGGCTGGTACTTGCTGGGAGCCATCAGCCAAGTAGGTATGACAATTTCCTTGCCAGCTACTCCCATGCTGTCTAGTGGAAGGACTCCTGAAAGGTGACCTTGCTCAAGGACCAGGGCAGATCGGTGTTTAGGGTGTCCCTGATTTAGCATAATAGGAGATTAGGGTGTTCCCCCTTTAGAATAGGGCATATCCTGCTGCCTGAGTTCCTCTTGAGTTCTTAGGGTCAGACAATATATTTGGGAGACAGAAGCCCATGAGTAGTGGATTTGGGCAGAGAACGTGGATTTCCCCAGAACGTGTTTGTAGAAGGCCGGTGTGAGATCGGGAATAAAGAATTGCGGTTTGAAACTACAAGCTGTGTGATGGCTCGTGATTTGTGCCCAGCCAGAGACTGCGGCAGATACTAGCTCAGGAAACTTGCCCTTGCCTTGCCTGCTCAGGCCTAGGCTGGTAGTACCTCCAGCAAACAGCTGTATCCTCTGTAGGTTCCTTATCCCAGCACTAATATTTTTTTAAAGTCCTTCATTAAACTCTTCTCAGATTCTATTTGAGTGTTTGAACCACTTCCTGCCAAAGTCCCAGCTGATGCAATTGTTCTCCCAGGCTACTTGTTTAGAAACCCCAGCATAAACTGCAACTTGCTTTCCTCTTTGTATCCCACATATAATTAGTTTCCAAGCTCTGTTTTCTGTAACCTTCCATGGCTTTAAGTACATTCTCTACTTCTCATATTTACTAGTGCAGTTCTAGTTCACACAAACCTTGATGGTACATGATATTACACACCTGAAAGCACCATAGGAATTATGAATATCATTCCAATATTATTTGCAGTCACTTTTACTGTATTATAATTGCCATGGCTCCTAAACTCGTCTTTTTCTTTTCTACCTTCTCCAGTGTATGTGTACAGAGCTAATCATTCTTTCTAAAACTTGAGTGTAAGCACATCACTTCCCTGTTATAAAGGCTTCCTTGGCTTCCTAGATCTTTAGTATCACCCTAAGATCCTTGGCATCCATTCAAGACCCCATCAGCTTGGCTCTGGTCTATGTCTCTCTTATTTTCTGCTTTGTTCTACCCATGAGCTTTAAGCTACTTTGTACCTCTTTTTGTCCTCCAAAAATTGGCCTGAATTTTTCCATCATTACTACATGATGTTCCCGTGGACTATAGCATCATTTAAAAAGTGATGAAATGCTATTCAGTACTCATGACTTTTCATTTCCAAGGTCGCCTTACCACTATACTTTCCCTGACCCCAAGAGGAAATGAAGTTCTTCTTCTCCTACATGCCCTTAGACCTCCTTCAGGATCCATTGAAGTATCCATGTAGCACAGTGGGTTGTGTTATTTATGTATTAAATAATTAATTTCTCCTGGGCATTTCACACTCCTTGTGAGCTCACTTACTTTTTATTCCTTCGATGTTTAGCAAATATACTGTTTTATGCTTGGTTCATGTATTTGCATGATGACATTTGATTAGAAGGTATTTTTGCCAAATCCATGTATCAAAGAAAGCTATCATGCATAGTTATAAATGTCAACAAAATCGAGTTTCAAAATTATTTTGATAGATAGGATAGTGATAGTGAAACTAGCAGAATGGTTAAAGTTAGGATTCTAAATTTTGCATGCCCTCATGAAGGTCTGGTGAGTTCTAGTTGAGACCAGTTCAAATTTTAACTTTGGATATTTTGGGGAACCACAGAATTAATAAATGTGACCAAAACATAAAAGTGAATTTCTTATTGTGTCCCAATAAATAATAGAAATTTAGATTAAAAGTACTAAGAGTTTTATTTTATTTGCTACAATTCAGACTACATCCCAAGTAAGGTGTTCAGTTGTGCGTGCAGGTTTCAAAGAGGACTTACTGAGAGTCCATTAGTGACAGTCTACAGGGTTAACCAGGATACTTTGCCAAGAAGGAAGATGACTTTAAAAATAAGACAAATCCTCCTCTGAGACTTATTTGTTCCTATGGGCCCAGAGATTCAAAATTACAGCCAATGGATAGAAGTTGCAGATAGATGAAGCTCAGATGAATAGAAGAAGAAAGAGCGTGTTTATAATCAGAACTATTTGTTATGAAATCCTAAGCTCCTTCCATCTAGAATTGTTCAAGTAGAAGCTGAAAAGTCCTCCATCCGAGATAAAGTGGAAGGAATCTTCAGCTCAGCAGGAAAGAAGGGGTAGAACTCTCTTCAAAGTCTCTCCACAAATAATTTGTCACAAACAAAACATTCATTGTCTCAGTTCCTTTCTGTGAACGTTACCTGGCTTCACATTTTCTGCTCTGTGGGCTATAAACTGGTTCTAGGCCCTCTCACAGTCATACCTACTGGGCAAACGGTTCTCAAGAATTCACAACAGGTACCTTATAAAGTAATAAGGTAAGATCCTTTCATGCCTCAAGAAAATGCCATAGTCTTGGAGTTAGCACTGGTAAAACACAGTAAGTCTTTTGAGGTTTGATGTATATATTTAAACACATACATATACACATGTACATACGTATATATAGTATGTGTGTATATATGTGTGTATATATATATATATAACTATATATATATATATGTGTGTGTGTGTGTGTGATAGACACATATATACATACTACAAAGAGAAATATTGTTTGTAAGTTTAAGAACTTTCTTTCCATCTCAGCTCTCTGAACTCTCTTTTTTTGCATGGGGTCCACATTGTTCATTATTTAATTAATGGATGACTATTGCTATATGAAAGCACCAGGCTAATGAATGGGGTATAAAATATATCGTGTCTGCATTTTTCATTGTGCTCAAAAACAGACAAGAAAGCGGATCATATTAATCGAATATGATAAGCATCAGACAGAAGAGAAAGTGCCTGAGGTTTGGGGGAGCTGAGAGAATTGGGGAAGGGGACACATAACTTGGAATGTAGCCCAGATGTTGTGAACCCCTAGAGGTCAAGGGTCTGGCCTACTGGCCTAGGGGGCCCTCTGAAGTGTGTGGTCTCTGAGCACAGTCACACTTCCTTGCCGTGTACCACCGTCCAATTCAAGTCTAAAGGGAGCTGACTCAGTGAGGGTATGAGAGGAGAAAAATCATTTTGGACGAGGACACTCAAGGGACACATTGCTGCAAATTCCACCAACTGAAACGAATTCTCTCAATTGGAGCCTTGGTGCACCAGAGCTCTGCGCCAGCCAGGAAGTCAGGTGGATCCGCACCGAGGCCAAGTGCGGGCACAGCTGCGCCGGTTTGTGTTGCCTGCGAAGCAGTGACAAAGAAAACACTCTTCTCGACTCCGAAGAATGATCCCTGATTGCTCGGGGAATAGAGATGGAAGAACACGCGGCAGATATTTTAGGTCCAGAGCCTTTGAGGAATGATCTTGAGTGTTCTGGCGGGTTATTCTTGGGGAAATGCTAACCTAGCAATTCGGGTTCTGAAAATGCCTATGGCTTAAGAAGACAGCGAGGCATAAAATCTGGTTCCAAAATTTGGTCATGTGCATCAGCTTTTCAGCTTTTAGACCACTGCCCCACCCCACTTTCTCTCTCTCCACTCCCTTCCCTTACCCTTACTTTCCTAGCATCAAAACTAGGAGAAATGAAAAAACATGGATTAGTTCACCTTATAAGGGTCAATTAAGTGATTCAGGTTTGGTGGAACTTAAACTCATTTCCAGTTGTGCTTTATGCTTTAAGTAGCAACAAATATTCTTCCAAATTCTCTCTGGGGACTATCTGTATCCCCTCAGGGTGTGAAGGACCTGGTCAATATAAGCACCATATCTAGGTCTATAAAGCTGGCATAAGAGATAAATAACCTACTTCTCAGGATTTCCTGGGCCACCCAGGAGAATCTTGTGCTTCAGTTTGAGTGTGAAGTCTGCACACAGTGTTCTTCCTGACAGTGTTGAGCACTGTATGTTTTCCATCAGAGTATTTCCTAATCTGATGTTTGCACACCTCCTTTTCCTAATTGCTCAAAGGTCACTGACAGCCTATGCACATCCTAACTTACATTCACCCTACCTTTAATGGTATTTCTTAGATGAATAGTCATGAATGCATTCAGGGTAATTAAAAAGTTCAAGAGTATTCCATTATCCACTTAGCTCTTCATTCCCTTCTCTTTGTCTGTTTTTCAGTTTGAATATCATTCCCCTAGAGTGTTTTCATAATAGAAAGAAAATAAGGATTGTGATATCTGTTTTCTCTTCATTGGCCCCAAATCTCTCTGCCTCTGTCTTATGCTTTTTGAGGGGTTTTAACCCAGTGCAAGTGTGCTATCACTGAGCTACACTCAAGCCCTGCTGTCTTGTTGCACTTGTGAGCTCTCTCAAGAAGGAAGGGAAAGCGACCTACTTCTTGAGTGTTTACTAAATGGAGCCCATAGGCTGATAGATGTGAACAATAGGAACATGAAGTTAAGGAGATAATTCTAGGTTCTGCATGCTGACCCTCAAAATTCTTTCTTTTAAGAAACAAACTATCAAAAAACCAAATCTACCAAAGGCCATTCTGACCCTGTTCTGACTTAAGTCAATAGAATATATTCCTTGATAGGCTACTTGTTTTCCTTGGGGCTGTTCTCTGTACCAAGGATTTTAGACTCCTCCCTGCCAATAAGAATACAAATTGCCCTTGAAAGAGGATCTTCTTTGACCTTATACAGATGAAAAATTCCAAATCCTGGGAAAACAGGATAATATTGACCATAAAATCTGAAAAGAGCAATTTCCAATTAGAGCCAGTCAGCATGGGCCAAGGAGATGAAGAGTGCCTTTGGATCTTTAGTATATTATTTTAATCTTATAATAATAAAATCTGGCCCCCCACCCCATGATCACTCCCCATGGATTTCACTTGGGTACCTCTGGGTAATATTATGCACAGTTGAGGTTTTAAAAAATTGACGCAGACTGGGGATGTGGCTCAGTGTTAGAGTGCTTGCCTAGCATGCATGAAGTCCTGGGTTCAATCCAGCATTGTGGAAAAAGAAAAAAAAAATGTTAAAAAAACAACACAGTTGTACTTTCAGTTAACTGTTGAGAGATAGTACCTGGATGGAGCTCTTAGAAACTTCCTAAAGACCCCTAATAAAACGGGGGACAAAGGTGGCATGACATTATTCTTTCCTCCTAGAGATGACCCACTCTCTTTCTCTTGAGAGTGCTTCTTTTTCTAATAAACTTCTCTATTCTTTCAGTAGCTTCATGTCTTGCCTAAAATTTTCTTTGACAAGAACACAAGGGCTGAGAAATACAATGTGACTCCCAAATCATAGCTGGTTACAGAGTCAGGTCTTCCATCTCCAAGTATGACAGACACATCCTATGGTGATTTCCAGTGGGTCACTCAGACCCTTGCCAGTAGCTAAAACTAACCTGATCATGACCAACAGGATGAGGCAATAGTGATGAGGTGGCATGGATGTGACTATGTTACTTTACATGGCAAACATAATTAAGGTCCTAGTTAGCTAATTTTGAGGTAATCAAAAGAGAGGTAGACATAGGTAGGCCTGACCTGATTCACAGAACACTTTAAAGGGGGGATTTAGGCCTTCCCTAAGCTGAGAGACTCAAAGCAGCAGAGTTCCTCTCTCCAGGTGGCCCTGAAAAAGCAAGCCACCAAGGGTTCTGCAGCTGCAAGGAAATGAACTCTTCTGACACTCACAGGAAACTAGAAGATGACCCTTGCCTCAGATGGGATTGCAGCCCAGTTCAGAGCCTCAGTTGCAGTTTTGTGAGATGCTGCAGAGGACCCAGCTAAGCCATGGAGACTGTGAGATAATAAACAGGTGTTTGAAGTCTGTTTGCATGTCATGGAAAACTAACGCACTGACATAAACCACAATGCCCTTTACAGATATCCTTTTAACTCCTTTGCAAGTCTCAGTTCTTTTTGCGACAGCCTCTTCCTAACATGATTTTATTTTACAGTTTTGTTGTGATTGTTTTCCTTCCTCCTTCCAAATTACACAGTTGTGCTGCTTTATGATTTAAACACTTGTGCTCACTGAGGGGCTCCCTGACTTACCCTGGTGGGTGGATTCTTCAGGTTCCATGCCCCTTTCTTACTTCCTGAAGGCAGAGCCAGGAACAGGAAGTTAATCTTTGAGAACCCTGAACTCTTTAGCTCTCTCCTGCCTCTGGAGTTATGTGGTTTGGAATCAAAGAGACTTTTCCTTGAAGATTTGAAAAGCCTATCACCAAAATACAGCACATTAGAATATTCCCTATCACTTTATAGGGTTCAACATTTCATAACCCTCAAACACATAATGAGAGCTTCTAAATTGCCTCCTGAGATAGAAAATAAAATATTCAAGTCTTTGATTTACTGATAAGAAACCAAAACCCTTAGGGAATAAAGGTGTGTCCTGAGATAGCACTTTTACTAAGGCCTCTTTATATTCCCTCAAAGATGCTAGCAAATGCCCCTAACTCAGCCCTGGGGGAACAAATGTTTCTCAAGAAGATATGATCCCTTGGAGGAATCTCAAAGGACAAGAGTATTTGAGGCAAAAAGTGGGTAAAAGCCATCAAGGGAGAGGGAATAAAGCTTAAATCATAAAGACAGATAAAAGGGATTATTGGCATCAGGTCAATATTGGCATCAGAATTGCCATTTTAGGTCAAGAGCCATTTTATCCAAAGTTTCCATTCTGAGGCTGTGCTGCTAAATTTCCCCTAAGAACATGTGCCTGCTACACTATCAACCCCACCCCGGCTTAAGCTCCTAAGCAGTTTACGATCAACCTCACCCCAGCTGATGACACAACTCCTAAGCAGCTTATGAAATTCCTCTTTGTGGGCTCTTAAGCGGCTCTGTGAGTGCCAACAAGGTGCTGCTCTCCTTGGAGGGACAGCCTTGTCAGTTTGCCGACAATAAATCTCTTGCGTGAGATTCTGGTGTGTGGAATGGTCTTTGGACTTTTCGTAGACTCTGTGAGTGTCCTTTCAGGAACTGCAGTGGATAAGGCAAGTATAGAAGCCCATATAACTGGACGGGAAGATGTATGAGCAAGGTAAAATTCAAAGAAGTAAGGTAGACCTAGGATGTGTCATGATTGACCTTATATGACATGCCAAGGAATTTAGATTTAATTGAAGAGGGACTGGGAACCATTGAAAAAGTTGAGTTGGGAGTACGACGTGATCAAGCTTGTTACTAAATTATTTCCTACTTAAAAATGTGTCCACTAGCTGGGCTCAGTGACGCACGCCTGCAATCCTAGGGGCTCAGGAGGCTGAGGCAGGAGGATTGCAAGTTCAAAGCCAGCCTCAGCAAAAAGCAAGGCGCTAAGCTACTCAGTGAGACCCTGTCTGTAAATAAAATACAAAATAGGGCTGGGAATGTGGCTCAGTGGTTGAGTGCCCCTGAGTTCAATCCCTGCCTGGTACAAAAAAAAAAAGAAAAAGAAAATATGCCCACGAGTTAAGCTTTATACTTTTTTTTTGGGGGGGGGAGGCTAAAACCCTGGGGGTGGAGGTGGGGACAAAAAATAGAAACATGGGTTCACAATGTCACTGGAAGATGTCCGAGGAGTTCCCAGGAATGGGATCGCAACTCAGGACAAGTAGGGTCTTTGGGATACATGGGAGAAAAGAATTTCAGTACACACCAGTCAGAGACAGAGATTTATTTAGGAAAACAGATACACATTCAAGGGAGAATGTGAGCTACCTCAAGAAACACACCTTTAGGGTAAATCAAGGAATGTACTTTCAAGGAAGAATGCATGTGGGCCATCTCCCAACAAGAGACATTTATAGGATTTAAGAGACTTGGTGAGGAGTGGGTGTGGGAAGGTATGCAGGGATAATCTCAAGGCAGATTGTGGTGTTCTGGCAATTCTCAGGATCCTTAGGCTAATTTGGTCTTCATTATCTGATCAATAGATAATGTTAGAAAGTCCCCTAAATTAAGGGATTCATGAAATATTGTATCTCTTTTTGCTTAATCTCTTTATTTCTGGAATATATTTACCATGTATAAGATAATTTTCATAAGTGAGTGAACTTGGAATAATGTTAAGATTTGCAGGTTTCCCAGAAATTTGTGAATGACTGGCCTAGAAAGCTTGTGGGATTTTGGATTCAAATTATAGTCTCTTGTTCTTTCTTTTGGTTCCTTTCTACCTATTTTTTTTCTTCAACCCTGTCTCCATAGCAAGGTCAAAGGTGAAAAGTCAAAGAATCATGCAGGACAACCTTACATCTGCTGGATCGAGGTGAACTTCACAGCTGTATTAGTGTCTGAATGGCACCTGTTGTCTACTGCATTTTCTCACCTTTTACAGTACTGAGAATATAACAGGGCCTTAATAACTGCTAAACAGTGAGTGTGTACCTGTCTTTTTGAGCTTAGGTTAGCGTTTCCTAGTTGGATTGTTTCATTTACAGTGGGCCTAAATGAGCCTCAGTGACAGGGATCAATGAAACAAGAGAGTGGAACATGGAATGTGGGTCAGACCCTCAGGCATAATGCTTCTAAATAGCATTATTCAACATCTGTCAGTGGGACACCACAATCCTTCAAGTTCCATATGTGGTTGTTTTGGAAACAACCTGTGCAAAATATGTTGAAGTAAATCTGTGAAAATAAACAAATATTCTTCAACCAGATAGTAAGGAAGAAGAAAAAAAATTCACCATTTTTTAAAAAAGAATGCAATAGAAAGTACTGTTGGAGTTGTATTTCAAGTAGACACATTAATGTTAAAAGAACTAAGACTGAAAAGTCAAGGAGGGTCTTCCAGGCATTCAAGGAGTCTTGACAGTAAGAAGCATTCCACTGAAAGCCTGAAGTGCTGTCATTAAAATACTGTCCTGTGTTTATGGGAGCCTTTGATATTTCCTCGAACACTTGAAGGTCTATCTTTCCAAACAGTTACTAGTCATTGTCCATAAACATATCAAGGTTAGTCTTCTAAAATTGCTCTCTGATGCTCTCCCTCTACCACTACCCACTGAACTTCTAGAACTTCTCATTATAATTGGCTTCACTGTCATTAACACTGTCACCCCACCAAGAAACTGTAGTTTTCCTATAATTCCTCTTCCTCTTAATTCTGCAAATCTGGTCAGAAGTCCTCCTGACTCTTGACTTCATATATTGTTCAGTTCCATGGCTTCCTTTGTTTTCTCTCCATCCCAACTTAGCTGAGACTCTTAGCACTCACCTGAGGGATGGTTTTTCTTTTTAAACTAATGAGCTCTATGTTTGCACACTCTTTCCCTTAATAGTTATCTGCCACATTACCAACAAATAATGAACTTTAAGAATGCAAATTTAGGGGCTGGGATTATGGCTCAGTGGTAGAGCACTTGCTGAGTAAGTGTGAGGCACTGGGTTCAATCCTCAGCACCACACAAAAATTTATACATAAAATAAAGGTATTGTGTCCATTTACAACTAAAAAAATAAAAATAAATAATGTCAATTTATTCATATCACTTTACAACCTTAAAACCATTCAGCTATTCAAGAATGGTATACGAGTTAGGGGATCATTTGTCTCTGTTATTTGATAATGGCTTGTTTATCCTGCATAATTATTAACTAACTCCTTTTCATTATCAAAAAATGCCCCAATTTAGGCAATAAATTGTTAGGTAACTTTGTTTGTGACATTCTTCATGATCTGTTTTCTGTCAGTTTCTTCCACTCACCAGGCTGATGATGGTGGTCTACTGTGGCAAGCCATCCATGGGCTGCATGAGGGCCACTGTGCATTAAGCTTAATGGATAGGAACATCTGTTGTCTGGGAATGACCAGTGGACATTTATGGTTAACTGCCCTGTCACATTGTGAATTTGTATCCCACTTTGCCATGTCCCACATAGCACCTGAGATGGGTCTGACCTTCCAAGATGCCAATCAACCTGCTGACTGCAAGACATCATGAAGTAAAACACCACCCTTAAAACCTTATCCCTGCCTTTGATGTACCCTCTTAAACAAACCACTGGAGCCATCTCTCCTTTGTCTATTCCCAGCTCTTGTGTGGAATGGATCCTTCAGGCACCTCCTTTTGTAAATATATTTCTGATTCTTTTGTTATTCACTCATTATTTTAGACTCTAAATTCTCAGGTGGCTTATACCCTCCTCGTCAGGAAGAAGAACGCCCCAATGAGATGCTGGCTGTCAATTCCTATAGTCTATTGTCTGCTCCTGTCTGCCTAGGAACACTTTTTCATCCTAAGTCACCTACCTCACTCTGGAAGGTGATCACACCAGTGTTGAAGCTTTCTCTGACCTTGTCTATAGGCATGGGACATGAATGTAGACCCCAACAGAAGATCAACTCACAAGTGCATCTATCAAATCTTGCTTTGGGAGCAGTGGGGAACATTGTATACCCTAACCTAGCAAATTGACCATATATTCTATCCATAAAATAAATGATTAAACTGTGCTCCATAAATAGTGCCTATTTTAATATGTGTTAACCCTACAGATTAATCTGATATCATGAAATATGTCATATTTATTAATTATCATTAATAATAGTAAAACTAATGTGTGGGAGACCAACTAGCATGTGACTGAGTCCACTCCCCTGCTGAGCAGTGTGCGTCCTGTCTTCTAGGGTTCAAGTGACTGTGTCCTTCTGCATGGGCATGCCTTCCCACATCCCCATGGGTGGAGCTATGCTCACCTCCTGTTCCTTTGTAATATTACCCTTTGCTCTGTTTAGGATAGATAGAATGTTCCATGGAAGTGCCTCTTGTTTGTCCCTTTCTCTTACTGTGCCCTTGGGTGTGGACAATCTAGATGTCAGTCAACTTGCTGACAGCAGACATCATGAAGCTGGACTCAGCCCCCTGAACCCTGACCCCTTGCCTCATTTGAATAGCTTCTCCTCAATAAAAGGGGTTAACATGTGCTCTCTCTCTCTCTCTCTCTCTCTCTCTCTCTCTCTCTCTCCAGACCCTTAAGGTCAGAGGAGCCATCACAGCACCCCCAAAGAAAAAGGTATTTCTGTCTCTTTTGTGGTTATTTCATGCAGCCCAGTTAGCCCAGTTCCCCTGGAGTGACCCCTGAGTGTTTTAGTCACAAGCAACCTGGCACTAATGACGAGTTGTTCTTTTAAAAGAATTGTAGAGAATAAAATGACATATTTGATGATCAATTAAAAAATCAATCCTTTGTAAGACTACCAATCTTCATTCAGGGCAGAGATTGTATTTTTCCTATACTCTATAAGGTGTCTTACATGCTGTCAACACCATTAAGTGGAAAATAGCAGTGATAATTAGGGCTTTATATTGGAGCTCATTAGCCAGAACTAAGGGCATACATACCACTAAAGTACAATGACTTCTCTCATTAGAATATCTACAGTCCTGACAACTTGAAAAGCATATTATGTAGTGTTAATCTAATGAAGAGTTTCACATTCTCACAAAGAAAAGATACAAATTTTAGGTAAAAATTAGTATCCACAAGCATTTGACCTCAAAAATAGTGAAAACACATTACATATACATGAAGGTCACCTGAGTGCATAAGCTTGCTAACAATAAATATTTTTAAAAAGTCTTTAGCTTTGTGAATATTAAGGCTTTGATGGAGCCAGAGCAATTTTGATGGTTTGCAGGATTTAAATTTGAATTTTATCTGACTTAGCATTTGCTTTACCCTCTTCTTCCATTAGCATTACTTGCAATCAGCAAAAAGGAATTTTTCCCCATTCATAGGACCCTTCTAAATTATTACACCGACACTACTATTAAGTGCCATTTGAGCACATATCTTTTGTCTGCATGGAATGACAGTGATGGTGAATACTAATTTATTCTAATGGATGTTTATATTGCAAAGGAAATGTCTTTGTCTCGCCCAAGTCCCGTGCAAGTGGTGGAAATGGGGCTCCCCTATGTGGAATGGACTGGCTGAGAAATAAAAGCTAAGAAAAATAAAACGATGAAAAAAACCACAGGACACAGAAAATATTTTCAGAAAGTGGGGGTAGGAGGGTCTAGCTGACCATACAGATCAAGCTTTTATACTAAAAAGGCAAAATGGAGCCCGCACTTACTTTATTTATATTGGGAAACATCAAAGGCCTTCCATAGAATGTTCTTCACTGAAAAAGGTAAAAGGTGGTCTCTCCAGTTCCCAATGGGTTACACCCATCTCCAGAACTACTGTGAGAGATCTTCCTAGTAGAGTGGAGATAAGGTCACGTTCCTTGGGCAATCTATTGCATGGGAAAGCCAGGGATAGTTCCCAAGGTCAAATCTAAAATCTCCCGGCTGCCATACCTAGAGAAGACCCTCAAGTAATTCATGGGTCCCTTCCCACATCTTTGTTCTCTTAAGATTGATGTTCAGCATCAAGGAGATTAAAAAGCTTGTCAAATCAGGTGTAGTGACACTTGCCTGTAATCTCAGCAACTCTGGAGGCTGAGGTGGGAGGATTAAAAGTTCCAAGCCAGATTTAGTAACTTAGTGTGAGGCCCTAAGCACTTACCAAGACCCTGTTTCAAACTAAAAATCCAAAGGGCTACAGATATGACTCAATGGGTTAAGCACCCATGGATTAAATCCCTGCTTATCACCCCTCCCACAAAAGCCTTGTCCAATGATTGGGAACCTCTTAAAATGTATAAACATGGCTCTCCATATCTGTGGGGTCTTCATCCAGATTCAATCAACTATGGATCAAAAATATTTGAAATTGTGACTGTACTGAACATGTACAGACTATCTTGTTATTATTCCCTAAACAACTGTCATGTTAGGATGTGAGGTGCTTCCCAAAAGCTCATGTGTGAGACAAGGCAAGAATTAAAATGATTGGACTATGAGCACTTTAACTTAATCAATGGATTATGCCACTGAGCTAGATTAACTGGGTGGTAACTGAAAGCAGGTTAGGTATGAATGGAGGAAGTAGGTCACTGGGTTGTATCTTTAGAGTTTATACATTTTGTTCCTGGTGAGCAAAGCTCTCTCTACTTTTTGATTGCCATCCTCTGAGTTACTTTCCTTAACCACGCCCTTCTGCTATAATGTTCTGTATCACCTTGGGACCAGAGGCATGGAATTGGCCATCTATGGACTGAGACCTCTAAATATGTAAGCCCAAATAAACTTTTCCTCCTTTATGTTTTCTTGTCATGTATTTTGGTCATGATGAGGAAAAGCTAACTAAAACAACAACAACACAGTGCAACAACTAGTTACATAACATTTACATTGTTTTAGGTATTGTAAGTCATCAAGAGATGATTTTCAGTACACGGGATAATGTGTGTAGCTTATATGTAAATACCACACAATATTATGTGAGAAACTTGAGCATTTGTAGATTTGGATATCTATAAGTGTCCTTGGAGCCAATTCTAAATGGGTGACTGTACTTATAATACATGGTTTTTATGAGATGGATCCCCAATGATTTGGCTCTACATCTAGGTCTAGGTCTAATAACTACTGCTATTATTATTATCAATCATTGAACACCTAATTATAGCAGACACTATATGCAGATTACACATGGGGGTCATAGTTAGTAAAAATTTTATGAGATGTAGATGGGCAAACATAGCAATGATACAGTCCATTAGGATGTTGAACCTGGATCCCCAATGCTTTGGCTCTACAACTAGGTCTAGGTCTAATAACTACTGCTATTGTTATTATCAATCATTGAACACCTAACTATAGCAGACACTATATGCAGATTACACATGGGGGTCATAGTTAGTAAAAAATGGAGAGATAAAGAACTAATCAAGGCTTTCTGTAGGAGTCTAGGTAGAAACTGACAAGCCATAGATGAATAGTAATTATCAAGATGGTTTGGGAAAGGAAAAAAGGAAAGTGTGCTCTAAGAGGATGCAAACACATATGGAAAAGCATGTTCTGGGGGGGGGGGAGATGAATCTACAGGACATTCCATTGTTTAGTTTGACTGAATCACAAATTTCAGGATGAAGGGAGTTTTGGTTCATAAAATAGGTCAGAGATCAGAGTAGAATGTGCCTTGTATGTACCAATAAAACAATATGGAATACTTAAAGAGCTGTCATGAAGGGAGTGGAATGTTTACTCTGGAGTTTGAGTTGTAGAACGATTCCTATAGTGCAAAGAAGGTTGGAGGGATGGCCAGGTCCAATACAGGGAGAGTTTCTCAGGAGCAAGTGGCACAGCAGCCTCCGTAACTGACAAGGGGCAGAATTTGGGAGAGATGTGAGAGAGATGAAAGGCGAAACTTGGAGGTTGGTTGAACTACACTGATGGTTTACACTCAGGAGGAAAAGAAAGATCCTAAATTGATTGTGAGACAACATCCAGTTTTTTTTTTTTTGGTTTTGGCAACTGAGTAGAGGATAGAGCCCCTCTTTGGGATAGGAAAAATTGGAAGAAAATAGTTTAAATTGGAAAAATGAGAATTTTACAAATACACACATTGAGCTTGAAAAGCTGATAACACATGAGTGCAGGTGTCTATTGGGCAAAAGTGGGTAGAGGCTTAGATCTCAATTCAGTGAAAGCTGAATTTTATAATTTTATAATTCTCTCGCCATAGCTGAGCCATGGAGACTGGTGCCATCACCCAAGAAGATGGGGTAGAATTGAGAAGGGACAAAATTCTCAGGCAGAAACCTGCGGAATACCACATTCTAGGAAAATAACTGGGAAGAGGTACAGGCCATGAATGCTAAGAATGTATAGGCAAAGAGATCAGAGAAAATCAAAAAAGGGTGTGAAGTCAGAAAATGAGAAAGAAGATTTTTAAATAGGTGGAAATATTCATGAAGTCTCAAAAAACGAGGAAGAAGACTTTTAAATAGGTGGAAATATTCATGAGCACAGAGAAATTAAACTGCGAACAGACCTGGAAGTAACTACTGGGTTTTAGAACAAGATAAATCAGAGATGATGTTGTGGGGGAAAGGCTGGTTTCCATGAAGATGTTGAGCAGAAGTCAAATTCCAGTGGGATGAGGAGTTAAGGAAAGTAAAGCAGGATGCAGGTTCTCCTGAGGTGCTTGGTGGGAAAGAGAAGAAGCCAAGGACAAGGGCCACCAGCCATGGAGGAACTCAGGTCTACAGGGGGTTTCTTAACATGGAGATACTGTGCATAAATAGGAGTCTCCATTGACGACCGGAAGGGTGAACACAGAATAAAGGGAGTGAATGATGACCAGACTAGGTTAAACTGAGGTGAAAGTAGATGGGGTCCAGAGTTTAAAAAGGAGGATTAGCCTTAACTAAGAAAGGAATCCATTCTCCCACAAGGGAGAGAAAAACAGGAAGAAGGCTGATAAGTTCAAGAGCAAAGTAGTGAACACTTCCCATTCTCATCTCATCCTCTTTATCAGTACAGCAAGGAAGAAAGTCATCTTCTGAGAGTTAGAATTACATCATAGCATATAGACTTGGAAGAAATTATTTTTAAAAAAAAAAAAATAACATGGGCAGAGAAAGGAGAAAAGCTTGATTGGAAATCAGAAGAATTGCCACCTAATCCAGGCAGCCACTTTAGTTTGGAGGACGAGAACTGATAGAAGGACTAACATGTAGACTGTGGTGTTGTCCCCCGTAGGACTTCTCAGCTGAATATAGGCATTGAGAAATCAGGCTGGTGCCTTTGTAGGTATTTGATTTAGACTTTTTTTTGACACTGTGACCAAAAGTCATGATAAGAACAATTTTAGAGGAGGAAAAGTGTATTTGGTGCTCATAGTTTTCAGAGGTCTCAGTCCATAGATGACTGACTTCATTGGGTAAGGCAGGACATCACAGTGGAAGCACATGCAGAGGAAATCGGCTCAGGGCAAGGCAATCACAGAGTAAATAAAGAGCTCCACTCACCAGGAATAAAATATACACTCCAAAGGCATACCTCCAGTGACCAACTGTTTACATTCATAACTTTCCTGCCTATGGTTACAACCCAGTTGACCCAGGTCAGTGGATTAATCCACTGATGAGTTTCAGGCTCTCTTAACCCAATAATTTCACCTCTGAACTTTCTTGCCTTGTCTCACACATGAACTTTTAGGGGAGATCTTACATTCTAAACTTAATAGTATTGTTGAGTAGGTACCATGGAGGGATTCACTGAGTCAAGCAAGGGAAGTAGTGCATCGTTTTACTTAATGTTGCTTACCTCTCTACTAGAAAGGCATCCTTACCCCCATTTCACAGAGGGTAAAACTGTCACTCCTAGAGGTTTACATTTGCCAATCTCTCCTCTCTTAAAGAGGCTGAGTTAGGAAAGTCACCTTTTGAGTCAAAGTCCTGCTCTCTCTGCTACACTGCTCTTCTTCTCTTTGAGCCACATGCTATTAATTCAAACATAAGATGTGTTAAGTGCTTTGTCCCTTCTACTACATCAGGTTACACCTTTTTCTAATATAAATCCAAGTTATATATGTTATCCCATGGAAGAAAAGTATTCATGTAAGTTAAGAGAAATTATATAACATAATACACATATGTTATATATAAATATATAATGTATATATTATATATAATATACAATACTACATATGTTATATATAATGAAATACTATATATGTTATATGTATATCATTATATAGTACCAATTTGCTCAAAGCAGTTTTCACACAGTGATGAGCTCATTGACAACATACAATAATTAAAAACCGACCTCTAATGTTTAGGGTTCCAGCTGATTTTCATTTGCCTCAATAGCAGGTGCTCTATACTGGGTAATAGAAGTGAGGTGAAATGAGGACCCTACATGGCTATATGGTAAAGACTATATCTCATAATGAGGATAAAGACTCCATTTCTTCATTGCTTTGGTGGCAATTTATGCTATGGGACTAAATCTACTCTCAAAACCGCAGACAGCAAGCAAAATAGCATTTTATTATTAGATATGCAATTTTAGCTGAGAATTTAAAAGTTTTTAACAAGGCTGTTTCAATTCCCACTTTCTAGGTCGAGAACTCAACAATGGCAATTCCTCACCTTTGGTTCTCAGGTTCCCAGTAAAATGTTGGGCAACCAGCCATCAGTGCTCAGAGTTTTACCAACTCCAGAGTTTAATAAATTTTGATTACTCAATTGTTTGAAGGATTGTGTCTATTATATGTATCCCTTATGTCTGGACAAAAAATAGGAAATTAATTAATGTCCTCTTTGGGCCCTCCAAAATGCCCTCCTAGAGGCCTGAGAAAATTGAGATGGGAAGTTGAGCCCTCCTTCTCTAAGGTTGTCTTTTCTTGTTTTGTTTTTTTTTTTTCTCCTTTTGCTGAGAAAAACAATCGGTCAATGGCCCTGATGTTATTGTTGCACATTCTTGGTGGGGGCATGGGTGCCCAGAAGAATGGCATCTCCAGATGGAGGCAGTAAGCCAATTCCAGACAGAAAGGGCTTGAGAAATGGGATGTGTTCAATACCAATCGTTCCCTTGTCAAATACAATGGGAACCAACTTCATGCCAGGAACTAAGCTACCACTGACTTGGCCCCATGGTAGATACCTAATGAATAATTTATTAACAAATTTGCTATCAAAACACTTGTTATATCATTAAAATAGCAAATACACACATTAAAGAAAACATAATCCATTTTTTTAAAAAGGCAATATGTAACTAACTCACACATCAATTTCATTGTGATGATCTTTAAAGCTCTTGTGTTGAAAAGGTTTTTCATTGTTGTTTTTAATGCAGACACTAAGGAAACAGATAAGTTCTTCTCAGCATAAGACTCGTTCCTATGGGAACGTTAAATCTCATTAACATTGCTAGAGCGTACACTATTGTCTTTTGCATGGCAACTCATCATTTTCATTAAACATCTCAAATGGATCATAGAACATGAATGTATGAACTTTATCCCATGTCATCGTATTTTAAAATTCCTTGAACTTCCTAATGTCTGTAAAGAAATTTGTCATCTGAACAGTCCTCTTTGACTTCTGCTCTTTCCTCACTGCTCATTAGTATCAGTTAAAAAATGTTTTCCTAACCAGGCATTTCTAGTTGGCACAGGGTATTTTATTTTTCTTAAAATGGCAGTTAGATAGTAAAGAATTCTTTATTAAGAAAATGATTTTTCTATTAACTTAGATGGAAGGGTAAGTTAACATTATGCACCATCTGATACAACATGAAGTGAGAAATCTAGCATCAGCTATAAATAATTGTTTCCAAAAATGTTCATTCTGAATGCAATCAAGATCTTAGATCTATGCTGTCCAATATGGTAGCTGCTAGCCATGTGTATCTAGTGAGCAAGTGAAATGTGCCCAATCCAAATTGAGAGGTGGTATGAGCATAAAATATATGCTAGAGTTTTGGAGACTTCGAATGAAAAAGTAAGAAAGTAATATAGCCTATTAATGATGATTCTATTGATTCCACACCAAATGATTATAGTTTGGATCTATTGAGTCACATCAAAACATATTATTAAAATTAATTTTACCTCTTTTTTTTACATATTTAATGTGGCAACTAGAATATCTAAAAACTACACATATGGCTTCTATTTGTGTCTTACATTATACTTGTACCATAGAGTGCTGCCTGACACCCAACTTCTAGTTTACAGAAAAAGAAAAAGTTAAAGGACACCAGTGGAATCAAGTGCTCAAATCCAATATGGAGTCCATTCTATAACAGTGCTACCTGGAGCTTGGATCACAGACAAGTACTGGTCTAATTTGTTATAACTAATTTTTTATAAGTTTGCAATAAGACTAGGAGAGGACTAAGAATCCAAATCAACCATATCATGTCATTACATATGTTGTTTGGTTCTGGTGATGTGGTCTCCCTAGCAATGAAGAAGACTCCCTTACCGGGCCTGTAACTCTTTATGGACTAGTAATTTAAGTAGCATTATTATATATGATAATTAATCTCAACACATAAAGTAATTAATGTCCTAAAAAAGAAATTAATGTCCTAAAAAAACGGAGGCAACTATTTTAGATCAAAAGGTATAAGTATCCGAATGCAATGCACGAATTTTGATTGGAATCTGAATGGGGGGAGGGGAGGATATCTATAAACACAAGACAAATGAATAAATGAATATGTGCTAGGATAAGAGGCAGATGAGATCAGAACCCTCTTTCCAAGGTGAGAGGCGCTTTTCAACCTTCATGTGAAAAAGTTTAAGCATGTTCGAAAGGTGAAGAAATCATATAATGAATATAATGAAATCATATAATGAACAATTATATAATGAAATCATATCATGAACAGCAATATTGACGTGCTGTCAGTCTTCGTACAACTCTTTACCTCGTTTTGTTTCCTGCAGTATTTTAAAACCCAAGCCAAAAATCATGTTCTGTGAGGAACCAATTAAGTGGGAGTTTTTAATACTTTCCATTGCACTGATCTTCTTTCTTGTTCATCGGGGACTGAATTGTTTGCAGTGATGGTGATACTGCAGGTTATCGGTGGGGAGTCCTGCCTCCCCATATGTTGAAGTCTGAACATTAGAGAAGCACGTGGAGGCAAGCATATGAAGCAGGGTTTATTTAAAAAGGGGTAACATAGACTTCTCCCATGAGGAAGAAGGGGGCCATAGCTGGTATCATGGTATCCCCAGAAGCAAGGTGTTCTGCCCTTTTTATATGTCCCAGACTTTCTTTATTCTCCTGCCTTTCCCCCCTTATCCTTCTTCTTCCTGTGTAGGTGACTAGGCCCAGGAATGCTCCATGGAAGGCCAAAAGGTGGGAAACAGGTGGGATGAAGGGGAAGGGCAGGATGGAGCAGCCAAGGACACATTAACAACCTTATAGCTCCTGGGACTGGTTACCTTGGAAGCAGGTTGGAGCAGGGGCAGGTTCTGGATAAGGGCAGAGGAAGGGCTCTGAAGGAATTAACATTTTAATCCCTCAGGGGACAGTCTCCAACTTCCCAGACTCACTCAAAATCCAACCTGAGTCGATTTACCTATCTACACTGACTGCCTGTCTAATTCTGTCTTCAATGGAACTTTTTGTTCAACATGGGTAATCAGATCATAAGAAGGTTTTTTTTTTTCCATTTGCATGAGACAGAGAGATTTCAGAACCTGCAGATGACAGCAGCAACTGCATGCAACCTTGGTATACCTCTCTGGTTGAAGAGATGACTGTAATTCCAATTTTGTATGTGGTTAGGGCATTCCTGATCCATTTTAGTCCCCAGTACTGCCCTTTTGCAACCCCTCCTACCTCCCCTTGACCCACTGTCTCTACTTCTTTGGTCTTGCTCCTCTTTATTTATCTATTTTTGACTTGTACCTATAGTTGTATATAAAAGTGGAATGCATTGTGATACATTCACAAAGCACAATTTGGTCAACTTCACCCCCCCCCCCCCGCAATTCTTCCATATTTTAATTTAAAGAAATGTCTTTCCAAGTCAAATTTAAGACTCAAAAACTAGTATTGGTTTGTGCTTTGTTTAGTGTTTAAAATGGACTTTCACATTAGATAACTCTTCCTTTTTAAGGTGAACTTGTATGTTAAGAAGTCAAAGGCAGGAAATGTAAAACTAGTCAGTCATGGTACCCTAGGAGCCAGATAAGGTGAACTGTCTTTTTCTGTGTCAAGCTCAGGGCGAGGAAAATCTTGATTTGCATTGTCCCAGAGAAATTTAAATGAAAATGGAGGTGTTAGAGGAGGTGTGTGTGAAAGACTCACAAGAGGTGGAGGAAGGAGGGCAGAGACTGTTGAAAGCAACCCTAAAGTAGTGCAGCGTATTCCTGGTTCTCTGGTACTTTGATAGGCCCCTCCTGGCACTGAGTGAAGAAGCCACACATTGTCAGCCAGAATATTGAGGGTGCTAACATTTCACACAGTTTAAAAATTCAGTTGACTGGATGAGGGGAAGAAGTGAATAATCAAAGGGTTTTTTCCTAGTTTTAGACTTCTAGGTTTCCTGGTTACTGAGTCACACAGTATAACACTTTTCAGGGGTGCAAAACTCTAAAATAGGTCACTCTCCTCTATGTAAGGAGGTTTAGCTCACACCTGGTATGATAGTCAGCATTTTGTCACTGTGACAAAATACCTGAGAAAAATCAACTTAGAGGAGGAAAGGTTTATTTTGGTTCACAGTTTCAGAGGTATCAGTCTATGGACATTTGGCCCTGTTGTTTTAGACCTTCGAACATCATGACTAGAAGATCATGGTGGAGCAGATCTGTTTACCTCCTGGTATCCAGGAAGTCAGTGGAGCTAGGGACAAAATATACCTTTCAAAGCATGTCCCCAGATACACACCTATTCCAACTAGACCTCACCTCCTAAGTTCCACCTCTTCCCAATAGTGCCACCAGCATTCCAGATCCAAACTATATTACCTGGAAACACTTTAAAACAGCTTCAGAACAAATGGCACTGCAAAGATGACATCCTAGGACATTTGAGAAGATAAGAATAGATTTTCTTCAAGAACTTCTTTGAGATTCTTATTTTTAGACAATATTTATTTGGTTATTCTTATTTGTATTAATTGAAAAATATGAGCAAACTTTGAGCTAAAACATTGTACATACTTGGTCATTTATGTGAAGTTTGTCATCATTGGCATCCTGTTAATCAGGACACCCAAACTGTACCTCAGTAGTACATGAGGCAAATAAAATGATAGTTTGGAGACCCATACACAACTTTTAAGAGATTAAATAAACAAAATGGACAATGGCCAGACCCTATGTGAAAACAGAACTCTGACCCACAGCTTCTGCAGAACAGAATAATCAGTGCTCTGTCAATGATTGCTAGCTTCCCTATTTTTTTTTTCCATTCATCCTTCCAAATCAGGACTGCACACAATCAGATGTGTTCCTCCAATCATTCACAGAAGATGTTCACTTCTGGTGAACCGGTCTCCAGTTTCTCCATACCAACAGCTTCCAATCCTGAGGTACTGGAAGCCTTCCTTTTCTTCCCCCATAAACTTTCTCATCTCTCTGCTTGCCTATGGGTCTGCAAACCCAAGCAACAGTGGCTGATTTCCTTTCTGCAGCAAGTGCTCAATAGATAGCCTCCATCTGCTCCCACATAGAAGATCCTCACTAGTTCCCTGGAAGTTTCACCAAGTTTGTTCTATGCATTGGCCTTTGATAAGGTGAGTTACATACAGAGTTCCCTTATGATGTGCTATTTTTCATTGCAGAGTCTGTGCTGGTTTAGTGAGTGAGCAGTGGATCTGAACTCCACTCCCTTTGCATTGCACCCCACAGCCATTTATTCTCAGTTCGGTTCTAGGTATTTTGTTAGTGATTCTCATTTTGGGGGGGCAATCTTGGTAGAATCAGGATGTCCTTTTCATCTTATATTTGCTCTCTTTTGTGCTACTATGTGGTATATTGTACAATTTAAAAGTGTCTTTGGTTGTAAGAATCGTAGGGTAGAATACAAGTATAGACCACAGAAGCCTGTCCTTAGAGCCAAACTTCACAGACTGGCAAGTTTGCAGTTGTTATGGAACCAGCATCCACTTGGACATATTTTGGTTACAAATAAAGTCAAAGGAGATTTTTTTTGGGGGGGGGTGGGGAGGGAAGTACTGGGGATTGAATCCAGGGATACTTAACCACTGAGCTACATCCTCAGTCCTATTTATTTTTGAGATAGGGTCTCATTAAGTTTTTTAGGGTCTTGCTAAATTGCTGCAGCTGGCTTTGAACTTGTGATCCTCTGACTCAATCTCCCTCCCAAGTCGCTGAGATTACAGATGTGCATCAACGAGTCTAACTAGAACTTCTATCTTGATTCTGTTTTCCTGAGAGCATGCCTTTGATCCATTGAGAATGTTCTCAAGTTTTGTGAGAGGTACAAATTGTCAGGTCCATGTTTGGAGGTGAACCACTGTCATACTGAAGGTCAAAAACAGGCATTGCACATTCATTACATTTCGACTGACTGTCACCAACTCTCTTCAAGTTGGTTATCTTTTCCCAACACTCTTCTGATATTCCAAAATGAAAATTTCCTCTTAAGGATCCATCTTTTTCTATGAGTTATACAGACAACTTTAGAATTTAAACCTTGAAACCCAGATAAAATAAAAACTGTAAATAAGGATTTTTCTAAACTGAAACAAGACTAGCAACTATTCATATAATAATTTAGAATTCTTTTGGGTACTCTAGGGTTGCCTAGTTGTATCAACATGTACACATGTTAGCTGTAATGTCAGATGGTAAATCCTGAATGGTAAAAGCTAATTAGACTGATCTAGGACCTAGAAGATCCCCCTTTCCACAGTAAATCTGAGAGTCAAAACATAGGACAAAGTCTCCATATATATTTTTCTCTTTCCATATTTTTCATCGGTACATTATAGTTGCACATAATGATAGGTTTTGTTATTACATATTTATACATGCAATATATAACAATATAATTTGGACAATCTCACCCCCTCAGCACTTTCCCCCTCACATTTTAATAAAAATATCAATCATACCATAATTTTCTCTGCAAATAGAGAAAAGATGATACAAAAGGAGATTTGGGGGAAGAAACTAAAAAATACCTTCTCAAGACAGTTGCAAGTTTAATAAGGTACTGATGTAATAGCAGCCATTTTGTCAGTACATTTAAACCTGGAATTGAATACTTAGCTCAAAAGATGAAATTTGAATGGGACATACAAACTTTACATGGACTGCCAATCATATCAGAATATTTTAAAAGACATTTAAGACAAAAATGACACAGGCCCCCAAAACGGACTCTTGAAAATATTACTAACAGGAGGGACACTGGAAAAAGACTGTCTCATATTACAAAAGAAAAAAAATAAGACATAGGAAAATCCCACATTTAAAATAGGTGGAAACCCCCATCAATTTTTGGTAGGTAAGACCACCACTCTTTCTCTATAAAATCCTGCCGCCTTTGCCCTGTCTCCTTATTCCTCCTTAGAATAAATATACAACACAGGTGATAGGTATTCCAAATATTTTCTGTCTCCTGGACCTTAATTATAACCCTTGGGTATTTGACCAAAGACATTTCTTCATGATCTACAATACCACCTCTGCAATTGTAATAGGGTCTTACCTTGCAATGGAGTTGTAATATTAAATGTACAAGAGAGGCTACTTCAGTTCTTCTATAATCATAGTCAAATCGTGTCTGCTCTGGATCATCTTCTTCCTTATCTATTATATTTGATGCATGCTATAGACACAGCTCTTGATACCATGCTTGACACTCTCTGGGCTGAAAATTCCACTGGCACAGGATTAAAAACTTGAGCAGAACATATCAAAGTTCAAGTAGATTCTAAACTTCACCAATATCCTTTGAAGCCAGAAACAGAAAGGGCTCAAAGCTTTCAAATGAAGGACTTTATTGCAAAGTTCTTCTCATTCTCTGTATTACCTGTAACATTCCCATCCTACCAGCATATAAAACAAACAGGTGAGTTCCCCCCACCCTCCACCCCAGGTCTCAGGGCCATCAACGAAATTGTTATCCCTTGCTTCCCAGCCATGTCAAACCTACAAGTCATCTTGTCATCAATTATCCTTCATGGCAGTAGCTTCACTGTAACAAATATCTGTTCTGCCTTTTTTTCAGTGTACCTTTAAACCAGGAAAGTCAGTATCTTCTGCTACTTTCTTCTTAAAAGCAAGTGAGGCTGACTGACTTCCTTAGTATAAACAACTTCTCAATAAATAATTTCTGTTTGTTCTCATTTGGATTCTTATTTTGTTTTCATTTCTATAATAGGAAACACTCTTATATAAATAGCAGACTTAAATTTCACAATATCACATTGAAAACTATTTTTTATAATTTACTTAATCTATTTATCTAAATTTCCAAATGTGTGACAATCATCAAAATTGATCCTGAAGCCAAATTCGTTCTAAACAAAGAGAAACTAAAAGAATTTTCTCTAAAATCAGGAACAGAGCCAGTATGTCCATTCTCACCAATCTTATTCAATATAGATCTTTGAAATTATAACCAGAGCAATCAGTCAGGAAAAAGAAGGAAATGTAAATAGGAAAAGAAGTCATACTCTCTGTTTGCCAATGACATGATCCTGTATACAAGACCCAGAAAGCTCCACCAGAAGACTGCAAGAGCTGATCAACAAACTCAGCAAAGTAACAGTATATTAGCTCAATATTAAAAAAATCAATACCTTTACAAAAATAAATCTGCTGAGAAAGAAACCAGGAAAAGTATTCTGTTCAAAATAACCTCAAATAAAATAGAATAGAATACTTAGGAATAAATCTGACTCAAGGAGGTGAAAAACCTCTACAACTAAACACTGAAGAAAGAAACTGAAGATGACTTTAGAAGATGGAAAGACCTCCCATATTTTTAGATAGTAGATTAAAATTATTAATATGGACATACTACCCAAAGCAATACACAGATTCAATGTGATTCCCTCCCCCTAAATATATTTCTTCACAGAACTAGAAAAAAAAAAACAGTCTTTAAATTCACATGGAAGAATAAAAGACCCAGAATACCCAAAGCATTCCCAAGTTAGAAGCACCACGTAGGATGAACCACAAAACTTGATCTCAAAAGTACACTACAGAGTTACAGTAACAAAAACAATATGATATTGGCATAAAAACAGACATGAAGATCAATGGAATAGAATAGAAGACATGGAGACAAACCCACATATATAGAGTCCTCTTATACTCAACAAAGGTACCAAAGCATAAATTGGAAAAAATATAGCCTTTTTAACAAATGGTTCCCAATACCATTTGGGAAAACTGGATAGCCACATGTAGAAGAATGAAACTAGATTCCTATCTCTTACCCTGCACAAAAGTCAACTCAAAGTGGACCTAGGAATTACACCAGAAAGAGTGAAACTAATAGAAGATAAAGTCAGCACTCTAACTTACTGGTGCAGGCAACAACTTCCTTAACAGAACCCCCAAAGTTCAAGAAATAAAACTGAGAATCAAGAAGTGGGATGCCATCACACACACACACACACACACAAAAAAAAAAAAAAAAGGAAATAAAGAAATAAAAAGCATGAAGAGAGACCCTACAGAATGGGAGTAAATCTTTGTCAGGTACTCCTCCAACAGAGGATTAATACACAGAATATGTAAAGAATGCAAAAGCTTCACACGGATAAATAAAGAAATAACCCAATCAACAAATGGACAAATGAACTGAACAGATATTTCTCAAAAGAAGAAACACAGATGGCCAACAAATGTATGAGAAAAATATTCAACATCCCTAGCAATCAGTAAAATGCAAATCAAAATTACACCAAGATATCATCTTACTTTATTCAGAATGGCAAGTATCAAGAACACAAATAATAACAAATTCTGTCAAGGATGTGAAGTGAAAGGTACACTTACACACTGTTGGTAGAACTTCAAATAGAACCACTTTGGAAAGGCATATGGAGATTCCTCAAAAGACTATGAATGTGAGCGCTGGGGGGTTCTTGTCTCACACACCAAAGGAAAGAAGTATGCAGATCATGGAGGGTGATCATTCAGTACCAATTTATTAAAAGCAAGCAAGGAAGAGGGTTCCCATGGTGGCTATCAGTCTAGGAGTTTTTATACTGTTTCTTCTTTTTTTTAATGAGGAACTGACTTTCATTGGAAAGTCTCTCTCAATTGTTCTCTTTTTCTGACTCAATTGAAAGTGTATAGTTTTACTTTATTATTCCATTATGATGGAATGGTTTGATGTCTTTGTTAACCTGAATTTGTCCTGGACTTGTTGCTTAAAACAAAAGATTTGCTTGGGTTCAGAATAGCTCTCTGGGGTTAACTAATATTTAGGAAAGTCAAAGAAACATCATTACCACTGTGGCCTTGCCTTTCTGGGGCAATAACAGAATGCATGGGTACCCAAGCATGAGTGTGGCCTTCCAGTCAGGCAGCCAATAGCAAACAAGAAAGCAGGTTTTAGCTTAGAGTTTGAATCTGGGATGGTGGGATCCCATTCTCTGAGGTCCCCATTTCTATCTGCCTATAGGAAATCTATCTCCTTCCTAATCACCACCTAACTCAGCTATCCCACTCCTTGGTATTTATCCAAAAGAACTAAAATCAGCATGCTACTGTGATACATGCATCCCAATATTTATAGCAGCATAATTCACAATAGTCAAACTATGGAATCAGCCTAGGTACCCATCAGTAGGCGAACAGATAAAGAAAACATGGTGTATATGCACAATGGAGTTTTACTCAGCCATAAAGAAGAATGAATTAATGATGTTTCCTGGTGAATGGATGGAAATGCAGAACATCCTGCTGAGTGAAATAAGCCAGACTCAGAAAGTCAAAGATTGAATGTTTCCTCTCCTATGTAAAAACTAGAGGAAATAGGAAAAGAAGATGGAGAGAATCCTATGAAAATAGATGGGAGAACAGTAGAATAAGAGGAAGGGGACTTCCTTTTCCTGTCAGGAGGGACAGGAAAAGAAAGGAACTGAGGAATGGAATTGACTAAATCATACTGGGTACATATGTAATTAGACCCCTTTGTCTAATCCTATGAACTTCCATCTTTCCTCCTACCCACCCACTCGCCTCATTGTGTCTTACTTTGCATTAGCATATTAGAGAGAATATTTGAACTCTGTTTTGGGGGATTGGCTTATTCCACTTAGCATGATAGTCTCCAGTTCCATCCATTTACCAGCAAATGCCATAGTTCATTTATTTATTTTTATTTTTTAAATTGGTACCAATTTAAAAAATAAAAATAAATAAATCATTATTTTTTTTCAATAAGTAAGGTATATTTAGATTTTCTACTTCTTCTGTATCAATTTTAAATATACTTATTAGTGCATTATAGCTATACATAATAGTGTTCATTTTGGCATATTCATGCACATATGGAATATAGTGTACTCCATCTCAAACCCCACTTCTTCCACTTTCCAACCCTTTCTCTCTTCCCTTGTTCCCCCTCTTCTACTCTTCCTGGGGGTGGGAAGATGCACAGTCTAAGATGCCTTCACTCATGAATTCTCTCAAATAATAAAGAAATATACGTGCCAATTTTAGCCAGAAGATGTCAGAAAACATGAGAAAATAAATGTTTCTAAAGTATTGTATAAGCCAGCATTATTCAGACAATAAAACCAGAAAAAAAATATATTACAAGAAAAGAAAACTACAGGTGAACATATCTCTTGAATATAAACACAAAACTCCTCAACAAAAAATTAGTAGGGTAAATAAAGCAATATATAAAGGAGAGCAATTGTGATCATGTAGATTTTATTCTTGGAATGAAAAGATCGGTTAACGCTTGAAAAAATCTAACATTGCAGTTCTCCAAATTAAGACACTAAAAATGAAACCATGTGATCACTTTAATATACCCAGAAAAAGAATTTGAAAATTTCAACACCCATCCTCAGTTTGTGTGAATAAGGAATTGAAGGAACTTTCTCGGCCTTTTGCTGTTGGACATCTTTCTCTGTGCCTAGATGGCAAAATTCTGTACATTACATCTTCAGAGGCCCCTTGTCAGTCAGCTTCCATTTGAGATGGCCAATAAGGGGCAGCTGCAAGCAACAGATGTCCCAGAGAGACAAAATGGGTTGCTTTCCAAATTCTTACCCTGCTGGGTACTACAAATTCCCCTGTAGTTACATCCATCCCTTGGGCTGCCATAATCAGCCCCCATTACTCAGTTCCAGTTGTTGCTTGGGAAGGGTAAGAGTTTCCTGATTAGCAGTTTCTGTGGGTTCATCATCCCTTTCTCTTGCCTACAACTCTGAAAGCAATCGTTTTGCTTACTTTCTTACTGAAACATCTGGGGTCAAAATTTCTGGGGGACTCCAATTGACTAGAGTGATCAAAACCCAAGTCATTTTTATTTGATTTTGGAACATATCTTTAATTACCTTTTCATACTAATTTGTTTAGAGTTACAGAAATCCATACCATTTTAAAAACAAATGCAAACGGTGACCTCTAATATGAGAACTAGAGCAAGGTTTCGTTTAATCCCCTCTTCAGTATTCTTACCCTCTCTTCAGTATAAGCTCCAAGTAATCCATCTTTCAGACAAACACCAAGTACCAGCAGAGATTTACCTACAGGTTAATACGCTCCTCAGTCAGGGGGAATAATTAAATATTTTTATTTAAAAAGCATCTCAGTCGAACAATTGACTGTTTTATGGTATGAATATAGATATAAAATGTTGAATTTGGGCTGCTATGAGTATCATGCTCGACTGGATTGTATTAATAGCAACTTGAAAGCAATATTCCTTTAATGGTATTCAAAGTGGTCTGTGAAGTGCGGTGAAAGAGGGAAAGCCTGAATTTGATTCTTGTGTTTGAAAATAACTGTGTTATTAAGACCAATGCATTTAATTTCTTGGTGGTTTAGCTTCCCAATCGATAAGAATTTATGAATTCCCACTGACTATTTTCAAAACAGCTATGAGTCTTTGAGTGGTCAGGAGAAGAGTAAATCCAGTTCTCCACAGGAAGCTTACACTGGTTAAAAACACTTCCCAGGTGATGCTCCATCCTCAGATTTGCTAAAAAAAAAAAAAAAAAAAAAAAAAATTGTCTTTGCTTTAAAGATACTTCTCGTGGCTCTGCAGGTTTGAGAAACCTACAGGTTTACTTACACTGAATTAGCAATGTTCTTAGTGTTTTTTTTCTCCCTTTATTCTTTCCTAAAAGAGGCTAAGTAGCCCTTGGAACATAAGTCTAAAACTGAAGAAATTAAAACTATTTCTCATTTCAGTCCAAATTAGTGCAAATATCTGTCCTTTTGGTGAAAGGCCCCGAGGAATTCTTTAGCCCTTTAAGTGTTCATTCACTTACTCAACAATAGTTTTGGAGAGCTAATGATGCTCTAGATCAAGTTGATTGGAGGAAATTAAAAAGAATTAGACATGAGTTGCAACAATGAAACTGTGCTTATGACCCAAGAAGTGTTATTCTGGAAGTAATAAAGTTCACTACAACCCAAGGCAGAAAATTTACAGTTCCCCAGGGAAATTACAAGGAAACAACTATAGATACTTAGGGAAGAGAGAGGGAGTGCAATCACATGTTGTCAGCGAAAGCTCACAGCAGTGGGTGAGGTTGGTGGGGTTGCAAGGGCTTGAAGAAAGACATGGTCCTTCTCTGGGCTCATTCTTCTTCCTATAATAGCAAAATACAGATAACTCCTGGAATTGTAGTACACCAATTAAGATATTAAGAATATTAACAGATTGACAATTATTAATAATGGGTTAATATTAATCTGTTAGAATTTATTAATAATAGATTTATTTATTAATAAATTAATGTTGCTATTAATAATGTCAATAAAAGGGAGATTGGTAAAGTAGAGCAAGCACAGCTGGGGGCAGGAGGAGGGAAGGGAAAGGGAATGTACTGGGGAATGTGATAGATCAATTCACCTTACCTTCATAAACATGGCATAACAAATTCCACCACTATGTATAATGATAATGCACATATTTTTAAAAAAAATCAAAATAGATGATTCAACTTAAAAAAATTTCAACCTTACAACGGTGTGAAACCATACTTTGAATTTTGTATTTTTATCTTTCCCCAGGTTCGTTATAAGTAGGAAGATCCTCTTGCAAGGCTAGACAGGGACACTGAGCCACTATCTTGAGGCGGAGACAATGGCTACTCTGCAGTGTACGGTGCTGCTGAGCAGTGATGTTTGTCAGGCAAGATGCACTAAGTGCAATTGACTTAACGCCCTTTTTACATTACAATGGGTTTTTCAAGATGTAGCTCCATTGAACATCAAGGAGCATCTGTACAGCATAAGTCTTGGCAAACTTCAAGTACTGTGGGAGTGCTGGATTGGAGTCATCACTACATACGGACTTCTTAAGCATTTTTTTCCAAAAACATGCCATCATTAGAATAATAATTTTTAAAGGTCTTCTTGAAATATTTACCTTAATATTTATTTAAACCAATAATAAAATGTTTGGGCATAGCTTGATCCAGTGGACAGGAGAAATGATCACTCATCATTCTCTAGGAATTCTGTCCTGGTGAGACTATAAATGTTTACATTTGTGGTTTCTACAGCAAGGCACCCATTGTAGACTCACAAATTTGCTGTGTGATGTTGTACATTTTTTTTTTTTAGGGAAAATGCAATACCCAACAACTGTTGAACCTCTATGGTAACTACAAGTTTAAGTTCACAATTTCAATATGAGAGCATGCTACATTCTTTTTAATCACATCCAACTTTGCCAAACTAGAGTTTTCTATGGAAGCAAGTCCTGCTTACAAATGAGCATGGAAAGGAAAATGAGAGTGGTACTTTCTGATTTCGAAATTTGAGAAGCTCTGTGGAGCTTGTTCAAGAGGTAAAACAGGATCCTACTAGCAAGTAATAGTAGTCATAGAAGAATTTTTAAATAATTTATTTCCATTAGATTTTTCATCAAGACATAAAAAATTACCAAATTTTTAAATGTCTTTTATTGGGCTTAATTAATTAGTAAAACTGTTCTAGAGATCCATGGAGTGGGGAAATTACTATAAATTTATTTATTTATTTTAATTTGTTAGACATGGCAGCAGAATACACTTTAATTCATAGTACACATATAGAGCACAATTTTTCATGTCTATGGTTGTTCACAAAGTAGAGTCACACCATTTGTGTCTTCAAATGTACTTAGGGTAATGATGTTCTACCTGTACTTAGGGTAATGATGGCCATGGAAAAATTTTGGAAACTTTCTGGGAACCAAGTAAGTTTGGGACCCTCTGGTCAATGTACTGGATAAGTTTACTCTGAAGAGTGGCTACATTTGAACGTCACCTGTGGAAGGGATGGTGGAAGTACAGTTGGTCACATCTTAGTGTGATCTGTGAAAATACTGGTTGTGGAAACAATCACTGAGTGACAGATATGATGGCTTAAACCAGATTTTTATTTTTATTTTATTTTTGTATATGTGGTGCCAGGGATTGAACCCAGGGCCTTGTGCATGTGAGGCAAGCACTCTACCAACTGAGCTATATTCCTAGCCCCACTATTTTTTGTTTATATATATAAACATACACATACACACACACACACACACACACACACACACAGACACACACTTCTCTCTAAAGAGAATAAGGAACACCATTCCTTAATGCATATTCTGAATACTATCCTGAAAGAAAAAGTAAGAAAGTATGGTATAAAGATCTTCAAATTTATATACTAGTTTGGGTCTATGTGAGTTTTTTGTTTGTTTGTTTGTTTTTAGTTGTAGATGAACACATAGTATCTTTATCTATCTATCTATCTATCTATCTATCTATCTATTTATGTTTTATGTGGAGCTGAGAATCAAACCCAGTGCCTCACACATGCTAGGCAGGTGCTTTACCACTCAGCTGCAGCCCCAGCCTCAGCCCCAGCCCCAGCCCCAGCTATAAAGTTTTTGAAACCTGGAAAAGAATACATGGGACACTTACTCCAAACATCTAAATATTTAAAAGCTATGAATCATGCTAGCAAACTGTTAAAATTTGTTCAATATTTTTTTTAATATTTATTTTTTAGGTGTAGATGGACACAACATGATGCCTTTATTTTTATGTGGTTCACTGGGTCCCGCCCGTGCTAGGTGAGCGTTCCACCGCTGAGCCACAATCCCAGCCCTGTTCAATATTTTTAACTATGAGAAAATAAGGCCTTCATAATGATCTAGAAGGCCATGTCCTCAATTTTAAGTCTTTGGAGTCTCACTTGGGAATATGGCACTATTAGGAGAGCCAGAGAACAGCCAGCTAGGTGGCTCTCCCCACACTGAAGTATCCTACCCCTACATTACAGGAAGGTAGTCTCCAACAGTAGGAGGGCCTTGCAGGCAGACATGGACACCCATGGAACTCTCAGTTCCCATTATTGTGAACAGCTACCCTTGGCCACTACGCAGACCTGGGCATGCACACCACATACTATGGAGGCTACTGAACTAGTGTGCAGGCCCTGAAGTAGGAGGGATGTTTGGGTAGGCAAGACCACAGTGCAGTCAAGGGAGAGAACAAAGACAATTGGTGGAAGCAATCCCTGGCCCTACAGACTCCTTGTCAGTAGCAAGGTTGTAGCTGGTGGAGACCCAGATGGGGTTCTCTAAAGCCATGGTTCAAGGTAGGCCCTTCTTTTGCTAGAAACTAAGGATGGTGCTAAACCTAGCTTATTTTGTGGTCCTCTTTGGGTTTTTAAAACACTTTGTTCCCCTATATGAGCCCCTGTCAAAAGAATGAGTGCTCTTAGATGCATAGATTTTCATTTTTCACATGAGGAAAACACAAAATAAATTTGGCAACACGCAGAACTCAACCTTCTAGTCCTGTGGTATTTCTGGTGTCACTGGGTGGAATATGTGTGTCAGGTCAGCACTTTAATGAGCAGGGCAGATCCATGGGGTCTACCTGACCAGGACACTCTAAGCCTCTGACACCGTCCAGGGTACAGACAAAGAAATTCCAGAAAAGTCTTAGGCCCTAGGAAGACAATTGGAAAAATAAAGAAGTTCTATACAGGACTAAAAGTTCTAGTAGGATTGATTTGTGGCCTTGAACAATGTCCCTTAATTGTTCAATTAGTTCTCCATTAGAACATTTAATGACTGTCTGACATGAGTCCACCATGTGGTTAGGCACTGTGGATATGAAATAAAATAAAGACAGCTAGTGATCTTAATTTATTTTATTTTTTTCTGCCTGCTTAAATTGCACAGTGATTCTAATTTCTCTGGTTTTATAAATTTAAAGTGAGATATTTTCATTGTTCGTCTCAGCTATGATTTCATGGTTTTTTTCTATGTTAGCTTTTTAAGACTTTAAATTCTTTTAAATTACAAAGATGTCCATATTTAACATAAAGTATTTAGAAATTATACAGAAGCACCAAGAAAAAGTAAAGATTCAAAATCATGGTCCGCCTTTCTCTTTTTCTTCCTTTATGACATATTTCAACTTCTTCCTCATTTGTTATGTTCTGGAAATACTATAACAAGAAATAACCTCTGTATCTCCCCAAGATACACCCCTATCAAATACAAACTTCTCATACTCACGTCTTTTTTCCATGATTGAACAGATGATAATACCAGGGCTTGATTTTATTGGAGATTTTTGCTTTAAGGTATTTTTTTTTCCCTAGGAGAAATGAAAGATGCAGTTGAAATAGAGAGGCCAAGAGAGGAGAGAATGTGCAGCTTAACTGAGCACTGCAAGACAGGGCAATAGGCCAAAAGTCTCACACGCCAGATACGAGTGCTTAGCCCTGATTTAATTCAAAATAGTCAATAATGGAAACCAAAACGGAAGTTAGGAAAATGTTGTTGAGAAATCTGACTCTAATGTCAGGAAAATGGTATGGAGAAAGACATGGAAGGTTTTGAGAAAAACTATTATGTAAAATGGCAAAGTCATGAAGACATGCTCCGAAATGCTCTGTGTCTCAGACATCACCTGAAATAATCTCTGTAGGCAAGTGTCTCTTTCAGGATAGCTTTCTGCAAGTTATATTGTTATCATCATGAAGTTGTTGGGTCATGATACTATTTCATAGTATCTTTTATGGTTTAGAGATGCCCAAATGAATATGTTAGCTACTTTGGACTCAATTTAATTTCATAGTCTGTATATAAACTTGCTGTCACTATAACAAAATGCATGAGATACTTAACTTATACAGAGGAAAGGTTTACTTTGCCTCACAGCTTTGGAGGTTCTATTCCACAATCAGTTGGCCCCATTGATTCTGCAGGAATATACTACAGAGCAGAACTGAGAGAAAAAGCAAGGTTCCCACTATCCCCTACAAGGAAGATACATCCTAGTGATCTAAGGTTCTTTCACTAGACCCCACCTCTTAAAGATTCTACCACCTCCCAATTGTCTCACCTAGGGAGCAAACTTTTAATGCACAGACCTTCAATACATTCAACATATAAACTGTAGCATTGTTTAAGATGTCCAAAAAATATTTCTACCTCTATTGAGGTCACATACTTCACTATTCTCCTGCCCCCCCCCACCAAAAAAAAATTACATAAAGTCTACTATACTGTGAATTACGTATTTTAATTGATGTCTCTTCTTTTTTGATGTTTGTTCTATTTTATTGTTTGGTACTGTTTTAGAAACACATTCTGGAATGTAAAAAGAAGCAATTACCATCCCAATTGCCTTCTAATCTAATTTTTTAAGGAGTTTAGGAAAAGAAAGGTGTTTCAAATCGAGACTAGACAAGATGAGTCAAATAGCAAGAACTGGTCTTGGGCCCTCTAACAGTGCTCAAAATCAATTGACTGACATAGTTTCTGAGTCTGTTCGATATAAATTTTAAAAAGTTCATAGTATCTGGCTGGATAATAAGGTCAGCACATTGTTCAGGGTAATGTTGAGTTATAATGACATATCCTCCCATAAGGAGGAGCATTAGGGATAAATTAGCCCGCTCTCGAATTACCTGGCAGTTCTGTTTTTTGTTTCAAACTAATGGATTGGGATACTCATTTTTATTCCAGATGCTATTCATTTTGATATAGTGAGTTTGGCCACCTACAAGCAGAAACAACCCTTAATGTCTCTATTTTTAGGCTCTATGCCAAGATGTACCAATGTCAAACATGGGCTTAGACCTCGATGAAAAATTTTTTTCTGCCCCAACTTTTCTTCCTCTGCCCCTAGCAAAAGGATAATCTATTAAAACCTTGACAGTAGATTTGTATTGACTGGCAGTGTAGTTGAAGTCCAGGCTGCTTCCTGACTGCTCAGCCAGGTCATATGCAGAGGCTGCCCCTCCAGTCAGCCTATACTAACCTCAGGCAGGTAAGGTCACTCTGAAGGGACATCCCTGAATATTCTGCACATCTACCACCATGATGCCTCCCTTGCAGACTTCACCATCACCAAAGTGTTATCAAAAATGTTATTGCTTGGGCTGGGGCTGGGGCTCAGTGGTAGCACACTTGCCTAAAATGTATGAGGCACTGGGTTTGATTCTCAGCACCACATATAAATAAATAAAATAAAGGTCTATCAATAACTAAATATATATATATATATAAAAAATGTTATTGCTTGATATTTATATTATTTAGTGCTCTTAATACATTTAGTATCTATTTAGTATCTGGAGTTAAAATTTCAATTCGGTATCTAAAATAAACATACTCTATATATGTGTATGTATAGATAGAAATATATATATATCTTTTATATATATTTATATATACATATATATATATCTTTTACCATTTATGTCACAACAGATCATATATATATATATATATATATATATATATATATATATATATATAGTAGATATATATATGATATATATTTTTAAGTAATTCTCATCAAAATAAAAAAGAGGAGTAGGTTGGAAAAAATACATCCCTCTTTAAGATGATCAATATGAATTTGAATGATGCTAGAAAAGTTGGCAGAACAATGCTTCTCTCATGCTAAATGTCAAGAAGATAATAACACAGTATTAAAGAACGAAATGGCAAAGACCTAATTTGTACAGTAGTATAAATGAGTGAACATTGGCACAATTTATTCATCATTTATTATATAAGTCCTGGAAATCTGGCCTTGGGTTTGTATAGACACAAATCTTACCAGAATTTTGAAAGTTCCAGACTGTTTTGACTCATAGTAGTGATCTTCTAACACAAAATCACGCAGCGACTCCAATCTTATTTTTCTTCCTAAAATGTTGAAGTTGAGAGGGTACCTCAATGCTTAAATCAGCATTGAGTCTTTTAAACATGTAGTGATGTTATTTAAAATTTTTCGTTAAAATTGAAATGCTCCTGTCACTAAGGAAAGCTCACATGGATGCCATTTGTGGTTGAATTTGGAGACTTGAGGGGTCTGAGAGATGGAGGACAGAGGTAAAAGGTATGCTGGGATGGCCTGCCAAACCCTTTTTGAAAGAACGATCAAGGCTTACCGTTGGAGAGAAATGCCCGTTTATTGAGGAACAGCTCTGCATATTTATAGAGCCGGGGGTGGTTTGACAGTTGGCATGGGGTGCTTTCTGATTGGTGGGTAAGGATCAGGTGAGCCAGCTGGGCTAGTCTGATTGGTGGATAAGAATCATGTGAGCCAGCAGGGCTCACCATTGGACAGCAGGATCATGTGAGCCAGCAGGACTCACCATTGGACAGCAGGATCATGTGAGCCATCAGGGTTCACCACTGGGCGGCTCTTCTTGGGGGATGGGGAAGTTAGTCTTTGGAGCCAGGGAAACTCCCAACACTTTTCAGGACAGGTACCTTCATTCTTCCAGAGCTTGGCAATGTGGACACACACAGCCCTCAGCTGAAACTTTGTGACTTACACTGGGTGAGAGCTACCTCCTTATTAGGAGGAGTACCATCCCAGCTCCAGGGCTCTGCAGAGGTCACTGAGGTCATTGGCACGAATGTATCTCAACTCAGTCCTGCTCCCCACATTACCCTGTAGTAGCTGATCATAAGAGCATTCCCAACAAACCTGTTGACTCTGAGAGAAAAGGCCATTAACAAGAAATAAGGACTCCATGTCAGGGAAAGAACATCTATGCCCTCTTTTTCAGAGTATAATTCTTAGCCTGAGCAGGATACTCTAATGGAATACCACAGACTTACATGGTTTAAACAAGACACTCAGTGCTAGAACTCTGAGATCAGGCTGCCAGCATGGTCAGGATCTGGTGAGGGCTCTTCCTGGCTTGTGGACAGACAGCTTTCTCCTCCTTATTTATTCACATGGTCTTTCTTCTGTGCATGCCCGTGCAGAGAGAATGAATGAGCTCTCAGGTGTCTCTTCTTATAGGGCACTAATCCATCACGAGGCTTGCACCCTCATTGTCCTGCTCACCTCCTAGCAGTCCTGCTCACCTCCTAGCAGTCCTGCCTCCAACTACTATCACATCTGGGGCTAGGGCTTCAATTATGAATTTCAGAGGACATAACCATTGATGTCACAACAGATCCTGAATTCCTATCCCTTCAGATGAAAATAATCTCTCTTCACCAAGTTATCAATGAGAAAGCCCTATAGGAAGTGGTTAAAAGCTTTGGACAAGTGGTGTGTGTGTGTGTGTGTGTGTGTGTGTGTGTGTACGCACATGTATGTAATCCTGAGTCTACCATATTTGAGTATGATAACCTCAGGGCAGTTACTTAATTCTCTGAGTCTAATTTCTTGAAGTGAATATGATAATGATAGTGCCTGCTACTAAAAATTTCTGTGAAAATGTGAAGCAGTAGTGACACAGGCCTGAATATAGTAAAGGAAAATCAGTTAATATAATTATTACTGTCATGTAGTCCTGGATTTCAGGCATTTCAAATTTTGGACACACTGAAATTCATCTCCCATGTCTCTGCCATCCTAATGTGAACATACAGAGAGCAGGAATTGATTCTTAAATGATTTTGTATCCTCACTGCTTGGTCCCAGGCCCATACAGAGTGAACACCTACTAATTATTTGTGGAAGTAATTTGAGACAACCTGGGGAACTCAGCAGGAAAGAAAACTGGGAATGGATCTTAGGAGTTTTCTGAATGCCTAACTAAACAGGCAGTTAGTCATAATAGGCCCTGGTTCAGAAATGAATAAAATATATATTTTGTTCATTAATTTACATAAGCTAATATTGCTTTTATTTATAACTCATTTACATCTGAGATTTGATTTCTTTTTTTGTGATATGGAAGCCCTTTAGAATCTGGGGACCCTAGCAACCAATATTGTTCCAACACAGGCAAAGCATAACAAATGTCCATGTCTCTAGCAACACAGATCATGAAAACTATTTGGCATCAGTAATACATTTTAGATAAGTAAGTCACAAAGTTCTTATTACAACAGTCATGGCTCACATGGTAGTACCAGGATTTTTAAATGTGATTTGTCATGAGTCCCCTTCCCACATCCACCTCCACCCTCCACTGTCTGTTCTACCTTCTGGTCTGAAATATTCCAAGTTTTTATCTCAGGCATTTCTATGACTTATTCTTTATTGTTGTTTTTTTTTAAATCATTGTTCAATATCATTTATTACATTTACCATCACCTCTTAAATCTGGCTTATGGATGCTGTAGGTTCTGTTGGCCACAATTAAACCTCAGAGAGTTTTATGTAATACATTGAAAGAAAAGAGAGTAAAATCATCTTAGGAATTTTACTTATTTATTTATTTATTTTAATATATGACAGCAGAATGCATTACAATTCTTATTACACATATAAAGCACAATTCTTCATATCTCTGATTAAATACATAGTATATTTACACCAGTTCATGTCATACCTGTACTTTGGATAATAATGATCATCATATTCCACCATCGTTAATAACCCCATGCCCCCTCCCTTCCCCTCCAACCCCTCTGCCCTATCTAGAATTTATCTATTCCTCCCATGCTTCTGCTCCCTATCCCACAATGAATCAGCCTCATTATATCAAAGAAAACATCATAGGCATTTTAATCTCACATCTGAGTATTCATCATAGATAACAAATACAATAATCATGTAGAATTCTTTCACTAATTAGTTGACATTTTGAAATTCATCATTCCAGACCAGGTCAGAAAAAGTCTTTGGTATGTAAGTAGCAGCAACAATTCTTGTTTATACAGAAAGTCCAGAATTTCCTAGACAGGTGTTAGAATCACTCAGAGAAAGGAAAGCTGAGCTGCCAGGCATCAATGAAGCAGGCACCATAACAGCCTGGGTCCCAGCAGATGGAGAATTTGGACTCTCTGGGGTCCAACTGCCTTTAACGGGACTCAATTCCAACTTCCAGGCTTAGGGTTAGCTTTGGGTTCAGTTTCTGGGGAAAGAGTTTGGCCAGCAAGGGGCCAAATGTTCTTGGCTTGATGAGTCATGATGGGCCAGAAAGGTGGGAAAATTCCTGGAGTGTGACCTTGCTCTAGTCCAGTGCCCAGCCCTAGGGCCAGTGAATCAAGGGCTGCAGACAGGTGCTCTGATTGGAAGCCTCCTTTACAGCCACAATGCAAAATTATAGAACTGTTCTCTAAATAAAGCCCAGGCACTGTTCAAAAATAAAGGAGGAAATGTTAGACATACAAACAAGAAATAGCCATATGTAAATCTGAAGATGTATTGATATCTTTATAATGAAAGCATCTACACACAATTAGATTGGCTGTCTTTTTTCCCTGAATGTTACAGTGCGGGTATATTTCCATTTATAACCAACTGTTAAGTGTGTTCACCTGGGAGCCAAACTTGCTGAAATAAAATCTGGGAACTGCCAGTTAACAGCTAGATCAAGAAAACTAAACCCTCTATGCCTCAGTTTCCTCCTCTGCAAAATAAGGTTCATATTTCTTTTATGAAAATATTATGAAAATAAATTGAATTAATACTCATAAAGAATATGAAATAATAACTGACATGAGGGAACTGCTCAAGAAAAAATAATAAATGCTACTAATAGTCATTCTTGACTGTACATACATGCTCAGGCATTAGTTTTTCTGATAATTTTCTTAAAGCAAATTCTTAAAAGTACAGTTACTAGGTCAAAGACTGAAAAAAATTTTAGGACCTGACAACACACGTCAGATCATTGTTCTTCTTTGCTCAAATAGGGTCTCATGACTTCCAATGTCACTCAGAAAAATATGGAATGTTCTCACCTTTACCTGATATGACCTGGTCATTGACATTTCTGGAAAGTTACCTCCTTCCATTTGTTTCCTCATTTCCTGATTTTCCGTGAGCCACAGTTTTTTCTCTCCTTAGAAAGTTCTTCCCCTGTACCCACATATCATGCTCTTCACATCTCTGCTCAAATGCTCTGGCTCTGGAATGAACTTCCTTTCTCATCACTCCTGAAACTCAATCTCCACGCTCTCTGCTTATATAGTAGTTGGGTTATTTTGACAAAATAATACATGCATGGAATTAGATTTGCTCCATTTCAGACTCTGTTCTCCTTCCCCTAGTCTGCTGATCTTCCTTCACTCTTTTATTTATTTTTGATTGGTGTTTTCTGCATATACATAAAAGTGGAATTCCCTGTGGTGTATTTATATATGCACATAACATGATCTTCTTAAATTCATTTCATATCTCCTCCCCTTTCCAAACCCTGCTTCCCTCCTACATTTCCTTCTTTTATTCAATTGATCTTTCCTATATCTTTATGCCATTTTATTAACCCCTTCCCATTTTTCTCTTTTTTGCTCTAGCTTTTGCATATGAGAGAAAACATTTGACCTTTGATTTTCTGAGTTTGGATTATTTCACTTAGTGTGATGTTCTCCATTTCCATCCAGTTACCAGTAAGTGCCATTATTCCATTCTTCTTTGGGGCTGAGTAAAACTCTCTTGTGTGCATATATATCACATTTTCCTTGTTCATTCATCTATTGGTAGGCATCTGGGTTGGTTCCATAATTGTGCTGATATAAACATTGATGTGACTGTATCTCTCTAGCATGCTGATTGTAGTTCTTTTGGAGAAATACCAAAAAGTGGGAGATCTGTGTCATTTGGTGGTTCCCTTCCTACTTTTCTGAGGAATCTCCATACTGCTTTCCAGAGTCATTGTCATAATTTGCAGTCCCACCAACAATGTATGAGTATCTTTTTCTCCACGTCACAGGTATTTATTATTATTTGTATTCTTAATGATTGCCACTCTAACTGGAATGAGATGAAGTCTCAATTTGGCTTTGATTCGCATCTTCCTATTGAATTTTTAAATGTATTTGTTGGCCATTTGTGTTTCTTCTTTTGAAAATGTCCATTCTTTTGCCCATTTATTGATTGAGTTATTTGGCTTTAGTGTTAAGCTTTTTGAATTCTTTATATATTCTGGATATTAATTCCCTGTCAGAGCAGTAGCTAGCTGGCAAAGATTTTCTACCATTCTGTAGGATCTTTCATAGTTTCCTTTGCTATTCAACAGCTTTTTAATTTGATGGCATTCCATTTATTGATTCTTGGTTTATTTCTTGAGCTGTAGGGGTGTTGTGAAGGAAATTGTGCCTACACCAATATGATGGAGTGTTGACCCTATGTTTTTAATCTAATTCCTAAGTCTATGATCCACTTTTATTTGACTTTTGTGCAGGGTGAGTGATAGGGATCTAAGTTCATTCATCTACATATGAATGTTCCATTTTTACAGAACCATTTGTTTAAAAAGTTTATCTTTTCTCCAACATATATTTTTGGCACCTTTGTCCAGTATCAGATGACTACAAGTAGGTGGGTTTGTCTCTGTGTCTTGTATTCTATTCCCATTGTCTTCATATCTATTTTGACGCCAGTATCACGCTGTTTTTGTACTATAGTTTTATGGCATAATTTGAAATCAAGTATTGTGATGCCTCCTCATTACTCTTCTTACTTAGTATTGTTTTGACTGTTCTGGGTCTTTTTTTTTCTTCCAAATGAATTTAGGGCTGTTCTTTTCTAGTTCTATTTTTTAAAAAAAGTCACTGGCATTTTGATGGAAATTGCATTGAATCTGTATATTGCTTTTAAGTATGGCCATTTTGACAATATTAATTCTGCCTATCCAAGAACAATGCAAGGTCTTTTTATCTTCTAAAATCTTCTATTTCTTTCTTCAGTGTTCTATAATTTTCATGAAGGGATCTTTCACCTCCTGGGTTAGATTAATTTCCAGGTGTTTCATTTTTTTAAATATTGTTGTGAATGGAATGATTTTACTGATTCTGTTCATTTTTCCTATTATTGCTCATCATGCCAGATGTAAGATATGTTCATATCACATTTATTTCCATGCCCTTTTCTAGAATTAAATGCTAATTGAATATATATTGCCAAATTCCCTTTCAGGAGAGTTGTACCAGTTTACAATCTAGATCAGTAATGTAAATATATTCATCTCTGTATTATGTTTCCAATATTTTAAATCTTTGCCAGTCTCCTGGGCAGTGTATATATATATATATATATATATATATATATATATATATATATATATATCTCACTCACACACACACACACACACACACACACACACACACATTTGCTACAGCATTTCTGAAAACAGTCACCTGGTTCCTACTCAATGCTTCCAGCTACAGAGACCTCTTTCCACCCATGAAGGAACAACTACTATAGTAAGAAAGTCAGTCCTCTCTTCCATTGAGTTAAAATCCGTTGGTTGAACTTCCCTGTGAATTCCTGTTTCCAGTTAATCCTTCTTTCCACCTTCTCAGTCAAGATACAGGGATGCAGCCATTTCCTATAGTGAAGTGGTGATGTGTTTTATGAGAGCAGAAGGAAGAAGGAGGTAGGGTCTCAAGAACTTTGAAGCCCAGAGGAGGAGCTTAATATTGCTGATTCTCAGGTCATAGAAAGCAGTTACTTCCAGGTTGGACCATACTTCTGAAGGGGAGAAATGGGGACAGTCTGGGAGTACTAAATCCAAGTAGCTGCAAATGTCAGTCCACAGAACCAACTGCCACAGCTTGAGAATCACTTGTAGGACAGGGAAAAACAGGATGATACCTATACTCCACTCCTTCCTCCTTTGAATCTCCTCCAACAGTAACTTCTTTTGACAGAAATTAACCCAAAGTCATGTGGTGAGGGCTCTCAGGAAATAGTTAGCAGAGGTCCATCCTCAATGTCAAAGGTCACACAGAAAAGTAGAGAAGGACAGGGGGAAGTAAGCAATAACAAAATGAGTTCATCACTAATTCCTTCTTCCTCACTTAAAATGTTACAGAATCAAGTAATTCTCTAACAATAATTTAGTCCTAGTGTTTTCATTTTCATTGTAGAATCATGACAGATAATAAACATTGGAGTATTAAACCAAATGTACTGAAAGTTAATTTTCCCCTCAGTTCTCTAGGTATTCGACTAAAGTTCATCCCACATGGGAGGGATTAAGGTGTAGAATCTGTTGCCACAGCAAGTTGGTGTGGTTTGTCCCCCAACATTGTACGTGTTGGCATCTTATTCCTCATTGAGGCAACATTGGAAAGTTGTAGACCTTTATGATATAGAACCTGTAGGAAATCTTTGGGGACTCTCCTTGGAAAGGATTAAGGTAGATCTGATGGGATCTTAGTTCAGCTATCACAGGAAGGTTGCCATCAAAGAATAAGACAACCTACTTCCTTGCTCTGGCTACTCTCCAACCATGTGTTTCTGCCATTGTGGGTCATCCACCATGCAGCAATGCAGCCAAGAGGACCTTCACCAGAGCTGGCACTATGCTGTTTGGATTATCCATTTCTAAAACTGTAAGGTAAGTAAAATTCTTTATAAGTATCCAGGCTCAGGAATTTTGTAATAGTAATGAAAAGCTAGAAAATATGCAAGTGTTTCAGTGTGAAATCTCCTCTGCCTTGCAATACCCCTTCATTCTTCCTGCAACTCAGGTAGTTGAGATGATAATTGAGTGACTCAGATGCATTGAAATAGCTTGAAAGTAATCACAGATAGACTTCTATACCCCAAAGAACAAGCCTCCTTCTTGTAGCATCTGCTAGTTCTATTGCTTTACTTTTCTGCATGGCTTCTTTCTTTAAAAACAAAATAAAAGACAAAAGGTATTGCTGTGAGAAGTACAACAGAGAATACACCTGTGGCTGTTTCTGTGAATGGATGAGAATGGAAAAAGGACACAAAGAACTCAGCTTCTAGGGAGCTAATATTGGAAGTGATTCAACATTTGATCTAGAGTCAATCATCTTTAGTCATCTTTCATTCAAGACTTTAGAGTTTCCATTTGTCAGTCAAACAGTTTGTTTTTTTTCCTTTGCAATGCTAGGAGAAAGAGGAGAGAGTCCAAAATGTTCTTTGTGAGTGTGTTTAAAACATCTCACCTGACAAGTGGTGGTGTTAAAGGCTGCTTGAGGCTCCCTGACGGCTGTCAATTCCTTCTGCATTTAGGTGCATTCTCAAAAGAGCTTAATGCCAAGTGATGGGAAGCATTCTTCCTGCATTACCACCATCTGTTTCCTTGGCATCCGCTGCAGACAGCTGTGTTGCCAGCCTTCAAGCTGTTTATTGGTGTGTCACATGCAGAAGTTATTGATGGACTGACTGGATCTCCTGAAAGCTGGGCATTTTTGTGTCTCTTTGAAATGTTTATTCAATACCATGAAAATGTTACAGGGTGTTCAACAAGCATTTGTGGAATGACTCTAATGGCTCCTGATAAAAAAGCAGTTTCATAACTGTGAGTGGACATTTGTAAAAAAATCACACCTGTGTCAATTCTCAAGCAATCTCTACATGGACCTAGAAAAGGATCAGAAAAAGAAAAATGGATGGTCATGGTGGAGGAAGAAGCTTTGCTCTGGAAGTACAGAATAAGCAGATTTACATGCTATTGGGCAGCCTTAGAAGCAGAGAGATATGATGTAAATTTCTATTATGATGTTTGTGATACAGGATACTGGGAAAGTTGGAAAGAAGCAAGTTTAAAGTAAATAAAATAGAGTCTTTCTTTCCATAGGAGTAATAAATCTAATATAAATCTAATATACTTGATATCTAAAATATCCAGAAACAATAATGATAAAAGCTGAACTCTAGATGATGTATTAGGGACACACATACATGTACATAAACTATATATATATATATATATATATATATATATATATATATATATATATATATATAAATAATATTAAAGAAGGGAAATCCAAGTTATTTTTGGATAAATCTTTAAATTAATAGAACTACCTCCAAGTAGATAAAGAGATCTTTTACAAACTACCCTTTAAATTCATCATAAGGAGCAGATGCAACACAGTTGAAATGGTTAATATTTCTTAACCCTTGATGGAGCAAGGTACTGTTTTCAAATGCTATTGAAAATACAAAGATTAGGTAAATAAGCAAATTTCAGGCCTTCAAGGACTTTCTAGTTAATTTAAAGTATGTATATATAATGTATATGAACACATATACATATACTTGCCACTTGATACTATTATAAAGGATGAATAAACACAAAATAAGATTGCAAGCTAAAACAAATGGTATTCAGAAAGGGTGGCTATTATTCCCAATTAGAGGGAATAGGAAATACTTGGAAGAGGTATTGTTTGAGCCAGATCTTAATAGATTCATTGAGCTTGAATGCCAGATTTGGATAAAAGGATATTTTATTCTAACAGGACATGTGGGAGGGAAAGGGAGGGGGCAGGGGATTAACAAGGATGGTGGAATGTGATAGACATTATTATCCAAAGTACATGTATAAAGAGACAAATTGGGTGTCAACATACTTTATATACAGACATATGAAAAATTGTTCTATATGTGTAATAAGAATTGTGATCCCTTCCGCTGTCATGCATTTAAAAAAATAAAACCAATGAAAATAAATAAAGAGAGAATCATAAATGGAGCATTTAGATGTTTGGATGGGAACCTGGGATTATGTTTCACAATAGTGAAAATCCCAATGACCTGGAACTGAAAGTGCTATGACACTAAATAACCTCTTTATTGTCCAAAGTTAAATATTTTTGAATGGCATGCTAAGGTGTTTAAACTTTGATTCTCTTGAGGTAGTCAGACCTACATGATCAAGTTGAAGAGATCCTGGAGGCAGGAAGGTCAGTTGAGGACAATGGCGGTCTCTGATTAAAAATGTTATTGCTGAAAGGGAGGAGAGAAATCCCTACTAGCCCACCTAATTATTTTAAAAATTAAAAAGTAAGGTCCATTTAGGTACAGTGACTTTTTTCAAGTTCAACCAACTAATAATAGTGCAGCAGAGCCCTCTTAAGAGGAGAGATTCCAGAAATGAGATATCAAGGGCTTAAGAGGAAATATATGGATGAAGTCCTGTGACAGTAGAAGTAATTGGCTTCTAGGACTCATTGAGTATGGGGAATGACAGAGAGGAGTCAAAAGGATCTTATAAATCTTACTCCTCCCTCCCTGGACTCTGCTCATTTGAGAGCCCTCGTCTCTTCCATTAAGATTTGCTGTCCTCCGGCCATCTCCCCCAAAATCCCCTCTCATTCCACCTGTCTTCTCCTAGTCTGTAACCCAGTGAACCCTTCTGGCTCGTCCACTTCCACACCCTTTTACTACTTTTCTATTTCTGCGTTACAAATAGCCAAAAACTCAGTGCCTTAAAACAACACCCACTTTTTTGGTTTGTGGTTCTGTGGATCAGAAGTCAAACATGGCATGACTGCGTTCTCTGGGATTGCTCTGGGAACTGAAATCAAGGTATCAGTCAGACTAAGTTTTCATCTGGAAGAACTAGGAGAAAAATGTTTCCAAGCTCAGTCTTGTTATAGGCAGAAATTGGTCCTTTGCAGCCAGGTTGGCTGTCAAGCCGGGGCCACTCTCAGTTCTTAAAAGTCACTGGTGTCCTGGCCACTCAGTCCCCTTCATCTTTAGTGCATTGAATCTCCATCTCTTACCTCAGGTCCTGTGGTGAGGTCCAGTCTACTTGGGTAATCTCCCTAACTTATGGTCAACCTTGTCATAAATAATATAACCTAATCACAGAAGTAAAGTCCTGGCGAATAAACACAGTATACACACCAGGGAACAGGAAATCTTGGACCATCATAGAGTTCTGCCTCCCATCCCCTTTCTACCTATGAGTTTCTTTTCTCTTAGTGAAGTTTGGGGAATCCAACTTTAGTCAATTCGGACTAAAATGTGAATAATAACTTATCTCGGTCTTCAGTGATATGCATTTATTAACTGAAAATAATCCCTTAGGGAGCATTTCACAGTCTGTTTTGGAAATATTTGAAGATTGGTGAGTCAGTAGGAACAACTTGCATTAAAGTTACAAGTTAGTGTTGTCGCCGTTTGTCATATTCTCCTGGGAAGGAGGGTTCTTACATCTGAACAAAGAAAACACACAGGAGCATTCTTCCTAGATGAGAATTATGAGAATTAGCAAGCCATGTTTGCCCCACTCTTTTCTCCACCCTCAGAGGCTTACCCTGCTGTCTTCACCTCAGCATCCTCTTCAGTAATCAGGAAGTTATAAAAAAAAAATTAAAGCAGTTGCAATCCAATTCTCATGCAAAAATAAAAACAACCAATCGGCTTCTTGCAACACTCAGCACACTCTCCATAGCAGGAGGATCATCAAGTTGCCAGCTACTCTATATTCAGCCTTCCTTCTTCCAGCAATCATGTCTATAATTAGGACTGGCACATTGTGCCTAATTAGTTATTTCTGGGGCATATGGGCATGAAATGTATGTGTTCCTTAGTCACCCTACTTTACTGTTAAATTGCCTGTAGAGATTTTTCAAAAACATGAATAATTAAGCTTATTTCTTTGTCTCTTGTTTTCCAATTCCCCTAGATTCTATTCAGGTGATATAATTATACTGTATCCATGGCAACACTCATTATCTACATCTATAGGTGAAATCTTTGGGGGCTGCTTGGTGACATAATTTCTTTTCCCATAATCTGGTTTCAATCTGTAAACCATGAATGATGACATAGTTAAAGATCACTGGTGCTGTTATGGATTTGCCCTTTAGTTAGCACAGTACATGAATGCATCGATTCCCAACCAACCACAATATTTCTTTTTATTTCACAGGGAAATATATGACCTCTATCTATACCACAGTTTTATTCCAATAATTGTTCAGTTAAAACTAATATCCTGGCCTATATAACCCTCCTGAAATGGTTATGATATTTTTAGACAAGGTATAAATAAGAGTTTAAATTTCAAATAATGAATTCCACAGAACCCTTCAAAACAGATTAACTTCAAAGTATCAATGTATTTAGTGAAAAGTAACTACCTTGACAATTTTACAGTACTGATTTTACAGATATAAGCCTCATGCCCTAGTTTTTAAACACCTCTACTGCTTATAATACTGCACTATTGATAAGTAAATATTGCAAAATATCTTGAAGTCTGGAATTAGGGGTTCAATTCCAATTCTATCATTTTATAGCTAATAGGACCATGGCTAAATTTTTCCCAATATTTGTTTCTTTATTTATTTGTTATTAATTAATAATTATTAAAAATAATTAATTAATAATGAATAATAAGTGGATTCTTATAAAGGTTAAAGATAATGCAATTTGCACATCATAAGTGATCAATAAGTGATACTACCATTTTTACCACTAAAAGATTTTTTAACAAGGCCAGACATTTAGGCTGTGCCCTAGAATTTCTTAATTAGACTTTGCAGTTCAGAAGATCCTCAGGTTATTTGGGAGCCATTAAAGTTTGGAGAGCTTTGGTGTTGAAGTTGGCAAACTGAGCAGAAACATTTCATTCCAACTCATTTCATGGTTCCTAGGTTATTTTATAATATATAATTTGGAACAATGCTTTCAAATTGTTTTCATGTATTGACATAATCTAAATGACAAGATTCCTCCTCTTTTCATTCCCAGGATGACAGAAAAAATAAATAAAATGATATATCTGGAGATAGCTTAAAGATCCTGGAATCCAAACTCATTTATACAAATAAACGTGTGGAGATGAAGGAAATGAATAGGTTAGTGGTCTATCTGACATCTCACTATTCTTGCTGCTAGACCACAGGATTTAATCCTTCTAGAATTTATAGACTGCAAAATTTTATTTACCACAAGTATATATATGCTTTATTTTCTTGGATGAATGCACCATAAGCCTACCCAGCTTAATTAGTCAATATTTAACCATCATTTTCTAGCATGTCTAATTTGGAAAGGCACCATACTAGGTACTAATAGGAACAGGAAGCAATATAAATATGAAGGAGACAACAAAATGCTCAGTAGCTTGGTCTTAAGAGCTTGTTCCAATCCTGTTTTCTGGCATTAGGCACCTATTTAACTCCTTTCATTCTTAACTCTCTGATTCTTGGTTTCTTTATCTGTGAAAAGGGGCTAATAAAATGTGTTCTATCATTTACAATTTGTGAAGAATAAATGAGACATTTAAAGTTTTAATGTTGAGCAAGTCTCATAATAAATGCTCGTTAAATAACGATAACATCATTTACAGCATTGTTTGGCCAGGTGAATGAACTCGTGGATCAGAAGAGAAGAAAACATGTCTCCCAAAGGGAGACAGAAATTAATCTGTTATTTTAACAGGGAGAAATGTCTTCAAAAAAATGTAAAGACAGAAAAGGGAGAGAACACCAGGGTACCACACAGTTAATAGCAGGAAGCAGAAAGAGGGCTGTGTGTACAAGCACAGAATATAGACTTGCTAGAATTTGGAAAGTTGGAGGAAGAGAAGGCTAGAGAAACCAAAGTCAGACCTGTGAGAAAAGAATGCTGCTTGCCTGGCTTCTCTAACATGGGCCTGATAAAGATGTCTCTGCAAATTTTGGGAAAACTGCAAATTGCAGTGAACTTCCGATGCCTATAGCTAGCTCACTGCTACCAGAAGCAGACCAGGAGCCGACAGGAAGGAGCGATTCTCTTCCCCTTCCTTCACTTTATTGTCTCCTACTGTTTTTTTCCCCTTTTTAGACAGGCTGATAGGGAGCTACTAACAAAGAGGATCTGTAGCCTGCAGGATGGCAGCCCAGCCAGCATCACAAAGCAGAGTGTTGAAGGACTGAAGGATTTGGAGCTGAAAAACTCTAGCTCACTAAGTGGCACTCCAGGTTGTTGTACTGCAAAGCACAGTGATAAGGAACATGAGTGAGTCTGCACTTTGAAGGATATGGTAATCCAGAAGAGGAAAATAATTATTTCCAACTGGCATCCTAGAGCTTGCGCCCTAGAGAAGATAGTTTGTGTTTCTCTATGCCTGAAAGAGGAGATTAAGAATTTTCTCAGTGGAATTTCTCCTCCTCCTCTATTGTCCCTTCCCTTCTCTGTTACAATATGGAAAAGTGAGGAACTGGGAAAATATACATCAGTTATCCTAGGCTTCCACGAACCTGGCAGGTAGATTAGCCGCTTAAAAATAAAAAAGGAACCACCGTGAATCTAATCATCATGAAACAGTTGTTCTTTTTCCATTTTTGGCTGTGTTTGCCTCTGAGTACTTAGGGTTTTTGGAAGCTTCTTGTGAATAATGGGGTAGAACAACAGTAAACATTAGCTACACAGGAAAGAGGATGCTAGGTGTGATGTGCAAGTACCCACCCATGCCTCCCACCACAGTCTAGAGAGAGCCTGCATTTTGCATGATACTGCGTTGAGGCGTACATCACCAAGCAAAATGTGCCAAACGCTTGGCTAAAAGGTTCGACATTATGAAATTACCCTTTACCTTCACAAAGAAGATATCCCTAGCAGAATGTAGTCTGGAAAAAAAAAATCCATCAAGATGCCCACGTGGACCAAGACAAAAATTTGGGTACAGCATCAAGGGTGAAAAGAAAGAAAAATAACAACAAATATGGCAGTGTTTTCCTGATTTTAGACTGAAAGTCACCAATCTTCTGTGTTATCCATTTTATTTATATCAAGAACTCACAAGCATATCACTGATTTTTTTTCAGGAAAGTAATGACTTATGGATCATTGGTTCTTTGTTTGGAACTTTTTCTTTTCTTGGAGGTGGTGGGGTGGGTACCAGAGATTGAATCCCAGGGACGATTAACCACTGAGCAACGTCCCCAGCCCTTGGCTGACTTTGAACTTGCAATCCTCCTGCCTCCACCTCCCAAGCCCCTAGATTACAGGCATGTGCCACCACACTCAACTGGAATTTGTAATTTTCCAGGTGTTTTTCATATTTAACAAGTGTATGAGACTCCTTGGATTCTTTTTTTCTTTTACCATAATAGTTGATATACAGTGCTATTTTCTAAGTATTGAAGGCTAAATCAAAAGATTCAAAGACCCCTTTGAACTGCGATCCCACTTTTGTTCTTCTGCTAAAAGGATACCAGAAATATTCATAAATAGTATACAGTATATTAGTTTGCAAGGGCTGACACAGAAAAATACCATAGACTCCTGTTGATTTGAACAACAGGATTTTATTTTCTCACAGTCTGCAGGCTTGAAGTCCAAGATCAAGGGTGCTGCATGGGTGGCTTCTCCTGAGTCCTCTCTCCTTGACAGGCAGGTGGTGATCTTCTCAGTAAGTCCTCACATGGCCGTTTCTCTATGTGTGTCCATCCCTGGTGTCTCTTCCTCTTCTTGTAAAGACATCAGTCAATGGTCGCTCATTTTAACTTAATTGTTTTTTACTTTAAAGACATTATTTCCAAATAGAGTTATGTTCTGAGATACTGGGGGGATTAGGACTTCAGCACATGGATTTTAGGGGTACACAATCCACCCTGTAATATGTAGTAATAAGTGCAAACATATTAACACAAGGTAAGAGATTGATCCCTCCCTTAGACTAACATTACCTCAGATTCAACTTTTATAAAGTCAGAAAACATCCAGACTAATGTTAAATGCATTTACTTAGAAGCTGAGAAATCTGCCTTCACTATATAAAGAAGGGAAAGGAAATGAGTCACGAGAGCTGATCTAAGATCAAGTACTTACCTGGCCACTTACTTGGACAAATAGCTAAACATCTCTGAATCTCAGTTTCATTATCTGTAAAGAGGAATTATGTATATTGCCTTGAATAGTTCTTATGAACATTCAGGAGGGACCATGTATAATGTGACTGTCCCAACTAATAGTAGCATTTTTATCATGTTCACTGAGCAGGTTTCTGCATCTAAGTAAGACTATGGGCATTACCTCATCTATATTTGCTAAGGAAATGTCACACTCAAGGTAATTGTCAAGGCATTCACTGAGATACATAGGATTGAGTGTACATATGTAATACTACAACCCTGTGTGTGTCATTGTTCATCCTATTACAGGAGTTTTATATGCACACATGTAACTTAAAATAAAACACAACAAAAACAGAAAAAGAACCCTTCACCTTATATGTAAAATGAGCTCAATTCTTCTCTTAAATAAAAGGTGACACTCCATATGTATCTTTTGTGCAGACTGTGACATGCACTAATGAGTTCCATTTTTCTGCTTATCAAAAATGATTCTTCCTTGCCAATTATCTACCACTGTGGATAAGTACTGCAAGTCTCCATAGTGATAGGAATGGTCAGTATTTCAAAGGAACCAATATGGTCAATTAAACAAGACCAATTGAATACAAGTTTTTTGAATAAAATCTCCAATTAAAAAGCCATATTCATCATTTTCAAAACAGAAAGTATCATGTCTTTGTTCTGAAGCAAATCCTGGTGAAAGTGATATTGACTCCTTTTGAATCCATATTAGTACTGTGATGTTATGAAGGAGTTATTTCCTGATTGAGGTTCCTTTCATTAATTGATTTCAGCCCCCAAGTTTTTCTTCCTTTGTTGTGAGCAAAATATAGCATCAGCTCTCCTGGAAATATAAAATGTGGCAATACTGTAACAAGTTATGACCTATTTGAATGTGCTTCATAAAAGAAGGCAACTTGAAAAAAACTGATATTTGTGACAAATTTATTTTTTATCCTAATGAACCAATACACAATTCTTCGTGCATGCTGTGGTTTGGGAAAGTGTCACCCAAAGACCTGTGTGTTGAAGCCTTGGTCTCCAGCCATGACACTATTAAAAGGTAGTGGAACCTTTAAGAGGAGGAGCTTAATGGGAAGTTTTCCCTTACACCCTGTTCTTCTTCCTCTCCCCCCAGACATGAGGTCAGAGGCTCTTTGTTCCCCATGCATCCCCTACCACGGTGTGCTGCCTTGCCACAGGCCCAAATGCAACAGGGTAACCAACCATGTAGCAAAACTTCCAAAACTGAATGCTGAAGTGATTTTTCCTCTTTATGTTTAATCTCAGGTATTTTGTTACTGTAACAGGAAGCTAACACAATTCAGGAATGAAAATTAAAATCTTTATATAATTTTTGCAATTGATTAGATATTAGGTGTCCCCCAAAAACTCATGTGTGAGGCCAGGCAAGAGAGTTTAGAGGTGAAATGTTTGGGTTATAAGAACCTTAACCTAAGCAGTGCATTAGTCTCCTGATAGAGATTAACTGGTTTGTAACTATAGTCAGGTAGGATGTGGCTGGAGAAGGTGGGTCCATGGGGCGTGCCCTTGGGGTTTTTATTCCGTCCCTGGTAAGGGGAGTTCTTTCTCTCTGTTTCCTGATGCCATGTCCTGAACTGCTTCCCTCTGCCACACTCTTCTGCCATGATGCTCTGCCTCACCTCAAGCCCCAAGGAATGGAATTGGCCATCTATTAACTGAGGCCTCTGAAACTATGAGCCCCTAATAAATTTTTCCTCCTTTAACTGTTCTTTTCAGGTATTTTGTTCACAACAATGAAAAAGCTGACTGAGACAATTTTAAATAATTTCAATTGATCTGAAATATTTAAGGAAAATCATTCCAGAGAAATATTTTTCCCTCGTAAGCAGTTTCTCATTTTTTCTTCACTGTAGGAATTAACAAGATATAATAAACTCTAACACTTCAATGCATAGGCTGGTGTGTTTGCCATGAGGTTGCTTTGAAGTTTAGTTATGTCCCTACCACTATGCCATAGGTGATTATAGTCATATGAATTTTTTAAAGACACATAAGAAAAACAATTGTCTTATAGAAGTGTTTTGGACATATAACTTTTAATGAAATTTGAGATTACCCTGCACATTTTGAGTTACATAATTATTTCTCTGACTATAGGTTTTAAAAAGAGTACCCTTGATAGTTAAGTAGCTGTGGTTCCCTGCTGCTCCCTTGCTGCAGAGGTGGATAGCTATGTACAGGCTCTGTTCTTCCCACCTTCTCATTTAAAAATAAACCTCTGAAGAACTTGAATGCAAAAGCATTAGCTTAACATTTCATTAATAATTTCAATGCAAAAAAGCAAAAGAAATATTAAATCACCCACATAGAATGTGTTATGTTCTTTAGCTCCTGTTATATTTGTAAAATGAATCTTAATTTAGAAAGGGAAGATTCAGATTATCAAAGTAGCATTCACCAAAAGAAAAAGATTAGTTAACTTTTGTTTGGAAATTTCTGGAATGTGCTTGTTTTTAAAAAGAAAAAGGCTAGGAGGGACTTCCCATAGGTGTGTATTCCTATGCTTGATATTATCTAAATGCATGCATTATAATTCTGCAATTAAAATTATAATGAAGTTATTGTTCTTTTTAATGTATTATGCTTGCTTTATAATAGAATATTATGATATATCATAAATCATTTTACTTGAGACTATCATATAAAGATGAATATTTAAAATTGAGAAAAGCCTGGGCATGGTGGTACACACCTATTATCCCAGCAACTTGGAAGGCAGGAGGATCACAAGTTCAAGACCAGCCTCAGCAATTCAGCGAGGTCCTAAGCAACATAGTGAGATCCTGTCTCAAAATAAAAACTAAAAAGGGCTGGGGATGTGTTTCAGTGGTTATGTGCCCCTGGATTCAATCCCCAGTAACAAAAAGAAAAAGAAAAAAATGAAGAAATGAGTCAGAATAATTTCTCAAAAGAAAATAAGGAAGTACTAAATAATAAGAATAAAGTTTTATATAGAAATGGTCTTCTGACAAAAGTTTTTCCTCAGTCTTTCCCCTATTCTCAGGCTCCCTACTAATGTTGTGAATGAACTATAGGAAAAAATACCACAGTGAAAGGTAGTCAAATATGTTATTCAAAATATTGTAGTAATATAACATTTAATAAAGAGGATGTTGCTTGTTAAGAAATTTGCTTCTAGCTCACACATTTATCCATCAGCATTAAAAGGAAAATAATAATAATAATATAATTTGGGCTTTTTAATAATATAATTTGGGCATTAAAAGGAAAATAATAATAATATAATTTGGGTTTTTTAAAACTACCCCAGCACAGTCTCAGGAATGAAGGAAACTAGATAGGATAAAACATTGTTAGGTGGGGTCTAAAGGTGGAAGGAAGCAGAGGAAGGACACTTAGCAAGTGTCAGTTTTATTTAGAGACTTTTTGGCTATTTAGGATGATAGGAGCCAAGTAAATGGTCTATCTTATTCCGTGTAAACTGAGGACGACTGAATCCACAGGTCGATGCACATCTGCTTGAGATCTGCTCTGGTTTGGAGTCCTTCAGAAAGATTCTTAGCACTGTGGGGAAGCTGTGGTGCAGAGAACCAGGGCCTGGGTATCCACACTCCACACACCTAACCCAAGGGCTCACCTGGAGAAGATACCTCAAAGTTCCCTTAAAGGTGTATAATACATGGTTTTATAATGAATTTAATATGTGTTACCTTTTTTTTTTATTTTTGTAGACCATCTTTCTTTGAAGATGAAATTCACAACCGTTTTCCCACTACACTTGTTATCAGGGTGCCTAATAATAATAAATCAACAAGGAAGCATAGAGCAATGATTCACAAAACAATAGAAAGAGTCAAAAGGTAAGTTAATGATCAATAGTCTGGTAAAAATTCATTCTCACAAGAAATCAGAAAAATTTGATTTTAACACAATTATATTGTCTTTGTCTTTTGTTGTTATAATAAATACCTGAGACTGGGTAATTAATAAAGAAAGGAGGTTTATTTTTACTCATGGTCTTGGAAGCTGAAAAATCCAAGATCAGGCAGCCATATCTGGTTAGTCCACATGCAGCTTCACCTTATGGTAGAAAAATGGAAGAGAGAATGGTGCATGCAAGAGCAGTTCATGTGCCAGAGTAAAGGGAGATGCCAATCTGGCTTTATAACAACCTTCACTTGGCATAGCCAGCACACTCTTGTGGGAACTACGTTAGTCTTTTCATAAGGGTTGAACCCCCACACTAATACCTCTTAAAGTCCTCACCACCTCTCAATACCTTACATTGGCAATTAAATTTCAACATAAGTTTTGTCATATTCAAACCATAGCAAATATTTTTGTCATTCTTTACTTGTTATGCAAAATAATTAATAATAACAAACCATGTAAGAAAAGTCCAAGTACAAACTTTACTGGTGTAAGAGTGCAATCATCTTGAAGTACAATATGGTGGGCGGCATATCCCAATACTCATCACCACAGTGCCAGCAATCCCCCCTTGAATATTTTATGCCTAAGAATTAACTTGATAAACAATGAAGAATTAATTATGTGGATGATCCTCAGAGAATTGATTATAGAAACAAAGAGGTGAAAACAACTTCCAAGGCTCACAGAAAACCAACCTCTAACACTGAGAGTTCTGCTTCTACTTAGGATGCAAAAACTACGAGAATGTCTGTCACACTCTAAACCATACCTTCCCCTGAGTCTTTGAGAGGCCTGAAATCACAAGGAAAACAAGTGAACTGAATTCTAAATGATAAACCCTGCCAAGATAGTTGAGATACATAAATAGGGTCATCTTTGGCAAATCACAACTGGAAGAGATGGCCACCTTAGCAGTGAATAAGGAAAAGCAGCTAGTGAACTAGTTTTTAATGTCTCATGTAGGCTCACATGATAGTTCAGGATCACTGAGAACCCCTGATACAGGCAAGGTCTTCCCTTTTGGAGGCTTAGAAAATGATACTTTAAAGTATGGTGCTTTCACATGCCGAGTGCTTTGAATTACGGGAAATTGGAAAGCCTTAGAATCAAATCAAGGTCTTTCTAACCTTCCCTTGTCCTCCCCACCCACTCAACCCCAGCAAAGGGAAAGTCTCTCTCTGGACTCCTTTATTCAAATGAAGGAAATTCTTTCAATTGCAATTGCCTTTGACTCCTTCCCTAAAAATCTCATTAACCAGAGAAAATTAATCACCACACACCTATTATTCTGAAGGCAGTTCCAAGGGATTATTCCTAAGGGATTTTATCTGTCTAATAAGACAAATTTTGTCCCCATCCCTCATCTGTAACTTGTGGCCACCTTCTCCAGAGCCCAGAGGAACTTTGTCCCAGGTAATTGTCTGTTCTTTGGAGCCCACACATTTCCCCTATAAGTTATATGTGCCCCCTCTAAGTTGCCAGTTTTCTTTCCCTATAGAAGAGGATAACACATTTCTGAACCTCAGTGTCTGTTTCTGAATCTCACTCTGTGAGTCCTCCTTGAACATAATAAACTCATATTTTTTTTCCCTCCTATCAATGTATTGTCAATTTATTTCAGTACAACTGAACCTTCAGAGAGTAAGGAAGAATTACCCTTTGTCCTTACACACTCATTTACAAAATCATGCTGACATCCCAGACCTGCCAAACCTAAGAAGCAAAACTCTAAAGCCACTGGAAAAAGGTAAGAACCATTCCCATACCTAAGCCCCAGGCTTCTGACAGAGGAAACAAAGCAGTGGCCCCTGCTGCTGCTGTTTGAGGTGAAAAGAACTTTCTCCCACTCAGGATCTCCACAGGTACAAGCAGGGTTTCTTTGACAGGGAGGGAAAGTGACAAGAAAGCTGAGAAAGTCTCACCTCCAACACTCACCTCCCTAAAACTAGGGCAGGACCAGGAAAAACAAGGATTCCCCTGCCCCCCCTGAGAGCTGAGCACTGAATAACAGCTACTTCTGAGACAAGGGTAAGAGTGTACAGAGAGAGCTTCCTTGTTTGTCAGATAGGGACTACTCCTATGGAGCAGGAGCCTGAAAGACACCTATTCACACTCCTTGGATTATAAAGTAGGAGCTCCCACAGCTGGAGGGATTTAAATCTGAGATGCACTGCAAGGACACAGACCAATTTCATTCAGCTGATGGACTTAACCTCTGGTATCTAGCAGAAGAAAAATAGTGTGCCCATTTCCAATATTGTTCTGCATAAATTGCCTAGCTTTCGATCAAAAATTACAAGACAGAAAAAACGAGAAAAATTAATTCACTGTCAACAGAAAAAACAGTAAATTATGGCCCCTGTTATGCAGGCTTTAGAAATGCTATTTGGAATACAGAAATACCCCATGATCAGATCTCTACCTTAGGGGAAAAAAATGAGACGCAGACTTGCTCATACTCATGTAAATGAACAATAAATTCTAGTGCGCATTACACCAAAAATCACCAAAGAAAATGCCTACTACTCAGGTGGTGAGGTTATATTTTTAAATGTACTTTTTTATTTTCATATTCCATATTTAATGTATTATAGTCATATACTTTATATAATCATAAAAACCTTCCTCTAGTTAAACATTTTTGACAGAATTTTTTTCACAATATTCTGTTTTCTGAAAGGAGTTTATATTGCCTGGCTACTGGAAAAACCACAAGTAACAGAGTTTCTTCTGATCAATGAAAGAGATTACACACTAGGAACCAAAATGTTTCATTGTGCTGCAACAGAAATTCTGAACAAAAATATACCCCAAAACATGATTCTTAACCACTTAATAGTATTGTCTCTATCGTGAACATTTTGGTAGAACATTTACAAAGTAATATGAACAGTACATGTATTAGCTCATTTAATACTCATAATTTCATGAAATACTCATGTGATTCTTATTTTATAGATGAGGAAATGCATGCCTAAACTTTGAGTATATTCAGCACATCAGAAGCCATCACACCTAATTAATATTAAGTAAATAATCATAACAATGACTGTAAAAATAGCTATCATGTACTGACCACTTACTTCATCTAGACTCTGACCTAAGCATTTTAGATATCATTTCAAAATAACTCTAAAATCAGGGTCGAGAGATCAACCAACTTGTTCAAAGTCACACAGCTAGGAAGGGATTGTGTCTGAGACCTATCATGTTTCAAAATACATACTCTTAAACCCCAAGCTTCATAGACATGACACTGAAGGTCCTAAAATCTGAGCATCTTATCAGGTCCCTTCCTGCATTATAACCTGATATATTACAAGATATTTCTGAATTTTGCCATGGCTTTGGATTTTGGTTTGGTGACTCTTCTTGCTTTCCTGGCTTTAACTCTTTCACATTCAGGCTTATTTTTCTTAGGACTTCCTGTGTACACTTTTGCCTTCTCAGGTCTCTAGGGCTGTCCAGAATCACATCTAGCTTAAGTCAGCATATTGCCTCTCCTATGTCCTATTTAACACCATCTGGAATTGGTGAGCATAAAGTCCTATCCAGAATTTTGCTTCATTAGTTGTAGGCATAAGACCTTGTACCTTTCTTCTACTAAAAATTGATACACTAGTGTAGCCTTTAAGTATTTTTTTCCAATAGAGTTAATGTTTTTCTTTCTTTTTCATGTTTTACAATTAGTAAAATAATATACTTGGACAGTTTTAAAATATCATAACATTCTGTATTAATCATTTAAAACAACAAGCAGCCATCATGCTGAAGGACTGTGAGCCTTTCCAAGCCACACATCCTTCAGTGTGAGAAATTTTCTTAGATTTTTTTTTTTAATTCCTCCTACTGTTTCTAGGTACTCTTTTCTTGGAACTCAGTTAATTAAAAACAAAATTTGTGAAACAATCATGTGACTTCCACCTCTTGTCTCTCTGCTATCCATCAGGTATCTTTGTTTTATTTTCTGGCAGACTTCCTCAATTTACCTCTAACCCTCTTATTCAACTTTTCATTTCTCTGTTTCTACTTTATTTCTAGGAGCTCCTATTTTGTTCTCTGAATGTTCCTCTTCTGTGCTCTATTCTGGTTTTTCCTAACGTCATCTTTTAACTTTCTGGGAATCTGAGTTACATCACTTTGTGATTTCCATTTGTCTTTTGTATTGCTTCTGTTGCTTCTGAATCATCTTGTTTTATGGATGCACCTGTCCCTCTTTACAGAAGTCCTTTCTAGTTATGGTGATCTTTCTGGATCCAAGTGGAAGAGGGAGGGAGCATAGATGTCTTATCTCTCAGTTATCAACTTACACTGATCCACCTATTTTCAGTAATGTACACCTCCCTTAGCTGTGCCTGAGTCTCTAGATGTTGAAAATCTCATAATCTCCAGTTTTGTGTGGAGGGTTTTTCTCTGCATCTTATAAACTACCAATTCGTTCTCTGTCCTGCATACATGTCTACAGTTTCAGGAAGAGCCCACGTGTCTAATTCCCAATCAGCCTTCCCAGGCTTCCTTCACTTCCAATTTCATGTTTCAGCTTTTGTGAACACGAATCCAGTTATTAATTTTTCCATCAGCTTATCAACTTCCAAGACAATGGCTCTCTTTTTACTGTGGCTATCACTCTGCCTGCTCTGCTGAAGGTCCTAATGCTTTGAATTTTATATATGTCTGAATTCACTAAAAGTGACAGTCAAATTATTGCCTTTTAGTTGAATGATGTTAGTGATAATAATAAAAAGGTATTGTTGAACATTAGTATAGGCCAGAAACTATCTAAAAACATTAGTTTCACCATCTAATTTAAGCCCTAGAACAATCTTATGAGAATGGTGCAATTGTTACCGCTTTATTTTTCAGATGTGGAAACTGAGGCTCAGAGTACTCAGTAGAAAAGCACTCAATATCATACATTTTTAACCGATTGATTTTTCGCAAGGAGCAGACTGAGGATTCTATTCCAAGTACTTTCATTTCAGAGCCTTGTAATCCCCATAATGTAATATTTTTATGTGATACTTTTTTCATAACTTAAAGGAATATGCACACATCACCAATAATATTAGAGTAAAATGGTTTTCCTCCTAACCTATAGTGCATATCTCTCAACAGAAATGATCTAGAGCAAAAATTGTAATCCTATAAATTATATTTTAAGTAACAATAATCTCCCTATTATATATCCCCACCTTCAGTGTAAATCAGAAGTGACAGCGAACATCCCCACTTACTTAAGTCCTCATGCTTTCTGAAAAAAAAAAAAAATCTAGAAAATCATTTACTTAGGAAAATCGCTTCCAATCTTCTGAAGCTATTATACTTTTAAAGAACTATAAAACGGGTAATAGGTAGATAATAAGATCTCAACTCTTCCCTGCATCTGGGCCTTTGCCAGGTAACTTTGCAACCCCTGAGATCAATCAAAAAGTGGACTCTAATCCCTGCACCTTAACCCCTGTGATTCACTCCTGCTAATAGAGCAGGCCAGAAACAACTGTTCCAGCCCTTGTAGGCATCCTCTCTCTTACTTGGAGCCCTGCCTCTGCCCAGCTAGCCTGCCAAGGGTGAGAAACCATGGAGAACGGAGCCAAGTCACCCAGTTCTCCCAGCCAAGGGCAAGCGTAGGAGTGAACCCAGCCAAGAGTGAAAGGGTAGGGAACCAGACCCACATCCAACTGCTGCTACAGAGAGAGTCTAGCTGATCTCAGCCAACAGTTATGACTCACAGAACTGTGAGATAAATAAATGGTTGTTGTTTTTGAGTCAGTAAGTTTTGAAGTGGGTTGTAATGCAGCATCACTGAGATAATGGTTAACTGATGCAAAGGCCAAAGTGATATCTCTGGAATGTCAAGTACCATCAGATACAGATGGCCTAGAACTGGGGGGTTTTGGTCTCCAGAATAGGAAAAAAATGTAAATGGATCCAAAACCTTTTCTAAAGCAGCCCTCTACCTTCTTCCATTTTGTGCTAATGCAGGTGTGGCTTGCCATTCAGCACAGGGAAGAAGGGGCATGTGTCCCTTTGATGACAGAGTGCTTATTCTTTCCCCCTCACCTCTGGAATGGAATGGTGAGGGATTTTACTTTATAAAGCAATGTAAAATATTCACATTAACTGTAGTTCAGGCAAATTTGATTTAAAATAAACATCCTGTCTGTCCTGATCTCATCTAGGACATTTCAAGAAATGCTAGAAAGGATGTATTTACTTCTTTTAGTCATCAGGAAAGAAAGCTGGAAACTAGCCTATGGCAGAGATTAGTAATTTCATTCTGATATTAATTTTGTCTTCTTTTATTAGAGACTCCTTATTTCACCAGATACAAGATCACCCGAATAAAACCAGCCTCTCCTAATCTCCACTGCAACTAGATCTTGCTATATGATGATGTATACCGCTGTCAGTTGAGAATAAAATCAACCTAGCTGAGAACAAAGAAAATTACATTACCTGGGACTAAGTAGGATTACCATCTGGAAAAACACAGATTTAAGCAGTCTTGAAAATGTGCTCTAAGGTTTTTCAAAATGGCAACTGTACGTATATCAGGAATTATGACAAATGCCGGCAAAAGTTAAATTGCTTTATAAAAAAGGGATTGGGATAACCTCAGTCTCTGGATAGTTTGGAGGAAGAAATCCATTGCATAAAAGTCAGTAGAGGTCAACCAACAATGTTTCAGGAAATTTCAATTAGGACTAGTCCAAAGGTCAGCTCACATGGGGAGGGCCCAATGTGGGCAAGTCTGTAACCTTGTTCCAAGGTTCAGCTGTGCAAGTGTCTGGGACAATTCTCTTGACTCAATTTTATGTGCCTCGAACCAATGCTTCTCCATTTTGATTTTCTTTCTTGACAAAGCAATGGATGTGAGCAGAAGGAAAGCGTACTACTTCTCCACTCTCTTCTTCCTCGATGGATTGAGAATATGAGGACTGAGACATTGCAGATGGTAGCAATAAGGATAATACCCCAGATGTGAAACAAAAAGATAAAAGTAATCCAAAGATAGCCTTAGGGTGAGGAAACAGGGAGCAGCCCTAGGATTTGTTCCCCTAAGCCAGGAGGTAAAAGATAAATAAAAATTTTGCTTATTAGGAGTAAGTTTTAATTTTGGTTCCTACAGAGCTGAGTGTATATCCTGTACTCTGTCTACTCAGCTTCTCACAGGAATTCCTTCACTGATTCATAGTTTAATTATTTTCTCATTCATTTTCCCCTAAGCCTGTTAATTTAAATCATGCTTTTCCAAACTAGTAAAAAAAAATGGTGAACAAATATATTCTATAGTCTATTTTTCAATCTCCTTTATATGAGAATATTTGTGTCACATTCTTTGCTTGAATTGGGTTTTAGGAAAATTTCTAAATTTATTTGCTATAAGTTTTGTCAGAAATTAACAGCTCTATGCCACATTAATTTTCACATGTATGTCCAGGAAAATATAGATAACTACATCATTCAAGTAATATAATCTGTTTGATTATAGTCATTAAAATTTCCTAGTTCTTTCCATTCACCTCATTTAGATCCGCATAAAATGTTTCATTTTGTAATGTGATTTAACCAATAAAGCATTACAAATTCTTTTGGAAATAGGTAAGGCAATATATTCAGTAACTCAATAAGTGCTAAATAGTATATAATAAACCATAATTTCTATAAGAGCTCAGAGGAGTAAGAAATAAATTATCAGCAAATTTCCTAATTTATTCCAAAGAACAATCTTTCTGACTGGTGCTCTGCTGGGAAAAAAAAAAAAAAAAAAAAAAGGTGTATCATCAAATTTATTGGGAAATGCTGTATTCTCATTCATTTCTTGAAAAGTCAAAATATCCATGGACATAAAAAATAATTTTGATAGAGTCTATAGATAGGATCCCATTTAATATTTCCTGAATTTCTTTGGTCACAGATCTCTCTTTGTCTGCAGTACCTCAGTCACATTTCCTAGAAGTCATGTTTTCTGAGACACTCTTTGGAAACCTGTTGATATCAAGGGGTTATCATAAAAAGTCTTGAAATTGGGACTGGGGATATAGCTCAGTTGGTAGAGTGCTTGCCTTGCATGCATAAGGCCCTGGGTTCAATCCCCAAAACCATTAAAAAAAAGTCTCGAAATAAAACTACAGGTAAAAACTATATGAGTAAACTCATGAGAGGGTTTTCAGGCAAGAGGGAATCACAAATAGAATTTCCAAAATGTTCATTTCAATAGGAAATTAAAAAAAACCCTAAGAAAGTTTATTATCTGTTTAAATAGTGGCATTTTATTGATGTTGTGCAATCCGGAATTCCTTATGCAAAACTGCATTTTATAAAATATACTATGGTCAGATTAAATGAATTCATTTCGAATTTAATGTTCACTAAATTATAAGGGATATCTTATTCAATAAAGGTAATTAGCTCTAGTACATGTCACGGTTTAAAAATGGCTATGGATTAGTGGAAATCATTAATTGCTTTATAAACCCATAATCTTCTCCAGAGGAAAAATCCCCAGTGACAGCTGGAGGTTTGGCTGGACTAAAGCAGCAAAGGTGTGTGAAACATAGTCGGTGGAGGTGGCAGTGCAGACTCGCATCCCTGGTGAGGACTTTGTCTCCATCTTTGCAGAACTCTCCTTTCTATGTACGCTCTCCTCAGTGTTCCAAGATGGATAAAAGTGTCTCCCTGCTACTCAGAGACACTGGCATGCATTCTTTGATTTTTAAATAGTGAGGTTCCCCTTCCTCAATCCATGTCCAGTGATAAGTCCTGAAACTGTGATAAACTGGTATGTGTGTTTGTTAGTCACAAATAAATGTCTATCCTTCTGGATGAAGTAACATTTTAACAAAAACTGGATCTATCTTATTAAAATGAGAAATTCAGGAAGTCTGGGCTTACTGGGGAGGCCACAGAGGACATCAGGGAGCACAGATCTTACACAAGATCTTTAAAGTGTCATCAGGTGGGCAGTTGTCTCTTGGGATGTGCACAGACAGCTTCTCACTCATGCTTTTGGTTCCAAATGTTCTAATTAGTGCATTATATTTAGATATAATAGTAGGATTTATTTTGACATAGCAATACATGCATGGAATATAATTTGCCCCACTTCAGTCTCACTATTTCCCCTTTTCTTCCCCTCCTCCCGCCCCTGTCCCCCTTTCACCACTCTTTTGGTCTTCCTTCGATTTATTTAAAAAATTTAATCAGTGCTCTATAGATAAGCATAAAAGTGAAGTCCACTGGGTCTATTCATATACTTACATAGCATAATTATATAAATAATTATATTCACATAATTACACACACTTTTTAATTCTTTATTTCTATCTTCTACATATGAAAGGGAACACTTAACCTTTGACTTTCTGCATCTGACTTATTTTCCTCAGCATGGTGTTCTCCAGTTCCACCCATTTACCAGCAAACGTCATGATTTTGTTCTTCTTTATGACAGAGTAAAACACAATTGTGTATATATGCCACATTTTCTTTATCCATTTATCGGCTGAGGGTTCCTGGACTGGTTCTATAAATTGGTCATTGTGAATTTTGCTGCTTGTGTCACTGTAAACTGCTGATTTGAGTTCTTTGGGATTAAAAAATCAAGGAGTGGGATGTCTGCGTCATATGGTGGGTCCATTCTTAGTCTTTAGAGGAGTCTCCATACCGCTATCAAGAATGGTTGTACTAGTTTGCAGTCCCACCAACAATGTATGGATGTGTCTCTTCCTCCGTATCCTCAACAGTACTTATTATTGTTTATATTCTTGATGATTGTCATTCTAACTGGAGTGAATTGAAATTCAGTGTTGCTTTGATATTTGTTTTCCTGATTGCTAGGAATGTTGAACGCTTTGTTTCATATATTTGTTGGTCATTTGTATTTCTTCATTTGGAAGTGGCTGTTGAATTCTTTTGCCCATGTATTGATTCAAGTTTATTTATTTTTTTTCGGGGGGGGGGGGATGGTTAAGTTTTTTAAATCCTGTATGTATTCTGGATTTTAATCCTCTGTGAAATAGTAACTGGCAAAGATCTTCTCTTATTCTGTAGATTCTCTCTTCATAGTCTTAATTGTTTCCTTTGCTGTGAAGAAGCTTTTTTAATTTTATACTGATCCATTTGTTGATTCGTGGTTTTAGTGTTTTATTATTCAATTAGAGTTATACCTAATATTGGGAATCATTGTGACATAATCGTACGAGCATGGAATATAATTTGCTCCAATTCAATCCTCAGTACTTCCCTTTCCTTACTTCCTCCCCTACCCTATTCCATTTCCTCTTTCATCTATTTGTTCATAGTTTTTTTTAGTGCATAGACACACACACACACACATACATACATACACACACACACACATTTATCTTGAGTTTTAGCAGTCTTGTTAAGGAACTTGGCACATGTACCAATAATTTAGAGTTTTGACCCTAAGTTTTATTCTAGCAGTTGCAAAGTTTATGGTCTATTTCCTGGGATTTGGATCCACTTTGAGTTCACTTTTCTGCAGGCAGGGAGGTAGGGATCCAGATATTCTTCTACATATGAATATCCAGTTTTCCCAGCACCATTTGTTAAAAAGGCTATCTTTTCTCCAATGTATGTTTTGGACATTGATGTCAAGGTATCTCTGTGGGTTTGTCTCTATTTCTTCTTTCATTGGTCTTCATGTCTCTTTTGATGTTAATACTATGCTGTTTTTGTCCCTTGAATCAGCCCTTCTGAATCTGCAAACAAGAGAACAGAACACTTAGAAACTGCCTTAAATTTCACCTTGTCTGCTCAAGAGAGACAATCACTGTTGGTTGATACCAACAACATTTCTATTTCTTCCAGTGCTCTTTAAAATCCCACCACTGGGAGACAGCCCAAGGAAATTCAACTTCAACCAACACGTGCCAGGGAGTGAGACAATGAATAGAAGGTGTAAGGGTGCAAAAATGAGAACAATCTTTTCAGGGCAATTGCACAAATAAATGTGGTCTGCAGATCTCTGTGTCTTGTGCATGCTTTTTTTCTTGCAGTTTAGCAAGAGGATCAAAGCACAGACCCTCAAGTCCAACCGCCTTGAATCAAATCTTAGAATATTCAATTATAGTTTTCTAGTTTTGGCAGAATTTTCTGTACTTCAGTTATAGCATCTGTAAAATATGTTTTTAACAATGTACTGTGGTAACAGTACATAAAAAAAGCAGAGTGATAAGTACAATATAGAGACCAGATATAAACCTAAATACATAAAAGAATTTAGTATTTGATACATTGTGGTATCTTTAAAACCTCAAAGAAAGAGGAACTATTTAAGTAATGGTGTTGGGAAATTTAGAAATGATGGAGAAATACAGTACTGAATTCTTACTCTCAGGATAAATTCCAACTAGATTAAAACTTCAAATATAAAAATGAAACCATAAAAATTATACAAGATAAAGGATGATTTTCTATCAACTTTGAATAGAGGACTTTGAACTTCTCTAAAGGAGAAATGGATCCAAAACCATTTTTTAAAATCCAGATAAATTGGATCCCATAAATATAAAATGGTTCATGGTGAAAACTGTCATAAATCTGAATACAGATAAAATGTATAAACATATATGAACACATATCAGACACAAAGTGGGGCAATTATTTATAATATATAAAGTTTCTTTGAAATAATAAGAAACAGATGAAATTACCAATTGAATATTAGACCAAAGTTATGAAAAGTTATTTAAAGAGGAAATGTCAGCCCTGAAATGTCACAAATATTCAACTTTATAATGATTTTAAAATGAAAAATTCGAACCATATAGCAATACAACTTTTCTGCTACCCAGCAAATACATAAAAGTTTGTTAATATACCTCCATTATGCATTTAGGCAAACGCTGGCATTCTTATGTATTACCTATAAAAATATAAACTGATACTAATTATCTGTAAAATTTGACAAAGCTATCAGTATTCAAAATGATATAATTTTATGTCTTTAGTATTATTTTGAGAAATTATTGAATAAATATGTTTGTCCTTGTACAAAATGAGTAAACATAATAGTTTTCACTTCTGCATTACCTGATGACAAAAGAGTAGGAAAAGTTTGGATATCTGTAAACAGGAGTTATATTAAATATAGTTTATAGAATACAATAAATATTATGCAATAGCAATAGAAATGAAGTTTCATATATACTGATATGGAAAGTATTTAAGGTTTTTTGTGAGAGTGAAATACAACAAATGCATGTTATGCAAACCGTGTATATAGGATAAAATTAAGAATATGTATACTTATTTGTGCATAAAGTAAATTTATGGACACACAATTAACAAAACAATGGATATCTACTTGCAGAAAAAAAGAAGTCAATAGTGGGAAGAAAGTTATTGGGATCTAAAAGAAATTAGATAATTTTTAAATATAAAAATGAAAGTAGGGTTGATATATTTTTAACTATGAAAATACAATGCAAATTCAAATAAAGTGTATTACAGAGAGACTTTTTCACTGATTAGAAATATATATAATTCACCTATTTACAAATGATGTACATAACAAAAAATGCAGAAAGTTTACATATAAAAATGAAAAATAATTAAGTTCAAAAAGACTGAAATAATACAAAGTATGTCCTCAGATCACAAATGAAAACGATAAAGTTCTAAAACGTTTGAATATTTAATATTAAACAACACTCTTCCAAGTTACTCTTAAAGATGGGCATGATAGTGCATACCTCTAATCCCAGAGGCTCAGGAAGTTGAGGCAGGAAGATCTCGAGTTCAAACCCAGCCTCAGCGAATGTGAGGCAGTAGGCAATTCAGTGAGACACTGTCTCTAAATAAAATACAAAATAGGGCTGGGGATGTGGCTCAGTGGTAGAGTGCTCCTGAGTTGGATCCCTGGTACAAAAAAAAAAAAAACACAAGTTACTCATAGTTTAAAAAAGAAAGCACATGGCAGTTTATAAATTTTTTAAATTTAATAAAAATGAGTGAGCAAAGGTTGTGTGAAGTAGCTAAAGCTTCTCTAAGTGAGAGATCAATAGCAGCAAATGTTTATATTATAAAAAGGTACAAAATTAGAATATCATCATGATACAATTTTGGGGGGGGTATTGAACTCAGGGGCAATCAAACACAATCCACCTGCTTCAGCCTCCTCAGCTTCTGGGATTACAGGCATGCACCACCACGTCCAGCATGATTCACTTTTTGAACCTTTAATGAACAAAGCATGCATCTTAAGAATTGAGCAAAGCAAAAGAATAACAAATCAAAACCAAAATAAGCAAAGGGAAATAATAAATATAAAACAGAAATCAATGAAATAAAACACAAAAAATTTAAAGAAAAGCAATGAAGCAAAAGATGATTATTTGGAAAGATGAATACAATTTGTTAACCTCTGCTTGGACTGAAAGGTGGACAGAAAGAGAGGATCAACTGCCAGGAATGAAAATGGAGAATAGATAAAGATTTTACAAAACACCAGTTCTGAGTAAAAGAAAGCAACCTGTCTTTAACTCTGTATGCACCTGTGAAGACTGGACACTCTGCATGGAGCTGCTCCTTGAAAACTTTGAAAATTAGATACTAGGAGGCAAATATAGAAAGTAAACCGGAATTTGAATCACACTGAACCAGCAGTGGGTGTACTCTGTTCTTTCCTCTGGTGTCATCCAGCCCTTCATCACAGACCAAAACTTGGAAGCTGGAACTAACTGAATACAAGTAGATAAAAGAGAGGAGTTCAAGTTCAAGCTCAAAGTGTAGGAAAAATAGTTAAAATATCCTTGGGTTGTTTTTCCTTTCTTTTCCTCCAGCCCCTACATAATCTTCTTGCAGTGATAGCAGAATTCCCAATTGAAGCGTGGTTAACAAGACTTTGAATTGAAGGGAAACCTTCTCTGATAGGGGGAGCTAGGATCCCAAGAAGGCAGGCAAACCATCATTGTTATTTCCTATCTCTTTTCTCCCGTTGTTTGTGTCCTTGTCAATTGGGAACAGTCACAAACTTGCATGCAAAAGCCAAATAACTATAGCCCCAGATTTCTGGCCACAAGACTGAAAAGGAAATCCCCAGAAAACCAGAAAAAATTAAGAAGGGCAGAAAATTTTCAAAAGCAACATCAAAAAGTTGTTTATGAACTCCTGTTCTTAAAATATGCTATGAGTGAATAGATTTGATGCTAGGTCAGCATACCAGTCTTTGAACATTGTTCATAAGAGCTATTGGGTGGCACGCACATGAGACAGATTCAAATCACTCAGCAAATGTTTTCAAGACTGAACTGACATTGAACAAACAAACAAAAAAGATAGGAACTTGTGGTATGAATCCAATCAAATTGATTTCTCACTACGTATTATCATGTGCCATAGAATTCAAATAAGAACCAACATCTCACAATATAATATTCAGAGTGTCTTTGGGTGAAATTCAAATTTACTTTGGAATGTGAATAACAAGAAAAATCTAAATTCACCCAGAAGAAAATATCCAACAAATACCAAAGCTGATATGACACTGATGTTGAAATTACCTAGCAAATGCTTTACAACAGCGAGTATACAAATGCACCCACAAGGAATCAGAAATACTAGTTTTAGTTACCTTTTCATCGCTGTGACCAAAGTACCTAATGAGAATGATTTAAAGGAGGAAAAGTTTATTTGGTGTTCATGGTTTCAAAGGTCTCAGTTCACAGATGAGACTGACTCCATTGCTCAAGGTGAGTCAGCACATAATTGGGCAAAGGCCCAGAACCCAAAAGCTGCTCAGGAAGCAGAGAGAGAAACAGAAAAACAGGAAGGAGTCATAGGAGAACAACCTTCCAGGGCATCCTCCCAGTGACACCCCTCCTCTAGTCATGCACTACCAACCTGTGGTTACTACCCATAGGTAGTATCGGTCCATTCAAAATAGAATGGAATCATTAGGTTGCAGCTCTCAAAATACAATCATTTTTACCTCTGGGCATCCTTGCATTAGCAGGACTTTGGGAGATGTTTCATATCTAAACAATTATACTCTGCCCTGACTCACAAAAGCTCATATCCACCTCACAATGCAAAATGCATTTAGTCCATCTCCAAGGGTCCCATAGTCATAAAAGTCTTAGCATTGCCCACGTCCAAAGTCTCCTCTGAGACATAAGGCACAATCTTGGCTGTGAGCCCCTGTAAAAATCAAAAACAAGTTACAAATATGCAATATACAGTGGCACAGAATATACATTCCCATTCCAAGAAGGAGGAACAGGAACACAGAAAGAAGGGATGGGGCCAAAGCAAGACTAAAACCCAGTTGAGAAAAACAAGCCCAATACCTCCACATAGAGCATCTAGAACACATAGTGGCCAGAGGGCTTGGGGAGCCCTGCCCATTTGGCCTTACTGGTTGAAGTGCCCTTGGGCTCTCTTTTAACCTACCTCTCTCTGTTGCCAGCAGGTCTTCTCAGCAGACAGTCCACATCACTGATACTTCCTAAATCCTGGGGTCTTCATTCCAGCTTCAACTTCACCTTCACAGCTTCATGCCTTACCCACTCTCTCAGGGGCAACCCACAGGCACTCCAACACTGCTATACTTTGCCTGACCTTAATTTTAACATCTTGTACTGCATCAGTGTCATGTGGCTAACTCCAGAGTCTTCCATCAGCTCAGGCAATACCTGGCCTCCCTGGAATCGTGGCTCCAGCAGATTGAGTGAGTATGCAGCTCTCCATGGTGAAACTACTTCCTAGAAACAGTGCCCAATACTCCTGCAGAAGCAGGTGCCCCCATGATCTCTTCTCAAAGAAATGTTCCTTTCTACACCCTTGAACCTGTAGAGGTTGTGGTCTTTAAAATTCCTGAGATGCCCTGAAGCCATCTTTTCTATTATCTCAGTGCAAAGTACTTGAGAGCAGGTAATTTCTTGCACAAGCACAGCCAGCCACTCTTGACCTCTGTTTTACATGCACATTTCTGGTCAAACTTTGAAGTTTTTAAAGTCCTTAAACTCTGCTTTCTGCTCCTTATTCTAACAGTAAACTTGGCTAAATATTGCCAGCAATATCCAAGCCACCATCTGAATGTTGTGCTTCCTTGCGATCTTTTCTACCAGATTAATTAGTCCATCACTTAAATTCAGCATCACAAAGTCTCAGGACCTGGGCAATATAATGTGAGTGGCCTCTAGTCAAATTCCCAGCAAAACACTCATTTCTTGTGAAACCCCAAGAGCATGCTCTACACTCCTGTCAGTGGAACCGTCTTCTGAGATCCCCCAGAATCACCCATTAAGCTCCATTAAAAAAAAAATTTTTTTGGTAGTTGTAGATGTAAAGCATGCCTTCATTTTGTTTATTTTTAAGTGGTGCCAAGGATCGAACCTAGTGCCTCATGCATGCTAGGCATGCACTCACTCTGCCACTGAGCTACAGCCCCAGTCCCTAAGCTCCATTTTAATAAAGGTTTTCTACCTTATATCACTAAACTTTTCAAAATTCCTCCTGTCAATCAGCTTTATAGGCTTCTTATTCTCATAAGTTGGTCACAGTAATGACCCCACTTCTGGGTACCAACTTCTGTTTTAGTTACTTTTGGGTTGCTGTGACCAAAGTTTCCAACATAACTTTGAGGAGGAAAAGTTTATTTGGGTCTCACTATTTCAGAGGTTTCAGTTTATAAACAACCAACTCCATTGCTCTGGGTCCAAAGTAAGGCAGCATATCATGGCAAAAGGACCCAGCACAGGAAAGCTGCTCAATTTATGATGGGATGAGGAATCAGAGAGAGTAAGAAGAAAAGGAAAGAACAACCCTTTCAGGGCATGCCCCCAGTGACCTACCTCTCCCAATCGTGCCACACCTGCCTAAAGTTACCAACCAGTCAGTTAATTCAAATAGGATGGACTAATTAAGTTATAGCACTCATAATCTAACCATTTTACCCTGAAATATTCCTGCATTAACTGGAGATTTGGGGGGACACCTCATATTGAAACCATAACAACATTTGAAATGAATGCAAAGCTAGAAAGTCTAGGGAAAGAAATAGAAGATATAGGAAAAAATAATAATAGAGACTGAAAAATATAATAACCAAAGTAAAACACTAACTGGGCTCATTAGAATATTGGAAACGACAGAGAAGTCAGTGAACTTAAAGGCAAATCAAAAGAAATTATTCAATCTGAAAGAGAGGAGAGAGAGAAAGAGAAATTGATTGGATCTGTAAAGCAGTAACATTTTTATCTGATAATCAAATTATAAGGATTCTGTAAGGACAGGAGAAAAACTGGTGTTAAAAAGATATAGAAAGAAATAATGATTGAAGACAGCTGAAGTATGGAGAACACCAAGAAATTAGTAAAAAAACCAAAGAAACACAAAGACAAATCATAATCAAACTTCTGAAAACTAAAAACAGTGAAAGAATCCAAAATCAATCAATACATTTACCTTTAGAGGGACAATGATTTTAATTACTGTGGATTACTCATAAGAAAATTATGAAAGCTGCAGGAACTTGCTTAACACCTTTTTTAAAATTTTAAAAGAAAATTGTCAGCCCATAATTCTGTTTCTAGTATAAATATCTTTCTGAAATAAAAGTGAAATAAAGAATGCATTTGTTGGCCATAACAAAGAACCATGAACAAATAAATTAAGTAACTGGAATTTAGTGCCTCACAGTTCTGTAGACTAGAAATCTGAAATTAAGTTCTCAGCAGGGTAGGTTCCTTCTGAGAGCTGTAAAGGAGAGGCCTGTTCCAGGCTTGTTTGGGCTGTAGATGATTTCCTTCTTCTGTGATTCTTCATGTCATTTTGGTATAACTTCCTCTTTGTCCAATTTTTCAATTTTTATATCACCAGTCAAGTTCAAGTAGGGCCAAAACTAATGTTCTCAGTTTAACTTGATTTTCTCTGCAAAGAACTTATCTTCCAATAACAGCACATCTGAATGACTAGAGGTTAGGCTCCAGCATATGTCTTGTGGGGTCCACAATCCAATCTATAATACAGACATTCTGAAATAATTTAAGAGAATTCATAGTTAGGTCTGCTTGCTGATAGAAGTTCTGCAGACAGAAGGTAAATGACATCATAAGAAAGCATGGAGTATCTGAAATGAAGGACTAGCAACAAAATTTATAAATATCTAGGTAAATATAAAAGACTATTTTTCTCCTCTTCATTTCTTTAAAATACATGTGACAACTGAAACAAAAAATAAAACATTTGTATTGTAGTCTTTAATAAATGTAAGTAATAGTATGTGCCAACTGAGGAATACAGAGAAGAAGAACTATATTTAAAATGTTTCTATATTCCACTTAGGTGGTAAACTACCAATTCTAAGTAGACTATGAAAAGCTAAGCATGTATATTGTATTCTGTGGAACAACTTCTATACAAACCAAAGGAAGGAGCGAAATCAAACGTGTGTGTATATATATACACACACATATATATATTACATTTAATATATAAGTATTAAAATGCAACACTTAAAAATTCTAAGTAACTCCAAAAGACATTGGGAAATAGGGAACAGGAATAAAAATCCAATTATACAAACAAAAACTGAGTAATAAATTTAAACATAATCACCAATTCCAAAGACATGGATTGTAGAAATAGATTTTTAAGACGTGCCCCCCCCCCCGTTTACATGAAACTAATTTGAAATACGAGTAGTTTAATGTATGGACAAAATATATCATGCAAACACTCATCAAAAGAAAACTGGAGAAGTGACATTGGCAAAAGCATGGAATGGGAGGCTCCAGGTTCTTGTTCCTCCATAGAAATATTAAAAGAATAACCAGAATAACCAAAGTTTCCTCACCAACTTTGTAGGATCTCTAGAGAACAGTTAAAGTTTACTCAGCCAAGTGAACGTTCAATCAAGAGAAAGCTCTCTTGATGGAAGGAAATGTTTGTGAGACTCCTACCTGCTCTTCCCTACTCATAAAAGTCAGACTATAAAGGTTCAGATTCCTGGGAAAAGAGGTTAGAATAAGACAGACACAATAAGTATCTAAGGCCTGGAGGACGCACTGAAGGAAAAGTTGAAGTGAAACTATTTAGGAAATTAGGACATTCAAAAGAAGCTGGGTGTATGAGGGAAATTTTTTTAAAGCCACACACATACCTAAGGGTGATACATGTTCCCAGGAAGTCCTGGGGACTTTAAGTTTCATGTTGGGCTGACCTGTAGCTCAGAATAAAGAAATCTTGTGTTAAAGTGCTCCAGCACAGAGACACCCTGCAAAGATTGGGAGAAGTGGCTGCCTCTCTCTCTCTTTCCCTTCCTCCCTCCCCACTGCCCCACCACCACCGCACACACACCCCTCTTTCTCGTATTTGTTTATTATTTTGTTTATTTCAGGTCCTGGCATTCAATAAATTTTTGTCAAAATATTTGTTGAACACAAGCCAAAGAAGCAAAAATCTTCAGTGATTACAGATCATCAGCAATAATCTTCACTATCATATTTAGGAAAAGTCTTGAGAAAGAAATGTACTATAGCATCGAATAATCAAAAACAAACAGCAAATTCTGGGGAATGAGAAGGAAGATTTCTAGACTACCACATTATAATAGTCCAATGCCAAGTTTTCACTACAAAAAGTAACATGGCATACAAAGAAACAAGCCATGGTTCAATCAGAAAAACAAGATAAATGAACAGAAACCAAATCCCAGACCTCAGATTTACTACAAAATGTCTTTAAAATAATTGTTTTAAATATGCTCAGAAACCTAAGGAAAAAAAAACATGGACACAGAATAAAAAATAATAGGAAAATATAAAATATATACAAAGAAGTAGAAATCATTAAGAAAACCAAACAAATTCTGGAACTGAAAAGTATAGTAACTAAAATGAAATTTCACTACAAATATTCAACAGCAGATGTGAGCAGATAGAATAGCGAAGGAGCAAAAGTGAAGATCGAAAATTTAAAATCACAAAGTCTGAGAACCAGAAAAAAAAAAGGAGTAGAAAAAAGTGAAAAAGCCTCAGACTCATGGAATACCATCAAGTAGATAAGTGTGTAAATAATGCAGTTTCAGAAGACGAGGGAAAGATTATCTCAAGAAGAGTGACTAAGAACTTCAAAATTTGATGTCACACATGAATCAATTAATGAAAGAAATTCAACAAAATCCCAAATAGGATTATCAAAAAAGAAAAAAGAAAAAAAAGAGACCCATACTACGGGAAGGAAAAAATAGACCTATACTAAAACATATGGCAATCAAACAGTCAAAAGACAAAACAGTTGGGTGTGTGCCTGTTATTCCAGCTGCTTGTGAGGTTGAGGCAGGAACATCACAAGTTTGAGGTCAGCCTGGACAACTTAGAGGAACTGTGACTCAAAATAAAAATCAAAAAGGCTGGGAATGTAGCTCAGTGGTAGAGCATCACTGGTCTCTATATCAATGCTAATAAACAGACAGACAAAAAATAAAGACAGACTCCTGAAAGCAGCAAGAAAAAAGGAAACTCATCACACACAAAGGGTCTTCATTAAGAATGCCAACCAGTTTCTCACCAGAAACATTGGAAGTCAAAGACCATGCGCTGATACAGTTAATGCACTAAAAGAAAAGCCTATATCTAAGAATCATGTATCTGGAAGAACTATTCTTCAAATGTGAGGAAGAAATTAATATACTCCCAGATAAACACATGCTCACAGTTTTAACCTCTAACTCTTCCCTGCAACAAATGTTGACCAGAATCCTGCAGGCTGAAATCAGGGCCATATGGCTTCCTTCACTAGTGAAGTATACCAAACAAACATTGATATAGCTGCATCCCTGTAGTTGGCTGATTTTAACTCCTTTGTATATATACCAAAGAGTGGGATAACTGGCTCAAAGGGTGGTTTAATTCCAAGTTTTCTGAGAAGTCTCCATACCACTTTCCAGAGTGGTTGCACCAATTCACAGTCCCACCAGCAATATATGAGTGAACACTTCCCCAACCTCCTCACCAACATTTATTTTGCTTGTAGTTTTGATAACTACCATTCTGACTGGAGTGATATGAAACCTCAGTGTGGTTTTAATTTGCATTGCTCTAATTGCTAGAGATGTTGGGCATTTTTTCATCTATTCATTGACCATTCATATTTCTTCTTCTGTAAAGTTTCAGTTCTTTGCCCATTTATTGATTGGGTTATTTGGTTTTTATGGTGTTAAATTTTTTTAAGTTCTTTATATCCTAGAGATTAATGCCCTATCTGAGGTGCAGTTGGGAAAGGTTTTCTTCCATTCTGTAGGTTCTCTCTTCATGCTCTTAATTGTTTCCTTTGCTGAGAAGACACATTTTGATACCCCATTTATGGATTCTTAATTTTACTTCTTGAGCTTTTGGCATCTTGTTGAGGAAGTCAATCCCTAAACTAAGATGACGGAAAGAAAGTTGGGCCTACACTTTCTTCTAGTAGGTGCAGGGCTTCTGGTTTAATTTCTAAGTCCTTGATCCACTTTGAGTTGAGTTTTGAGTAGGGTGAGAGATAGGGGTTAAATTTCATTCTGCTACATATGGATTTCCTGTTTTCCCAATTCATTGAAGAAGCTATCTTTTCTCCAATGTACATGCATGGTGCTTTTGTCTAGGATGAGATAACTATATTTATGTGGTTTTTGTCTCTGTGTCTTCTCAATTCAAAATAACTAAACTATGAAACTAAACAAGATGCCCTTCAACACATGAATGGATAAAGAAAATGTAAATGCACACACAATGAAATATTATTCAACCATAAAAAGAATGACTATGACTTTTGCTGGGAAATGGATGAATCTGGATACTAAGTGAAATAAGCCAATCCCCAAACACCATGTCTCTGATATGCGAATGCTAATACACAACAAGGTGGTGGGAGAGAATAGAAATTCGTTGGATTAGACAAAGGGAAACAAAGGGAAGGGAGGAGAGTAGGAATAGGAAAAACAGTGGAATGAATTGAACACAACTTTCCTATGTTCATACATGAATACACCACAGTGAATCTTAACATTGTGTACAACCACAAGACTGAGATCCTAATTAGAATAAGTTATATTCCATGTATTATAATATGTCAAAATACACTCTACTGTCACGTATATCTAAAAAATATATTTTTAAAAAAAAACAGCTGCTATGGAACTTATATTATCACTCCCTGCTGTGATTTTTCTACTCTTTTTATATCTTACCTGATCCTGTATTCTATAATTTTAGGCGTGTTAGGTTTATGTCATTTTGAATTTTTTTGTTAAAATGGTGCAAGATATATCTAAGACAAAAATAAAACTCTACTATGAAAATCTTTTAAAAGGTATATTAAATATTTGAAGTAGAATTAGCACCAAACTTTTTAATAAGAAGTAAAGCTTCCTAACTCATTCTGTGAGGGCGGCATTTCCCTGACAATAAAGCTGAACAAAGAGACAAGAAAAGAAAATGACAAATATTCCTTATGAATAGTGACATACAAATCCTGAAGAAAATACTAGCAAACTTGATTCATCAACATATATAAAATACTGTGCACCCTGACAAAGTGGAATTTATTCCTGGAATACAAGTTCGGTTCAACATGTAACAACTATCAATATAACATACCATGTTTACAGAATGCAAATAAAAAAGAGTTTGATAAAATTTAATACTTGTCTTTATTTCATAATACACTAAATGAAGTAGGACCAGGTGGAACTTACATGACAAAAAGCCATATATGGGAAACCCACAGCTAATGTTTACTTGGTAAAAGATTATAAGGTCCTGCCTTAAGATGGGGAATCAAACAAAGATACCTGCTGCCAGTGCTTCTATTCACATAATATTGGAAATCCTATTCAGAGTAATTAATGGAGAAGGAAAAGATGAATAAAAGACATCCAAACTAGAAACAGCTAGTACATGAATTCCACAATGTCTCAGGATACAATTAACACAACAAACCAGTTGCATTTGTGTATACGAATAATGAATAATCCCAAAGGAAATTAAGAAAACAATTCCATCTACAATATCACAAAAAAAATCAAAAATTAATTCAAGCATGAAGGCAAAGGACTTGAATGCTGAAAACTATAAAACCTCACTGAAAGAAACTAAAGAAGAATATGAATAAAAAGAAAGATATTTCATGCTCACAGATTGTGAGGTCTAAGATTATTAAGATGATAATACTATCCCCCCCCAAAAATATATGGATTTAATTTAATCCCTATCAAAAATCCTGTGATATTTGCATTCATAGAAAAATCCAATATAAATTCATGTGATGTGAAAACGGACCCTGAATAGTCAGAACAGTTTTGCAAAAAAACAGTGTTGGAGAATTCATACCTCCTAGTTTTAAATTTTACAATGAAACTACAATAATCCAAACAGTGTGGTTCTAAAATAAGGAAGGATTATTATGGACTGAACGTTCGTGTCCTCTCAAAATTCATATGTAAAAAACAAAACTCCCAATGTGGTTGAATTAGATGAGAACTTTAGGGGGTAAGTAGGTCATCGGGGTCGAGCCATCGGAATCTGATAAATGCTTTTATAAGAGACCTAGAGAGCTCCTAAATCCTCTTTTTGTCATGGGAGTCTATGAAGAAAAGATGGCAGTCTAAAACCCAGAAGAGGTCTCTCCCCAGAATCTGACCATGCCCACAATCTGATATCAGACTTCCAGCCTCCAGAAGTGTGACACCTTGTTTATATCATCCCAAGCTCACTAAGGCACAGATAGATGAACCAAAAATAGAACAGAAACCCCAGAAAAAAAAAGCCTTGCATGTATGGCACATTGATTATTGACAAGGATGCTAAGTCATTCAATGAAGATATAACAGTCTTTTAAACAAATTGTTTTCAAAAAACTAAATACCCACGTGCAAAAGAATGAAACTGTGCCCTTTCATACACCACATATAAAATCAACTCAAAGAGAATCAAAGACTTAAATATAAGAGTGACAACTATAAAATTCTTAGAAGAAAGCATAGGTAAATGTTTTATGACATTGGATTTGGCAATTATTTCTTGTCTACGACACTGAAAGCATAGCACCAAAGGGGAGAAAAAACTAATTGGGTTTCATCAAAATTAAAAACTTTTGTGTATCAAAATGCAATATCATCAAAGTTAAAAGACAATCCACAGACCTGGCAAAAATATTTTAAAGCATATGTGTGATAAGGGAATATTATCCGGGAACAGTGAAGTACTCCTATCAACAACAAAAATAATAATTAAAAATGAAAAAAAAATTTGAATATATGTCTTCAAATAATATAGAAAAATGGCTAATGAGCATATGAAAATATATTTACTATCACTAGTCATTAAGGTGATATAAGTCAAATCCATAAACAGATATCACTTAACACCCATGACGTAGGATAACTATTATCCAAATAAAAACAACAAAACCCAGAAGAAATCAATTATCATTGGCAAACTGGAAAAATTTGAAACTTTTGTGTATTGCTGATGGTGAAGTAAAATAGTACAGCCACTATAGAAGACTATATGATGGTTCCTCAAAAAGTTATATCTGAAATTTGATAATTAATTAATTTAACTTAATTAAATTTTACAATACAACAATCCCATCTCTACAAGTTTAGCAAAATATTGAAAGGCAGCAATTGAATATCTATTTGTGTGATGATAGCCAAAAAGTAGAAACAACCTAACTGTTCATTACCAGATAAACAGATAAGCAAAATGTGGTTATATGTCTCTAATGGAATATTACTCAACCTTAAAGAAGAATGGAATTCTCATATGGTCTACAACTTGACTGCATCTTGAAAATATCATTCTAAATTAAATAAGCCAGACACAAAGAATAAATATGTAATTCCATGTATATAAAGTACCTAGAATAGCTGAATTCATAGAGGCAGAAAGTAAATAAGTATGATCATGGGTGGGGGTAGAGGGAAGAAAGAACTAACTGTTTAATGGGTACAGAATTTTTATTTAGGATGATGAAAAACTCTAGAGATAGATAATGATGACAATCACACAGAAATGTTAATGCTCTTAAAACCACCAAATTCTACACCTAAATGTGGTTAAAATGATAAATGTTTTGTACACATTTCTTACCATGATTGAAAAAAGAAAAGATATTTAAAATTTTAAACTTTTAACAATTAAAGAAAATAAGTATTTTTATGTTACTTTGAAGCAAAGACAATTGCAAAAGATAGAAAGAGCTTAGCTAAGAACAAAAGGGTCTTTTCATCAAGAAAGCATAACAATTCTAAATGTGTATTCCCCTAATAACAGATTTCAAATATGTGAAACCAAGGACAAAAACAAAGTAGAAAGTAAAAACCTACTATTGTAACTGGAGGTCTTATTCCTTTATTAGTAATAGAATGGTAGACAGAAATTCGGGGATGATATAAAACAATTGCACAACACCATGAACTAACTGACATTTACAGAACCATTATCCAATAACATTCAGAGAAGACACTGAGTGTCAAGCAGTTTAAGTTCCTCAAAAGACATTGTAAGGTAAACAAGGGAACAGAGATGGAATTTGGAAATTAAAAGATATTTAAACTATGGATTTAAAGATAACTTATCCATATAAAAGATATTTAAAACATAGATAAGACCAAACTATCAAGGACTTTACATTTGGGTGAAAATTATTCTAAAGAAACAAAAAAATGATGGCTATTTGGGAAGAGAATTTGACAAGTCTCTCATTGGAATGAGACATACGAAGTGCATTCTAGGATACCTGGAAAATATCAAGTTCTTTACTAAAAGGTTACAGGTGTTTCCCTTATTATAATCCGCTCAGCTCTACAATTTTGTTTTAGTGTGTTTTTTCCATATTTATATTTTACTTTCAAATGAACATATTTTAAATTAACTGCAAGTCATACATCTTTGTAAAATAAAATAGCTTGCAGAAGATCCATCTTTCTTCGGAGAACAAATAAAAAAAACAGATAAAATGCAAAACAAAGCAAAACAAAAAGAACAACAAAAAAATAACTTCTGCTTGAAGGCATTGGAGACCAGTATCATGTGGAGAAAGGAACCCCACAGAGATCAGCTGATATTTTGCAGTCATTTTTCTTCAGGGTATTTACCAATTCTTAGCATGAATCCAAGTAGAGGTTCCAGTCAGGAAACACTGATAGGGAGCAGAAAAGACAACAGAAATTCTGGCAAACCCAGTTGGCTAAAGAAACAGTAATTAGAGATCAGAGCTGCCAAAGAAGCTACATAGGGTGTTGAACTCTCGTAGAAAGGATGTGTAGGAAAATCATCTTGACATTCTAATGCTTCTAAATTCTTGAATTGATCAAAGCAGGAAGATTATAAAAAAAAAAAAACTGTGTAGGAAACTGATTCATGGCAGGGAGATGCTTTCTACAAAAGAGACAAAATTCAGGGTCTTGCAAGGAGAAACAGATCTGATAAACAAGCCCAGACTTCTGCTTCAAACCTTAGAAAATGACAACCTAATAGAAAACATGAACCCCTCATTAACCAAAGTCTTTAAAAAACTGCAGCACAATTAAAATTAATTCTAATTGTTGGAATTCTAATCATATTAAAGTAACCTGTGTTATTACTTTCTGGAAGAAGATAATATCACCTAGGTACTCTACAATTTATCAAACACAATGTCCAATATTCAGCCACAAAGCAAAATTCAGAATCATGAAACAAAAATGCAGATATGGAGGGCCCAGTTACTTGAATTAGCAGACATGAAGTTTTAAAAAAATGTTATTAATAGATTCAATAACATCAATGACTTTGCCAATATTTTGAAGAGTCTCCCGTATTTTTTTCTTCTGGCAGTTGCAAGTTTGAGTTAACACTGCTCCGGGATGAAAGATGGGGATCTAGGTTCCCTCTTCTACATATGGATATCCAATTTTCTCCAACATATGCTTTTGGCAACTTTGACAAGATTCTGATGACTAACTAAGGGGTTTGGCCCTATGTCTTCTATTTCACTAGTTTACAGATCTGTTGTGATGCCAGTACCATGCTATTTTTGTTACTAGGGCTCTGTAGAGTAATTTGAAATCGAGGGTTGTGATGCCTCTAGCCTTTCTCTTTTGCCTTAGCTATTCTTGGACTCTTGGTATTCCATATGAATTTTAGGATTGCTTTTTCTAGTTCTGTGAAGAATATCATTGGTATTTTAATCAGGATTGCACTGAATCAGTAGATTGCTTTCGGTAATACGGCCAGTTTAGTACTATTAATTCTGCCTATCCACGGATACAGGAGGTCATTCCATTTTCTAGTGTATCCTAATTCTTTTTTCACTGTTTCATAACTTTTCTTGTAGAGGTCTTTCCTCTCCTTGGCTATGTTTATTCTTAGGTATTTTATTTATTCTGAAGCCATTGTGAATGGGATCAGTCTCCTGATTTTTTTTTTTCTTAGCTGGTTCATGATAAGTGCACAGAAAAGCTATTAACTTAGAAATTGTTGTTAATTCATAGTAATAATACAGAATACTGGTTCTCATTGTGGCATATTCATACATGCACATAATGTCAGTTGATCAGTTTAACTCCCCAGTAATTCCCCCTGAATTTCCCTTTTCTGCCTAATGATGTCGCTTCTCTATGCATGAGGTCTTTTTTTTAGTCTTCATTTTTCTCTCTTGGAAAGCAGTTGATTTTTTATCCCACTATTTTGCTGAACTGGTTTATCACCTCTAGAATTCTTCTGGTGGAGTTTTTAGGATCTTCTCAGCACAGCATTATATTATCTGCAAATAGGGATAATTTGACTTCTTTCTTATTTGCATCCCCTTTCTTTCATTTTCCTAATTGCTCTGGCAAAAATTTCAAGAACTATATTAGATAGAAGTGTCATGAGGGGACATCCTTGTCTTGTTCTAGATTTCAGAGGATATTCTTTTGGTTTTTTCCCCATCCCAAATAGGACATCTAGAGCTAGGAAATAATGCCAAGAATTGATCAATGAAATGGCATCAAATTAAAAAACCTTCTGATCAGCAAAGAAAACAATTAACAAACTGAGGAAACAAGCTCTATGGAATGGGAGAAAAATCTTTGCAGTCGAATCTATCCGAAGAGATAGAGGAATAATATCCAGAATATATAAAGAACACAAAAAACTCAACACTAAAAATACCAAAAAAATGTGTTCAATAAATAGGCAGATGAATTGAACAGATTGTTCTCAGTGGAAGAAGAACAAATGGCCAACAATTATATGAAAAAAAAATATTCAACATCTTTAGCCAAAGAAATGCAGATCAAAACATTGATATTTAATTTCACCCTAGTCAGAATGACAATCATCAATAATATAAATAATGATAAAAGTCGGTAAGGATGTGGGAAAGAGAAGTTTTATTTTCTCTAACCTGTAGAAGCTAGAGGGAAAAAATGATGTTATGAAAGTAGAAGGGAGATCATTAGGGTGGAAGAAAATAGTCAAGAGAAGAAGGATGGGAGGGTAAGGAGAAGTACTGGTTAATGAACTTAATCAAATTGTTATATGCATATAAGTTTAGGACACATTGAAACCCACCACTCTATAATTAACATGTGCAATAAAATTTTTTTAAATAAATAAAAATAGATGACAATTTTAAAATTTTATTAGAAAATAGGAACTTACAAAAATGAATAGGAAATTTTAGATTACATGCATATAAACTGAAATAAGAATTCATCAATTGGGCTTAACATCAAATTGGACAACATAAGAGATGATTAATAAACTGATAAATAAGTCAGAATAAAGCCTCCAGGTTGAATCATAAAAAGCAAAAATGGTATAAATTTTTTAGTGAGAAGAAAAACATTCACGTTAACACTTAGTGGTTTCTCTTGAACTTGTATACAGTGGTGAGGACATCTGGGGATGGGAAATGACAATCAGCCTTTTCTCTGAAAAACTGAGCCAATTTTTTCCTTCAAATTAATTAAAGTGTGTGGAAAAAAACATTATGAATAGTTCTAATACACATACAAACTGGGTCCCAGAAACAGAACAGATAATAAACACAAGAGAAATTATACTTGAAAAGATAATTAGCTAAATATTTTCAAAACTGACTGCATATCTAACTATGAAATTGAGAATACTCCACAAATTTCAAGAAAGTTCAAAACAGAGAAAAACATACCAAGAAATGATAGACTATTAAGAGAAAAGCAACTAAAAACCTTAAAATCAGTCAGAGTGGGGAATGATACACCACTTTCATGAAGTAATGAACAAAACTTAGTTGATCTTTCAACAGAAACAATATTGTTTTAGTGAGAATTTTTGCTGCTGTGACTGAAAGACTAACCAGAATATTTGTAGAGGAGGAAATGTTTATTTGAGGGCACATGGTTTTGGAGATCTCAGTCCATAGACATCAGTCTCCATTCCTGGGGGCTCCAACTGAGGCAGAACATCATGGCAGAAGAGTGTGGCAGAAGGAAGAAGAACACGTAATGATGAGGAAGGAGAGAAAGAGATCTCTACTTCCCAAACACAAATATATACCCCTAAAGCTATACCCACAATGCTTAGGTCCTCCAACTATACCCTTCCTGCCTTCAGTCACCACTCAGTTAATCCCTATCAGGGGATTAAGTCATTGAGTGGGTGAAGACTCTTACATTCCAATCATTTCTCCTCTGAACCTTCTTGCATTGTCCCACACATGAGCTTTTAAGGGACACCTCACAACCCAACCATAAAAATATAATCCAGATGAGAGTGGGATGATATTTTTAAACGATTTTATTGGTGCATAATAACTATACATAGTAGTGAGATTCATTGTGACGTATTTATGCACACGCACACAACATAATTTGGTTAATTTTAATCCCCAGTACCTGCCATGCCTCTCTCTCCTCCCTGCCTCTGATTTCCTTTCTCTACCCTGTTTCTCTTCCCTCTATTTTTAGGAGATCCACTCTTTTTTCTTTTCCCTTTAGCTTCCACATGTGAGAGAAAGCATAGGACCCTTGACTGAGTCTGCCTTACTTCACTTCACATAACATTCTCCTGTTCTATCTATTTTCCTGGAAATGACATTTTTTTCTTCTTTATGGCTGAACAGAACTCCATTTTGCGTACATACCACAGTATATAGACCACTTTTCTTTATCCATTCATTTTTTGACAAGATACTTAGGCTGATTTTATAATTTGGCCATTGTGAGTTGCTATGAAATAAAAATAGGTATGCATATATTCTAAAGTATGCTGTCTTTATGTCCTTTAGATAAATACTAAGGATCTGAATGATAAAGTGACTCCATTTCTATTATTTTTAGGAAACTCCATACTAATTGCCATAGTGATTGTGCCAATGTACAATTCTACCGATAGTGTACAATATCCCGCATTTATTGTTACTTATATTTTTGCTGATTGTTACTCTAACTAGAATGAGATGACATCTCAATCTAGTTTTGATTTGCATTTTCCTGATAGCTAAAGATGTTGGATGTTTTTTCGTCTATGGGTTGTAATACTTCTAAGTGTTGCAACAAAGCAATAGTCAACATAGAATTCTGTACTCAGTGGAAAATGGCTATCAAACATGAAGGGAAGAGAGATATATTTATAGACAAATAAAATCCAAGAATTTACTGCCAGCAGACCAACAGAAAAGATTTTTATTTTTGGAAATAAGAAAACTATCTTAAATAGAAACATACAAATGCAGAAAGAAATAAAGAGCAATGTAAATGGCACGTATCCGAGTAAAGATGATGGAATGACAACTGTCATTCCTTGTGCTGTCAAAGATAAAGCCAGACACAAGTAAAAGTGGTTAAGAACAGATTTTAATCAGTAATAGCTATTGCAATAGGGAAAAGGGTCCAGCCTGAACTGAACTCAGCTTCAATTCTTTTAGAGGTCACTGGGCATTTGAAATTGAGAATGAGGGAGTGGGGAGGGAGCTGAGAAGGGCCCAGAAAAGTTACAAAAGTTGGTGCCCATGTGATTAGTTCAGCTATGCTTGCTAGCTAGAAATTGTTGAAGTTAGGATTCTTTCATCCCATGGAGATTGGGAGACAGGGGTCCCATTCTCAGGTGATGGTTAAAACAAACTAAATATTTTGGAGGCTATGTTATGGCTTCTCAGGCAGGCACATTAAGGGCAGCTAGGGTCAGCTTAGGGATTGGCTTTGAGCTTTTAGGAACTATAGTATTTTCATGTCATTATAGGCAAAGATTGAGATGTAGTCCAGAAGGAGGCTCAAAAGAGGCTTGCTAGAGTTTGGACAAAGAGAGAACTTTGTCAGTGGGTTCATAATATATAGAACTCACATGCATGACAGCAGTAACACAAAATGAGGACAAATAATGGACTCAAATTTTCTAAAGGTCTAGAGTTTTCAATATAAAAAGAAACTTGTTTTATTCTTTAAGGTGACCACAAAATATCAATAAAAAAATCGAGAGCTAACAAGTCAATGAAGGGTAAAACTGAATTAAAAACACCTCATTATGTTAAGAGAAAACAGTAAATATAATTCAAATAGCATAAACAAAAAATAATATAAATACAACTATAAACCTATAAATGTCAGGAAATATAAACTCATTAATGATCAATTTAAAAGATAAAATTTTCAGGCCAGATATCTAAAATCATCAATTTCTAGAATACTTTAAGGGGAAACCCAATATAAATTAAAAAATTGAAAGCAAAAGGATAGAAAAAGATAAAGAGATACTGTGCACAAACCAATTGCAGGTCTTTATACCTGCTGCTAACAGTTAAAATACAGCTAACTAAAAGACACTATTCAAAAGAGCAACCAACATGTTATGCACTTTATGGGAAAAAAAAAAAACATAAAATGTCAACAAAGCACAAAAAGTCCCTAATTAAATGACAAGATAAATACTTTCATGGACATGAAGATTCTATATTTAATAATACCAATCCACCCAAACAATCTATAATTTCAAAGCAATTTTAAACAAAATCCCAACAGAATTTTTCATGCAAGTTAACAAACTGGCTCTAAAATATATATGGACGAAGATTGAAGCTTCAAGAAATATGGAAAACAAATACTTCTGCATAAGAAAGAAGTGAGATGCTTTCCTGCAATAGATTGAGGCTTTTTATAACCATGTGGTATAAGTACAGAAGTAGACAAATGACCCACTGTACAGAATAGAATCTAAAATTAGACCCATGCACAAGTTAAAACCTATTATATTTCAGTGCTATTATGGCAGATCTGGGGGAAATAAGGACATTTCTTAAATGGTATGGGGCAACAGAGTGTCCATATGGAAAATAGGAATAAAAATGGACATGGACACATATTTCAGGTGGATTACATTTTATAAAAAGCAAGATTTAAAATATATAGGAAAAAGTGAGACTACTTCATATAAATTAGTGTTATTAAAAGTTTTCTTAATATATAAAAGGCACAAATTATAAAGAAATGGTCAAATTCAGCTACATAATAATTTTGAAACTTGCAGTTATGAAAATAGCATTTAAAATGTTCAAGAACAAGACAGTTTATTATTTATTCATAGTACATATAGTTAAGGCAATGTGAAAAATAAGCAAAAGGCACAAATAGGCATTTCATAGAAATGTAAACATCCCAAAACAACAACAAAAATCTTATTTACCCTTAGGTGTGATTATGGAAAATGAGATACTATTTTGAACTCACATAAGCAAAACTGAAAAAGAAACATTTTAAATATAATAATATAAATGATATAGCAAAGGGGATTCTTAAAACTGCTGTAAACTGGAAAAACCACTTGACAAGACAGTTTACTCAGAACTCATTAAGTTGAAGATATATATTCCATAGGATTCAGCAAATCAACTGTTTATACCCTAGATCGGATCGCACCTATATATAGTAGGAAAAATGCGTATGTGGTCCATTGCAGCATTATTTAAAATAGCTGAAAATAGAAAATAACCCCAATGTCCCTCATCAGTAGAATGGCTATCCAAAAAATATATAATATAGTCATGCAATGAAGTACTATAGACTAGTAAGCAGGAACAAATTGTAGCTACATGTATCAATATCAATGAATATCACCAGCAGAAAATTAAGAGGGTAAAAGTCACACACAACTAAGCACACAGTATATTTTTATATAAGTTATAAAATGTCCATATGGTTTGGAATGAATTAAATATATAGAGAAACTATAGACACTATCAAAAGAATAATACCAAAAAATCCAAGACTGTGATTACTTATGAACAGAGGGGAGGATATTCAAACGGTGAAGAGACACACAACAGGCTTTGAGATGTTAAGCAAATTTCTACTTTTAATCCAGGGTTTGAAACTAAAAATGTGCATTCTATTTTTCTTTATAGTTTACATATTTGCCATATACCTTTCAGTGTATACATGACTGTTTTTATAATAAATGTATAAAATAAGAAGATAAGCCAGTGTTAGTGTTAAATTGTAAAAAAAAAAAAGAAGAAGAAGAAAAGAGGGAAGAAACTAAAATAATAATAATAATTTAACATAATTAGGCTGGAAAGAAGTTTCTTTGCCTTTCTACTGCACAAGGAATTGTGTATACCAGCTGCCAATGATAGCCATCTTGTAGCCAGAGGGTCATATATACTGCTTATTGCTGTAATTGTTCCATTTTATTATTGTTGTTGTTAATATCTTACTGTGCCTAATTACAAATAAAACTTCATCATGAGTACATATGCATAGAAAAAAACAGAGTCTAAGTAGTTTTACTATCCACAGTTTCAGGCATCCACTAGAAATCCTGGAACTCAGACTCCTCCAGTAAAGGGCAAACAGCTGTTCAGTTTGCAACTGAACTCAATCTTCCTGATACAGAACTTTATGAGGAAGGAAGGGATTGAGATACAAGTTGAAATGGGTGGACAAGGACTAATGGATAAGACATCCGTTGAACAGAAACCAACTTTTGAGTTGAACTGGACTTTTGTCACCCTTCTTCTGTATGGTGAGCTCCACCTCCTCTCCTACAGGTTATCCATCCCAGCATGGGAGTCCATTTGATCACCCACATGCCACCAAGGTCAATGTGGACTGTGGGCATCCTCGCCTTTTCTCTGAAAATGGCACAGATTTTGCAGACATGGAAGGGAGTCTGAGGTAACACCAACACTTTATTCTTTGCCTTATATCCATGTGTTTTCATCCATTTCCAGTGAGGCCCATCTTCAAAATCATTCAGAAAACTCGGGTATCTGAATATGGAAATTAGCAATTGTCAACTTTAATTCCATATTTGTAAGAGTAATTGTAGGACTTCTACTTGGAGAGTCTGTCTTATGTGGTATCTGACCAGTTTGAATTCTATTCAGCAACTTATCAGAGCTGTGATGGGATTTGATTGCTCCATCTGTCTCCATTTCTCCATCTGTAAGATAGACATCGATACATATTGTAAGGAACTTTAAGAGCAAAATGAGTCTGCATATGCCAATCACATGCAAACAGAAATTTTATTTCGCCTCCAGTTATGAAGCATACATCTGGAAAGACTGCTTTTATGGGCTACCATTTATAAACACAACATCAATTTTGAAGAAAGTGAATCATCAACTTGGAAGGTGAATGTCACGTATGGAGTGGTTATATAGAGCCATTAGTACCTGAAATTATCACTGAAATCATTACAGGTGATACCTGGTAACTAAATGAGCAATCACATTTGCATCCTAAAAGCTATACAGATGTCAAAGAGATTCTACAAAAGCCTACAGAAATGATACTTTTTGTGACTTGAAAAAATAAATTGTAAATAGTTCAACTCAAATTTGAATGATTCAAACCATTCAAATAGAATTTAAATATAAATGTTCCTGTGAAACACTAACCTCACAAGTCCTTCTGATGAACCTTAGGGTAAAATGCTTTTTGCTGTTCACCAAATAAGAAATTTTCTTGTCTTCATTATATCTACTGTGATGGTTCATTTTTATGTCAATTTGGCTAGGGCTCTCTTAACCAGTTGCTTAATCTAACACCTGTCTAGATGTTGCTGTGAAGGTATTTTTTAGATGTGATTAACATTTAAATAAACAGACTTTGAATAAGGCGGATTACCTTCCATAATATGGGTTGACTCATCCCTTCAGTTGAAGATCTCTAGTGCAAAAGATTTTCTCAACAAGAAATTCTGCCTCAGAACTGCTACACAAAAATCCCGTTTGAGTTTCCAGCCTGCAGATTTTAGAGTCAAAACAGAAATATTGATTCAACCTGAATTTCTAGTGGATGGCCCACTCTAATGATTTCAGTTTTGCCAGCATCCCCCACCACTAAATTTATTATATATTTGGTTGAATTAGTTTTCCTCCTCTGGAAAATCCTGACTTATGCATCTCCTGATTCACAATGAAAAAAAGAAAACAATCTTAAAAGTTCAAGCTGAACTTGATTGAATAACTTTGAATCAGATTCTAATTTTATGTGATTAAATATAATTTCTTGTGGATAATATGGCAATTCTCATAAATTGACATACAGGATACTGAGTCTTCATTTTATGCATGCAAATATAGTTTTTTAAAAAGTCAGTACCAGGCAAAAGCCATTCTGGGTAACCATCAAATTTATAAAATTACATTTGCATCTTTCTTAATATCTCTTATTAAATATGATTTCTCCAGTGATAACATACCATGGGTTTTCTGTGGCTTACAGTCTCCCATTAGCATATGATTACACTAACAGTAGGACAGTACTAACATCTCTCAGATAAGTAATGGCACTCGAGTAATTATAATCATGCCTACTGTTTTTAATAAAATCATTACTAATCTGTGAAACCATAACATCTGACCTCCATTAAGAAAAAAATCAATCCTAATTTTTAAAATATACATATAAATGAGATTCATATTTCATGATGTTTACCAGATGAACAATCTAAATAATCATCTCCCATGCCCCATAAAAATAAAACATTTGCCGGGTGTGGTGGCCTGTAATCCCAGGGAATCAGGAGGCTGAGAGAGGAGGATCACAACTTCAAAGCCAGCCTCAGCAAAAGCAAGGCACTAAGCAACTTAGTGAGACCCTGTCTCTAAATAAAATACAAATAAGGCTGGGAATGTGGCTCAGTGGTTGCGTTCCCCTGAGTTCAATCCCCAGTACCACCCACTCCCAAAAAATGAAACCTTTGCAGTCATAAGAATCTACAACCTTCTCATAGGTTGACAGTAAAGTTCATTGTGGATTCTCCCCCCAACTTGTGGAATATTATGAGGAAATGATGAAATAATGAAGCTTCTATGTTTGTAAATGCTAGGGTAATAATTTTAAAGGTGTTGGAAATTATAAGCCACTGTGAAATGATGAAATTTCCAGAAATATCAACTTTCACATGTGATTTCAGTTATTTTTATGTGATTCTAACATTAGAGTTGATTTCATCTACCTAAAAATATCAATAGCTAGAATTCTGACTTGAATTAACTTTATATCTTAGTCATGTGAATAATCTGAATGATGATTAATAGAGATATAATAAATCTTTTATAGCTAGTTTTAAATTGAAATTTTGCTGAGTAATTCAAGAGAGAACAGCTATTGCCCACCAACATGTCAATGACAAAATTCCAATACAACTTCTGTGCGTGTTTTTGAGTTTCCAAACTGTTAGTGACCCTATCTCTCTGAAATCCATCTCTCTTTTCTTTCTTCACTGCTAATGTCTTTCTTAAAGCCCTCACATCTTGTTTGAAAGGTTCAAGTAAGTCCCATCAAACCACATTCTCCCCAGATTTTTCCCTTGCCAACCACCCTCCACTCTCTAGCAGAGTTGGTTTTTCCCTAGTCTCAGAACCATGTCATTTCTTTCCTTCCCAGTTTTCAATGCCTGTGAGATAAATTCCTTAGAGTGGCCTAAAAGGCTCTTCTCAATCTGTCCCAAGCTTATTTTGCAAGCTTTCAGTCCCTCTTCCCCAGGACACCTTATTATCCAGGACGGTGGATACATTTTTCCCCAAATACAGTTAGCTTTCTCATGCCCCTGTGCCTTTGCTTATGAGATTTCCACCCTCCCTCAGATCCTTCTGCACCTTCTCTGCTGATGAACAACGATCCACACTCACAAACGAAGCTTTCCTTTACACTCAGTCCCTGAGAACTTTGTCACTTTGCCTTCTGTGTGCCCACAATGCTTTTGTTCCTGGCACATTGTTAGCACTCATCAATCAGCACCGTAATTAATGCAAACAGTACATTTCTCTTTCTGCTATGCAATGGTGAGTTCCCGGATGATTTCTGTTTGTCCCATCAAGCAGTGATGACCACCACAGGGGTCAACACTATGCAGGAACTATTGAAACAACTATCCCCCAAGTATGTTGAAGTTTGCCTAGGAAAAGGCTTTCTTTCAAAAAGAATATGCCATAAATTATATTCTAAATACCCTTTTGAAATTTCAAAGCTAACCCTACTTTTGCAACCTCAAATTGTTCCTGATTAGCTACAGATTATTGCACCCAAACCAACCTGTCAGTAGATCAGAGGTGACTGGCCTTGCCTCTCTGATTGCACTGATCTATTCCATACTCACTTAATTAAGTACATGACCAGAGAAGAGGGTTCAGGTCATCTAAATATATTCTCCCCTTCATCTCAGCATCTTTAGCTACCCATTGTCAGAAGTAACCTCAAGATGCCTTGCTTGAAAGGCACCATCCCAACAAGGACAACACACACTCACTCTTTCTTAATTGTTATTTATAATGGTGACCACACTTATGAGACAACTTATTTTTTGCTAATTATGGCACATGAACTTGCCTTTTTTTTTTCTATGCAAGCTCAGAGACTCCTTCAGGAATGACTTATCCTCTTGAGAAAACCCCACTCCCTTTCATACTGAGAATATACCAGGTGTGGAGTGTTCCCAAATAATTTTTGATACACTGGATACTAAGTAAATGCATACATTTTTAAAAATACTTTAAGAAATATAGTGCAAAATATATTTTTGCCCCAAACCATTGCCATAATTCCTCATGAACTTTATAAAGTGAAAAGAAAAAAAATGAAAGGATTTAGTTTTCATAAATATCTAAATTCTGATTCCATGCTTCCTGAACTAGCTCATTTTCTAGTTGATGAAGCCTGCTTATAGGAAATAAATACAATTTACAAAATGGAATTTTCTATTACACAAATAGATAAGGTATGATTGCAACAGAAAAAGAATCACGGAGGTCTAAAATGTAACTTCCAATAAACACAAAGGCTTCTACGGTGGTTTAGAATTCTTGGATACTTCTCCATGAACCTGAAACATTCATCACAGATAGCACACAATAAATGTCTGTAAAATAACCATTTATTTCTCATTTCCATTAGAGCCAGAATACAACCACAAGACACGTATTCAGAAAATAGAGCTCACAATGATATTGTCTCCCATGGATAGATGGATTTTTTTTTTTTCAGAAGCATTTCTCAAATAGGTGAGGATAAAATCAGCACAAAAAAACACCCATTTGCTTTTTTATTTTTTATTATAATTTGTTATATATGACAACAGAATGATAATTTGTATTACATATAGAGCACAATTTTTCATATCTCTGGTTGTATACAAAGTATATTCACACCATTCATGTCTTCATATATGTACTTAGGGTAATGATGTCCATGTCATTCTACTGCGTTTCCTATCCCATGCCTCCTCCCTCTCCCTCCCACCGCTCTGCCCTGTCTAGAGTTCTCTAATCCTCCCATGCTCCCCCTTCCAACCCCACTATGAATCAGCCTCCTTATATCAGAGAAAACATTCTGGGGGCTAGCACTGTGGATCAAAGGTGTTATTGTTTTTACCCTTTAGGTTTATATTTCCCCTGTAGGGATCCAACACCTCTCCTTTGATCTTAAGGACAATGTTATCAGATCCCAAACAGCATACACCCTAAAAACAAATGTTTACTATTAAGACTTCTAAAGTTTGGTCACAATGTACAGAAATGGTGAGTTCAATTATTATCTACAATACACTCAGTAAGTTTGTAAAAGAGTTTATAGTTTCTGATGATCAACAAAGAACTGGGGGTGAGGAGTAGGATGATATGCTGAGGAGGCAGAAGGTGAGGATATAGAGTTATTATATCTCAGGAAGTGCGAGAGAAGTCTAAAGAGGAAGATTAGTAGCAGGAGAAGGGCGAAGAAGCAATTTTGGGTAGACAAGTAAGTGGGAAGTCAGTAGAGTACATAAAACAAACACACATATAAATTAAGAAAAATAAAAAATGTTAAATAGTAGAAATTGGTGGAAAAAAATATACATATATACAACACAATCGTAATGTACTATTCAGACATCCCAGTCCTCAAAATCATACTTCATGCAAAGCACTTGGTTTCACATATGTTGGGGATGTGAGGGTGGGAGAATAGGGAAAAAAATCTTGAAGGAAGAGACAGGAATTTTTTTGTTTGAAGATCAGTATCTTTCCTGCCTCCCTTCTCATCCAGCAGGTGGGGTTGTCTGTTGTTAACTGGTATCTCCACCCCCAGGACAGTGAAGGTAACCAGGGTGTCACTGTGCCAGGGTAGCAGCTGCTAGGGAGAGGGGAGAGTTGAAAATGGGTACCTGGCCAGCTGGAATTCCAAACTTGGAGTTGCCCCCACTGAAGATGGTAATGAAGGTGACCCAAGATAGAGGCGCCTGCTTTCAGCAATGGGATGTTGGTTCAGGTGGGAGGAGCCGGGCAATGGCATCAGAGGATGAGTTCAGAGATGAGCTCTGTGGCATGCAGCATGTGCTCTCAGCTGTGGGCTATCTTCAGAGCCTGTGTGAAGTGAAGTTCCTAGGTACAGGCAGGCTATCATGCATAGGGGACTATTTTCATTGCTACAGAGTCCCAAGATGGAGGTGACTGGTGGAGCCACATTCTGGTAGGTGGGGGTCCACATGGGAGTTGCAGCCAGAGATCCTGTGCATGGGTAACTGCCAGGTGTCCTGCGTGGGAGCTGCATCTGTGATTTCTGTTTGGGTGGGTTTCCAAAAGTTCTGCACAGGTGCTGTTGCCTGTGGTCTCACTTGGGTACCTGGTAGTCCTGTGTGGGTGAGTTGTTGGGAGACCTACTCTGACACTGAGACCTGGGGCCCTGCATGAGCACATGGTCATGCTTCCTGCATGGGTGTAGGAATATCCCACACAGATAAGCTGTATTCTTGAGGCCCAGGTCACTGAGCAACACGGGATGCTGCCTCCCTCTGTCCCGCCATCTTGGATCTCCTCCCACCATTTGCTTATTTTAGAGTAGATATTTTCTAATAGAACTTTTGGTTATCTTATTTATATCATTGTGGCTGCATAATTTGATGTGTGTTCTTGAAGTCTAAGAGAAAGAAAAGGAAGAGCTGGTTAATCATCCCAGCTCTTCCTCCACACTCTATAACCATGGACAAATCATTTGACATCTCTGTGTCTTGGTTTTCTTTTTATGGCAAGAGATAAATGGCCTCCACTACATTATTGATTGGATTAGTGCAAGAATATAGTATTAGAATATATGGAGAAATGAAAATATAGCTCAGGGGCAGAGAATTTAGCTGGTGGGCTCAAGTCCCTCCATTGCATCCTCATCTCTGCTATATATATATATTTGGAGATAACATGTAAATAGTCATAAAATGTTCAACTAAAGAATGTAAATGAATGCAAATTATTATTTCCCAGGTCTCTCAACATCCTAACTTAATTTGTGTAATTTTAGAAGTATTAAAGAAATTACTTTTGATGAATGTTTCTTGAAATGAGTGTCTCAAGCTTGATTAATGTGCTAAGGTTTGGTTTATGTTTCAAAGAAGCCTGAGAGGAGGTCAAAAACGACAAGTCAATTAAAGCTAATTGGGTTTCCTCCTACTGGACTTGTCCAGTACCTACAAAGTCAAATCTAGACATGACTTCCTGAGAGAGTAATTCCTCCATTAATCACCATCAGTGAATACTTAGGCACCTGCACACAACGTGGTGCCACAGCTGATCTCCTCAGGATGGCTCTTTAATCTGTGACACCTTTGGCCTAGACTGGTGGGTGTTTTCCACTATGTCTTTATTTGGAGAAGCCAGGTCTGTGAACTTGGGTTGTTAAGTCCCAGTGTTTGCTCCCATCAGATGTCTGCTTCCCACAGGTAGTTCTTCAAGTTATCTAGAGGTATTCATCTTGGCTGTGGAGTCAAAGGGAGACTATGGAAAGGCCAAGGGAGTTAACTACATGCAAATCTTGTGTGTGCATACACCCAGGTACATTTCTGGGCAAATGGCTCACACCTGACTTCTGTTACCAGAGCAGTTCTGTGAAAATACATCCTCATTCCTCAGAAGAGTGTCTTGGGGATCTGGAAGAGTAATCTCCATAACAGATATTCTGAATGTCAGAAGCCCTTTACACTGCCTTGTCTTTTTTGAATTTTTCATTTATCACTTTCTTTATGACTTCCAGTGTTTTGACAACATGTTAAGTGTCTAATCTGTCTTATGTTTAGAAAATCTATAAAATGGTCAGCTGAGCATCTCATGCACACTACAAAAACACTTCCAGATATATTCATATATTTTTTGTTTACATATGAGAGCAGAATGCATTACAATTCTTATTACACATATAAAGCACAGTTTTTCATATCCTGGTTGTACACACAGTATACTCACACCAATTTGTGTCTTCATACCTGTACTTTGGATAATAACGATCATCACATTCCACCATCCTTGCTAACCCCCTGCCCCCTCCTTTTCCCTCCCACCCCTCTGCCCTATCTAGAGTTCATCTATTCCTCCCATGCTCCCATTCCTTATCCCACAATGAATCAGCCTCCTTATATCAAAGAAAACATTTGGCATTTGGTTTTTTGGGATTGCCTAACTTCACTTAGCATTATCCTCTCCAATGCCATCCATTTACCTGCAAATGCCATGATTTTATTACCTTTTATTGCTGGATGATATTCCATTGTGTATATATGCCACATTTTTTATCCATTCATCTATTGAAGGGCTGCCGAAGTCTGGCTGGGCACAATTCAGGAGCCACTTGTCAAAAGAAACGAACTTTATTTTTAGAACCACACATGCCAAACCACACAGCTCCTCAGGAAAACCTTCAGAGCCCAACTGCCACCACCAGCTTCCCACAAGCCTCTCAAACTCCCCCATTCTTCCTGCTCTTGAGGCCAATTGGCTGGGTCGCATGGTCGGAGCAAAAAAACGTCCCCCAATGAGCAGCTCCATGGTCTGAAAGGGCAGGGAAACAGCCCAATGAGCATCACTGCAGAGGAGCCAATCAGTTGGCAGCTAGAAGTTGCTGGGGCCGCTGTGAGCCAATCATCAGCTGGCAGCTGGAAGTTTGCTGGGGCCCCTTCGGCTGTGGCTCTCAACAAAGGGCATCTAGGTTGGTTCTACAGTTTAGTTATTGTGAATTGTGCTGCAATAAACATTGATGTGCCTGTGTCCTGAAGTATGCTATTTTTAAATCCTTTGAATATAGACCAAGGAGAGGGATAGCTGGGTCAAATTGTGGTTCCATTCCCAACATTCCAAGAAATCTCCATGCTGCTTTCCATATTGGCTGCACCAATTTGCAGTCCCACCAGCAGTGTACGAGTATACCTTTTTCCCCACATCCCTGCCAATACTTATTGTTGTTTGTATGCATAATAGCTGCCATTCTGACTAGAGTGAAATGAAATCTTAGAGTGGTTTTGACTTGCATTTCTCTAATTGCTAGTGATGATGAACATTTTTTTTATGTACTTGTTGCTTTATTGTATATGATCTTCTGAGAAGTGTCTGTTCATGTCCTTGGACCATTTAATGATTGGATCATTTGTTTTTTGGTGTTTTGTTTTTGGTTTTGTGTTGTTGTTGTTTTTGGTTGTTGGGGATGCAAATCAAGTCAAGATGGCGCCTGGCAGTTTGCCAGGAGGAATGGTTTGTGAAGCAACACCAGGGAGCCATTAAGATGATGAGGATTCCTTATTGGCTGACTGCTGTATCTAAATGATGTTAATTGAATCAAGCTGTGTGTAATTAGTTAGGTATATATAACTCTGCTGTCTGGCAGAGAAGCGGCTCCCGCTACCTTGGGTGCCCATTACTTTGAGTTCTGGCTCAGTTCCCACTGAGTTCACTTGCAATAAAATAGTTTCCGCTTCAACCTTCAAGTTGCTTGTCACCTCTTGGTTATTTTGCCCAGCCGGGCTGTGGCATTTGGTGTTTAGCTTTTTGAGTTCTTTATATACCCTAGAGATTAGTGCTCGATCTAATATATGAGAGGTAAAGACTTTCTCCCAAGATGTAGGCTCTCTATTAACCTCACAGATTGTTTATTTTGCTGAGAAGAAACTTTTTAGTTTGAATCCATCCCATTTATTGATTCTTGATTTTAATTTTTGCACCACAGGAGTCTTATTAAGAAAGTTGTGGCCTAATCCCACATGATGGAAATTAGGGCCTACTTTTTCTTTTATTAGATGCAGTGTCTCTGGTTTAATTCCTAGGTCTTTGACCATTTTGAGTTGAGGAGAGATAGGAGTTTAATTTTATTTTGTTGCATATGGATTTCCAGTTTTCCCAGCACCATTTGTTGAAGAGGCTATCTTTTCTTCAATGCATGTTCTTTGCACCTTTGTCTAATATAAGATAATTTGTAGTTTTGTGGGTTAGTCTCTGTGTCCTCTATTCTGTACCATTGGTCTACTAGTCTGTTTTGGTGCCAATACCATGCTGTTTTTGTTACTATTACTCTGTAGTATCATTTAAGGTCTGCTATAGTGATGCTTCAGTCTTCCTGCTAAGGATTGCTTTAGCTATTCGGGAACTCTTATTTTTCCAGATGAATTTCATGATTGCTTTTTTCTATTTCTATGAGGAATGTCATTGGAATTTTGATTGGAATTGCATAAATCTGTATAGTGCTTTTGGAAGTATGGTCATTCTGCCTATCCAAGAGCAAGGTAGATCTTTCCATCTTCTAAGGTATTATTTGATTTTTTTCTTTAGGATTCTGTAATTTTCATTATATAGATCTGTCACCTCTTTTGTTAAGTTGATTCCCAAGTATTTTTTTTTTTGAGGCTATTGGAAATGGGGTAGTTTTCCTTGTTTCCCTCTCAGAGGATTTGTCACTTATATACAGAAATGCCTTTGAATTATGAGTGTTGATTTTGTATCCTGCTACTTTGCTTAATTCATTTACTAGTTCTAGAAGTTTCATGATGGAATTTTTAGGGTTTTCCAAGGTATAGAATAATATCATCAGCAAATATTGCCAATTTGAGTTCTTCTTTTCCTACATGTTTCCCCTCAATCTCTTTCGTCTTATCGCTCTGACCAGTATTTCAAGAACTATGTTAAATAAAAGTGATGAAAGAGGGCATCCCTGTCTTGTTCCAGTTTTTAGAGGGAATGCCTTCAGTTTTTCTTCATTTAGGATGATGTAAGCCTGAGACTTTACATAGATAGCCTTTATGATGTAGAGATATGTTCCTGTTATCCCTAGTTTTTCTAGTGTTTTGAACATGAAGAGGTGCTTTATATTGCTGGATGTTTTTTCTGCATCTATTGAGATGATCATATGGTTCTTATCTTTAAGTCTATTGATTTGATGGATTACACTTATAGATTTCCTTATGTTGAACCAACCTTGCATCCCTAGGATGAACCCCCACTTGATCATGGTGCATGATCTTTTTGATATGTTTTTGTATTTGATTTGCCAGAATTTTATTGAGAATTTTTACATCTATGTTCATTAGAAATATTGGTCTGAAGTTTTCTTTCTTTGATGTGTCTTTGCCTGGTTTTGGAATCAGAGTGATATTGGCTTCATAGAATGAGTTTGGAAGTGCTGCCTCTTTTTCTAGTTCCTGAAATAAATTATTGACATTAGTTTTTTCTTAATGGTCTTGTAGAACTTTGCTGTGTATCCATCCGATCCTGGGTTTTCTTGGTTGGTAGACTTTTGATGATGTCTGCTATCTTGTCACTTGGAATTGATCTGTTTAAATTATTTATATCATTCTGATTCAACTTGGGAAAAATATATGACTAGAAATTTGTCAATGCCTTTGATATTTTCTATTTTATTAGAGTACAATTTTCAAAATAATTTCTAATTATCTTCTGTATTTCTGTAGTGTCTGTTGTGATATTTCCATTTTCATCACGTATATTAGTGATTTGAGTTTTCTCTCTCCTTCTTTTCTTTAGCATGGCTAAGGGTCTGTCAATTTTAATTATTTTTTCAAAGGACCAACTTTTTGTTTTGTCAATTTTTTCAATTGTTTCTATTGTTTCAATTTCATTGATTTCAGCTCTGATTTTAATTATTTCCTGTCTTTTGCTGATTTTGGTGTTGATTTGTTCTTCTTTTTCTAGGGCTTTGAGATGCAGTGTTAAGTCATTTATTTGTTGACTTTTCCTCCTTTTAAGGAATGAACTCCATGCAATGAACTTTCCTCTTAGAAATGCTTTTATAGTGTCCCAGAGATTTCAACATGTTGCATCTGTGTTCTCATTCACCTCTAAAATTTTTAAATCTCCTCCTTGATGTTTTCTGTAACCCACTGTTCATTCAATAGCATATTACTAATCTCCAGGTGTTGGAGTGGATTTTATGTCTTATTTTATCATTTATTTCTAATTTCATTCCATTATAATCTAGACAGAATGCAAGGTAGTATCTCTACTTTTTTATATTTGCTAAGAGTTGCTTTGTGGCATGATATATGGTCTATTTTAGAGAAGGATCCATATGCTGCTGATAAGAAAGTGTATTTGTTCATTGAAGGATGAAATATTCTATATATACATCAGTTAAGTCTAAGTTATTGATTATATTATTGAGTTCTATAGTTTCTTGTTTATCTTTTGTTTGGAAGATCTATCTAGTGATGAAAGAGGTATGTTAAAGTCACCCAAAATTATTGGGTTGTGATCTATTTGACTCTTGAACTTCAGAAGTGTTTGCTTGATGAACATAGCTGCTCCATTTTGGGGGCATGTATATTTATAATTGTTAAGTCAGGTTGGTGTATGGTTCCCTTGAGCAGTATGTAGTATCCTTCTTTAATCTTTTTGACTGACTTTAGTTTGAAGTCTACTTCATTTGATATGAGGATGAAAACCCCTGCTTGCTTCCGCAGTCCATGTGAGTGGTATGATTTTTCCCAACCCTTCACCTTCAGTCTGTGAATATCTTTTTCTATGAGATGAGTCTCCTGGAGGCAGCTTATTGTTGGGTCTTTTTTTTTAATCCAATCTGTTAGTCTATGTCTTTGATTGGAGAGTTTAGGCCATTAACAGTCAGGGTTATTATTGAGACATGATATGTATTCCCAGCCATTTTTATTGTTTTTGGTATTTAACATTACTTTATTTCTCCTCTGATTAGATTTTCTTCTAGTGTAATACCTCCCTCTGCTGATTTTAATCATTATTTTTCATTTCCTCTTCTTGGAATATTTTGCTGAGAATGTTCTGTAGTTGTAAATTTTTTTTAACTTTTGTTTATCATGGAAGGTTTTTATTTCATAATCAAATCTAAAGCTTAGTTTTGCTGGATACAAGACTTTTGGTTGATATCCATTTTTTCTCAGAGCTTGATATATGTTATTCCATGATCTCCTGGCTTTGAGGGTCTGGATTGAAAAGTCTGCTGAGATACAAATTGGTCTCCCCCTATATGTGATCTGATTCCTCTCTCTTGCGGCTTTTAAAATTCTATCCTTATTCTGTATGCTAGGCATTTTCATTATAATGTGCTTTGGTGTAGATCTGTGGTAATTTTGTACATTTGGTGTCCTGTAAGCCTCTTGTATTTGGTTTTCCAATTCTTCTTTCATGCTAGGGAAATTTTCTGATATTATCTCATTGAAGGGATTGTGCATTCCTTTGGCTTGAAACTCTGTGCCATCCTCTATCCCAATAACTGTTAGATTTGGTCTTTTGATGCTATCCCATAATTCTTCAATGTTCTGTTCATGGTTTCTTTATTCACTGTGTAATCAACTTTATTTTTCAGATTGTATACTTTGTTTTCATTATCTGATGTTCTTTCTTCCATGTTATCTAGTCTGTTGGTTATGCTTCTATTGAGTTTTTTATTTGATTTATTGTATCCTTCATTTCAAGGATTTTTGACTGTTTTTTTTTTTCATAGTCTCTATCTCTTTCTTGAAGTAATCTTTTGCTACCTTTATTAGCTCCCTTATTTCATTGTTAGAGTGATCAATTTTTGCTTGTATTTGCTCATTTAGGTCATTCTTTAATCCACAGATCATTTTAATTATGAACCTTCTGAAATCCTTCTCTGACATTTCATCAACTTCACTGTCCATAGGTTCTGTATTATAGTGTCCTGGTTTGTTTGGGGCACTTTCCTCCCTTGTTTTTTCATGTTGTCTATGTGTCTTCCTTTCTTGCAGTGTAGATCTGAGATATTACAGTTTCTTCCCTATAGTCTTGTAGTACCCATGCAGATTATCTGTACCTCATCTTGATGTTGGGCTTCCAGACCCTGCTGGTGTCCCTCAATGAATGCTACTGTATCCTGGATATGGATCCTGTATAAGTTGGAGTGGGTGGTCATTGCGCTTGGCCTTCCGTGGTAGTCTGCTGATAGGAAGGGGCAATCCTGCACCAGAGGCTAAGCCCTGTCAGGTGTCTGCCCCACTTGGCTCTGCTGTGCGCCCGGGTCCAGCACAGGCGGATGTGGGTGGATCTGGGCCACTGGGCTTGACCTCCTGGTAGTCTGCTGGTCAGAAGGGACGGTCCTGCACCAAAGGCTAGGCTCTGGAGGTGTATGCCCAGCCCAGGGAAGGGTGAACCGGGCCTACTGAGAGCCTGGATCCCGTGTAGGCTGGTATGGGCTGAATGTTGGCTCTAATGGTAGTCCACTGGTCAGAAGGGGTGGGTCTTCACGAGAGGATAGGCTCTGGTGAGTGTCTGCCCAGCTGGGAAAGGGATGGACCAGGCCTGCTGTGCGCCTGGGCCCTGCAGAGGCCAGTGCGAGTGGATCTGGGCTGCTGGGCTTGACCTCTCACTATATTCATGTTATTTAACAAGTAATTTAGAATTATCACTTCTATTCAGCCATCAATGCTGTAGTGAAGATTCCTATCTAATATTCACAATGTTTTTCTAAACACTCACGGTGACACTATATTTTATAATATTACAGTAAATGTTTTACAATTTCTGGTAATCACTCCATAATCCTAGATATTTACTATAATCACAGTTTAAAAGATTCTACTCAATAGTATCTTGTGTTGTATTTATTCCAAAGTCCTAGCGTATAATGCTTAACAGGTGAATATTGCTCCCAAAATAATGTAATTGTCAAATAAGGTGTTTCAACTTATTTATCCAAACTAAGCCACTTGATATGAATTTTGATTGCAATAAAAACAATTATTATAGGTTAATTTGGCCTTGGGCTTTAAAAATAATTAGAATTAAAAATACTTTTAAATTGTCACAGTAATGGTTATTGGTAAACTGAAGTCTCTGCCTGTTTCAGTGTGGTTACTTTCTTATCAATCATTACTAATAGCTACTATTTCTGAGTGTGAAAATCCGAGCATAGCCATTTGTCTTGGTGAAATTTGAGAACATTTGAATGAATAATAAGAAGAAAGTAGTTTTGAAAGGCCAGAAGATAAGAGTTGGAACATGTAATCTGGCCTATGATGAACGATGGTTTCACCTTGCAGTCACATTTTGCAGCATTAGAGGAACTCTCATCTCAGAAGGCTCTTGAGTCCAGGACGCAGAGCTGTCCTGTGCTATCCAAGTCCTGACATTATGACCCACGTATTGTTATTCTAAATACTGCAGCCCACAGTGAGGATTAGACAAGAGCATTTCTACAAGAAACTCAAATTATACGTAATTAGGTGATGAAAAAATTCTGGGTGCAAGTTAATGAATACTTAAAAAGAGGATTGCTGATTTAGAATTTGGGTAAGTCATATGGGATAGTCAGGGAAAAGGGCCAAGATTTGAAATTGGTGCATAACTAAACCAAGATTTGGGGAACTTTAATTCTCAGAAGCAATGCCTCACATATTTCAGAATAATCCTGAGTGCTTTTCCAAATACCGGAGTTGGTGTGCTTGTACAAAGTCTAAACAAACTGTGTGTTTGTGCATGTGTGTGCATGCACACATACACACTCAAGTCTCCTAAAGAAAATCCTTCTAATTAGGGGCAATTGTAGATCTCGAATACTTATCAAGGAGTCTTTGTGGCTATGGTAACTAGAGAGACAAGAGAAAATTGTGGAAAATGTTTTAATAGCTTTTGGTTAAAATCTCTTACACAGATTATTCTACTGGCTCTTCAGAACTTTCTTGAATTCTAATTACATTTGTCATCTCTCCTTACTGCTATGTTTCAAATTCACATTTCTTTAAAAAGATGGTATCTTAACAAAAAGAAGAAAGTTACTAAAACACAACTGATTTAAGATGGAAACATTTAATGCCTTTTAAAATATGAAAAGTTTAAGGTATAAGCTGGATATTTACCTAAAGGAAAAGGTCTAATAGGAATTGTTTAGGACCACCTGTATTGTTTTCCATATGCATAGTGGTTAGCCTATTTGACATTCTCACCAACAGGAGTTCAATTTTTCCACATTCTGGTCAACGTGTCATATTATATTATATTAATGTGGAAAATTTGAACTCCTGTTGATGAGAATGTCAAATGGGCTAACCACTATGCACTAGGAAAACAATACAGAAGGTCCTAAACAAAATTAAAAATTAACTACCATAAGATTCAGCACTCCCACTTTTTTCTATTATCTAGAAGAAACAAAGTCAGGATTTTAAAGAGATATTTGCACTCCCATGTGCAATGCCACACTATTCACAATGGTCAACATGTTGAAAGAATTGTCCATTGCTGAGTGAACAAATAAACAAAATGTGGTTTATGCATAAGGGAATATATTGTTCCATTTTAAAGAATGGAACTGCTGGATGCAGTGGCACATGCCTGCAATCCCAGCAACACAGAAGATTAAGGCAGGAAGATTTAAATTCAAAACCAGTCTCATCAACTTAGTGAGACCTTGTCTCAAAACAAAATAATAAGGGTTATGGGTGTACTTTAGTGGTAATGTGTTCCTGCCCAAAATCCCAGTGCCAAAATTAAAAAAAAAAAAAAAAAGTAGGGAGGGTAGAATCCTAATACCTGCATGCTATGTGACTGAATCTTAAAAATATCATGTTGAGTGAAACAAGCCAGACACAAGTGAACAAAAATTTTGAGTATCTAAAATAATCAAATTCAAAAGCAGAGACTACAATGGTGACAGCCAAAGACTACAGAGAGGAGAAGTGTTGCTAATTGGTGGGCAAATAGTTTCAGTTATGAAAGATAAATAAGTCCTGGAGATCTGCAGTACAATTCTGTACCTACAGTTAAAAATACCATGATATACACTTAAAATTTTAACAGGTTGAATCCCATGTTAGATATTCATACCACCAAAAAAAATAATACTGTTTAAATTAGGAAAATTTATAAATAGTACCAAAAGCATGGTGTATGAAGATCAAATAAAATATACCAGAAGGAATAAATGTGTGAAATCTGATGCCCACAAAAGCTGAAAGTGTTTTCTTTGAAGAGAAAGATTAGTGAAGGCAGAGGAGAGCTGTTTTTCTTCATTATAATCTTGTATTAGTTTTCTTTTGCTGCTGTTATAACTTACCACAAACTGGGCGATGTAAAACACCACCCATTGATGGTGCACAGCTCTGTGGGTCAGGAGTCTGTGCATGGTGTGAGCAGGGTCTCACTGGGCTGAAATCAAAGGTCTTCCACCAGGTTTGTGCCTCTCGTGGGGAATTAGGTTTCTCTATCAAGTTAGGGTTAGGGTTAGGGTTAGGGTTAGGGTTAGGGTTAGGGTTAGGGTTAGGGTTAGAATTTACCTCCTTTTGTTTTGGGGATTGAGGTCCAGCTTCTAGAGGCCACCTGCAGTCCCTGTCACAACACTCCAGCCTCAAGCCAGCAGGTTGAATTTTTCTTATTCTAACTCTTTAGGACTTTATCCTCTCTAAAAGGCTCATGTGATCAGATTAAGCCCATCAGGATAATTTCCATTTTGCCACGACATGTAATGCAATCATGGGAATAACACTATAGCACAGTGACCATGGTAGCCCATCATGAATTCTACCCATCACAAATTCCTTTGCTCTTGTTCAATTTTTTATTACTTTAATAATAAGAATTAATTACAACCAAGAAAAGAGTCAAAGCAAGTATAATTTAGGTGGAGTCAGATAATGCATGTTACCAAAATCCTGCAGGGAGAAGCAGTTATCTTAGGATCCACTCAAATGCCACAGAGTGAATGCTACAAAGCAGACATTCTGAAATGATATCTACTCTGATATTTCACAGATTGTTTGCTTGAATTTTTTAAAAAAACAGAATCCTCTTTTATCAACTGTATCTAAATATCTGGTTATCAAGTGAAGATGTCAGAAGAAACATCAGCTCTTCATTAATCAATACATGAAATCAAAGAATTTTATATGACCCAATTCATAATGAAGTACCAGAAACTTAGAAATCAGATAAAATCGGAGGTTATACTTTGAAGTTGGAATAATGAAGGGTAAGGGTTTTTAATGGGAGACATATAAGGGGGATAAGGTTAGCATATTACCAGGACCATGAGATGAAGTTGGAGATGCAGCTCACTGGAGTTGATAGAGTCAAGATGGGTCATTGATTTAAATCCTGAATTTAGGAAAGAACAGATAGAAGAAAGGAGGAGCTGTGCAGAAAGCTACCACAGAAGCTAAGGAAACAGGAGTGTTATGGTTTGGATGTGAGGTGTCCCCCAAGAGCTTACATGTGAGGCAATGCAAGAAGGTTCAGAGGAAAAATGATTGGGTTGTGAGAGTCTTTAATTCAATCAGTGAATTAATCCCCTGATAGGGATTAACTGAGTGGTAACTGAAGTGATAAGGTGTGGCTGGAGGAGGTGAGAAGTAGGGTGTGGCTTTGATGTGTGTATTTTATATCTGGTAAGTGGAGTCTCTCTCTTGCTTCCTGTTCATGGTAATGTGAGTGGCTTCCCTCTGCCACCCTCTCCCGCCATGATGTTGAGTCTTATCTCAAGCCCTGAAGACTGGAGCTGGCCTTCTGTGGACTAAGACCTCCAAAACTATGAGCCTTCAAATAAACTTTTCCTCTTGTATATTTGTTCTAGTCAGATCCTTTAGTCACAGCTGAATAAAACTAGGAGGTATCAAGAAGGAGGAATGTGCTTCTGTGAAATAGGAAGAAGAGGAGGATTATTTAAGTGCTTTTGTTCATATTTGCCCAATCCTCTCAGGTTAATAAGGTACCAAGGTATTGGGTACAATTTGACTGGTGAAAAAGTAATCCTCAGATATTCTAAGTCATTTCACCAAATTACACATTTATCCAGTGACAGAGCTAAGGCTGCCAAAAACTTCTGATTACAAATCCTCCGGTAAAAAAAATGCAACACCCATTTTATTGAAAAGCTCTTTCATCCCAGATGAGCAAATGGGCAGAGGAACAAAAGCTAAGACTCTTTTTCTGGAAATGCAAGAAAAATAAGCCATTCTTAAAAAAAAAAAAAATGAGACCCACACTGTACATAGTTTTTGTCTTCTAATTGAAAGCTGCCTCAATTCATGCTCCTCTAATGAGGTGCAATATAGTCATGCCTGAAATAACTTTGGATAATGAGACAACTTCCATTAATCTACTTATGAAAGAGTCTGTTCATTAATTAGGCTGGACAGCACAAAAGCAAAAACAATGACACTCCTGTTTCAGAGTGTCAGCCAGAATCTAATTAGAAATTAGTAGCTGAAAGGACTCAAATATTTCCACTTACATTGATACTGGCCTCAAGTACTCCAGTATGATTAGAAATCATTTCACGTGTGAGATAGCTTTGTGGGGTGGGGAATAGGTGGCAGACCGCACATCAAGGTCAGGGCCAGCTTTCAGACAGTCTCCTTTATGAGGAGATTATTGAAAAAGTAGAGTCACTTACAATCACTACACTTCCCTTTTCCCTCCCCTCTTCCTTACACACACAAAATCCTAGGATTGCTTACAAATCTGTGGGTTCTTGAATTTTAATTTAGTTGGGGTTTATTCCTTCCAAATTCTAGCCAATGAAAGAGTCAATCTTGTCCATTAAAAAAAAAAAAAAAAAAAAAAAAAAACGCTACCCCAGGGCCAGGGAAGTCCATCAGTGATATTCCTACACACCCATTCTTTTCAAATTCAGGGAAAGGGTCCACTCATGTTTAGGAGTAATCCTTTAAGGAAAAAACATTTCACAAAATACCAATTCTCTTTAAATAATTTTTATAACTTTAATTGTCCCTTTTCCTGAAATATGCCTCATACTATTTCTTTCTTTTCATTTCTGTGTTTTCATAGCTTGATGGAATCACATTCTATACTTAAAACACTGTTTTTTTTTTATTTGTTTTGATCAGATACACATGACAGTACAATGATCTTGACATGTCATACATTTGAATCAGATGGTGTATAATTTCTCATTTTTCTGAGTGTACAGGTTGCAGAATCACATTAGTCATGCAGTCACATATATACATACAGCAATAATAATTTCACACTGTTTTCTAAAGAAGCTTCACTAGGTCTAGTTGTTAGCCATTCACCTTGAAATCTCAGGATGATACATCGCTGTTTTAACTTAAATCCCATTACAGAGTCACTATAAATTGATTTAGGTAGAATCTCTTAGGAAAGAAGTGAATTATCCTGCAATAATTTACTTCTTTCTAAAAAAAAAATCAAGTGAAATATAAAGTGTCTAACTTAGATCAAGATAAATGCATATTGAGTCAATAAAACAATGACTGAAGTGGTAGTGAGTTGGTAGTTTTGTGTTCATTATTGTCATGAACTAGAAATTTACCTAAAGGATTGCCCACTGATCATTTTCCACCATTAGAGTGAACCCAACCTCCACTTCACACTCATAAAACTGGAAGCGGCCTATTTGGTAGCAAAAGAGAAAAGCCATGTTATAAAAGGAAGGAGATTAACACTGTCCAAGGAGACAGTGAGAAGTTGAGAAATTGCTCAGAGAGAATCTGATGAATGAGAGAGACAGAGAGCAACACAGAATGTGTGAAGCAAAATTAACTCAAACAAAGTGTTCAATTCAAAATCTAAGTCTATGTCAAACTTGAATTCCTAAATATTATCTTGAATTTGGAAAACAAATATGCTATCATGGATAGTTAGCATGCAATGCTTCACCTTTTCTGACCTGTTCAAATTCTTAAGCAAGTAGCAACCTGATGTTATTATTTACTGATATGTATTCCTCTGCTCCCCCATTGTTTTCTACATGGAGAGAGGGTTAGAGGAGCAGTATAGTATTATCAATATAAATATTGAATTTAAGTTGATATTAATCTGCACCATGATGTTAGAATATAACATATAAATTGTAATCCCCAACACAATCAACATAAGAGAACTAAATAACTAGTATTCAAAAGAAGGAAATTATGAAGAACAGAGGAACATAAAGACATAAAAGAACAAAAAGAAAACCATCTAACCAGTAATTATTAAATGAAGATAGATTAAACCCTACGATAAGGATGAAAATATCTACTGTCATGTGTAAAACTAAAATGAACAAATTTTTAAAATGGTGTCTCTAATTTAGATTTGAGACAAATAGGTTGTAAGTAAAGAGACAGAAAAGGTATGCTAAAAGAGGGCTTCAGTAGCTGCATTAATACCTGATCAAATAGCCTGGAATGCTACACTCATTAAACAACCACCCTCTTCATTATCTTAGGTCCTGGAAACCACCATTCTGGTTTTTGCTTCTGTGATATTGAAATTAAGTACTTCATATAAATGTAATCATTATAGTATTTCACCTTCAATGATGCGCTTACTTGATTTAACACAATGCCCTCAAACATATCCATGTTTTTGCAGTTGGGTGGATTTCTTTCCTGTTTAAGGATAAAAAAAAATATTCTACTGTATGTGTATGCCACATTTTCTTCATCCGTTCTTCCATCCATGAACATTTAAGTTGTTTATACATATTGGCCACTGTGAATAGTGCCTTAATAAACACAGAAGAGCAAATACCTCTTCCAGGTCCTGATTTTAATCCTTTTGAATAAATGCCAAGAAGCAGGATGGCTAGGTCATAGGGCAATTCTGTTTAAGTTTTTAAGGACCCTCCATAGCAGCCACATTGATCTATTCTACATCCCTATCAGCAGTGAATAGGAGTTCCAGTTTTTCCACATCCTTGTCAACTCTTATCATCTCTCTTACTCTCTCTGTCTCTCTCCTAGCCATCCCTCCAGGTCTGAAGCGACATCTTACTTGTGATCTTGATTTTCATTCTCCTGAGGATTCGTGATGTTGAGTATCTTTCCATACACTTAATGGCCATTTCCATGTCTCTTTTGGAGATTTATCTACTCAAGTTCTTTGCACACATTTTAGTATTTTTCTTTTTTGTTTGTTTGATTTTGCTATTGTGTTATAAGAGTTTATTATACATCTTGGAAATCAGCCTCTTATCCTATTTATGGTTTTCAATTATTTGTTTTTTCTTTGGCTGTGCAGAATAATTTTGCTTGACTATAGTTCCTTTTGTGTAATTTTATGTTTACTTTCTGTGCTTTTGGCGTCACATTCGAGAAATCATTGCCTAGACTAATTCTCTTACATTTTTCTTCCAAGAGTTTTACAGTTTCAAGGTTTAGTCTACTTAAATTCTCAAAAAGTTAATCATTGAGTTATCATTAATTCAATAATTTCACTCCCAAATATTTACCCAAATGGAAATAAGACATATGTCCAGGCAAAAATTGTACATGAATGTTTATAACAGCATTGTTCACAATAGCCAACAAGTGGAAATTCAAATATCCACCCACTAACTGCGACTTAGCCACATCAGGGATATTATTTAGCCACACAAATGAATGAAATACTGATATATACTAACAACATATAATTAATAAATGAATAATTTATTGGATGGACCTTTAGTTTATGATAAATTAAAGAAGTCAGATACAATGGTCACATATTGTATGATCCCATTTATATGAAATATCTAAAATAGGTAAATCCATGATGACAGAAAGCAAATTAGTAGTTGCCAGGGAATGGTTTGAGAAAGGAGGAATATAGAATGGCAGCTTAATGATATGGGGATCTTTTGAGGTGATGAAATATTCTGGAATTAGATTGTGTTCATGACTACAGACTTTGTGAATATATTAGAAACCATTAGATCACACACTTCAAAAGTTTGAATTTTATGGTATATATATTATTTCTCAATTTTAAAGTATCTGTAGTTCTGCTATCAACAAATATTGCTAAAATGTTATTTTGGAATGTTGTTATAGAGGAAACTGTTGTACACGGGTACCTAGCATATTCCTGGCATTTTATATCCATTATTTTTTTTCAGTACTTGCATTATCACCCTTGAATAAGTAAACTGCCATTCCACAAGATAAGATAAATTGCCCAGCAACACATTATTAATATGTGAGGACTTAAATTTACTTAGGCCTCTGATACAAATTTTCCATTATATACTGCCCCAAAATTTATGTGGACACTAAGAAGCAAACATAGTTCCAGCATCCTATTTAGGATGCTAACAAAAGGTCTGTTTATTTGACAACTGTGAAAACCGAAGTAGAGCAATAGCAGGTGAGCAGCAAACCAAGTGAGAAAAGCCTGGTATTTTTGTTGTTGTTGTTGTTGTTGTTTGTTTGTTTGTTTTGTTTGCTTGCTTGGCTTTGCATCTTACCAAATCTCTTGCATTCAGGCTGATGGTGGATTAGAAAGGAGGTAAGACAATGAGTTGGGTGCTGGGGGCAAAACAAGAATATTACTTATTCTGTATACAGTATAAAATTATTGTGCATTTGTCTACTCTGTTTCAACTTCACCTGAATGAGTCACTGTTATTAAAACTTTCAACTGGCACCAGTCCCGAATGTTTTCCAATTGTCTTTTATTATTACAGTATTCTGCTTTTCAATTATCCCCATTGTTTACTTGATCTATTTCATCCAATGAACAAAATTAATCATGACGAAGTCAAAGAAAAGCAAGGTCAGGTGTGGGTACATGAAAGCTTTGTAGTTACAGAGAGGATGTGAATTTGATTGGTACAGATATCACAAGCAAACTGGATATGTCTTATTACCTATTCATTCCTTCGGATGTCTCTGGACAGTGAAAGTGATCAGTTGTGAACATGAGTGGAGGAAGACCTTTCCATTCCTTTTCATATCCATTGAATTATGAACCATGTAAATCTATTACTTAGTCAATAAATGATTGCACAAATCAATTTTGAAAGGGAAATTTTTTTAAATGAGACATTCTGAAAAAGGTATTAAAAATCCCTTTGAAAGCAACTGCTTTTGTTCAAAGCCAGGCTGTGGGTGTATAATGAGTGAGCACAGTCATGAATGGTAAGGAGAATCATCCTGGCTCAAAAACTGGAAAGGGCAAAGAGTGAGGGGGGAGTTGAGGCAGTCAGGGGATAAGACTTTTGAGGATAGAAGAAGCACCCCCTACACCAACCTCCCCCAGCCCAAGGAATCCTGTGGCAAATGTGAAGAGCTGCCATTGTCCCTCCTATGCTTTTTACTCTTTAGAAGGAAACATAGAATCCTAGCGTGCTCAGAGCATGAATTGAGTTGAAAAAGAGCATATAAAAACAAGCCTTCAAAGATTTCCCTGACAATAGCAAGAAAGCAGACTGTGGATTTCCTTTCTGGGGCCAGTGAAATCATAGTTGATTTTTTTTTTTTAATTAAGGTATCATAGTGACATCATGGTCAATGAATCTGTTGAAAGATAGAGACAGGACCCAATAGGCTTTAACTACAGAAAAAGGTGGTTAAGTCTATGAAATCTAAAGGCAAAATTTCTTGGTAGAAATCCTAGGGCTGTCCCACCAGCATTGTACAAGAGTACCCTTTTCCCCACATCCTCGCCAGCACTTGTTGTTTGACTTCCTAATGGCTGCCAATCTTACTGGAGTGAGATGGTATCTTAGGGTGGTTTTGATTTGCATTTCTCTGACTGCTGGAGATGGTGAGCATTTTTTCATGTACTTGTTGATTGATTGTATGTCCTCCTCTGAGAAGTGTCTATTCAGGTCTTTGGCCCATTTGTTGATTGGGTTATTTGTTTTCTTATTGTTTAATTTTTTGAGTTCTTTGTATACTCTGGATATTAGGGCTCTATCTGAAGTGTGAGGAGTAAAAATTTGTTCCCATAATGTAGGCTCCCTGTTTACCTCTCTTATTGTTTGTCTTGCTGAGAAAAAAACTTTTTAGTTTAAGTAAGTCCCATTTGTTGATTCTAGTTATTAACTCTTGTGCTATGGGTGTCCTGTTAAGAAATTTGGAGCCTGACCCCACAATATGTAGATCGGAGCCAACTTTTTCTTCTATCAGACGCAGAGTCTCTGATTTGATATCAAGATCCTTGATCCATTTTGAGTTAACTTTTGTGCATGGCGAGAGGAGGGGATTTAGTTTCATTTTGTTGCATATGGATTTCCAGTTTTCCCAGCACCATTTGTTGAAGATGCTATCCTTCCTCCATTGCATGCTTTTAGCCCCTTTATCGAATATAAGATAATTGTAATTTTGTGGATTGGTTTCTGTGTCCTCTATTCTATACCATTGGTCCACCCGCCTGTTTTGGTACCAGTACCATGCAAATTGGTGCGGCCAATATGGAAAGCTGTATGGAGATTCCTGGGAAAGCTGGGAATGGAACCACCATTTGACCCAGCTATTGCCCTACTTGGACTATTCCCTGAAGACCTTAAAAGAGCATACTACAGGGATACTGCCACATCGATGTTCATAGCAGCACAATTCACAATAGCTAGACTGTGGAACCAACCCCGATGCCCCTCAATAGATGAATGGATAAAAAAAATGTGGCATTTATACACAATGGAGTACTACGCAGCACTAAGAAATGACAAAATCATGGAATTTGCAGGGAAATGGATGGCATTAGAGCAGATTATGCTAAGTGAAGCTAGCCAATCCCTAAAAAACAAATGCCAAATGTCTTCTTTGATATAATTAGAGCAACTAAGAACAGAGCAGGGAGGAAGAACAGGAGGAAAAGATTAACATTAAACAGAGTCATGAGGTCGGAGGGAAAGGGAGAGAAAAGGGAAATTGCATGGAAATGGAAGGAGACCCTCATTGTTATACAAAATTACATATAAGAGGTTGTGATGGGAATGGGAAAAAATAAGGAGAGAAATGAATTACAATAGATGGGGTAGAGAGAGAAGATGGGAGGGGAGGGGAGGGGGGATAGTAGAGGATAGGAAAGGTAGCAGAATACAACAGTTACTATTATGGCATTATGTAAAAATGTGGATGTGTAACCGATGTGATTCTGCAATCTTTGTAATGTTTTGAATAACCAATAAAAAAAAAAGAAATCCTAGGGCTAAAATATAGTAACCAGACCAATGATGGACAATTTAATTTTATAAGCTCTCTGTGTTTCAGTTTTAGACGACCCTGGATGAGTTGGGTTGGGAGAGTCTCATCTACACTAGGACCATGAGGCATTTGAAATTTACCATCAGTTTAGAAGGTCCCTGAAGTTCTTTCTACAGGCACACATCTAATATCTATTTCAAGGTTGTCACAGGCTGCTTTTAAGTTAGTTGAAAAACTACAGAGCCATAGTAAAAAATAAAATAAAAAATGGCATGTTATTGACACAAAAACAGACATGTAGACCGATGGTACAAAATAGAAGACATAGAGACAAACCCATGTAAATACAATTATCTCATACTGGGCAAAGGCACCAAAAGCATACATTGGAGAAAAGATAGCCTCTTCAACAAATGGTGCTGGGGAAACAGGAAATCCATATGTAGCAGCATGAAATTTAACCTCTATCTTTCACCTTGCACAAAACTCAATTCAAAGTGGATCAAGGGCTTAGGCACTAGGACAGAGACTCTATGCCTAATAGAAGAAAAAGTAGGACCAAATCTCCACCATGTTAGCTAAGGAACTGACTTCCTTAACCAGATGCCTAAAGCACAAGAAGTAAAATCAAGAATCAATAAATGGGATGGATTTAAACTAAAAAGCTTCTTCTCAGAAAAGGAAACAATCAGTGAGGTGAAGAGAAAGCCTACAGAATGGGAGAAAATGTTTACCACCTGCATCTCAGATAAAGCATTAATCTCCAGGATGTATAAAGAACTCAAAAAACTTAACACCAAAAAGGCAAATAGCACAGTCAATAAATGGCCTAAGGAACTGAGCAGACTCTTCACAGAAGAAGAAATATAATAGATCCATGAATATATATTAAAAAAAGTGTTCAACATCTTTAGCAATTAGAAAAATACAAATCCAAACTACTCTAAGATTTCATTTCACTCCAGTCAGAATGACAATTATCAAGAATACAAGCAACAATAAATGTTGGCAAGGATGTGGGGGTACACTCATACATTGCTGGTGGAGCCACGAATTGGTCCAACCACCACTATGGAAAGCAGTATGGTGATTCTTCAGAAAACTTGGAATGGAACCACCATTTAACCCAGTTATCCCACTCCTCCATTTACATCCAAAGGATTTCAAAGCTGCATACTACAGTGATGCAACCACATCAATGTTTATAGCAGCCAATTCACAATAGCTAAACTATGGAACCAACCTAGATGCCTTTCAACAGATGAATGAATAAAGAAAATGTGGTATAAATACACAATGGAATATTACTCAGACTTAAAGAAGAATGAAATTATGGCATTTACCAGTAAATGGATAAAGCTGGAGAATATCATGGAAGGTGAAATAAGCCAATTCCAAAGACCAAAAGGCTGAATGTTTTCTCTGACTTGCAGATGCTAATTCACAATAAGGGTGGGGGGAGCTAGAAAAGAATAGAGGTACTTTGGATTAGACAGAGGGAAGTAAATGGAGGTAAGGGAGTATGGGTGTGGGAAAGATAGTGGAATAAACTGGATGTTATTACCCTATGTGCATATATGATTACATGAGCAGTATAATTCTACATCATATACAACCAGAAGAATGAGAAATTATACTCCATTTATGTATGATATGTCAAAATGCATTCTACTGTCATGTATAACTAATTAGATTTTTTTTAAAGTAAAAGAAAGAGCAACTGATAACATTAAATATTATTTTTCTAATACCTATCATTATTTTAAAAATACGTTGCCCAATTTTGAATTGTGATTAACATTATACTTAATAGAAAAGCATAATATTAAACAGTGAGCTATTAGGTCTGCTCAGTTTGCTATATACCCCTGTGTACTGTCTTACTCATGAGGCCCAGCTCATCCGTATACCTGAGCCCAGACGCCAGAGAGAATCTGAAAGATACTTACTGACCTCATATAGCCTGACCCTTTAAAAGCCCCCAATCTCAGTTTTTGACAATGCTCCCAAAAACCTATAGGTGAAGTGGCTTTTTAAGGATCATCTACCTATATGTCAACATTGGAACAGACAATTATTTGAATTAAATAAATTAGTGCTTTTAACAACCAAAGTATTTGCTTCTAATGAAAAAGAGCTTTTTTTCTTGATGTTCCTGAAAGCAATTCCATGTGATTAGTAATGAAATGTCTTTGAAGAAAACTACATCTAACCAATAAAGAAATGGCTGAAGATAGTATAGGCTTAGATTTTTCCCAAATAGCATATATTCGAATGCACAGATGCTCCCAGACTTAAGATGGTGCTGTGCCCTGATAAACCTACTGTAATTTAGAAATGTCATAAGTTGAAAATGCATTTAATCTAACCTACCAAATGTCACAGCATGCCATAGTACCTTAAACATGCTGTAACATTCACATAAACCTAGGCAAAATCATCTAATGCAAAGACTATTTTAAAAAAATTTGTCAAAATACTACTTTCCAGAAATTAACAGAAATGCCTTCAAGCGGTTTTCACTGGTTTTTTGTTTGCTCTATTTTACTCTTTGGGTTGAAAGTGTTTATTTTTGTCAGATATGTCTTTAGTGGGTTTCAAGTTTCATATGCAGATATATTTATTGACCTAACATCAAAAGTTTTCAGGTAGGACAACATTAAATGCAAACAGTGTCAGATGCAGAGAGTTACCAAGGACTTGGAAAAGCAAGTCTCTGGATGTGCCTCTCAGTGGGGAGAAAATATCGTTCTGGCAGCTGCTGCTCCTGACCTTGACATTCAAGGTCAGAAGTCCCAAAGGTGTTGGTTCTGCTCTTCAATTTGCTTTGTAGAAAAGCGATCTGTGGCTTTCATTATTAATAAAGCTATTAGTCATAGTACAGATACATCTTGGGGAGATTAATTTTAAGTTGTAAACCTGGATCCTACAGATTGCATTGCTTATAGGATAAGAGAAAAGTTCACTAGACCTACGCATGAATATTTCCTTCTAGCTGTAATGACAAAAAAATACTCAAGAAAAACTTGAGCTGTATCATAACTATGTTCTAAACAAAATTATACAAGAAAATGAAGGGAACTTTTTCCCCTGGTTATGATATCTCCAGAATTTTTCTTCCTATTGTAAACAACTTTCACTCACATTTGTAGAACACATAAAAATGTGATAGACAAATCAGAAATGGAGTGGGGAACAGATTTTATGACTTGATTTTGGAAAACTGGATAGTTATAAAGAATGACTATGATATGGGTAAGCCATTTAGGTTCTTAAAATCACCACACAACATAAAAACAGTGTTTCCTATATAAATATAACCTTAAACAAAACTTGCTGCCTGTGCTTTCAAGCAAATTGTCCTTCACATTCTGCTAAGTAGCTATTCCAAAGCTACTACTGCTCTCTTGTTAACCCAGGAATATAATTTATCACTTTCTAACATCATGTTCACTGGAAGGATTTGTAAAGTACCGACTACGTAGGGGAACAGAATAGAGTCAAGTCTTGTTCCTGATTAAAGAATTTTGAAATCTCACCAGAAGATTCAGGAACAAAGCCCAGCTGGAGCTCCAATCTGACCAACTCCAAGTGCAGAAATATTTCCTAAATTGGAACCTCTTCATAGTGAAATGATGTTATACATTGTTTCCTGGAGTTCTACTCTTTTGTTCTCTTTTTTCATATTCTCTCTCCCCCTAAATTGTGCAAAATGATCTCTTGGCATATCTCCATACTTCATATAATCCTTTTGGAAAATTCTTAACTATTATTCATTATAGCCTGCAAATCAGCTGCTCAATCAAGAAAAAAAATGCTTAAAGTTTATCCCTGAAAAACTGAAGATAAACAATACAAATCCTCTATAAATAATAATGAAAATAATATCAGTGTAACGTGTGTGGAATGCTTCATTTGTGTCAGGTAATATGCTCGACCGTGCTATCATGTGAGGGCAGATTTGCCCAAGAAAAGAGAGTGGAGAGGATAAGGATGCAGGCAGGTATTCCCACAAGCCTCTGAAGGCATTAGCTCCTATGTCATGTTAGAAAACTACAAACAATTCCATCTGTCCAGAGTGCATTAAATGATAGGCAAAGTTGCAACTTATGAAGAAGGAATTACAGGCAGTACATATTTATGCTTACATATACACAAAATACATTTAAGAGAGTCAAAATAAAGTTAGCTTTGGTTTACCAGGGGAAAAAATAGTGTTGATCTATGGTAGATAGGAGACTGCTCATGTCATTTAATATTCAATCATATTCTTTCAATTAAAAATGAATTTTAAAAAATTCCATGAGATGTATCATCATTATTATTTCTGCCATACCCCCAAAATAAATTTTCTAGGAAAAGCAGCAGCATTTACTAGGCAAGAGAAAAACTGATCAGAAGGATAGGAATAAGTCTAAGGCAAAAAGAAACAGGATAACTAGGAAAATGTTCAACAATTGTTGATTTCACCCTGAGGACCTAGCTGTGTTTAGTGCCCATTGATATGCAGAGTTTTTTTTTTTTCTTTTTCCCCATAATTGACTGAGACCTTGGGTATGACAGCCGGTAAGTGAATTCACTCCATGTGGATCCAGAACAAGGATGGGTGTATGATGGGACTGTGAAGAGAGGAGAGGTTAAAATCAACCATAGGAATTTTTATTGGTTAAGGAAGTGAAAACAGGAGAGAAGTGATAAATTCAGTGAGCAAGGACTGAATTCTAAAAATGACATTGTACAGATGTTGTGAAAATAAAGGAAGGAAAGAGCAAGAGAGACAAAGTTTCATACTTCATCAAGACACTTGGTTGGTCCCAAATATGAAGAGCCATGAAGGCAAACTTTAGTATGAATTTAGAGTCTACAATGGCCAAATCAGATGTGGCTTCGACAGATGGGTTACTTAGACTGATGTTAGGATCTGGGATTTTTGATTCATGAGGTATGTTTCACGTTGGTAAAGAGGTGTGCTTCACACTGAACTGGAGCAAATTCGTCTGTGCCTGGACCGCCCCTGAGAAGGCACAGGCGGATCATTCATGAAGGTTCTGAAGGAGAAAATCCGTCCTTCTAATGGAAGACAGATTAATGGGTAATTAGTTGTGATGGCTTCAGGGAAGGTTGGCCATATGAGGCCAGTCTTGAAGTTTAAGTAGGAATTCAACTGGCAGGAAAATAAAGACAAAAAATATGGAAGAAGCATTCCATCCTGAGAGAAGGGGAGACTGCATCTGTTTTTCAGTTCTGAGGTTGGTTCATTACTTTGCTCAAAATTTGAGTTCTGCCAAAAACTCATCTCTGTCTGATATACAGATGCTAATACACAACGGGGGTGAGGGATAGAAGTTCATTGGATTAGACAAAGGGGAATGAAGGGAAGGGAGGGGAGATGGGAACAGAAAAGACAATAGAATGAATTAAACATGAATATTCTATGTTCCTATCTGAATACATGACCAGTGAAACTCCATATCAACCACAAGATGGGATCCTAATTAGAATAAGTTATACTCCATGAATGTGTATGTTAAAACACACTCTACTGTCATATATATCTAAAAAGAACAAACAAAAAATGCAAAAAAGAAAAAAAATAAATTAAATTCTAAAAATTGCTGTTTAAATCTAGTTTATCAGCTGTTCTTTCACTTGTATTTTCGTCCAGGCAGATTCATCCTTTTCTTTATGAAGTATATGCTAATGTAAATAAATGGGCACTTGTGAGACTTATTTTCTTTATACTCTAATTATTTTTATTTTTATTTATTAACTTCATGTGTGAAAGAAAAAATAGCCCAGCCTAGCCATTGTGTGGGTGAATGCCTTAAAGTGACTTCAAATTATTTAATGAGTATATTATAAATGTAATTCAAAAATGATTACATTCATTTTGCTTTTGGAAATTCAAAATCCAAGAAGTTCCTATAGAACTCGGGGGAGGGAGTTGTTCAAATGTCCCTGGGGTGAGACTTTGTAATGTATAATTCAAGAGAAACTGGTATATATAGTTCGGAAACCTGCTGGCAAGTTGGCAGGCCCAAATAATTAGTAATAGCCACCTCCAACAACCATGTAAATCCAGATCAATCACAGGGAAATTGGAGCTCCCATTCCAATATGGAAAAATGGAAAATATCTGCTGAGACCATTTCTTAAATGCCAATTCTGTAAATTATTCTTAGCCATTTCATTTCAGAGCTAAAGCTTTTCATGACATGTAAATGTAAACAAATGTAGTCGTGTACTATGTAACATTTTGGTCAGCCTCGTATATCATATGATGGCAGTCCCACCATAGCATAATGGAGTGGAAACCCCTGTTGTTTCATCCTTCACAATGTCATGGCGCCATGTCATATTGTGGTGATGCTGGTGGAAAAGAACCTTTCACTGTTAGCATAAATAAATAAATACATGGCAGATGACACTTGATAATCATGAAAAAATGTCACTGGTGTTTATGGATTTACTGTTCTATACTTTTTATTATCATTATAGAGTATATTCCTACGTATTAAAATAATTATCTGTGTTAAGAGCCTCAGGATGGATTCAAGAAGGCATCATTATCACAGGAGATGACATCTCCACTCATGTTATTGCCCCTGAAGACCTCACTGTATGACAAGATGTGGAGCTGTAAAAGTGAGATTGATGATCAGGATTCTGTAGACCTAGACAATGTGTGTGTTTGTATCTTAGTTTTCAACAAAAAAAATCCAAAAATGAGAAAATTAAACATTGTAAACCATTTTAAGTAAGCTGTACCCTACAGACTCCATGGGTAGTGGATTATACCATGTAGGTTTGCGTCAGCATACTCCATGATGTTTGGACAAAGATGAAATCACCTAATGTTGTTCAGTCACACATGATTAACTGTAAATCCCAAATTAGTGCCCAGTTATGGAATTATTAGACATATGCTTTGCCCGGATCTCATCTGCCTCACCCTTAAGCTGTGCATTAATGATAAAATAGAAAAAAATTAATTTTATATGCCACTTGAATACAAATTGTTTCTTGCTTTGGAAAAAAATTATTATCCAATTAGAATCAATTTTAAATTGAATTAATAATTTTCAGATATGCTGTGCAGATTAATTCCCTGTACTTGAAGTTACTCTAACTTTGTCCTCATGCTCTTTGATTCTCACTACACAATGAGGCAGCTCATTCCCAGACATCTCCCAAGTCAGTGATTGATACCTCAGGAGAAAGGAAACCCAGAAGATGAAGATCAAGTTTCTGCCTTGGTGCACTTAGAGTTTAACCAGCAGAAGGTTTGCATGAACTGGGTAGAAAGAGAAATAGAAATGCTATCTAGAAGCAATGTTTATGGGAATGAGGAGCAAGAGTTGTTAAGTCTGATGATTAAAATTCAGGAAAGACTTCAAGGAGGAGAGGTCTGCTAAGTCAGATTAAGGATGGGTACTTTTAGCAAAAGAAAAGGAAGAAAGAGACCTCTCAGGCTGGCAGGAGAGCTTTAGTTAAGGATGGACACCTTAAAATATAGGCAATATTCAGAAAATCGCAGATTATGCAATCTCTGACTAAGACTGTACATACCAAGGAAGCAGTTATATTCTTAAAAGATTATTGAAATTTAACTTGATATCAGGAAAGAACCTGAATAAATTTCTAAGAAATGTAGACTTAAATATAATTGCTGTAAATTAACCACATCATCCTGGAGTACAGGATGCTAAGGATCATTTCACAACTGGTAATTTATTCTCTGTGTAAACGTTTGTGTTTTATGACTTAGAAGTTGATTTAAGTCAAAAAGATCAAGATTTGAGAACAAATTCCATGTTCTAGTAACTAACTAAAACAAGCAGCTGCCTGCTGTGCCTTGTGAGGTTTTAAGTGTAGTTATAAAGCAATCATGTCATAAGAAAGTTCACTGATATAAACTCTACATTAAGATTTTTTTTAACATGAATCTCGTATTTTCTCCCACAGAGTCACTTCCTTAAGAGGCATTCTGAGGCATCATTGATAAGACTTAATAAAATCTATGGCTCCAATGATTTGGATTATCTAGTTTGGATAATTTCATTAGGCTTTAGGGTGCAGGAGCAATCCCAAGTTGGCTGGTACCTGGGCCTAGGATAATTTGGATTGCTTTCTTAAGAACGGACTAGAGAGAACAAAATAGAAAGAGGTATATGTATTCCAGGCTATGGCGTAGGTGAGATTAATAGCAGTAAAGGTAGTAGGAGGGACGAATTTTTTACACATTTGAAGGTAGAGCAAACAGTATTTGCTGACAGATTAGGTTTGGGTATGAGATGATTTGAGTTGACTCCAAGTTTTGTAAACTAAGTCTGGAAAAGGATGGAGGTGTTGACTGAAATGAGGAAGGCAGCAGATGGCACAAATTTATATTCCCATTGGGTTCCCCCAAAACCTTTGGGTTTGTATATTTACATGGAAGGTGACACATGGAAGCAAGAATGAGGGGACAGAGTGTGAGACAGTTAATGGGGTTTGATCCCAGTGCTCTCTCTCAGTACATAATGACTGCCTCCCAGAACTTTCTTTCTGGAATATGGAAATGTTTAGCCACAAACTCTATTAGATGAAGATTGATGGTAGGATCATTCACTTCTGGAATCTCCCAGAGCACAGAATAAACAAGCTGTTCTTGCTTTGAACAAGGGGAAAATGAGAAAAGATGTGGCACCCACTTGAGATGGGCCAGTGAGATCTTGAGATCACATAAAACTGTTTACTGCATCTAAGGTTGGAATCTACGGGGGACCCAAGGGATGCACTATAGACATCAGAGGCCTCTGCTACACAAGAGAGAGCAGAAAAATACTTATGGATACTTTAGATTTGAGATCTATATCAAATGCAGAGGTCATATGGGTAGTAGAACAGTCAAGTCTGAGTTCAGGAAAGAAGACCTGGGTGTGAGAATTATCAGCAAATAAATAGTACTTATAGCTACGGATATGGATGAAATCAATCACCTAGTAAAAGTATGCAGAGAAGGAGAACAAAAACTGAATGTTGGGCCGGACTTAACGGTGCATGCCTGTAATTCCAGTGGCTCGGGAGGCTGAAGCTGGAGGGTCATTAGTTCAAAACCAGCCTCAGCCACTTAGTGAAGCCCTTAGCAACTTAGCGAGGCCCCGTCTCTAACTAAAATATTCTTTAAGAGCTGGGGATGTGGCCCAGCGGTTAAGCACCTCTGGTTCAATCCCTGTTACCAAAAAAAAAAAAAAAAATGATTGAATGGATACTCCAAAATTAAAACAATGGGAAGAAAAAGAGGAGTCAGCAAAAGAGAGCAGAGCATTGACCAGCAGAAAACAAACCTGGAGAGCATGAAAAAGAGACATCCTTATACCAAGGATGGAAGAGATCACCCAGGTCCAATCCTGCTTACAGGTAGAGGAAGATGAAATAGATCTGCAATTGCAGGGTCACTAATGGCCTCCAGGAAAGTATCCAAGGTGGCTGATTTAAGTTGATGTTTCCTTACAGTAATTCAAACATCAGAAACAAGCATCAACCTCTCTTGCCTGGCATTTCTCAAACACCATTCTGCCAACTGGTATACCTCCAAAATAGGATTACCAGCAAGGAAGGCAAATCCTAGGGAAAGGCAAGGCAGGACTTCTACTCAACATCACGGTTTTAGCCATTCTTTTTACATTTTTTAAATTAAAATATCCATTTTTAAGCAAAAGGAGGATGCTCTTTCCTAGCAAGTAATGTATGTGCATTCACACACTTTTATTAATGCTCAATTAAAACACACACACACACTCACACACACACACACACACATTTATATTGTGTTATGAAATTCCAAACTCTGGAATGATTGCTTTAGCCTACAGAATTCTGCTATTAGACAAAAGCAGTTTTTCTCAGTCAAAGGATATACATGATAGAAAGACATGGGAAAAGAAAAACAATGACTATATTGACGAGGCAAGTGGATTTAGGACAGGAGTAGTCTTCCATTCCCTTTCCCTGACACTTTAACCATAGTAGATGAAAGCTTATTTGATGCAATTTATAGTTCAGCTAAATAACAGATGATTTGTTTCTGGAATGTTAAGCTTGTTGGAGGTTTTACTGTTACCAAAGATTGCTGAGAAGCCCATGATACATGATGAATTTCTTGCTTGCTAGAGAAGCGTTATTACCTCTCATTTCCAAACTGCTTAAGCTTCTGCTCATTCCATTCTACTCTTTTTTTTTTTTTTTTGTCAATTATCCTAAAAACTCAGGGATTTAAGAATCTTAATAAGCAGTTCTGTAATGACAAGTCATTTCCCACTTCCTTAGGTTTACATTGCTATCCTTATTCAAACTTCTTAGGACAGATGCTTAGCTCAGCCTGCCTTCTTTTCAGATACAAGGTTTTAGGCTTCATATTTCTAAATTCCATATTTCAGAAGTGATGATACATATCATATGCTTATATTCAGTTACTAATATTTTTCTAATAGATATAATGATTTCTTTGAACCATGTATTTTTGTAGCTGTGTTTTTACTTTTAGTTATTGATTCTTAATTTGGCAACATAGTGGTAAGATAATGTTTTATGGTGTCAGTCCTTTGAGATGTATCTTAACGCCTAAAGGGAGGGCTTTGGAGGAGGGAAGGCTTTAGGCAGTGATTAGGTCAGAAGGGCAGAGCCTTCCTGAATGGGATTCATGCCTATATGAAATGGGCCTAGAGAAACTTCTACCTTGTGAGGTCACCATCAGAAGACACCATTTTTGAAGTACAGAATGAGTCCTCAGCAGACACTAAATCTGCTGAAGTCTTGGTCTTAAATTTCCCAGACACTAGAGCTGTGAGAAATAAATTTCGGTTAAGGTGTTTTGTTACAGCAGCAGGAATGGACTAAGACAATAAGGTGGAAGACATTGGAGAAGTAGTCCCAGGCCAGAACATTTGGAACTTGAATTTTACTTATCCCAAGTGCCATTATTAATATTGAAGAATTTTAGGTAGGAAAATGCCGAATGTTAGGGTCTGTAAACAAGTCAAGATGGCGCCTGGCATTTTGCCAGAGGGAGTGGTTTGTGAAGTAACGCCAGTGAGCCAGTAAGTGTGGAGATTCCTTATTGGTTGACTGCTGTATCTAGTTTATGTTAATTAAGATAAGCTGTGTGTAATGTATATATACCCCTCCTGTCCTACAATAGACGGCTCCTACTCCAGCTGTATCAATCTACACAAGTTGCTCGTCACCCCCTGGTTATTTTGCTGCAGCCGGACTGCGGCAGAAAAAAAAATCATGGTTTTTAAAAATGATCCTGACTTTGAAATTTTTACTCCATTGAAAATGTAACTGAAATGGCAACAGAGTCCCACCTACAACATAATTGTACCAGGCTCTGGTAAGGATGTCCCCTAAAATCATATTTGCAAAAAACTAATTCCACATTAGAACCACCAAAGGAATTTTCAGAGCTTTTAAAATGCAGATTTATAGGCCTCTCTTCTTGAAGTTTCTGATTCAGGGGTCTGGGGTTGACCCCCTGAATCCATATTTTAAATTTTGGCATGCATCTATCCCTATTTTAAACCCCTTGACCCGAGCCATGTTATCAGAAAACAAGACTGAGAAAATTATTTTAAATTCCAAATACATTTTCAGTATAAGAAAACTATACAATGGTTAGTAGGCACTTTAAATAAGTCTTCTCCTAATTATTCCCCACAATACTGAGGGGATTCAGCATGATTTACAATGAGAATATGGATACTTCTATGTTCCATTTGCTTTTCCTTCTGTTTCACTGACCTGGTCTCTTTACAGCCTGTAGCCTCTCAGTGCCAGTCAACATTTTTCCTGGCTGGCACACACAGTCTCTACAGAACTGCACCAAATGGTTCAGGTTTATATTGTCCTTTAACCCAATGTTCCATCTCAGTACTACTACAATTTTTGACAAATTTTCTTTCATCTTCCTTTACATAGTCCTTGAGGACATCCATTCTGGCCTTGGCTATGTTACTGGCCAATAACCTCTCTGCCCCTCTAATCAGTGCTGAAGCTCAGCAGTGGGGTTATCCTAATGTGGCTGATCTGGACAATTGTGCTTCATGCTTTTTTTTCTCTTGTGATAGATTCAGCAACATAGCTGTGAACTTACGTCAACTTAACCTATATTTGCTCTCCATGGTGGACCCGTGTGCAGGGTAAATGGGAAGGATTAGGTCAGAGATTCTAACCCAAACAGAGAATTCTAAACCTAAGTGTTTTCTCTGAGCCTGCATAGTAACCCCAGTCATTCCCTCAGGAGCTTTGCGGTGATGTTATTTTTAGAGGTCACAAAAGAGGAAGACCAACATGGCTGCACCAGTTGCCTCTGCGTCCTTACTCCTATTCTTCAGCCTCGGGCATCAGAACTGATTTTGTGTTGCCTTTTCAACAGGTGGAGCTTTTCCATCTTTTAACATTAGCACAGTTTATCAGCTGCAGTGTCGTGGGTGGACCCCCTAGGTGAGCAACGGTGCTTTGCTAACTCCATCCAGCATGGATGATAGCCTCGCCCTCCACTTCACACTCGAGTTGGGTCTGAGCTAGTCTAGTGGAAAGGAAGATTTTTAATTCAACTGGGCACAACCTGGCATCGACATCGACTCTTATCATTCAAACTACCTTTGAACTAACTCTGGGGTTTGATTTGAGCAAAGGCACCCCATTCCTCTTAATATTCCCAGGAAAGGTGTGGTTTTTGATTTAGTGTGAACATTTCCATTTTCATAGTTCAAAAGAATGGGCAAGTGCTGCTGTCCTCAGTCATGGCCCAAACAAAGTGCCCTTATTAAAAGTATTAGATAGTGATACATATTGCTTTTCAACTAGAGTTGTACCACCCCCTACTGGACATTTTGGAAATTCGTGCACCTGTTTCTGACTATCACTAAAGTCTGAGGGTGCTATGGCATTTAGTGGTGAAGGGGGTGCGGGGTAGAGGGATATGGCAACGATGCCCTGTGACATGCCATATGAAGAAGACACAACACAAGGTAAAAGTATCCCATGTCCTGTGCCACTCTTGAATGTCTCACAAAACAACTAGTATGAATGATACATCTGAATATCTAAGCCTAGAGTCCAAATCCACCTTACATTTACATATAAAGCATTTTTGCAGTCTTAATATAAACAAATTATCCATAAATGCAGCAACAAAATAAGGATTAGTGATACTTGGATATATGAAGACATTTCCAAGAGTAACTGTTTCAGAAAATCTTATGAACTAACCGTGCTACCTCCAATATTTGAATCAACACTATCAGCCCTGCTTTAGAAATCCCTTACAATGACTCCAGGTATGGATCTCGCTATCTGATTGCTGCACTATGCTTTCTGAAGCAGGGGTGACTATGCAAACACATTAAAATACAAATTTTATTATAGATGTCTTCCCTGATATTTGCCCATTGAATTGCAACATTATATTGGTTTTGTAAAATATTCTAGGTGTGGGCAAACTATATCATCTATGAATTTTATTTCAGAGTGGTAAAGGGGTTGTGATAAAATACTTTCTGTATTAAGGTGATTTTGCCTGATAGAATTGAGAACTGCTTCCAAGGCACAAGACTCTCTAAAATAGACTTGAATTATCACAACTAACTAAAGAATAACTGTAAGCCCAATCTACCACCCACCAAACCCTACCCCCATAAAAGCCCATTTATGACAATGCTTTTTCATACCAAATATAATAACAATAACTTTTATGAATTGAACACTTAATATGTACCAGGTACTGTGATATATACTTTGCATATATTATATAACTCTCAACTCTTCAAAGGATATAGTATTTATTATGACTTTCATTTTATAAGCAAAACCAGTGCAGGATAAATGTTAAATAACTGATATCATACCATTTGTAAGTGATGTGACTCAAGTCTGTCAAACTCCAGGGCCAGTGACTTTGCAAAAGACAGAGGTGGATAGAATTTTAAAGTAGCAAGACAAAGAAATTGGTGTGTAGTAAGGAAGAGCCATGCCCAAATGGGCTGAATTAATTGTTGAAAATGAAAGCAGAGATCTAACGTGATGAATGTTACCCTCTACTACCTGATCTTTTGCTTGACTTGGGACCCTCACTTAAGCCCCAGAAAGTTCCCATACTACTCAAGCCTTGAAGAATGGCACTTGACAAATGCATATCATCTGAACTGAGATGTACTGTAGGTGCAAAAACACATCGAATTTCAAAGAGTTGGTATTAAAGAATGTATAGCAACAACAAAATAAGTAAACCGAATAAAAGTGAGCAAATGATTTGAATAGATCCTGCTCAAAAGAAGAAATACAAATAACCGTCATGATCAAAATGATAGTCATTCTTAGCCCCCAAGGAAATGCAAATCAGAACCACAATGAGATACCATCTCACACCGGTTAGAACGACAACTATCAAAAAACAGAAACACATTCTGGTAAAGATGAGATGGAAAGGGAACTCTTATATACTTTTGTGAATACTGGAATGTAAATTAATATGGCCACCATGGAAAATTGTATAAAGGGTCCTTAAAAATCTGTAAATAGATCATCTATATGTTCCAGGCATCCCACTTCTGAGTATATATCCAAAGGAAATGAATTCAATATACAAAAGAGATACCTGCCTGCCCAGGTTTGTTGCAGCATTATTTACAATAGGTAAGATTTGGAATCAGCCTAGATATCCATCAACAGGTGAATGGATATAGAAAACATGGTATAGATTCACAATGGAATATTGTTCAGCCATAAAGAATAAAATCCTGTTATTTGCAGCAAAATGGAGGACGTTATGTTAAGTGGGAAAAGTCAGAAACAGAAAGGCAAATACTGCAATGCTGCTTCTATGTGGAAGCTAAAAGTGTCAGTAGTAAAGAGTAGTGATTACCAGAGGTTGGGAAGTTATAGGAGGGATGGGTATAGGGAGGCTGGATTTGATCAGTGAACACTGTATGCACATATGGACTATCACCTAACCCCAGGAATATGTATCATTAACATGCTAATCTAAAATAAAATGTTTTTAAAAAGAATGTAAAATATCTCATTAATTTCATATAGATTAGATGCTGTTATGATATGTTTGGATATCTTGGGTTCAAATACATTATTAAAATTAATTTTATCTAGATCTTTTTATGTTTAAATGAGGTTAATAAAAATGCTTCATCATGCATATGTGGCTTACATTCTATTTCTATTGGCAGAGCTAGGATAGATGGTTTCCCTAAAACTTCTGCATGAGCTTGGAGCCTTGAGCAGCTGCTTCCTGGAATGTCCACTGGGACCACTGGAAGCAACAGTAAAGGACAGCATCGGTGTCAGTTGTGGGGAGTCAGCAGGGCTTCCCGCACATCTTGCTCATGTTTGGGTGGTTCAGACCACGTGAACCGCACATTCATTCACTATTTATTACTATTACCTTTATTCCATATGCTTCACACAACTGCCACCAAATGGGTGCAGCAGGTAAAAATCTGGAATAGAAGCTGTGTTTGAATACACACATAAAGAAAAATCAAAATATTTAACGTGTGACCCAAATATAATATTTACTAACAAGTGAAGAAGAAAATAGGAGTCTCATCACTCTAAGAAAACCCAGGCAGGTAGTGTTAGCTCATCAAAAATGGAAAACATTAGAGATAGTTTAAATTAAACTCATTAAAGGCAGGAGAGTAAAGTCTGCTACTTCTCAAAATTAATCTTCACTAACTTCTGTGAAGCAATTAAGAGGGGAAAAAAAACTTAGTTCAATGAGATTGACTAGAGATCAAGAACAATAATTTCACCTCACATTTGTTAACTGGCCAAAATGTCAAGTAAAAAAGGAATAAATAAAAAAGCGTATACACAAAGCATGTGTGCCATGCTCTCCCGTGTTCAGCTCAAGATGTTTGTGATGTGTTATCATCTGTGATGGTACCCTCTGCTGCCATTCACAACCCTTAGAGACGCTCAACAGAGTTGTTTGATACCCAAGACCTGGCCGTGTCAGCAATAGCAAAGAAGAGCTTCTAATTATTGCATGGATGACAGTGTGAAGCAACTGTTATAACAACTTGGCTCAGGTCGCTAAACTCATTACTGGGCACGTGCCTATGAGGACTGTCTGTCTTTTCAGCTGAGCCAGCCAAGTTGCACAGAGCTGCAAAGTCCATGCTGTGTCATTTTTCTGGAAGAAACTGAATAAAACACAGTCATGTTTTGGAAACCATTTAGTTATCGAATCTCAGATTTATTTTTTCTGGAACCCCCTACAGGGAAACCAACAGCACTAAACTTATTGCCTATCATAGCCTCAGGCTCGTGCATGTCTGTCTTCTCCACCAGACTATAATCTTCATGATGACAAGCAACAGGTCTTATACCTTCATGCTACCTGACACCTGTCACAGTGGGCACTCAGTAGGTATTATAGCGTTGGATTTAATCCCCTGATTTTTCTAAAGAGCAGCAGCAAGGAGGAGTTATCAGCAAAAGCACATCAGACTGAACAACAGAAAGACTTGAATTAAAATACAGATTTCACCCTTCTTCTCTCCTGGGTTCCACTCTATCCTCTGTAAAACAAGAGAGCTAACCAAGTTATCTCCATGGTCACTTTTCTCCCACACTGTCCTTACTAAGTTTTGCTTTGAAAATGTGCTAATGTTTCCATTTGGTTATCTAAAAAAGAGAAGATCTGCTAATGAGGATCTAAAATATAAATATTACTTTCCATGTTTTCATTATTTCTAGCAAAACCCAGATCTGATTTTTACCACCTCCAATCTTTCCATATCGAACTTTATTAACCCAATTTGAGATCTTTTCCAGCAAATCACAGGCTGACTTTGGATTTTACTAAGAAACACTCAAGGTTATGCTGCTCCATATGAAAATTTCTGTGGGTGTTTGCATGTGTAAGAGAAACAGAATGAGGATGGAAAGAAAAAGGGAGAAAGAGAAAGAATCCTTAAAATTGTGTAATATCTACAGCAGGTGCAGTATCCTTTTTTTTCTATTTGAATCTTCCTTTCCTTTTTAACTGACTTTGACCTCAGCTCAGTCTCTCTTGCAGTCTGTCTTGCATATAAGAAGGTGCTTGACACATCACATGTGTTTCTCAACTAATTAATGAATAAATGAATAAATGCCTGGTTTGGTTTTTGAAAACTATTACCAAAACATCTTTGCATAACTGTATGGGAACTGTAAGAATCTGTTCATATCATGGCTTTTCCCTAAAAATCCTGGATTTCTGGGCAAAAAAAAGCCAATCAATTATGGTTAAAAAAATGAATAACTTCTCAGACACAGAAACAAAATAAAATTAAATCTCAGCAGAGACCCACCCAGACCTTTGATTCCATCATCAGTTAGCTCACTATGGAAACTGAAACTATTTTTCATTGACTTCTCATATCAGTTGAAAGTCAACTCTGAGACTTATTAAAGAAGAGCTGGAGATTATAGTTGCAGGATTTTATTTTGTGATTTACATTTAATTGTTGGTACCTGAAACAATTAGATAACAATTAGATATTGAAAAAAAATAAAACTAATAGATTTAAGATGATTATGTCAAGGTAAAAGAAAAGATGTAGAAAGCATTCTGTATTGGGGGAGGAATAATTTAGGGAAATAGAAAGATAAATAGCAATTTTGATAGAGAAAGACGAGCAAGCCATACCCTATTCCATGAAAAATAAGAAAATCATGCAAGGAATATTCTTGGGCTTAGAAGTAACCCTCGGGTATCATTAGCTATATATCCACTTGTCTTCTCTAGAAGAGTGCCTCCCTCAGTAAGTATAAAGAGTTCAATAACTGGAGAATGTAATGCTCTTTATTAAGTATGAATCTTTAAAGTTACTCAGCATGAGCTATGGAAATAGCTATGATACAAACCATCAGCATATAAACTCAAAGGAGAGAACAGATCTAATATTTCACTCCCTTTCTAATCTACACTAAAAAAAAAACTTGGCAAACAAGGAGAAATTATAGCAACAATACCATTATGTTAGAAGAATAGTATTTTGCTTCAATAATTTTCAAAACCTGATATTCAAAAGATAATTTCACATCTTGATGGAAGTCTTAAGTTTGGAAAATAATGAAGATTCACTTGTTTTAACATGGGAATTAGAGTGATCAAAATGTTTCTATTAGTCTTTTCAAGTCTTCCGGTAGGCAGCTTCCAAGATGACTAGCAATTATCCTTCTCATGTGGTATGCATGTCCATGTGCCTACCTCTAACCACACAAATAGGGGTGATCTAGGTAACCACAGAAGGTTGCAGAAATGATGGAGTGTGTCTCCCAAAGATGAAGAGAACCCTCATTCATGTTTTAGATGAACAGAGAAGAACTAAGCATGGAGCAGAAATACTTAGGAAAAACCAGTGAGTGTCCCAGCCCCCACCCTCAGTGCAAAGTAACACAAAATAATTTGAAACTCCAGGGAAAACTAATTTGAAACTACTGAAAGTAACAGTGGCAGAAAAAAGCTAAACCTAGCTCAACTTTTGACACAATGACCTAATGGAAGAAGAGACAGGCCATTGCTAGACATAAACACCCCAGAATCTATTGGCCTATACACGTTGTCTAGCATGTGATCAAAATCAATTATACTATGATAAGTTAAATCCATCCATTTCAAATATTATGTTAATTATGAATTATAAAGGTAAACCAATAAAAATTTTAAATTATTATACTGGATAAAAAATTAAGTCCAAATTATATGTTATTTGTAAAAAAAATCCATATTTAAGAACATAGGCATAATTTAGAAATAAAATAATGGAGAAACATATATCATATAAACTCTCATTAAAAAAAAGCCAGGATGATTATGTTAATACTAGAAAAAGTGTATTTCAGAAGGAGAAATATTATAAGGGATAAAAAGGACATTATCAAAAAATTACATAATGATAAAAGGGCTGATTCATGAAGAAGATACAACAATCCTAAATTCACAGGCACTTAATAACAAATCTTCAAAATACATGAAGCAAAACCCAAGAAAAATGAAAATGAAAATATACAAATCTACAAGAACAAATAGACAGAAAATAGGTGAGGATAGAGAAGACATGAATAACACTATTAACCAACTTAACCTAACTATTTCTAGAATATTCCACGTCAGAACAACAAAATACAAATTTTCCAAGTGCACTTAGAACATTCACTCGGAAAAATCATATCCAAGACCATAAACCAAGTGTCAAGCAATTTAAAACAATTGAAATCATATAGAGTGTGGTTGCTGATCACACCAGATATAATCAAACTAGATAAAAATAACAGAAAGTTACCTGAAAAAAAATCCCAAATATTTGGAAATTTAAGAAAAATATCTACAAATAACCATGTCAAAGAGAAAATCATAAAGGTAAGTAGAAAATTTTTTGAATGAAATTAAAGTGAAACCACAACATATAAAGAAATTATGAAATGGAGTTAAAGCAGGATTTAAAGGGAAATTTATAGCAATAGATGTTTATATTGCAAAGAAGAAAGGTCTTAACATAAATCATCTAAGTTTCTACCTTAAAAACGTAAAAAAAAAAAAAGAAAAAGAAAAAAAGGGAAGAAGAGCAAATCAAACCCAAAGCAATCAGAAGGAAGGCAATAATAAATGTCAGAACATAAATTAATTCAATTAAATTGAAAGTAAACCCAAAAAGAAAAGAAAGAATGGAGAATTCAAATTATGGGCCTACATAACATTAATAAAATTGGAATTTCTGTAACCTGGGTTACCACAAAAAGGGAAAGATCCACATTACCTATATCAAGAATAAAAGAATCCCAGCAGCTCTGGAACCCAAGGGAGTAGGATCACAAGTTCAAAGCTAGCCTCAGCAACTTAGTGAGGCCCTAAGCAACTTAGCAAGACCCTGTCTCAAAATAAAAAATTAAAAGGGCTAGGGATGTGACTCAGTTATTGAATGTCCTGGGTTTAATCCTTAGTTTTAAAAAATAAATAAATAAAAGAGAAGAGGAATCTATAATTCCTATAGACATTAAAAGAATGATAAGAAATATTAAATGAATTCTTATAGCAACTAGTTCTTTGTATCCATCTTCGTTTGCTCAACATTTTTTGGTAAGGAATTTATCCATGGTGTTCTGTGAGGCAGTAGTTAATTGATTTCATTGTGATATGTCAGTATGTAAATATGCTATATGTACTTGCTCGACTTTAAGTTGGCTAGTTTGTTGACTGTATTTGGAAGGTATTGTAAATAGAGTTGCTATGCACTCTTGTGTATGTTCATCACTTTGTATACAGACTCAGTGCTATTAGATGTGCACCTAAGAGAGGAATTTCTGCATTATTGGATATGTCTGTGTTCACTTTTAGTTGAGACTGCCCAGTGGTTTTCCAAGTGATAGTGAACTTACATTCCAATCATGAATTCCCAAGAGCTGCATTTACTCAGTATTACATATAGAATTTATGCAGGTAATTCATGTTTATCTCCATTGTAATTGACAGTATTTATTTTAATTTTAGGCCCCTTCATATTTCCAAAGACTATTTTCTTTTCTCAGGCATAAGTCAGATTCCATGTTCTCTAACATGCCAATATGTGAAGTCAGACATGGGCTAAAAGTGATGAATAATTTTACCAAAAGTTCCTTTGAATATCCTCTCATAGCACTTGAGGTGAAGAAAACATGCATCCAATCTTCCCTTTACAGGGGGAATCCACATCACAAAACAGCATTTGCTTTTTAAAAAATTTGGATAAGATATATAACATAAAATTGGCCACTTAACCATTTTTAAGTGCACAGTTCTTGAGCATTAATTATATTCACAATTCTGTGCAATCCCCACCATTATCCTTTCCTAGCACCTTTTCATCATCCCAAACAAAACTCTGTGCATATTAAATAGTTACTTCCATTCCTCTTCTCTGATAATCACTGTCTCACTTTCTGCCCATATGAATCAGCAAGTTTCTCTTAAGCCTTCTTCACTAAAATCTTCTGCCTACATTAAGAAGGCTACTTTCTGAAGCTCTTACTCTAAATGCAATGCTAGAGTCATGGAATGCATTATAAAACCTGCCTCTGAAAATCTGCAACTTGGTTTGATCCTTCACTCTTTATATATGTTGATGGCTAATCAAAACTTCCAAATTAAAATTGCATTACATGAGAATGCAACCTTGCTGAATTACTCTTTTCCCTTTAATCTGACTGTGCCTTGATTCTATTTTCATTCTGCCTTTCTAAAGAGTCAGAAATATATTTTGGAAGTATCTCTATTAGTTTTGCTTGACATAATGTGACTGATGTATGAACTTTCTGTTTCTGCTTTGACAATTTAGGTAGAGGAATATTTCCTGATTTGAAAAATGTGGGTTTAACATATCCACTGTGCATCTATTGGACTGGGCTGAATTTAGCTAATGTCGTGGGAGTCCCTCAATAACAGCATTGCTATAAATGTATCATCCTGCTAAAAGGATGTTCCTACGTATTTGCACAGAACTTTTGGCCTCTCCAGTAAATTGAAGATAATCAGAACTAGTAGTAAAGTGTTAGAAATTGTCTCTCTTTGTGGTGGTACAGGGAGGAATGGCCCATAAATTGTGATATATTCTCTATAAGAGGTTCTTTAGATATCTCCTTACGAGTAAAATGAATTCCTCAACTCCCAGATGCATTCTAACCTGGATGAAGAGTAGTCATCCCCGCCCCCATAGAATGCAGCATCTGCCTAATATGAAGAAGTATATATAGATTGGTAACTAATCTTGCAGAAGTGTGCTGTCATTTCACATTGCAAGCACTGTATATTTTCCCCAAATCAACACTTACACTGAAAAAGGGCCTCAAGAGATCTTTAATCTATCATCATTTCAGGAAAACTGCCCAAACTAGCATCAGGGAACTTTCTATCAACACTATAATAGAGCTCAAAAGATCCTACAGACTATCAATTATCTTACCAAAAGTGCAAGTTACCATCACCTACAATACAAAATTTGGTGCAGCAGAGGGATGACTTCTTTCTCTAACAATCTTCCCATTTAGGCTGTGAAGCGGAGGTCAGCAATTTTTTTTTTTCCATTAAAGGACAAATAGTAAATCTTTTAAACTTTGTGGGCTCAATAGTCTCTGTCACAACTACAGGTCTCAGCTTAGCCATTGTGGTGCAAACACAGCCATGCACAATATGGAAACAGATGTCACAATAAATTTGCTAAAACTTTGTTGTATTCCCATGAAATTTTATCAAAATGGACAATGTCCAAGATTTGTCCCACCCCCTCCGTGGTTTATCAACAACTACTCTACATAGACTTGAATTGGAATTTAGCTTCCAATGCCTTTACATTAAAAATTGTCCTGTGTGTTAGAATTCAACTGAATCTATAAAGAGCCACACATCCTAAATTTCTCAGTGTGCCAGAATAGACTCCATCCCACATCTCTTCAACTTGAGTTCTCTTAGAGGTACTTCATTGCTAGTAGGTAGTAACATCCTACTTCCAATGTCTAAATCTCTCTGCTTCTCTGAGTGAGGGTTTTCTCCAGAACTCAGAAACCTAAGTATGGGGATGTCAATCCCTGCCTAGCAAACCTCAACTATTGGAAGATGAGAGTCAGTGGATAAAAGGCAGTGTCCCTATTCCAATGGAATGATTCTCAGAAATGACTCACATGATTTTGGGGAGGATCCCATGTAAACTGGGCTCCAGTCGCCTAAAGCATAACTGCTCATTATACACCACATATCGATGTATTTTCATTTTCGTGTTTCACTTCCTCCCTTATGCTCCCTGGGATCATTTTCCAAATAAACTTCTTAAATTTACATTCTTGTCTGAATGATTATGTTTGAGATGACCCAGATTCAGCTAAACAGATGCATATATTTTCTGCAATTCCTCAATAGCAGAATGGTCTAGGGTTCATGAAAACATCAGAAGCTCTGTGAATGAGAAGATAGAGTTCTGACACTGGCAGACACCAAAGTGGATGAGGACAAGGTATGAGGGATGCAGCAACACTTAATACAAAAACAGGTCGGACTCTCAATCCACCACTCACAGTTTGAGTGCCTGACCTGGGGGTAAGTGATTCAAACACTCTGAAGCTGTTTCCTCTTCACAGGAACAACAATCACTTCCTTCACCATGTTTTTTTTTTTTTTAATAAACATTTGTAGTAGTTTTAGATTCACAAAAAAAAAAATTGTGACAATGCCCAATTTCCATATGCCCCATCATACCCAGTTCTTCTATTACTATCTTATATTACTATAATCCATTTTGTATTAGGAAACCAATATTGATGCATTATTATTAACTAAATTTCATACTTTATTCATGTGTCCTTGGTTTTAGCCTGATATCCTTTTTTCTGTTCCAGGATTCTACCCAGGGTATTATGACATTTATTTTCCACTTAAGCTCCTCTTAACCTTCAGATTTTGCTTGTTCCTGATGACCTTGACTGGTCAAGTATTTTGTAGAATGTCCTTTGATTGAGACTCATCTGATATTTTTCTCAGGATTAGAGTTGGGTTATGGTTTTTCAGGAGGAAAATTATAGAGGTAAAGCATCAGTTTCATCACACCATGCCAGGAGTAGCTGCTAGTAATGTGATTTTTACTGTTCACTTGACTTCAGCCACTTGACTAAGGTAGTGTTTGTCAGGATTCTATACCATCTATGACAGTAAACTTTTTCCCCACCATCTGTACTATTCACTTTGGAAAAAAGTATCTTTGCATAACCCACACTTTAAGCATGCACAGTTATTTTCAACCACCTTGAGAGCTGATTGTATTTATAGGTTATTGGGAAATTTTTCCCTGGGGGACATTTGTCCCTTTGCCCATGTATTTATCAATTCAATCATTTATTTATATCAGTAAGGACTTGTGGGCATTTATATTAAAGTTGGGTTAGAATCCAACTTGTTAGAATCCAAGTTGGGTTATAATCCAGTTTATATTAAAGTCAGGTTCATTAATTCATTTTGTTATACAAATTATTTCAGTGTGATCACCAGCCACCCTTTCAGTTGGCTCCTATGTTCCATCAAAGTGAGTTTAAGTATTTCCTTACTTTCTGGTGCTATAAAGATGTCTTATCTTGCATAATTTTATCCCTCCTTTCTCTCAGAATTCCCAGTTCCCCTTATTGATAATGTCTTAGCAACTAAGATCCAGGTATTGGGTATGCTTACTGTTTTAAGTCTTGAATGAAATAAACAAGAGCCCTGACATGGGTATCAAAGGAGTTGTTCAATAAATGCAAGCAAAATAAACAAAAAAATAAACCCATTTAATAAAGGGACAAAGAAATGGATTTGGGGGGGTATTAAGTTTTTTTAGTTCTTCATATATTGGAGATCAATGCTCTATCTGAGGTGCAGGTGGCAAAGATTTTCTCCCTTTCTGTAGGCTCTCTGCTCATGTTCTTGATTATTTCCTTTTCTGTGAAGAAGCTTTTAAGTATGATACCATCCCATTTATTGATTCTTGATTTAACTTATTGTGCTTTAGGAGTTTTGTTGAGGAAGTCAATTCCCAAGGTGACATGATAGAGTGTTGGGTCTATAATTTCTTCTAGTACATGTAGGATTTCTGGTCTAATGTCTAGGTCTTTGATACACTTTGAATTGAGTTTTGTGCAGGATGAAAGATAGAGGTTAAATTTCATTCTGCTACATATGGATTTCCAGTTTTCACAGCACCGATAGTTGAAGGCGCTATCTTTTCTCTAATGTATGTTTCTGGCACTTTTGTCCAGTATGAGATAACTATATTTATGTAGTTATGTTTCTGTGTCTTCTATTCTGTTTCATTGGTCCTCACTATATTCTTGAAACTCCTGTTTCTTCATCTGGGGCATGGGCACTGTAATACTTACTTCATTGTCTTTATGAAAATAAATAAGGACAGGCACATAAAGCACTGTCCAGGACTTGGACATAACAGCCTCTCTCATTTCCATTACAGCTTAAAAAAAGTTAGCTGTTTAGAGCTAGAGGACAACCAAGAATACTGTGTACCTTGTCTTAGACATTTACCTAAAACCAGAAGTACACATGGTCTTTATCCTTCTGAATAATAAATGTAGAAATGCTGCTTGTGTACAGAACATGAAGTATCCTCATTACGCTCAGAACACAGAGCCTCTAACTCTTAGAAAACTAATAGTTTTGTTGAAAACTCTTTGCCTTCCTAGAATAAAGGTATCATAGGCTTACCCTTCAAAATTTATTTTCCAATTTGCCTGCCTATATTCATGGGAGTCATTAGTCTAGCTTTTGTTATAAAATAATTGATTGGGATACTGAGTGCTTGCTATTGTCCTCATTCTTCAAAGCAGATTTCATCATTCATTTCCAGGTCCTAAGACACTGAGACTGAAGCAAGTAATGTTTCTTTTTGTACCTTCTACATTTTCAAGCATACTTGCATAGAACTTCCCTAAATCACAAGCCAAGGAATAGACCATATGCTGAATAACAGCAATGTACAATGTCTATTATACAACCAACACAGCAATGCCACTCCAAAGAACACTTTGATGTTTTTTAGATGTCTACGATGATTACATTTCATCCTCTTTCATGCCAGAGGTTAGAGTTGTAATTTCCTCTCTTTAAAAAATTATAAATTTTCTTATCTATTACATGGCAAGAAAACACCCTCCCCACATCTTCTATTTTGGCTTCCTTTATTCTCAGGCTTTTAGATACAGATTCAGAATAATGGTACAGGCAGAGTGATGGAGATAAATGATGGTAGAGAAGGGTGAGATTTGCAGAGGGAGATGAGTGCACCCTTCTGATGATGCCCTCTAGGATCTCTCCATACTAATCTTATCTGCCCAATGAAACCCATTTTCTCTAATTTACCAGAATCAATTAAAAAATATATCCTAGTGGTGACCCCCCAAAAAATAAGTTTTACCATTCTGTAAAAATGAATTTTAAGTTTTTGAAGAAACTAGTTCAGAATTTTTATAGAAACCACGTTCCAAAAGTAAGAAGTTATCAGAATGGTTAATGCATAAATATAAGAAAACTCATGAAGATTCATTTTAAACATACACTTAGAAGCAGATACTTCTAAAAGCTTAGATTTGGAGAGGAAATGGGTCAGATGTAAAACAATGTATTTTAATCAAAAAATAACCATAACTGAGTTTTATGGTGTTATGGCTTAGATATGCAGTGTCCCCCCAAAAAACTCATGTTTGAGGCAATGCAAGAAAGTTCAGGGGTGACATGATTGTGTTAGTGATAGTCTTAACCTAGTCAGTGCATTAATCTCCTGATGGGGATTAACTTGGTGGTAACTTTATTGGTAAGTAGGGTGTGACTGGAGGAGGTTGTTCATTGTCGGGGGATGACATACCTTTGGGGTTTATATCTTGTCTCTGGTGACTAAGAGCTCTCTTTGCTTTGTGATTTTTGTGTTCTAAGTTGTTTTCTTCCCTCACATCCTTCTACCCTGATGTTTGCCTCACCTCAAGAACAGAGAAATGGAGTTGGCCATCTATAAACAGAGACCTCTGAAACTGTGAAACCCAAATAAACTTTTCCTCCTCTAAACTTGTTCTTGTCAGGTCTTCTAATCACAGAAATAGAAAAGCTGGACAATACAATGGTATCTGTAAACTTTGTAAAATATTGCAACAAGTTGCATAAAATCAGGGGCTCCATTCTGTTACTTAATAGCCAGGTGATCAGAATAGATTACTTCATTTCTCTAAATCCTAGTTATTTTAACAACAAAATAGAAAACTAAGTAGCAACATTTACCTCATCCAGTTACTGTTAGGATTAAATGAGTTTATGTATGTGTGTGTGTGTGTGTGTGTGTGTGTGTGTGTGTGTAATAATATATACACATATAGTGACAGGAATAGGTTCTGAGAAATGTGACATTCAGCTAATTTGTTAGTGTGTGAACATCATAGAGGATACTTACACAACTCTACAACTCTAGATGGTAGAGGGCAATTATTTCATAAGACTCTTGATGCAATCAAGGGAAGTAACACAAGATGTATATGGCTACTGCCTGTGTATCATGCTATACAGTTTTCTAGTCACCTTTCTTTATAAATAGCATTCTACCCTAAGTTGATAATAAAAAATAAAGTGAGTGCATAAACTATTAGCGTAGTTATTTATTACCATTATCCAATGTTATGTACTGGACATAATTCTATGTGCTATACTTTTATGTGACCATCAGTAGATTTATTTACATTAGCATCACTACACACATACACACACACACACACAAACACACACACACACACACAAGTAATACATTGTACTGTGATATTACAATGGCTATAATGTCACTAGGCAATAGAAATTTTTTGGCTCCATTATAATCCTCTTGGGCTACCATCATATGTGCAGTCCACCATTAATAAAAACATCCTCATGCAGCATGACTGTCATTGCTTAAAAGACAAAGGCAAAATGTATTCCTGCATGAGTTTCACCATGCTTCTCCCTCTCAATGCCTTAGAAGAAAATAAAAATTTTTTTTTCTTAGCTTTCTTTTCATTTCCTTTCTTTTCTCCCTCCTTCTACCCTTGAAAAAGTTGTATTCATTATTCATTTTGCTGTAAAACTCTATTGTGTACATTTATTGTTAAAATAACTAGGATTTAGAGATTCCCAGGTTTTGGTGACATCTATTCAGAAGAATGGCAGAGACAGAAGGGTAGAAACATACATATACATCTTGTGTTACATCCCTTGATTGCATCAAGAGGATTGTGGAATAATAATGATAGAGAAAAGAAGGAGCAAAATAGACAAAAACCCTACACAGACTTCAGGAAAATGTAAAAGGAAATTGTCTTAGAGACCCCAGAGCACTTGGGGTGCTCTATATTTTCCAATAGGAAATGGGTTTTTGAAATGTGTTGAGATTTATGGTGATGTGGTTTTAATGATGACCCTTTAATGATAGTCAAGAGATGCAAATAAATATTGACACTTGTTTTAATTACTTTTGGATGTTGGACAGTGTTTCTGTGAATGTAACTTTGCATAAGAAACACATAGAACTCCAGCTTATAAAAGTTATTAACAATGATAATGAGCACAGTGACAGTGGTAATAATAATTATGGTCTTCCTATATGAAAATGTTTGCAAGTTATCATCTCTAATTTTTTTGGAAATAGAATTTTGGTTTGTGATCAAAATATATTCAGGGAAGATATCATGAAAAAAGACTATTTTACATTCTAAGTGGCAAATTAATGCAATCTTTTTGAGGAATTATAAGCAAATTTTTAAGAAACCATAACCTTTCTAAAGTGCCCAAGCCAGAGAACCAAATATTTGTCTGGAAGCTCCTCAAATATTTTATCACATCATTGTTTACTGATTAACAAGACACCACTCTGAGAAGTGAATCGTTAGGTGATCTAATCATGTGTGAACATTATAGAGTGTGTATGCACAAGCTAACTTAGGACAACTCTAGGTAATATAATGTTATGGGACCCCCTCTGTATATGCAGTCCATCATTGAACAAAATATTTTTTTGCAGTGCATGACTGTACAAGAAAATACATAAGGAAGAAGATAAAAGGGAATCGGATTAAGCAGTGATACATAGTAATTATCATTTGATAAAAAAAGAAAACATTTGGATCCCCATTTCACATCTATAAAGTAAAATGAGTGAAAAGATCACACTATTTCCTAAGAAGTATTAAGCAGAAATTTTCCTTGAGATGAAAATAATGAAGTGAAAAAGAGAATGACTGTCAGAATCTGAGTCCTTCACATCTGCTCCAGTTACAGAAACCACTCTCATAACTTTAGTGATCGAGTGCAAATTACATTTAGAATTGTTCTTAAAAAGAGTTTTTAAAATGTTTTACCAGTGCATTGTTGTTACACATTATGAAGCTTATTTTGACATAATCATACATACATGGGATATAATTTGCTCCACTTCAGTCCCCAGTATTTCCTCTTTCTCTTCCCTCCTCCTTTATCTTGTGCCCCTTCCTGTACATTACTGCTCTTACTTATAGTTGTTTTTTTAATTTAGTGCTTTATAGATATACATAAAGGTGAAATTCACTGTGGTATATTCATATGCGTGTGTAGCACAATTTAGTCATTTCATTCCACATTCTCCCTTTTCTCATCCCTCCTCCCTCCCTTTCTATCCCCTTTCTGTTTTCCACTGATCTCTCTTCTATTTTCATGAGATTTGCCCACACCACTCCCCCACCCCTTATTTTGCTCCTAGCTTCCACAAAGGAAAGAAAAAATTCAACCCTTGACTTTCTCAGTCTGACTTACATAACTTGGCAGGATGTGCTCCAGTTCTTCAGTTTGTTACCAGCAAATGCCATAATTCTCTATGGCTGAGTAAAACTCTATCGTGTACATTTTCTTTTTTTTTTAAATATTTTTTTTATTGGTTGTTCAAAACATTACAAAGCTCATGGCATATCATCTTCCATACATTTGATTCAAGTGGGTTATCAGCTCCCATTTTTACCCCAAATACAAGTTGCAGAATCACATCGGTTACACATCCACATTTTTACATAATACCATATTAATGACTGTTGTATTCTGCTACCTTTCCTATCCCCTACTATCCCCCCTCCCCTTCCCTCTCCTCTTCCCTCTCTACCCCATCTGCTGTGGTTTAATCCTCTCCCTTTTTTTTCCCTTTCCCCTCACAAACTCTTATATGTAGTTTTATGTAACAATGAGGGTCTCCTTCCATTTCCATACAGTTTCTCTTCTCTCTCCCTCTCTCCCACCACACTCGTCTCTGTTAAATGTTAATCTTTTCCTCATGCTCTTCTTCCCTGTTCTGATCTTGGTTGCTCTCTTTATATCAAAGGAGACATTTGGCATTTGTTTCTTAAGGATTGGCTAGCTTCACTTATCATTATCTGCTCTAATGCCATCCATTTCCCTGCAAAATCCATGATTTTGTCATTTTTTAGTGCTGCGTAATACTCCATTGTGTATAGATGCCACAGTTTTTTAATCCATTCATCTATTGAAGGGCATCTAGGTTGATTCCAAAGTCTAGCTATTGTGAATTGTGCTGCTATGATCATTGAAGTGGCAGTATCCCTATAGTATGCTCTTTTGAGGTCCTCAGGGAATAGACCAAGAAGGGCAATAGCTGGGTCAAATGGTGGTTCCATTCCCAGCTTTCCTAGGTATCTCCATACTGCTTTCCATATTGGCCGCACCATTTTGCAGTCCCACCAGCAATGTACAAGTGTACCCTTTTCCCCACATCCTCGCCAGCACTTATTGTTACTTGACTTCCTAATGGCTGCCAATCTTACTGGAGTGAGATGGTATCTTAGGGTGGTTTTGATTTGCATTTCTCTGACTGCTAGAGATGGTGAGCATTTTTTCATATACTTATTGATTGACTGTATGTCTTCCTCTGCGAAGTGTCTGTTCAGGTCCTTGGCCCATTTGTTGATAGGGTTGTTTGTTATCTTATTGTTTAATTTTTTTAAGTTCTTTGTATATTCTGGATATTAGGGCTCTATCTGAAGTGTGAGGAGTAAAAATTTGTTCCCAGGATGTAGGTTCCCTGTTTACCTCTCTTATTGTTTCTCTTGCTGAGAAAAAACTTTTTAGTTTCAGTAAGTCCCATTTGTTTATTCTTGTATTTAATTCTTGGGCTATGGGCGTCCTATTAAGGAATTTGGAGCCCGACCCCACAATATGTAGATCGGAGCCAACTTTTTCTTCTATCAGGTGCAGAGTCTCTGGTTTGATATCTAGCTCCTTGATCCATTTTGAATTAACTTTTGTGCATGGCGAGAGAAAGGGATTCAGCTTCATTTTGTTGCATATGGATTTCCAGTTTTCCCAGCACCATTTGTTGAAGATGCTATCCTTTCTCCATTGCATGCTTTTAGCGCCTTTATCAAATATAAGAAAGTTGTAATTTTGAGGATTGGTCTCTGTGTCCTCTATTCTGTACCATTGGTCCACCCGCCTGTTTTGGTACCAGTACCATGCTGTTTTTGTTACTATTGCTCTGTAGTATAGTTTGAAGTCTGGTATAGCTATACCGCCTGATTCACACTTCCTGCTTAGAATAGCTTTTGCTATTCTGGATCTTTTGTTTTTCCATATGAATTTCATGATAGCTTTATCTATTTCTACAAGAAATGCCCTTGGGATTTTGATTGGCATTGCATTAAACCTATAGAGAACTTTTGGTAATATCGCCATTTTGATGATGTTAGTTCTGCCTATCCATGAACAGGGTACATTTTTCCATCTTCTTTTTTTTTTTCCTTAAAAAACAATTGGCAATTTAATGCAAAAATAACAATTTGTTAACAACATATGTATAAGTAAAATATACAACCATCAGAAAACAGTTGTTGAGTATGAGTAGAATTATATTACTATACGGGGTCCTACTTTATTTTTTTTTTATTTTTTTTTACACTTCCATTGATTTATATATTGCCATACTAGGGTCTGTTGTATTCTGCTGCCTTTCCTATCCTTTACTATCCCCCTCCCCTCCCCTCCCCTCCCCTCTTCTCTCTCTACCCACTCTACTGCAGTTCATATCTCCCCCTTGTATTATTTTTCCCTTTCCCCTCGCTACCTCTTGTATGTAATTTTGTATAACCCTGAGGGTCTCCTTCCATTTCCATGCAGTTTCCCTTCTCCCTCCCTTTCCCTCCCACCTCTCGTCCCTGTTTAATGTTAATCTTCTTCTCATGCTCTTCGTCCCTACTCTGCTCTTAGTTACTCTCCTTATATCAAAGAAGACATTTGGCATTTGTTTTTTAGGGATTGGCTGGCTTCACTTAGCATAATCTGCTCTAAAGCCATCCATTTCCCTCCAAATTCTATGATTTTGTCATTTCTTAATGCAGAGTAATACTCCATTGTGTATAAATGCCACATTTTTTTATCCATTCGTCTATTGAAGGGCATCTAGGTTGGTTCCACAGTCTTGCTATTGTGAATTGTGCTGCTATGAACATCGATGTAGCAGTGTCCCTGTAGCATGCTCTATTAAGGTCTTTAGGGAATAGACTGAGAAGGGGAATAGCTGGGTCAAATGGTGGTTCCATTCCCAGCTTTCCAAGAAATCTCCATACTGCTTTCCAGATTGGCTGCACCAATTTGCAGTCCCACCAACAATGAACAAGTGTACCCTTTTCCCCACATCCTCGCCAGCACTTGTTGTTGTTTGACTTCATAATGGCTGCCAATCTTACTGGAGTGAGATGGTATCTTAGGGTGGTTTTGATTTGCATTTCTCTGACTGCTAGAGATGGTGAGCATTTTTTCATGTACTTGTTGATTGATTGTATGTCCTCCTCTGAGAAGTGTCTGTTCAGGTCTTTGGCCCATTTGTTGATTGGGTTATTTGTTATCTTGTTGTCTAATTTTTTGAGTTCTTTGTATACTCTGGATATTAGGGCTCTATCTGAAGTGTGAGGAGTAAAGATTTGTTCCCAGGATGTAGGCTCCCTATTTACCTCTCTTATTGTTTCTTTTGCTGAGAAAAAACTTTTTAGTTTGAGTAAGTCCCATTTGTTGATTCTAGTTATTAACTGTTGTGCTATGGGTGTCCTATTGAGGAATTTGGAGCCCGACCCCACAGTATGTAGATCGTAGCCGACTTTTTCTTCTATCAGACGCCGTGTCTCTGATTTGATATCAAGCTCCATGATCCATTTTGAGTTAACTTTTGTGCATGGCGAGAGAAAGGAATTCAGTTTCATTTTGTTGCATATGGATTTCCAGTTTTCCCAGCACCATTTGTTGAAGATGCTATCCTTCCTCCATTGCATGCTTTTAGCCCCTTTATCAAATATAAGATAGTTGTAGTTTTGTGGATTGGTTTCTGTGTCCTCTATTCTGTACCATTGGTCCACCCGCCTGTTTTGGTACCAGTACAATGCTGTTTTTGTTACTATTGCTCTGTAGTATAGTTTGAAGTCTGGTATCGCTATACCGCCTGATTCACCCTTCCTGCTTAGCATTGTTTTTGCTATTCTGGGTCTTTTATTTTTCCATATGAATTTCATGATTGCTTTCTCTATTTCTATAAGAAATGCCATTGGGATTTTGATTGGCATTGCATTAAACCTATAGAGAACTTTTGGTAATATCGTCATTTTGATGATGTTAGTTCTGCCTATCCATGAACAGGGTATATTTTTCCATCTTCTAAGATCTTCTTCTATTTCTCTCTTTAGGGTTCTGTAGTTTTCATTGTATAAGTCTTTCGCCTCTTTTGTTAGGTTGATTCTTCCTAAGTATTTTATTTTTGGGGGGGGATATTGTGAATGGAGTGGTTGTCCTCATTTCCATTTCAGAGGATTTGTCGCTGATATACAGGAATGCCTTTGATTTATACATGTTGATTTTATATCCTGCCACTTTGCTGAATTCATTTATTAGCTCTAATAGTTTCTTTGTAGACCCTTTTGGGTCTGCTAGGTATAGAATCATGTCATCTGCAAATAGTGATAATTTAAGTTCTTCTTTTCCTATTTTTATGCCTTTAATTTCTTTCATCTGTCTAATTGCTCTGGCCAGTGATTCGAGAACTATGTTGAACAGAAGTGGTGAGAGAGGGCATCCCTGTCTTGTTCCAGATTTTAGAGGGAATGCCTTCAATTTTTCTCCATTCAGAATGATGCTAGCCTGAGGCTTAGCATAGATTGCTTTTACAATGTTGAGGTAAGTTCCTGTTATCCCTAGTTTTTCTAGCGTTTTGAACATAAGGGGATGCTGTACTTTGTCGAATGCTTTTTCTGCATCTATCGAGATGATCATATGGTTCTTATTTTTAAGTCTATTGATGTGGTGAATAACATTAATTGATTTCCGTATATTGAACCAGCCTTGCATCCCAGGGATGAATCCTACTTGATCATGGTGCACAATTTTTTTGATATGTTTTTGAATCCGATTTGCCAGAATTCTATTGAGGATTTTTGCATCTAGGTTCATTAGAGATATTGGTCTGTAGTTTTCTTTCTTTGAAGTGTCTTTGTCTGGTTTAGGAATCAGGGTGATGTTGGCCTCATAGAATGAATTTGGAAGTTCTCCCTCTTTTTCTATTTCCTGAAATAGCTTGAAAAGTATTGGTGTTAGTTCCTCTTTAAAGGTTTTGTAAAACTCTGCTGTATACCCATCCAGTCCTGGGCTTTTCTTAGTTGGTAGTCTTTTGATGGTTTCTTCTATTTCCTCAATTGATATTGGTCTGTTTAGGTTGTCTATATCCTCCTGCCTTAATCTGGGCAGATCATATGACTTAAGAAATTTATCGATGCCTTCACTATCTTCTATTTTATTGGAGTATAAGGATTCAAAATAGTTTCTGATTATCTTCTGTATTTCTGAAGTGTCTGTTGTGATATTGCCTTTTTCATCCCGAATGCTAGTAATTTGATTTCTCTCTCTTCTTCTCTTCGTTAGCATGGCTAAGGGTCTGTCGATTTTATTTATTTTTTCAAAGAACCAACTTTTAGTTTTGTCAATCTTTTCAATTGTTTCTTTTGTTTCGATTTCATTAATTTCAGCTCTGAATTTAATAATTTCTTGCCTTCTACTTCTTTTGCTGTTGTTTTGCTCTTCTTTTTCTAGGATTTTGAGATGGAGTATGAGATCATTTATTTGTTGGTTTTTTCTTTTTTTAAGGAATGAACTCCAAGCAATGAATTTTCCTCTTAGAACTGCTTTTAATGTGTCCCATAGATTCCGATATGTTGTGTCTGTGCTTTCATTTATCTCTAAGAATTTTTTAATTTCCTCCTTGATGTCTTCTATAACCCATTGATCATTTAGTAACCAATTGTTCATTCTCCAAGTGATGCATGTTTTTTCCTTCCTTCTTTTATCGTTGATTTTCAGTTTCATTCCATTATGATCAGATAAGATGCATGGTATTATCTCCACTCCTTTATATTGTCTAAGAGTTGCCCTGTGACATAATATATGATCTATTTTTGAGAAGGATCCATGTGCTGCTGAGAAAAAAGTGTAACTGCTTGATGTTGGGTGGTATATTCTATATATATCAATTAAGTCTAGGTTATTAATTGTGTTATTGAGTTCTAGAGTTTCCTTATTCAACTTTTGTTTGGAAGATCTGTCTAGTGGTGAGAGAGGTGTGTTGAAGTCTCCCATGATTATTGTATGTTGGTCTATTAGACTCTTAAACTTGAGAAGAGTTTGTTTGATGAACATAGCTGCACCATTGTTTGGGGCATATATATTTATGATAGTTATGTCTTGTTGGTGTATGGTTCCCTTGAGCAGTATGTAGTGTCCCTCTTTATCCCTTTTGATTAACTTTGGCTTGAAATCTATTTTATTTGATATGAGTATGGACACTCCTGCTTGTTTCCGAAGTCCATATGAGTGATATGATTTTTGCCAACCTTTCACCTTCAGTCTATGTATGTCTTTTCCTATCAAATGCGTCTCCTGTAGGCAGCATATTGTTGGGTCTTGTTTTGTGATCCATTCTACTAGCCTGTGACTCTTGATTGGTGAGTTTAAGCCATTAACATTTAGGGTTATTATTGAGATATGGGTTGTTCTTCCAGCCATATTTGTTTATTTATGTTACTAAACATGGTTTGTTTTCCTTTTTGATTATTTTTCCCCCCTTTACTATCCTATCTCCCACTGTTGGTTTTCATTGTTATTTTCCATTTCCTCTTCCTGTAATGTTTTGCCGAAGATGTTTTGAAGAGATGGTTTTCTAGCTGCAAATTCTTTTAACTTTTGTTTATCATGGAAGGTTTTAATTTCATCTTCCATCCTGAAGCTTAATTTCGCGGGATACATGATTCTTGGTTGGAACCCATTTTCTTTCAGCGTTTGAAATATGTTGTTCCAGCATCTTCTAGCTTTCAGAGTCTGTGTTGAAAGATCAGCTGTTATCCTGATTGGTTTACCCCTAAATGTTATCTGCTTCCTTTCTCTTGTAGCTTTTAAAATTCTCTCCTTATTCTGTATGTTGGGCATCTTCATTATAATGTGTCTAGGTGTGGATCTCTTATGATTTTGCACATTCGGCGTCCTGTATGCTTCTAGGATTTGGGATTCTGTCTCATTCTTCAAGTCTGGGAAGTTTTCTCGTATTATTTCATTGAATAGGTGGCTCATTCCTTTGGTTTGGACCTCTATACCTTCCTGTATCCCAATGACTCTTAAGTTTGGTCTCTTTATATTATCCCATATTTCTTGGATGTTCTGCTCATGGTTTCTTAACAGTTTTGCTGAGCTGTCTATGTTCTTTTCAAGTTGAAATACTTTGTCTTCATTGTCTGATGTTCTATCTTCTAAGTGTTCTACTCTGCTGGTAGTATTCTCAATTGAGTTTTTAAGTTGGTTTATTGCTTCCTGCATTTCTAGGATTTCTGTTTGTTTGTTTTTCATTACCTCTATCTCCCTGTATAGTTGATCTTTTGCTTCTTGGATTTGTTTATGTAATACATTGTCGAAGTGGTCGAAGTGATCTTTCATTGTCTGAATTTGCTGTCTAATGTCTTCCTTGAGACTCCAGATCATCTGCAGCATGTATATCCTGAATTCTTTATCTGACATTCCATCTGCTGCAGCTATAACCTCTTCTAAAGTTGAGTTGACCTGCATTGCTTGTGGTCCTTTCTTTCCTTGTCTTTTCATATTGCTCGTGTTTCTTTCTGCTTAGTGAAACTGTTGTGTTTTTGAAATTTTCCCCCTATATATTTATATTGCTCTTGTATAGTTGAAAAGTCTCCCTTGCAGGGGCGGGGGGCAGCTCTGCTCCTCCTCCAATTGGGGTGATCTGTCTACCACGCTGGCGGGCTGCTGGGACTGTTCTGCCGGTCGGTCGCAGGTCTGCCTACCTTGGAGGCGCGGGCAGCGGCTCTGCTCTGCCCTTCCTCCAATTGGTGTGACGTGTCTACCACGTCCGTGAACCCCTGGGCCTGTTCTGCCAGTTAGTCGCGGATCTGACTACCTTGCAGGCGCGGGCGGCGGCTCTGCTCTGCCCCTTCTCCAATTGGGTTGTCGTGACTACCACGCCGGCAGGTCGCTGGGCCTGTTCTGGGTGCGGGCTGCGGCTCTGCTCTGCCCCTCCCCCAAGTGGTGTGACGTGTCTACCACGCCGGTAGGCCGCTGGGCCTGTTCTGCCAGTCTGTCACAGGCCTGCCTATCATGCGGGCTCGGGTGGAGGATCTGCTCTGCCCCTACTCCAATTGAGGTGTTGTGACTACTACGCCGGCAGGTCGCTGGACCTGTTCTGGGCGCGGGTGGCGGTTCTGCTCTGTCCCTGCTCCAATTGGGTTGACGTGACTACGACGCTCTCGGGCCGCTGGGCCTGCTCCGACAGCGGGCGAAGGCTCTGCTCTGCCCCTACTCCAATTGGGGTGATGGGTGGCATGTCTACCACACCAGCAGGCCGCTGGGCCTGATCCGCCGGTAGGTCGCAGGTCTGCCTACCATGCGGGCTCAGGAGGTGGCTCTGCTCTGCCCCTCCTCCAATTGTTGTGACGTGTCTACCACACCAGTAGACCGCTGGGCCTGTTCCGCCGGTCGGTTGCAAGTCTGTCTACCTTGCAGGCTCGGGCGGCGGCTCTGCTCTGCCCCTACTCCAAATGGGGTGATGTGGCTGCCACGCCGGCGGGCCGCTGGGCCTGATGCGGGCTCGGGGAGCGGCTCTGCTCTGCTCTGCCCCTCCCCCAAGTGGTGTGACGTGTCTACCACGCCGGCAGGCCGCTGGGCCTGTTCCACCAGTCTGTCACAGGCCTGCCTACCTTGCGGGCGCGGGTGGAGGATCTGCTTTGCCCCTACTCCAATTGGGGTGTCTTGACTACTACGCCGGCAAGTCGCTGGACCTGTTCTGGGCGCGGGTGGCGGCTCTGCTCTGTCCCTGCTCCAATTGGGTTGACGTGACTACGACGCTGTCGGGCCGCTGGGCCTGCTCCGACCGCGGGAGAAGGCTCTGCTCTGCCCCTACTCCAATTGGGATGACGGGTGACGTGTCTACCACACCAGCAGGCCACTGGGCCTGATTCGCCGGTCGGACGCGGGTCTGCCTACCTTGCGGGCTCGGGAGGCAGCTCTGCTCTGCCCCTCCTCCAATTTGTGTGACGTGTCTACCACACCAGTAGACCATTGGGCCTGTTCCGCCGGTCGGTCGCAAGTCTGTCTACCTTGCAGGCTCGGGCAGCGGCTCTGCTCTGCCCCTACTCCAAATGGAGTGATGTGACTGCCACGCTGGCGGGCCGCTGGGCCTGATCCGGGCTCGGGGAGCGGCTCTGCTCTGCCCCTCCCCCAAGTGGTGTGACGTGTCTACCACGCCGGCAGGCCGCTGGGGCTGTTCTGCCAGTCTGTCACAGGCCTGCCTACCTTGCGGACGCGGGTGGAGGATCTTCTTTCCCCCTACTCCAATTGGGGTTTCTTGACAACCACGCCGGCAGGTCGCTGGACCTGCTCCGGGCGCGGGCAGCGGCTCTGTTCGGCCCCTGCTCTAGCCGGGGCGACGCAACACCACACCGGCGGGTCGCTGGGCCTGTTCCGGGCTCCGGCGGCGGCTCTGCTCCGCCCCTCTGGCCATCACAGTATTCAGCAGGACCCGGACCGAGAGACAGTTTCCGCGGGTTCTTTATCCCTGGGCCAGAGCAGTTCCGGGAGCCAGAATTCGGCCTCTCCGTACTTGGTGCATGCTCCGACAGGAGCAGGCTCCAAGAAGCAGTTTCCGCGGGTTCTATAGCCCTGGGCCAGAGCAGCTCCAGGAGCCGGAGCTCCGCCGCTCCGGGCTCGGTGCGTGTTCTCATAGGAGCAGGCTCCAAGAAGCAGTTTCTGCGTGTTATTTAGCACTAAGTCTGAGCAATTTGTCTGCGAGATGCAGACAATTGTCATCCTGAAATTACCTGTTCTATAGCTGAAAGAGCTGCAATCAGTCGAAAACAAGGATGGTGACGTCAGCTCTCCAAGATGGTGGCCGCTGATTTCCTCCGTGGTCTGACCGGTGTGGAGAACCGAACTGGACCGTTTCCTTCCCCCGTCTCCAACCCAGAATTCAGCTCCGAGCTCAGCAAATGCCTAGCTGGCAGGAGCCCGCAGAATCAGCATCGCTGTATCTCTGCGCCACCAGCCCGTCGTTTCCCAGTGTGCGCCGCAGACTCCAGCCGCGGGGCGATCAGCCGAACAAGCAGCGCTCCGTACGGACAGATCGCTCGCTTTTGAGCCCCTGAAGCTGATCCTCGTGCGATGAAAATCCTTCCACTAGGTTTTGGAGCACCCCAATTTTGCTGGAAATTCCTAACAAGATAGCTTTTAGCCGTTCTAACTCATCATTTTCCCTCACAGTGACGCAGTACTCGGAGTTACTGCACTCCCTTCGCGGCCATCTTCCCATTTTTCCATCTTCTAAGATCTTCTTCTGTCTCTCTCTTTAGGGTTCTGTAGTTTTCTTTGTATAAATCTTTCACCTCTTTTGTTAGGTTGATCCCCAAGTATTTTATTTTTTTTTTGAGGATATTGTGAATGGGGTAGTTTTCCTCATTTCCATTTCAGAAGTTTTGTTGTTGATGTACAGGAATGCCTTTGATCTATGCGTGTTGATTTTATATCCTGCCACTTTGCTGAATTCATTTATTAGTTCTAGTAGTTTCTTTGTAGACCCTTTTGGGTCTTCTAGATATAGGATCATATCGTCCGCAAATAGTGATATTTTAAGTTCTTCTTTTCCTATTTTTATGCCTTTAATTTCTTTTGTCTGTCTAATTGCTCTGGCTAGTATTTCAAGGACTAAATTAAATAGAAGTGGTGAGAGGGGGCATCCCTGTCTTGTTCCAGATTTTAGCGGGAATGCCTTCAGTTTTTCTCCATTTAGAATGATGCTAGCCTGAGGCTTAGCATATATAGCTTTTACAATGTTGAGGTAAGTTCCTGTTATCCCCAGTTTTTCTAGTGTTTTGAACATAAAAGGATGCTGTACTTTGTCAAATGCTTTTTCTGCATCTATCAAGACGATCATATGGTTCTTATCTTTAAGTCTATTGATGTGGTGAATAATATTTATTGATTTCCGTATATTGAACCAACCTTGCATCCCAGGGATGAATCCTACTTGATCATGGCGTACAATTTTTTTGATATGCTTTTGTATTCGATTTGCCAGGATTTTATTGAGGATTTTTGCATCTATGTTCATTAGAGATATTGGTCTGTAGTTTTCTTTCCTTGAAGTGTCTTTGTCTGGTTTTGGGATCAGGGTGATGTTGGCCTCATAGAATGAATATGGAAGAGCTCCTTCTTTTTCTATTTCTTGAAATAGCTTGAAAAGTATTGGTATTAATTCCTCTTTGAAGGTTTTGTAAAACTCTGCTGTATAGCCATCCGGTCCAGGGCTTTTCTTGGTTGGTAGTCTTTTGATGGCTTCTTCTATTTCTTCCTTTGTTATTGGTCTGTTTAGATTGTGTGTGTCTTCCTGACTCAATCTTGGCAGCTCATATGACTTAAGAAATTTATCGATGTCTTCACTGTCTTCTATTTTATTAGAATATAAGGTTTCAAAATACTTTCTAATTATCTTCTGTATTTCTGTAGTGTCTGTTGTGATATTGCCTTTTTCATCCCGTATGTTAGTAATTTGAGTTTTCTCTCTTCTGCTCTTCGTTAGCTTGGCTAAGGGTCTGTCGATCTTATTTATTCTTTCAAAGAACCAACTTTTAGTTTTATCAATTTTTTCGATGGTTTTATTTGTTTCAATTTCGTTGATTTCCGCTCTGATTTTAATTATTTCTTGTCTTCTGCTATGTTTGCTGTTGTTTTGCTCTTCCTTTTCTAGGGTTTTGAGATGTAGTGTGAGTTCGTTTATTTGTTGGTTTTTTCTTTTTTTGAGGAATGAACTCCAGGAAATGAATTTCCCTCTTAAAACTGCTTTCATTGTGTCCCATAGATTCCGGTATGTTGTGTCTGTATTGTCGTTTAACTCTAAGAATTTTTTGATTTCCTCCTTTATGTCTTCTGTAACCCATTGATCATTCAGTAACATATTGTTTATTTTCCATGTGATGCAGGATTTTTCCTTCCTTCTTTTATCATTGATTTCCAGTTTCATTCCATTATGATCAGATATGGTGCATGGTATTATCTCCACACCTTTATATTTACTAAGAGTTGCCCTATGGCATAATATATGATCTATCTTTGAGTAAGATCCATGTGCTGCTGAGAAGAACGTGTATCCACTTGATGATGGTTGATATATTCTATATATGTCGGTTAAGTCTAGGTTATTGATTGTGTCATTGAGCTCTATAGTTTCTTTATTCAGCTTTTGTCTGGAGGATCTGTCTAATGGTGAGAGTGGTGTGTTGAAGTCACCCATAATTATTGTGTTGTGGTCAATTTGACTCTTGAACTTGAGGAGCTTTTGTTTTATGAACGTTGCTGCACCATTATTTGGTGCATATAAATTGATAATTGTTATGTCTTGTTGGTGAATAGTTCCTTTTAGCAGGATATAGTGTCCTTCTTTATCCCTTTTGATTAGCTTAGGTTTGAAGTTGATTTTATTCGATACGAGTATGGCCACTCCTGCTTGCTTCCGAGGGCCATGTGAGTGGTATGATTTTTTCCCAACCTTTCACCTTCAGCCTGTGTATGTCTTTTCCTATCATATGAGTCTCCTGAAGGCAGCATATTGTTGGGTTTGTTTTTTTGATCCAGGTTACTAGCCTGTGTCTCTTGATTGGTGAGTTTAGACCATTAACATTTAAGGTTACAATTGAGATATGATTTGTACTTCCAGTCATGTTTATTTATTTATTTATTTTAGTTTGGCTAGTTTTTACTTTTTGGTTGTTTTCCTCCCCCTTTACTGAGATACCTCCCTCTGTTGGTTTTGGGCACTATTTTTCAATTCCTCTTCTTGTAGAATTTTGCCCAAAATGCTCTGCAGTGCTGGTTTTCTGGCAGCGAATTCTTTTAGCTTTTGTTTATCGTGAAAGATTTTAATTTCATTGTCAAATCTGATGCTTAATTTTGCTGGATACAGTATTCTTGGTTGGAGACCATTATTTTTCAGCGTTTGAAATACATTGTTCCATGATCTTCTCGCTTTCAAAGTCTGTGATAAAAAATCAGCCGTTAACCTAATTGGTTTACCCCTGAATGTAATCTGCCTCCTTTCCCTCGTAGCTTTTAATATTCTCTCCTTGTTCTGTATGTTGGCTATCTTCATAATTATATGTCTTAGGGTTGGTCTATTACAGTTTTGGATGTTTGGGGTCCTGTAAGCTTCCAGGATTTGGCAATCCATTCCATCTTTCATCTCTGGGAAGTTTTCTAGGATTATTTCATTTAATAGGTTGTCCATTCCTTTGGTTTGAAGCTCTGTGCCTTCTTCTATCCCAATGACTCTCAAATTTGGTTTTTTGATGAGATCCCACGTCTCTTGAATAGATTGCTCGTGAGATTTAAGCATCTTTTCAGTGTTGACTATGCTCTTTTCAAGTTGATAGACTTTGTCTTCATTATCTGATGTTCTGACTTCTACTTGATCTAGTCTATTTGTGATATTCTCGTTTGCATTTTTAATCTGGTTTATGGTTTCTTGCATTTCTAAAATTACTGTTTGGTTTTTTTTAAGATCCCTATCTCCTGATAAAGCTCTTCTTTGCAGTTTGAATTTGTTTGTTTAGTTCAATTTTGAAATATACTTTCAATTCTTGGACTTGCTATCTCATGTCTTCTCTAAAATTCTGTTCCATCTGAGTTAGGTATGCCTTGATTTCTTTCCCTGTCCATGTTTCTGATGCTTCTAGGTCCTCCTGTAGATTTAAATTGTCCTGCATTATCTGTCATCCTTTTTTCCCTTGTTTTTTCATGTTGTTCACGTTACTTTCTTGCTCTGTTTGACTGCTTTGTAACTGCTTTCTCCTATACATTTGTTTTGGCTTTGTTTATCACTGTTGTCTCTCCTTTGTGGTGGGAGATTATGCCTGTAAATGTTGGGCTTTATTGTTCTTTAGAGCTGATTCATTCAATTTATAAAGGGCTTCGGGATTTTGTATGCATATAGTGGTTTGTTTTTTGTTCTTAGGACTTTAGGTTAGGTGCTATGCAGGTATAAGTGTTAATATGTCTAGGCTACTTTAGAAGATTGTTCTACTGAAGGGGGGTACTAACCGTTGATTGGATCAGGGTGTTGGTAGTAGCTAGGCGTTTAGGAGCACTATAGACGTCCTCAAAACATTCACCTATTTGCATTTAGACAGTTACACGAAATAGAGGACGTAATGCTTGGGATGAAAGTTGGGGGGAAGGAGAAGGAAGGTGTTCTTGAAAAGAATGGAGAGGGAGATAGATAGCATAGAGGAGAATGGCAGGAAGAATAAAACTTGGAAGGGGAGAGAAAGCGGGAAAAAGGGAGAGAAAAAATAATGAAATAAGAAATAAAATTAGGTCTTAGAGATCCATTTTCTTCTCTCCCCGTAGGCAAAGCTGTGCCCTCCGCCGGGCTGAGATTTGCCCTCAGTGTGTCAACAGCAATCCCTGTAACGCGGCTCCTGGGAGTCTCTCAATCCTGTTGGTCCAGAGCTGTTTCACTTCTACGGCCCCTCCTCCCCTTCCTCCTGCCAGCCAGCCAGGTCCTGGTCACTGGAGGCAGTTCCCCAAGGATTTGGTTACACTTTCAGCCCCACCGAGTGCTCTATTTCTCTAACGACTGAGCACTCTCTCTGTCATTCATCTAAGCCCCAGTGCTGTGGAGCTGTAGTCTGGGAATCAATAGTTTAATTTTTCCGGACCCCTTTGGTGAGCACTCCTTCGGAATCTGGCGGCTAAGACCATTGGTGTCGCCGCTGGTGGTAATGGGAGTTGAGGATTGAGGATCCCCTCTGCTTCCCTCAGCCCCTACAATCAAGACCACTCCGCTGGCGGTAGGAGGAGTTGGGGGTCTGGGGTGTCCTCTGTTTCCCTCCTCTCCTACCGTCAAGCCCTCTCAGTTGGCGGTTGGGGGAGTTGGGGGTGGAGAGTCCTTTGGCCCTTACTGTCACGCCCACAGAAAGATTATGAAGTTTCCCGGTTGTTTGTATCTGATGTGAGTGGGAACCACACACCTGATAAAGTAGAATCCGCTGGGAAGGAATCTCTTTGGCCGATCTTTGGTGACTTCCCCTCTCTGCTATTGCGGGCCCCTGGCTCCTTGCAGGAGTGACCGAAGGGAGAAGTGGAACTGGCTTGTCTCTGGTCTGACACAATCTCTGGTTTTAGATCCCAGTTCGCTAATTCATAGAGGCTTGGTTAGATTTCCTTCCCATCCTCTCAAGGGGGGGAGCCCTTTCCTGGGTGGGCAGGGCCGTTAGCAGAGCCGGAAGGGCACGAGCCTTCTGTTGGGCCAGGCGGGGACCCTTCTGGCTGCACTGGGCCGCCGGGGGCGCCTGCAGAGCCAGGCAGGCGGCGCCCGCGTGGCTAAGAGCCGGGCAGGGTGACCCTTCGCAGAGCGGGCGGGCCGCCAGGAGAGCCGGGATGGCGGGAGCTGTCTGCCGGCCAGGCAGGGACCCTTCTTGTCGAGCAGGGCCGCCAGGGGCGCTTGTAAAGCCGGGCGGCTGCAGCCGCGTGGCTAAGAACCAGGCGGGCGGGGTGGCTGTTTGCAGAGCAAGAGCGGGGCCGCCAGGGTAGCCGGGATGGCGGGAGCTGTCTGCCGGCTGGGCGGGGACCCTTCTCGCCTAGCCGGGCCGCCGGAGGCCGCTTGTAGAGGCGGGCAGCTGCGGCCGTGTGCCTAAGAGCCAGGCGGGCGGGGTGGCTGTTCCCAGAGCGAGAGCGGGTCGCCAGGGGAGCCGGGATAGTGGGAGCTGTCTGCCGGCCAGGCAGGGACCCTTCTTGTCGAGCAGGGCCGCCAGGGGCCGCTTGTAGAGCAGGGTGGCTGCAGCCGCGTGCCTAAGAGCCAGGCGGGCAGGGTGGCTGTTCGCCAAGCGAGAGCGGGGCCGCCAGGGGAGCTGGGATGGCGGGAGCTGTCTGCTGGCCGGGCGGGGACCCTTCTGCCACGCTGCTCTGGGCCGCCTGCTGCTTGCAGAAGCGGCCAATGGCCGCGGGATTGGACCTCTGCGCCCGCGCTGCTGGCCAAGTTTCACTTGTCTGGGGCAAACTGTCACGTCTAATAAACTTACTAATTCTCGGCAGGTCTCCTTTCAATGGAATTTTGCTAGAAGATCCTCAGTAGGTAGAATGTAGCTGTTTTAATGGGTGTTTCTGATCCCCGTTAATGTGGAGATATTGAAAGTGCTGCTTCCCCGCCGGCCGCCATGTTGGATCCCCCTCTCGTGTACATTTTCTTTATCCACTGGAGCTAGTTCCATAACTTGGCCAATGTGAATTTCACTGCTATAAACATTGATGTTCCTGTATCATTATAGTATGCTGATTTATTTTTGATAAATGCTGAAGAGTTGAACAGTTGGGTCGTATGATGGTTCTGCTCCTAGTTTTTTGAGTAATCTCCATGCAGCTTTCCAGAGTGGTTGTACTAATTTTCAGTTCCATCAATCACAGATAAGTGTACCTTTTTCTTCACATCTTCACTGACATTTATCATTATTTGTATTCTCAATGATTGCATTCTAACTGAAGTGAAATGAAATCTCAGTATAGCTTTGATTTGCATTTCCCAGATTGCTACAGATGTTGAACATTTTTTCATATACTCATGGGTTATTTGTTTTTTTTTTTCTTTTGAAAGTGTCCATTTAGTTATTATACTCATTTATTCATTGGGCTATTTGGGATTTTTCATTGTTAAGTTTTTTGCATTCTTTACATATTCTGGATATTTATTACCAATCAGGGGAGTAGATGGCAACAGATCTCCCATTCTGTAGGCTTCCTATTAAAGTTCATTTTCTTTGCTGAGCAGAGGTTTTTTTAATTTGATGCAATTTCACTTTTGGTTTTTGGTTCTATTTCTTGAGCTTTAAGGGTCTATTAAGAAAGTCAGTGCCTGTGCCAATATGTTGGAGCCATTGAAACTTTTTTTTTCCAGCAGTTGCAAAGTTTCTTGTAACCCCTAAGTCTTTGATCTATTTTGAGTTGACTTTTTGCAGGGTGAAATAGAGATCTAGTTTCATTCTTCTATATATGAATATCCAGTTTTCCCAAAACCATTTGTTTAAAAATATATCTTTTCTCCAACATAAGTTTTTGGCATCTTTGTTGAGTATCTGATGACCGTTATCTGTGTGGACTTGACTCTGAGTCTTCTATTCTGTTCCATTGGTCTTTTTATTTTTTTCATCTTTCATACATTTGATTCATGTGAGTTATGCTTTTCCATTTTTATCCCAAATACAAATTGCAGAATCACATCAGTTACACATTCACAATGTTTACATAATGCCATATTAGTGACTGTTGTATTCTGCTGTCTTTCCTATCCCCTACTATCCCCCCTCCTCTCCCCTCCCATCTTCCCTCTCTACCTCATCTGTTGTTGTTCCGTTCTCTCCCTCCCCGCCCTTTCCCCTCACAACCTCATATATGTGATTTCGTATAACGATGTGGGTTTGGTCTTTATATCTGTTTTGATGTCAATATCATGCTACTTTTGTTATTATGGCTCTGTAGTATAATTTGAGATATGCTATTATAATGCCACCTGCATCACTTTTCTTGCTCAGGATAGCTTTGGCTATTCTGGATCTTTTATTTCTCCAAATGAATTTTATGACTGTTTTCTCTAGTTCTGTCAAAAATGTGATAGGTGTTTTGATGGGGATTTCAATGTCTGTATAATGGTTTTTATACTGTGGCCATTGTGACAATATTGATTCTGCCTATTCATATTAATTCATATTAATTCAAGAACATGAGAGGTCTTTCTTCTTTTAAGGTCTTCTTTAATTTCCTTCTTTGGTATTTTAGTTTTACTATAAGTACTTTATGTTTTTGAGATTATTGTGAAGGCCATAGTTCTCCTGATTTTTTTTTTCTCAGCAGATTCAGGGAAGCACACAACTTGGGTCCCAGGTCATAAGAAAGCAATTAATTTATGTATGTTATATCTTAGTTCCTCCTACTTTGCTGAATTTGTTTATTAGCTCTAGAAGTCTTCTGGAGTAGAGTTATTAAATATTAAATTAGCAGGGTCCACTCCTCACACCACCTAATGCATACACAGACATAGATATGTTGTAAATATTGTTGCAAATTATATTTCCCACTTATAATCTATATTATTGTGTTTGATCAGCAATTTACTGTTTTCATAATGTAATTTTATTAAAGAATAACATTTGGGGAGAGGTCCATCTTAACTAAATATTCAATGCTAGAATTGAGAAAGAAGAAAGCAAAATGTGCCCAAGAAATAGATATGTAGGAATGAATGAATGTGACAAAGATAAAAATGTTGGCTCACAGCCCAGCACAAAGGAAACCATCATACACATTAGCTAAATAAAAATAAAAGATAAATAATAATTTAAAAGACAAAAATATAGTAATTAGTAAATCAAGAGCAGGGAAAGTGAGGTGAGTGTGCAGTGGAGGGAATGGGAAAAACTGAAACAGGCAAAGCATTAGCTAATCTGGTCAAGGAAAAATAAAATCACTACCCAAATAAATACAATTAGAGATTTATAAAAAAAACAAGTGATATAAAAGATATTCAAGAATTAGTATAGTATTCATTAATTCTTCTATTACTAGCTACTAGAACTTAACATGATGGAAAGTTTATTATCAAATTTGACACAAGAAGAAAATATTTTAAACAGGTTTCTCAAGTAAAGTTAGATTGAATTCCATAAAGCAAACTCTCCCAAGTTTGGGGACACTATACATCCATACCATTGGATTTTTATGGTTTATTTTTGTTTATTAAATTATTTTATATCACAAGAATAGTTTTTAAGTGACTTATTCTGTTTAGGGTATATATCAACTTTTTTTCTAAAAATAATTCTAGTCCTACACTTGTACATTTACTGGTTCTTTCAGACTTCCAGAAAAAAGATGCTCCATGTACTGTATAAACTATTCAAAGGGCATTTAAAACAATGTAATACCAACATAACCAGCAGCTAGAAGAAAAGTTGCTACCATCATGAAGGGATATCTGAGCAGATCATTTCTTCCCTTTCCTTGAGTTCCTTGAATTTACAATTTAAAGGCTCTTCTGCATTCAACAGTGTTTTCTCAGTTCTACCTTTAAAAGAGTATCTACCTCGAAATTGTTGCTGAAGATAGCGGGCCAGAGAGAAGCAGCATTCTGTGTGGCTCCGTGACCTGGGACCCAGTTGTGAGAACACTGCTTCCCTGCCATGTGGGAATCATGGCCACCAGGCTCTTGCAGGGCTCCAGGCCTCAGGGTCAGAGCAGGTCTCCCAACTACTAGCCCATGCAGGACTATTGGGTACCCCAGCAGGCACCATCCACACCTCTGCAGAAATTACCCACACCACAACCACCTAGGACATCTGGCAGCTTCCCACATGCAGGAACTCCAGCTGTCACTCCCATGTGGACACCCATCTACCAAAGTGGGGCTCCCCTGGTGTCTGCCATCTTGGGACTCTGCAGCAGCAAAGATAATGCATGCACTGCAGTGGTATGCCTGCACCCAAGAATGTCACACAGGCTCTGAAGTCAGCCAATAGCCACACACTGCATGAGCTCCTTTCTGAACTCATCCTTGAATGCCATCTCTTGGCTCCCTCCACACAACTAGACAGCTCACCACTGAAAGCAGATGCCTCCATATTAGGCCACCTTCATCAACCTCTTCAGTGGGGGGCAACACTGAGTTTGAAACTCTGGCTGGCCAGGTACCCAGTTTCTAACTACCCCCTCTTCCCAGAAGCTGCTACCCCAGGACAGTAACACCCTGGATACCTTCACCACCCTTCGGGTGTAGATACCAGCTAACAACAGTGGGCCCCATCTATTGGATGAGAAGGGAAGTTGAAAAGATAGGGATTTCTAACCAAAACGATCCTGTTTCTTTCTTTAAGATTTTCCCCCCATCTCCCTCTTTAATGTTCCATCCTCACAGCCTCAAATATGTGAAACCAAGTACTTTGCATAAAGTAGGATTTTGAGGATTGGGACATCTGAATAGTATATTACAACTATGTTGTGTGTGTGTGTATGTATATATATATTTTTTTCTTTTATCCCAAAAATTTCTACTATTTTAACATTTTTTATTTTTCTCAATATCTATATGTTTGTTTTATGTACTCTACTTACTTTCCACTTACTTATCTACCCAATATTCCTCTCCCTTCTCCTGCTACTAATCTTCCTCTTCAGATTTTACTTCCAAACTTCCTAGGATATAACAACTCTATATTCTCACCTCCTACCTCCTGAGCATATCATCCTACTCCTCACCCCTGGTTCTTTGTCAACCATCAGAAACTGTAAACCATTGTATAAACCTACTGATATTGTGGATAATAATTGAATTTACCATTTCTGTACATTATGACCAATCTATAAAAGTGTTAATAGCAAACATTTGTTTTTAGGGTGTATGCTGTTTATATTGAGTTCTGATAACATTGTCCTTCAACTCAAAGGAGAGGTAATACAACCCTACAGGAGCACTATAAGCCTACAGGTTAAAAACAATATGTCTCGGATCCAAAGTGGTAGAAGGGAAGACACACAAGCAATATGAAAAGACAAGGGAAGAAAGTGCCCCAAATAAATCAAGATACCACATTATGAGATTCCATGGCCAGCACAGCAGAAGAAATTACAGAGAAGGAGTTCAGGATGTACATAATTAAAATGTTCTGAAAATTAAAGATTGATATAAGAGAGGCAGCAAAAGATCATTTCAACAAAGAACTACATAAACAAATACAGGAAGAAAAATATTACTTCAATAGGGAAATAGAGGGTCTAAAAAAAACAAACAACAGAAATCCTTGAAAGAAACAATAAACCAAATTAAAAGCGCAATTGAAAGCATCGCCAACAGATTAGACCACTTGGAAGACAGGACCTCAGACAATGAAGATATTTTAAAAAGTTAAGAGAATTTACAACTTGAAAGCCTACACTACAGAATATCCTTGGCAAAATACTCCATGAAGACGAAATGAAAAACAATGATGAAAATCAGTAGAGGGAGAGAATACACAAAAGGAAAAACTAATCAAAGGAGATACCAAGTCAAGTTAAATACCAAAAAAAAAAAATTAAATGGCTGGGAATACAAATCATGTCTCAATAATAACCCTGAATGTTAATGGCCTAAACTCACCAATCAAAAGGCATTGACTGGCAGATTGGATTAAAGAAAAAAGATCCAAAAATATGCTGCCTCCAAGAGACTCATCACATAGGAAAAGACATCCACAGACTGAAGGTGAAAGGTTAGGTAAAATTATACCACTCACATGGACTGCAGAGGCAAGCAGGGGTTTGCATCCTCATATCAAATAAAGTAGGCTTCAAGCCAAAATTAATCAAAAGGAATGAAGAAGGAGGTTTTATACTGCTTAAGGGAATAATTCATCAACAAGACATAACAATAATAAATTTATATGCCCCAAACAATGGAGCATCTATGTTCATCAAACAAACTCTTATCAAGTTCAAGAGTCAAATAAGAGCACAACACAAAAATTCTGACTTTAACACACCTCTTTCACCACTCGATAGATCTTCCAAACAAAGGCTGAACAAAGAAACTATAGAACTCAATAATACAATCAATAACTTAGACTTATCTGACATATATAGAATATTTCATTATTCAATGAATGAATACACTTTATTCTTAGCATCACATGGATCCTTCTCTAAAATAGACCATATATTATTATGACATAAAGCAACTCTTAGCAAATATAAAAAGTAGAGATACTATCCTGCATTCTATCAGATCATAATGGAATGAATTTAGAAATCAATAATAAAATAAAAAATAAAAGCTACTCCAACACCTAGAGACTAAATAACATGCTACTGAATGAACAATGGGTTTCAAAAGACATCAAAGAGGAGATTAAAAATTCTCAAAGGTGAATGAGAACACAGAAAGAATGTATTGAAATCTCTGGGACACTATGAAAGCAGTTCTAAGAGGAAAGTTCATTGCATGGAGTTCATTCCTTAAAAGAAGAAAAAGTCAACAAATAAATGACTTAACATTATATCTCAAAGCCCTAAAAAAAAGAAGAACAAATCAACACCAAAAGCAGAAGACAGGAAAGAGTTAAAAATCAGAGCTGAAATCAATGAAATTGAAACAAAAGAAACAATTGAAAAAAAAAGTTGGTTCTTTGAAAAAAATAAATTAAATTGACAAACCCTTAGCCATGCTAACAAAGAGAAGGAGAGAGAATAATTACTAACATATATGATGAAAAAGGAAATATCACAACAGACACTACAGAAATACAGAAGATAATTAGAAATTATTTTAAAAACCTCTACTCCAATATAATAGAAAATATTGAAAGAACTGACAAATTTCTAGAGTCATATAATTTGCCCAAATTGAGTTAGGATGATATACACAACTTAAACAGATCACTTTGAAGCGATAAAAATAGAAGACACCATCAGAAGCCTATCAACCAAGAAAAGCCCACAACCAGATGGATACACAGCAGAGTTCTACAAGACCTTTAAAGAAGAACTAATACCAGCACTCTTCAATTTATTTAAGGAAATAGAAAAAGAGGCAGCATTTCCAAACTCATTCTATGAGGCCAATATCACCCTGATTCCAAAACCAAGAAAAAAACACATCAAAGAAAGAAAACTTCAGACCAATATCTCTAATGAACATAGATGCAAAAACTCTCAATAAAATTCTGGCAAATTAAATACAAAAACATATCAAAAATATGTGTACTACAATCAAGTGGGGTTCATCCCAGGGATGCAAGGTTTAGTTCAACATGCAGAAATCAATAAATGTTATTTGTCACATCAATAGACTTAAAGATAAGAACCATATGATCATCTCAATAGATGCAGAAAAGCGTTTGACAAAGTACAGCACCCCTTCATGTTCAAAACACTACAAAAACTAGGAATAACAGGAACTTAGCTCAACATTGTAAAAGCTATTTATGCTAAGCCCAGGCCAACATGAAAATGGAGAAAAATTTGAAGTGTTCCCCCTAAAAACTGGAACCAGACAAGGATCCCCTCTTTTTCCACTTCTATTTAATATAATTCTTGAAAAATGTGGTCAGAGCAATTAGATGAAAGATATTAATGGGATACAGATAGGAAAAGAAGAACTCAAGTTAGCACTATGTGCCAATGCTGTGATTCTATACCAAAGACCCAAAAATTCCACCAGAAAACTTCTAGAACTAGTAAATGAATTTAGCAAAGTAGCAGAATACAAAATCAACACCCATAAATCCAAGGTATTCCTGTATATCAGTGACAAATACTCTGAAAGGGAAATGAGAAAAACTATCCCATTTACAATAGCCTCAAAAAATGAAACACCTGGGAATCAACCTAATAAAAGAGGTGAAAGACCTCTACAGTGAAAACTACAGAACACTAAAGAAATAAAGCCCTTAGAAAATGGAAATATCTCCATTGTTCTTGGATAGGCAGAATTAATATTGTCAAAATGACTATACTACCAAAAACATTATACAGATTTAATGCAATTCCAATTAAAATCTCAATGGCACTTTTCATAGAATTAGAAAAATTAGTCATGACATTCATCTGGAAAAATAAGAGCCCCAGAATAGCAAAAGTCATCCTTAGCAATAACAGTGAAGTAGATGGAATCAATATACCAAACCTTAAATTATACTGCAGAGCAATAGTAACAAAAACAGCATAGTATTGGGACCAAAATAGACTGGTAGATCAATGGTACAGAATAGAGGACACAGAGACTATCCCACATAATTACAATTATCTTATATTAGACAAAGGCACCAAAAACATACATTGGAGAAAAGATATCCTCTTCAACAAATGGTGCTGGGAAAACTGGAAACCCATATGCAACAAAATAATATTCAACCCTTATCTCTCTCTTCCTTATCTCTCACCATGCACAAACCTCAACTCAAAGTAGATCAAGGACCTAGAAATTAAACCACAGACCCTGTGTCTAATAGAAGAACAATTAAGCCCAAATTTCCATCATGTCGGATTAGGCCCCTATTTCCCTAACAAGACTCCTATAGCTCAATAATTAAAATAAAGAATTAAAAAATGGGATGGATTCAAACTAAAAAGCACCCCGCGGAATCAACTTGTTGGTTACTCCTGAACCTGTGGAGGTTAATACCAACCAAGCCTTTATAGGCAGTGGCCACAGGATTGAGACGGGGCTTGGGAGAGCCGGTCAGGACCCACCCATTGCATCGGACACCCAGCAAAGGGAACGAACTGTTGCCATTCGAATGGGATATCATCATGGTAGAGAACTGACGTCACCATAATGTGGCAGAGGAGATAACTTCATTGAAACCAGCGGCAGCAGGTGTGTAACCCCCTAGCCCTCTCTCTACACACAGCAGGGAAACCTCAAGGGCCCCTCCCAGCTCTCCCGTGAGCACAATAGTCAGACCGAGGGAATCAGGAGCGGCGCAGGACCTGCAGCGCAGGATCCCCGGCTACCGCTCCCACCATCGCTGACAACTGAGGTCTCTTCTACCAGCTACCCAGGGCATGGCTACCGGAGGTTCTCAGCTCCACGCTCCACAACCTTAGGGTCTGAGGGAATGGCAAGCAGGGAGAGTGTACCCAGTCCTTCAAGAAAATAGGGATCCCGGGAACAGCAGACCTGGCGTGTAGCCAGTATTGTGAGCGTCACCAGTGAGCGGGCCCTGGCTGGAGGAAAAGTGGGGAAGTGACTAGACACAAGAAAAGGTCCTAGGCACTCAGTATTGGAGCCCCGCCCAGTCAAGGAGGAGAAGCTGCTGCACAGTGATTGGTTCCTACATACTGAGAGGAGAAGCTTGACCCAGTGAGCACAGCTCCACCTGCTGTAAGAGAAGTTAATCGAACTCTAAGACTGCATTTTTTAAATTGTTTTTTAAATTTTTTTTTATTTTAAATTTTTTAATTTTTTTATTATTTGTTTTTTTATATTTTTATTTTTATTTTTTTATTTTTTTAATTATTTTTTAAAATTTTTTCTTTTTTCTTTTCTATTTTTTTCTTTTGTCTTTTCATTTCTTTTCAATTTCCTTATTCCCCTTTCCTCGAATTCTACCTGTTTACTCTCATTCTAATTAGTGACATCTTCCCTCCCCTTCTAATACCTTTCCTCCCAAGCATCACAACACTGTTTATGTGTAATTTACTAAATATGTATAGGTCAATGTATATATATATATAGGTATAGGTATATGTAAATGTATATAGGTATAGGTATACGTAAATATGTATAGGTATATATGTATATAGGTATAGGTATATATGTATATAGGTATAGGTATATGTAAATATGTATAGGTCAATGTTCCGAGGTGTTATATAGTGATACCAAGTCCCTAGCTACCCCCAAATACTCCAGACCATTCTCCTGTGTTGCCAAGAGATACCAACCTCAATACCATCACATCATTCGACCTAAATATAAGTCCTAAGACCAAACCGTAAACCGCTATATGCCATCAGTGTCTGTACACAGTTTAAGAAACGAAGAATCTGCTTTAAAGTGCAACAAAATGCATCATCTCTAGTCATAGTCTCCCATCACAAAAGAGAGACCCCAGAGATACACAAAACCAAATAAATTTATAGGAGTAAACAGAAACTCAGCAGTCAAACAGAACAAGAAGTAACATGAGCAGCATGAAAAAGCAAGGAAGAAAAGGAGTACAAACAATGCAGGACAGCCTAAATATGCAGGAGGACATAGAGGCATAAGAAAAGTGGTCAAATAAAGAATTTAAGGAATACCTTAGACAAATGGAACAGAATCTTAAACAGGACATGAGACAGCAAATTCAAACAATGAAAGAACACATTGAAAATGAATTACATAAACAGATAAAAGAAGCAAATAAGCATCTTTATCAGGAGATAGAGATTATTTAAAAAATCAAACAATAATCCTAGAAATGTAGGAAACTATAAACCAAATTAAAAACTCAAATGAGAGTATCACTAACAGAGTGGAGAAAGTAGAAGCCAGAACGTCAGATAATAAAGACAAAATATATCATCTTGAAAAGAGTCTAGCCAACTCAGAAAGGCTGGTTAAAAAATCACAAGAAAAATATCCAAGAGATATGGAATAACATAAAAAAAAACAAACTTAAGAGTCATCGGGGGCAGACCTGCGACCGACCGGCAGAACAGGCCCAGCGACCCGCTGAGGGGCAGAGCCGCCGCCTGCGCCTGCAAGGTAGGCAGACCTGCTGCCGACCTGTAGAACAGGCCCAGCGGCCTGCCGGCATGGTAGGCACATTTCCCCAATTGGAGGAGGGGCAGAGCCGCCGCCCGCACCTGCGAGGGAGACTTTGCAACTATATAAGAGCAATATAAATATATAGGGGGAAAAATCAATAACACAACAGTTTCACCCAGCAGAAAGAAATGTGAGCAGTATGAAAAGACAAGGAAAGAAAGGACCACAAGCAATGCAGGTCAACTCAACTTTAGAAGAGGTAATATCTGCAGCAGATGGAATGTCAGATAAAGAATTCAGGATATACATGCTTCAGATGATCTGTAGTCTCAAGGAAGACATTAGACAGCAAAATCAGACAATGAAAGATCACTTTGACAAGGAATTACACAAACAAATCCAAGAAGCAAAAGATCAACTATACAGGGAGATAGAGGTTATAAAAAACAAACAAACAGAAATCCTAGAAATGCAGGAAGCAATAAACCAACTTAAAAACTCAATTGAGAATACTACCATCAGAGTAAAACACTTAGAAGATAGAACATCAGACAATGAAGACAAAGTATTTCAACTTGAAAAGAACATAGACAGCTCAGCAAGACTCTTAAGAAACCATGAGCAGAACATCCAAGAAATATGGGATAAGATAAAGAGACCAAACTTAAGAGTCACTGGGATACAGGAAGGTATAGAGGTCCAAACCAAAGGAATGAGCAATCTATTCAATGAAATAATAGGAGAAAACTTCCCAGACTTGAAGAATGAGACAGAATCCCAAATCCTAGAAACCTACAGGACGCTGAATGTGCAAAATCATAAGAGATCCACACCTAGACACATTATAATGAAGATGCCCAACACACAGAATAAGAAGAGAATTTTAAAAGCTACAAGAGAAAGGAAGCAGATTACATTTACGGATAAACCAATCAGGATAACAGCTCATCTTTCAACACAGACTCTGAAAGCTAGAAGACACTGGAACAACATATTTCAAATGCTGAAAGAAAATGGGTTCCAAACAAGAATTGTGTATCCAGCGAAATTAAGCTTCAGGATGGAAGATGAAATTAAAACCTTCCACAATAAACAAAAGTTAAAAGAATTTGCAGCTAGAAAACCATCTCTTCAAAACATCCTCGGCAAAACATTACAGGAAGAGGAAATGGAAAATATCAATGAAAACCAACAGTGGGAGGTACTACAGTAAAGGGAAAAAATAATCTAAGAGGAAAAACAAACCATGTTAAGTAACATAAATAAACAAATATGGCTGGAAGAACAATCCATATCTCAATAATAACCCTAAATGTTAATGGCTTAAACTCACCAATTAAGAGACACAGGCTAGTAGAATGGATCAAAAAAAGACCCAACAATATGCTGCCTAAGGGATGAAAAAGGCAATATCACAACAGACACTTCAGAAATACAGAAGATAATCAGAAATTATTTTGAATCCTTATACTCCAATGAAATAGAAGATAGTGAAGGCATTGATAAATTTCTTAAGGCATATGATCTGCCCAGATTGAGTCAGGAGGATATAGACAACCTAAACAGACCAATATCAAGGGAGGAAATAGAAGAAACCATCAAAAGACTACCAACTAAGAAAAGCCCAGGACCGGATGGGTATACAGCAGAGTTTTACAAAACCTTTAAAGAGGAACTAATACCAATACTTTTCAAGCTATTTCAGGAAACAGAAAAAGAGGGAGAACTTCCAAATTCTACGAGGCCAACATCACCCTGATTCCTAAACCAGACAAAGACACTTCAAAGAAAGAAAACTACAGACCAATATCTCTAATGAACCTAGATGCAAAAATCCTCAATAAAATTCTGGCAAATCAAATACAAAAACATATCAAAAAAATTGTGCAACATAATCAAGTAGAATTCATCCCTGGGATGCAAGGATGGTTCAATATACAGAAATCAATAAATGTTATTCACCACATCAATAGACTTAAAGATAAGAACCATATGATCATCTCGATAGATGCGGAAAAAGCATTCGACAAAGTACAGCAGCCCTTTATGTTCAAAACTCTAGAAAACTAGGAATAACAGGAACATACCTCAATATTGTAAAAGCAATCTATGCTAAGCCTCAGGCTAGCATCATTCTGAATGGAGAAAAATTGAAGGCATTCCCTCTAAAATCTGGAACAAGACAGGGATGCCCTCTATCACCACTGCTATTCAATATAGTTCTCGAAACACTGGCCAGAGCAATTAGATAGACAAAATAAATTAAAGGCATAAAAATAGGAAAAGAAGAACTAAAATTATCACTATTTGCGGATGACATGATTCTATACCTAGAAGACCCAAAAGGGTCTACAAAAAAAACTACTAGAACTAATAAATGAATTCAGCAAAGTGGCAGGATATAAAATCAACACGCATAAATCAAAGGCATTCCTGTATATCAGCGACAAATTATCTGAAATGGAAATGAGGAAAAACACTCCATTCACAATATCCTCAAAAAAAATAAAATACTTGGGAATCAACCTAACAAAAGAGGTGAGAGATTTATACAATGAAAACTACAGAACCCTAAAAAGAGAAGTAGAAGAAGATCTTAGAAAATGGAAAAATATACCCTGTTCATAGATAGGCAGAACTAACATCATCAAAATGGTGATATTACCTAAAGTTCTCTATAGGTTTAATGCAATGCCAATCAAAATCCCAACGGCATTTCTTGTAGAAATAGATAAAGCAATCATGAAATTCATATGGAAAAATAAAAGTCCCAGAATAGCAAAAGAAACTCTAAGCATGAAGTGTGAATCAGGCAGTATAGCGATACCAGATTTCAAACTACATTACAGAGCAATAGTAACAAAAACAGCATGGTACTGGTATCAAAACAGGCAGTTGGACCAATGGTACAGAATAGAGGACACAGAGACTAATCCACAAAGTTACAACTATCTTATATTTGATAAAGGGGCTAAAAGCATACAATGGAGGAAGGATAGCATCTTCAACAAATGTTGCTGGGAAAACTGGAAATCAATATTCAACAAAATGAAACTGAATCCCCTCCTCTCACCATGCACAAAAGTTAACCCAAAATGGATAAAGGAGCTGGATATCAAATCAGAGACTCTGCATCTGATAGAAGAAAAAGTCGGCTCCGATCTACATATTGTTGGATCAGGCTCCAAATTCCTTAATAGGACATCCATAGCACAAGAGTTAATAACAAGAATCAACAAATGGGACTTACTTAAACTAAAAAGTTTTTTTCTCAGCAAGAGAAACAATAAGAGAGGTAAACAGGGAGCCTACATCATGGGAACAAATTTTTACTCCTCACACTTCAGATAGAGCCCTAATATCTAGAGTATACAAAGAACTCAAAAAATTAAACAATAAGAAAACAAATAACCCAATCAATAAATGGGCCAAGGGCCTGAACAGACACTTCTCAGAGGAGGACATACAATCAATCAACAAGTACATGAAAAAATGCTCACCATCTCTAGCAGTCAGGGAAATGCAAATCAAAACCACCCTAAGATATCATCTCACTCCAGTAAGATTGGCAGCCATTATGAAGTCAAACAACAACAAGTGCTGGCAAGGATGTGGGGAAAAGGGTACACTTGTACATTGCTGGTGGGACTGCAAATTGGTGCGGCCAATTTGGAAAGCAGTATGGAGATTCCTGGGAAAGCTGGGAACGGAACCACCATTTGACCCAGCTATTGCCCTTCTCGGACTATTCCCTGAAGACCTTAAAAGAGCATACTACAGGGATACTGCCACATTGATGTTCATAGCAGCACAATTCACAATAGCTAGACTGTGGACCAACCCAGATGCCCTTCAATAGATGAATGGATAAAAAAAATGTGGCATTTATACACCATGGAGTATTACGCAGCACTGAAAAATGACAAAATCATGGAATTTGCAGGGAAATGGATGGCACTAGAGCAGATTATGCTTAGTGAAGCTAGCCAAGCCCTAAAAAATAAATACCAAATGTCTTCTTTGATATAATGAGAGCAACTAAGAACAGAGCAGGGAGGAAGAGCAGGAAGAAAAGATTAACATTGAACAGAGACATGAGGTGGGAGGAAAAGGGAGAGAAAAGGGAAATTGCATGGAAATGGAGGGAGACCCTCATTGTTATACAAAATTACATATAAGAGGTTGTGAGGGGGCTGGGAAAATAAACAAGGAGAGAAATGAATTACAGTAGATGGGGTAGAGGGAGAAGATGGGAGGGGAGGGGAGGGGGGATAGTAGAGGATAGGAAAGGTAGCAGAATAAAACAGTTACTAATAGGGCATTATGTAAAAATGTGAATGTGTAACCGATGTGATTCTGCATTCTGTATTTGGGGTAAAAATGGGAGTTCATAACCCACTTGAATCTAATGTATGAAATATGATATGTCAAGAGCTTTGTAATGTTTTGAACAACCAATAAAAAAATTTAAAAAATAAAATATAAAAAAAAAGAAATGAATTACAGTAGATGGGGTAGAGAGAGAAGATGGGAGGGGAGGGGTGGGGGGATAGTAGAGAATAGGAAAGGCAGCAGAATACAACAGTCACTAGTATGGCAGTATGTAAAAAAGTGGATGTGTAACCGATGTGATTCTGCAATATGTATACGTGATAAAAATGGGAGTTCATAATCCGCGTGAATCAAATGTATGAAATATGATATGTCAAAAGCTTTGTAATGTTTTGAACAACTAATAATTAAAAAAATTTAAAAAACAAACTAAAAAGCTTCTTTTCAGCAAAAGAAACAATCAGTGAGCTACAGCTTGGGAGAAAATTTTTAATACTTATACATCAGATAAAGCACTAATCACTAGGGTATATAAGAACTCAAAAAGCTAAACTCAAAAAAAAACAAATAACCCAATCAATAAATGGGCCAAGGAACTACAGACACTTCTCAGAAGGTGATATACAATCAATCAACAAATATATGAAAATATGTTTAACATCGCTAGCAATTAGAGAAATGCAAATCAAAACTACTCTAAGATTTCATCTCACTCTAGTCAGAAGGCAGCTATTAAGAATACAAATAACATTAAGTGTTGGCAAGGATGTAGGGGGAAAGCACTCATATATTGCTGGTGGGACTGTAAAATGGTGCAGCTAATATGGAAAGCAGTATGGAAATTCATTGGAAAACTTGGAATAGAATCACCTTTTGACCCAGCTATCCCACTCCTCAATCTATACCCCAAAAACTTAAAAACAGCATACTACAGGGTCACATCAATGTTTATTGCAGCACAATTCACAATAGCTAAACTATGGAACCAGCCTAGATGCCCTTCAGTACATGAATGGATAAAGAAAATGTGGGATATATAGACAATGGAATATTACTCAGCAAAGAATGAGAATAAAATCGTGGCATTTGCAGGTAAATGGATGAAGTTGGAGAATATCGAGAATATCATGCTAAGTGAAGTAAACCAATTCCAAATAACCAAATTCCAAATATTTTCTCCAATATAAGGAGGTTGATTCATAGTGAGGTTGGGGCAGGGAGCATGGGAAGATTAAACAAACTGTAGACAGGGCAAATGGAGGGTCAAAGGGATAAAAAAAAAAAAGATGAGATAGACATCATTACCCTATGTACGTGTATGAAGAAGACACAAATGGTGTGAATATACTTTGTATGCAAGGAGAGAGATGGAAAATTGTGCTCTATATATGTAATATGAATTGTAATGCATTCTACTGTCATACATAACAAATCCGAATAAAAACTTAAGAAAAAAGTATCCACCTCAACCAAACAGAACTTAATGTTCACTCTGGCACTGCTCATCCCAGACCCCAACATACTATTTCCTTCCAGCAATGAAATGCCATTGAGCCCATCTGACAGAACCCAGTTCACGATGGTCAGCTCCAGATGCATGCCCATTAGTTCCCAGGTCAGATGCTCCTCTCTGATATTCAGGATGGCCAAATAGTACTCCATGAACTGTCTAGAAATTGTTATGACTCTCCAAAGTAAACAGTATGGATTGCTCTCCAACTGTGGGTTGCCTTCCTTATTAAACTTCCACATTGCATTTTCTATAAATTCCACACAATGTCTTTTTCCCACCAAAATTCTCTCTAGTACCTGATCATGTAGCCTAAGCAAAAGCACTCCTGGCATGGCAGCCTGAACCTGGTACAGTTCCCTTTTCTGTTTGAGAATGTATTGAAGCACAACGGAAAGTCTTCCTTATAACTTGGCAAATTGATGAAGACTATTTTAAAGTATGGTCTTTGTTGTCTCCAGAATGAAAACACACACACACACACACACACACACAAATATTAACAGACCTGAGAGGTGCAAAATGCAACAATTTATTTATTTATTCTGGAAGAGAATTCTATTGTCACAGCCAGACCACTGGATCCCTAAAATTTCTACTGATGGGTTAAATTCCTCCCTAACTTTTGTGTTGGGTTTATCTCCCATTCTATGGAAAGAAAGCCCTCCAAAGTACTCAATACTTAATCTGGTAGTATTGTGACTCACACAATGTCATCAAGGAATGTAATGTACTGCAAAATGTTCCCATTGCTCTGGTCTGGATCTCTTCAGATTTATCAGGCCAGACTTCACAGCACTCCATGGTGGAACGCCCTGTCTAACACTCCAGACTTTTTGGTCATTCTGTTAATTGGGCCCATCTTGTTTCTGATGGTGCAGTAGGATAACCTAACCTCTGAAACTTTGGGATCCCTCACTTCTTGTTCTATCAGAGATTCTAGCACTGGAGTATTCATGTGTCAGTCTTGGTCTGCAAAATGGAACCCAGTAATCATGTCGGTACATCTTTCACTGACACATTTCTTCTTGTTTCAGTGAGTAGAATATGTGCTGTGTGTTCTCACAGAAAACAATTGACCGGTTGGTTTTCTGACTTCATGGAATAGATCCATCCATTCCAGGGCTTTTGATTCTTCTTTTTCATATTTTCCATAGTATTTCTTTCTTTTCCTTTCTTTTTTTTCCCATAGCATTTCTGTCATTTTTATTGTTCTAAGAGTGGTCTATTGTTTATTTCAAATCTCTAAGAGCCAACCTAGATTGTAAAGTTACACATCCAGGGGTCCTTGCAGGAATGTTAACTCCTGTATCATTGAAACACGGGCCCATATTGATCTCTCTCTTAATCAACTTGTGCTCTGTCCCTCTTGACCCAACTTCCTATGGATCCAGAACCAGATGCTCCTGCTAGTACATGTGGATTATTGCATTGAAGTGTTGCTTTAGTGGATAACACATTTCTGCCTCTAGGAAGGTCCAGCACTTCACCAGCTGCATACTACATCATAACTGGAGCCCAGCAGTGTGGCCGGTAGTTGGGAAGCAAAGTTGGGATAGCTTTTTTGGAGCGGGGCAGGAACCTTTGAACAAATGGAAACGCTAATCTTCAATTAAAAAGAGCTCATAGAAACTTGGTGATTCCATGTTTCTTAGTGTTCTGCTTCTTCTAAATCAGGGCACTGAGCTTGGTGTAAAAACCTTATTAAGTTCAAATTGTAAATTTTTCTGGATCTGTGTTACTCTCACAATTAAAACAAGACATAGGTGCATTTTTGTCTAAAACAAGATCTACATCTTGAAAGAAAGAGAGAAGTGTTAATTGCATATACACATGCATACATGCATCCATATATAATTAAGAAAGAAGACTGATAAAATGAATTATGTGATCATTTTTCTTCTATGTGTTCAGGATATTTCCAGGATTAATGTACAAATAATTGGAGGAATAAATGGCTATTTCTTATTTACCTGTGCCTGAATAAAGCTCAATTTATCTTCCAACCCACACAACCTCATCAGAACGAATTTTATTATTTTTCAATAAACACCGCTTTCTAAGCCACAAATATGTAGCAGTAATCAGACACTGGTTGATTTCAAATCAGTATATGGAGACATATCACCATATAATTATATCAAAATATAGATGAAAACATTCTGAACGAATCCATCCTTCTGTTTATGTGTTCTTCTTCACTTTTTAGAATTGGATCGGCCAATATTCCTCAGTTCTCACCCTCCTTTCTTTAACCTTCAGATAAGAAGTATGTTCTTTTTGTGAAAAATTATTTGATGTTCAGAAGACTCAGAGCCTTGTGATGTGACTTTGAAACCCTCTTGAGATATTTTATGTCACTTTAAGGCAGTTCGTCTTATCAATAGGAATTTGAAATCTCTCCCTGCAAAGTGTCACCTTCTTTAGTTCACAAGTCCAACCTGTAAGTTTAAAATGGGTCAGGCATTTAGGGGGGAAAAATAAGTACAATCCCTGGATATAAAGGATTGTGATCAAACAGACTCAAAATTTTAATCATTTTGGATGCTGAGATGAACTATGATCTTCAGCAACTTAGTTAACTCTTTGACTACTTCATTATATATAAAGAGAAGCAATTACTTGAATCTATCAATTTTGCAGGAGACATGGCATCCTTAGAAACAATGTTTGTCAGAGGTGGCTGCACAAAAGATGCCTAGAAATCATAATTTCTAGTACTCATTTTGCCAATTCTTTGGACTTATGTGGTTACATGGCCCCAAAGGAACATACTATCATTTATTTATTAGGGTAACTAATAAGGCTTTCGTAGCTTGCAGCTCTAAGCTAATTACCAGTAATTTTCGTGGATTTAATGTTTTTTCTTTTACTATTTAATTAACAAAACATTAAAATTGTACATTTTGGGAAGTGGGGGCAGTGGAGAATAAACCCAGCAGTGCTTTACCACTGAGCTACATCCCCAGTTGTTTTTATTTTTTTTTAATTTTAATACAAGATCTCACTAAATTGCTAAGGCCGGTTTCAAACTTGTGATCCTTCAATCTCAGCCTCCCAAGTCACTGGGATTACAGGAATGTAGCACTGCTCTCTGCAATATTGTATATACTAATGGAATATGATGTGATGTTTCATGTGTGTTTATTCTGTATAATGTTTAAATCAGGTTAAGTATATCTGTCTTCTCAAACATTTGTCATTTCTTTATGATAGAAACATTCAGAATCCCTTCTTCTAGCTCTTTTTGTGTGTGAGAGAGGTGCTGGGGATTGAACACAGAGCTTTGTGCATGCAAGGCAAGCACTTTACCAACTGAGCTATTATCCCAGCCCCTCTTTGAAAAATACAGTACATAAATGTTAGTCACCCTACTGTGCAGTAGCACACCAGGCTTTCTTTCTCCTAAGTGAAACTTAGTGTCCATTGATCAACTTTTCTGCATTCCTCCCTCCCCTTCACTCTTCCCATCCTCTTGTAGCCACCATTCTACTCTCAACTGCTGTGAGATCGATTTTTAGATTCTACATATGAGTGAGCTAGTGCATTATTTGGCTTTTTGTGCCTGGCTGATTTCACTTAAGGCAATGATCTCCAGATACATCCATCCCCGTGCTGTTGCAAATGATACGATTGCAATCTTTTTATTTCTGAACAGTATTTTCAATATCCAGTTTCTATATCCACATTTTTATTTTGATTTGTCTAATGGTGGACACTTCAGTTTCCAAATCTTCACTACTTTTAATAGTGTAGCAATGAACACGAGAGTGCAGATGTCTATTAGACTGATTTCATTTCCTTTGGCTATATACTCAATAATGGGATTGTTGGGTCATTTGGTAGTTCCATTTTTAATTTTTGAGGAACCTTCACACTCTTTTCCATAGTGGCTGTACTAGTTGACATTCTCACCAACAGTGTGCAAGTGCTCCCTTTTATTCACATTCTCAATAGCCATTCTTACTGGAACAAAGTGATATCTTGTTGTGGTTTTGGTTTTTCCCTGATGATTAGTGATGTTGAGCATTTTTTCATGAATGTGTTGCCCATTTTATGTCCTCTTTTTAGAAATGTCTATTTTTGTCTATTGCCTATTTTTTATTCAGATTATTCATTGTAGTTGTTGTTGTGGTTGTTGTTTGCTATTGAGTTTTTGGAGTTCTTCATATATTCTAAACATTGGCTTCCATGTGGAGATGTAATATGCAAATATTTTCCATTCTGTATGTTGTCTCTTTATTCTGATGTTTGATTTCTTTCTCCACTTTTATCCTTCAGAAATCCAGCTTGGGCATGAAGAAGACACATGGGTTGAGCAAAAAAATATATCATTAGGACCCCTTCTCAAAAATATCTACTTACTAAATTGTATCAATTAAAAATTAGTTTGGGGGCTGGGGATGTGGCTCAAGTGGTAGCGCGCTTGCGTGGCATGCTTGCGGCCTGGGTTCAATACTCAGCACCACATACAAATAAAGATGTTGTGTCTGCAGAAAACTAAAAAATAAATATTAAAATATTCTCTCTCTCTCTCTCTCTCTCTCTCTCTCTCTCTCTTTAAAAAAAATTAGTTTGGATAAAAAGCTCCCATGTGGGATACAAGCGGGTACTTAATAGAATGCATATAGTGGTGGTAATTTCTTTCTTTCTCTCTCTCTCTCTCTCTCTCTCTCTCTCTCTCTCTCTCTCTCTCTCTCTCTCTTTCTTTTTTTCTTTTTTTTTTTTTGCACCAAGTACTGAATATTGAACCACCACAACAGTGGTTACGGAGCACTTAACCACTAAGCTGCAACCCAGTCATTTTATTTATTTATTTATTCATTTATTTATTTATTTATTTATTTTTGAGACAGGTTCTCATTAAGTTGCTTAGGGCCCTGCTAAATTGCTGAGTTTGGCTTTGAATTTTTGCTCCTCCTGCCTCAGCCTCCTGAGCCACTGAGATTATAGGCAAGCACCACCAAGCCTGGCCTCATCTCTTTCTTTTTTTTTTTTTTTTTAAAGAGAGAGAGAGAGAGAATTTTTAATATTTATTTTCTAGTTACTGGTGGACACAACATCTTTGTCTGTATGTGGTGCTGAGGATCAAACCCGGGCCGCATGCATGCCAGGCGAGCGCGCCACCGCTTGAGCCACATCCCCAGCCCCAATCTCTTTCTTAATATTAAAAAACACTACAGTAATTCAGACTCAATGTTTAGAGTTTTTATTAAGAAGACAAGAGATAGGAAAAGTTATTTTGAATGTTGAAATAATAGGCAGGAGGAATAATGCAGATCCCCACAGCTTTCCACTCCAGGGAGCAACTTGGGTAGAAAGGCTACTGTGTCCCTTCAGCTCCCTCTATTGGAAGATCTCAATATTGAATTGCTGGAAAGAAGAAATGCTCCATTATGGTGAGCAGATAATGAAGGGTGAATGTGGAGCTGTGGCAATACATTTGTGGGATATAATACCTAATAAATTATCATAAAACTAAAAAAAGGTTCTACAAATAATAACAAATAATGTAGTCCTGAGATAACTTGGAAAGCCCCAATGAAGGTATAACCTTGGGTACATAGTAACTAATAATAGTCTCAGTTTTATTATTTGCAGAATATGCATTGCTTGCCAGAATTCACAATTAAATTTCACAAATAAAAATGGAAAAATAAACCCAATCCCAAAAGATTTCTTCCCTAATTATTCCAACCTCATTTTCTAAAGACTGAAGCCTTAGAAACACCTGTTTTCATTCCAAAACCCTCCTATTCCTAGCATTCAATGAATCACCACAACAGTTGTTTATCTTAATTTCTACTGCCAACAATTCATAAACTTATCACCTATCACCATGATTTTTATAATAATGTTCTGGTTTCTGTTTTTCTCTTTCCATTTCTATCACTTTAATATATTGTATAATTGCCCTTCATATCTATAGTTTCAAAATATTCTTCAACAATGTGTCTGTGCTGAACATGTACCAAGTTTTTTTCCCTCATCATTATTCCCTTAATGATACAGTGTGATGGCTATTCACATAGCATTTATATTGTATTGGGTATTGTAAGTAACATAAAGATGACTTAAAGCATACAGGAGGATTGCACAGGTTATGAAAAATGCAACACCAGTCTATAGAAGGGACTTGAGCATTCTTACATTTGATCTTAACCAAAAGGCGGAGAAATGATGGGACTTGAGCATTCTTGAATTCTGGTATCCACAGGGGTCCTCAAAAAATCTCCTACAGATAATGAGGGCTAGATGTACAGTATTCTCACACTTCAATCTACCTAACACACATTTTTATTTAAATAAAACTCAAGTTTTATTTAAAAAAATAATCATGGTTGATCAAGTTATATTTTCTTAGACTTACTGAAATGTCCCACATCTATCCATCCTAATAACTTTTTTTATTAATTTTTATTGTTGATTGTTCAAAATATTACATATTTCTTGATATATCATATTTCACACTTTGATTCAAGTGGGATATGAACTCCCATTTTTACCCCGTATACAGATTGCAGAATCACATCAGTTACACATCCATTGATTTACATATTGCCATACTAGTGTCTGTTGTATTCTGCTGCCTTTCCTATCCCCTACTATTCCCCCTCCCCCATCCCCTCCCCTCTTCTCTCTCTACCCCCTCTACTGTAATTCATTTCTCCCCCTATATTTTTTTCCCTTTCCCCTCACTTCCTCTTGTATGTAATTTTGTATAGCCCTGAGGGTCTCCTTCCATTTCCATGCAATTTCCCTTCTCTCTCCCTTTCCCTCCCACCTCTCATCCCTGTTTAATGTTAATCTTCTTCTCATGCTCTTCGTCCCTACTCTGTTCTTAGTTACTCTCCTTATATCAAAGAAGACATTTGGCATTTGTTTTTAAGGGATTGGCTAGCTTCACTTAGCATAATCTGCTCTAATGCCATCCATTTCCCTGCAAATTCTATGATTTTGTCATTTTTTAATGCAGAGTAATACTCCATTGTGTATAAATGCCACATTTTTTTTATCCATTCGTCTATTGAAGGGCATCTAGGTTGGTTCCACAGTCTTGCTATTGTGAATTGTGCTGCTATGAACATCGATGTAGCAGTGTCCCTGTAGTATGCTCTTTTTAGGTCTTTAGGGAATAGACCGAGAAGGGGAATAGCTGGGTCAAATGGTGGTTCCATTCCCAGCTTTCCAAGAAATCTCCATACTGCTTTCCAAATTGGGCGCACCAATTTGCAGTCCCACCAGCAATGTACAAGTGAACACTTTTCCCCACATCCTTGCCAGCACTTGTTGTTGTTTGACTTCCTAATGGCTGCCAATCTTACTGGAGTGAGATGGTATCTTGGGTGGTTTTGATTTGCATTTCTCTGACTGCTAGAGATGGTGAGCATTTTTTCATGTACTTGTTGATTGATTGTATGTCCTCCTCTGAGAAATGTCTGTTCAGGTCCTTGCCCATTTGTTGATTGGGTTATTTGTTATCTTATTGTCTAATTTTTTTGAGTTCTTCATATATTCTGGATATTAGGGCTCTGTCTGAAGTGTGAGGAGTAAAGATTTGTTCCCAGGACGTAGGCTCTCTATTTACCTCTCTTATTGTTTCTTTTGCTGAGAAAAAACTTTTTAGTTTGAGTAAGTCCCATTTGTTGATTCTAGTTATTAACTCTTGTGCTATGCATCCCAATAACTTTTTCAAGCCATTTTGTTACACAATACCTTGGGGTTTGCATGGTCATCAAGTTGCATCTGTTTGCAGGGAAGTGTTTTTTCCATACCTACCTTGTCTCATAAAGTTCACTCCTGAGGAATGGAATAGTCTCTACGTCAACACTCTCATTTATCTTTTTTGGTGTAATTGGAAAAACATAAAAAAGGACTTGAAAGTACTTGGTTCAGTACCTTCTGGAACCTCTTTTTTGGAAAAAATGTGGCTTTGGGATGTATATATTCTCTGTTCCTACAGATAGTAAATTTATAGAGTGGTAAATTTTCTGTTCCAATGGATATATTAATGTACCAAGCAGAAAAGCAGTGGATAAGGAAGTACATTTGGCTGGAGATCTAAACAATATTTCCCAGTTTAGATTTTTAAAATTGAAATTTGGTCTCCATCTGTTTTACTCGCATGTTTTACTTTTCATACAATTCAAAATTCTGGGAGAAAGAATAGCAATACTTAGAACTCTCCTTATGCCTGGCAGAGGACCACAATCACTCAGAGCTCACGTGAAGACATACGTGGAAACACGGGTGCTGGAGAAGTTAAAGGGGTTAGCTCCATTTTGTACCTATCTCACGAAAGAAGGATTTATAAAGTCTGGATTTCAGTTCAAATGCAATGCTAAGGCAGTAAATCATGGCTCTTTACATGGGGGTCATTGGGGTAAAATCTGAGAATGTAATGAAACTAAGAACATGCCTCATGAAAAATACACCTTAACACAGATACTCACAACAATTTCAGGAAGTTTACAGATTCTTGGAAGCTTACAAACTCACCCTCAGCCCTTCCATAAAGCCCAGAGTAAGTACTTCAAATTAACTCCTACCATGTTCTTTGTCTTTAATTGAGATGATATCTAATTTTATCTCCTATCTAATTTTATCTTACTATAAATCCCATCCTTTCTATAATGTCCTTTAAATCAGATATTTTAAAAAAATATTAGCTAGTATGCTTCTTGATTTCCAAGTCCATGTTCTAAGTTTTAAATGATAATCCGCACAAACAACTAATTCCCACCCTGTGAGAACATCATGAAGCTATTAAAATATATTAAAATATTACCTTGGCTGGGGATATAGCTCAGTTGATAGAGTGCTTGCCTTGAATGTGCAAGGCCTGGATTCAATCCCCAGCAGCACCAAATAATAATAGTAATAATAATAATAATAATAATAATAATAATAATAATATTACATCAAAGAATGAACTCCTAATGCATCTTTCGTATGCATTATAGTTATACACAATAGTTGGGCTCATTGTGACAAATCATTCATGCATGAAATTTGATTTACTCCATTTCAGTCTCCAGTGACCCCCTTTACCTATCCTCCTCTCTCCTCCTCTCCTATTCTCCTTCCTCTACTCTATTGGCCTTCCCTTTATTTATTTATTTATTTATTTATTTATTTTCTTACTTACTTACTTTTTATTGGTTACTTATAGTTATACATAAAGGTTGAATCCACTGTAGTGTATTTAAACATTCACATAGTATAATTTTGTCAAATTCAGTCTGAATTTCCTCCCCTTTCCTATTCTTCCTCCTCTTAACTCCTTTGTCTATCCTAAACACTAGATATTTGACATATGTGAAACTTCAAGGTGATCACTTGAAGTCTGATCACATGAAAATGTACCCATATATAAATATGAGCTGGTTTAATGGATTTGGAGCACTTAGGTTCGGTCAGTACCATCCGGATGCCTAGAGTAAAACTGTCAAAGCATTTTAAGTTAAATTCACATATAAACTTGATAAAGAAATGTTGACATAGTTCTAATAAATATGATGACTCTCAGACCATGCCAATTTCTATGTGGAATTAAACATGCATATTTCAATTACTCGTATCAACTCGCATCCTTCCCATGTAACTGCATATTGAACATGAGAGTTACTCAAGGACGCAGAGGACCACAGATACAGATTCTCAAAGGAAGTGCTAGACCATATGCAGAAATCACCAAAAAAAAGAAAAGAAAAGAAAAGATGTCTGAAAACTATTTTCAAGCTTTTTCTTCTACCCACATTAATTATGCCAAAAATTAAATTTTGCATATTGAAGATTTTGTTTGTTTTTAGGAGTGCTTTTGGAGACAGCAGACCTTTGAAGAGAACCTTGTCCTCAGTGAGAAGAAAATTATATGCTTCCTCTTTACCTCAAGTCAATAGAAAGGAGCTTTTTAAGTTAGAGGACATGGTCAACTGCCTTGAAGACGTAAGGTAGAGAGAAGCTTTGACGATGAAGACAAACAAAAATTACTGGAACTTGGGTGTCCTGCATTAAATAAAATTTCCAAGGCATAGAATGTGTTTTTGAGTTTGGGGAGGAAAGGAGGTGGGCACCCTTGGGAGAACCACCATGCAATCTTGTACAAGAAGGCTAGATGCCATGGCTTTGGGCATCCGCCAAGTGTACAAAATGCCAATTCTAGATCATGAGATAGAAAAATAAGAACTTTCTTGTCTCTTTTCTCAACTTTTTCCTTGCAAGAAACCCTGTTTGCAGAAGAAGCCAGGTGAAAAAAAAGAAAAGTTGATTGAGTCTCCTGTCCAGTGGGAAATCTTGCACCACGTCTGAGCTGGGGAAGTAAGAAGATGTGTCCTATGGGACAGGCCCCTTTGTGACACTAGACATCAGAATCATTGAAACAAGACTCTTTCCATTTGCTGGAAGAGCCTAGAATGAGCAGAAAATATGCCTTTGATTTTGTCCTGGTCAAAAGGAGAATGGGGGCAGAAGGAGCCAAAAATATAATTGTATATGACTAGATCCTTCAGGAAGAGTTTTGTTATTAAAGTATTGTGAAGACCCAAGGTAAGAAAATCTATTTTTGAAAAGGTGTGGAGATTGAGAAATAAAATTTGTGTCATATTGTTCTAGAAGCATGTAAACAAAAGTAAAGACTACTTTGCCAGTAGTGGGAAACAGATGGGTCAGTTAATCCTATCTGACATCAGATTATCAATTACCTAGTTCTTATGTGATTTTATACCCATAAGCATAATACAGCAGGCAGGCATAAATTTGGAAGAAAATTAACTAGTATTATGGCTGTCACCAAGAAAAGCTTGCAAACACATCAAACAAGGTAAACTGAGACACCATACCAGACCCCAGATTTAATGTCATGATGATAAAAGAAAAAGGCACAATGAACCCAATGCTTTTGTGTAGATATTACAAGAAGACACTGGGCAAGCTATCAGGTAAAGTACAGAGAAGAAACACAACAGGAAAATGTGTTTTGGCTTAATTTGGTTTATGCAGGAAATGCCAAAGCTGAGTTTTCGGCTTGGAAACTTCTTCAGTAGCGGGCCTCATGGAGTCTTGGGAAATATTAATATCTGGCTCTCTGCAGTGTGAGGGCCTCATGGTTGTGTTTGCTGATTTGCATGGTGTAAAGGCTCACTGTATTTATATTCAGGCTATCAGTGTGGTCAAGTGCACTAGGGCAAGAACCATGTAGTTTTCTACCCTTTCTTTCTACCTTACAGAAAGCTCCTGCCTCAACACAAGAACTAAGAGTGTGGAGGAGAAAGATGAATTCTCTCCAGCATGTGATTTAGATCAAAAGTTCTCCTGGATTCAGCTCTCCAGGCCTGAGTGTTGTATTTGGAGCAATATGTGGGTATATGAGTGTGTGAGCCAATGACCTCTAAAACTGGAGGCCTCTCAGGGGTGCTGTATGTAGCAACCACCAAAAGAGATTCCAGAGATGGGAAGAAAGCAACCACCAGGCTGTGTTGCTCCTACATTAATGATACCCAATACCTGGGTAAAGTTTCTCCAATGATATTTAGAAGGGTTGACTACAAACCCTTCTATATTTTAACCTGTTAAGTCTCAGCATCTCAGATGTGGGACATCTATAGCAATTGAGTAATAAATATACCACTTATGGCAGCTTTTCAAATAAATACTGTTGTTTGTAGAATTCTAGTCTTCTGAGAAAATTAATAGGTAAGTAATTAGAATTCTTGAAAATGTATATACATATTTATATATATATGAAAATATCTGTATAAAGGATGCATAGCTCTAGATTATGATTTCCAACTTATTTTAATGCATCTATGTCAATTTTGTGACAAATACACAGAACTGAAAACTCGAGACTTAGTGGGTTAAACAGCTCATTGAGGTGGAGGGTGGTTACTTTAAAAATGCCAGACTTTGCATCTTAGTAAGGCCATAAGCCACTTAGCAAAAAACCTGTTTTGAAATAAAAATGAAAAAAGTGGCCTGGAGATGTGGCACCCTGGGTTCAATACCCAGTACCAAAAAAAAAATGCTAAATTTCTCCTTTTAGGAACAGAGAGGTAAGGCTTGGGTGATAATAAATGTATGCTTTGCCCTAGTGGCCTTTCTTCACTTCTGATGTTTGGAATGATGGGGACAGAAACAATAGCATTAAATATGAATATTTACTTCAATATCCATGAACAATATCAGCCACAATTGTTCTGTTTGAAATTGTATCAACTTCACAAATTGCCATATGCTCAAATTAAGCGGGAACCAGAGTACCATAGAGAAAAACCTTTTCAATCTTCTCAATCTTCTCTTATTAAGAGGAAGGGTCTCACAATATTGCCCAGGCTGGATTGCTGTGGCTATTCAAGGCACTGTTCCACTACTGATCAGCACATCTGACTTGGTGGTACCCATGCTCCCAGGAGGCCACCATATCGAGATGTCCAGTGTCGTGTGCACACCTGATCGGCTAGAGCACATAAGCCCCAAACTCCTAGACTCAAGCGATCTTCCTGCCTCGGCCTCCTGGGGAGCTGGGATGACATCACCATGCCCTCCACAACCTTTTCAATCTCAAGCTAGAAGAAACAGATTTCGGGGAGCAAATCAGTGCTCCCATAGAAATCTTAATTATTAGTTATACTTCAAATCCATATTATTTTCGAAGAGAAAGGAAACATGAATACCTCGTGAAGTCGAATTCAGAGGGCAGAGGGACTCAGTCAAGTGAATTATTCAATCTCCCAATATGATTCTCTTGTTTTCTATCCTCTTACCTCATGTGTCAAAGAAGCGTGAATTCCCCGGGATAAATGAAGTTTTTGTCTCAAATATAAATCTCTCATGTAAAAAACATTAATCTGTTTGGAGACTTTTCTATAATTTCTAAGGGCAAAGCTATACTAAATATTAATAGAATTTGGTTTTCCTTGACATCAGTTTGGACAGCTGACACCCAACTGACTGACGGTGCACACACAGCCGAGCAAATTTTATTAATCTCTGGTTTGGATCTGTGTCTTCGCAGAAGCTCTTGCTAGTGTATCTTCGGTCACAGTAATCAGCTGCGCAGAATGGTGCTTTCCAGCTGATGAGTCTGGCTATCCCAGGAAAATCCTCCCTCCTCACTGAGTTCCGCAGCATCTGACTGTTAGTGACAGGCATGTCATGGGGTGTTAGCCACAACTGTGAGAACTGTCACCACATGATTCGTTTCCTCTCTCTCCCTCTTGCCAGCTCAACTGGGCAGGCCCCAGCCACGTGTACAAGGATGGAATAATCTCTAGTACTTCCAGCTGAAAGTAAAAACACCGTCTCCATCATTACTAGTCGGCCACAGACTGCTCCTTTGGTTTGGCCTATCAATCTTGTGATCTCTTTAGGGGTTTGTACATGGGGTTTTAGGCTGTTTATGTTTGTCTGTTCAATTCACTGGATCCAGACTAGTGCATCCTTGTGGGGAGATGCAGACCCATGGAAACCAAAAGTCCTATGGTTGGAAGGTACTTTGGAGATGTTCTCATCACTTATTCATGTTCCCAAAAAGGAACCTAGAAGGAGCAATTGAATGTTGAAAGGGACTGAGGGTATAAAGGTTTTATTTCACTGTATTGGAAAAAAAAATGTTTGAACTTAAAGGACAGTCATAAGCACAACTATATATTTTTACCTGAATTCACCATTTGCTAATATCTTGCTACATTTGCTTAACCTCTCATAAGTACAGATATAGGTGTGTAAATATAGATATCTAGAATATAACCATCTTATTAAATTACTTGAAAGCATATTACAGACACATCATCTTTTATCCCTAATAATCCCAAAGTATTTCTGCATGCATCCCCTAAGAATAAAAGCATTATTTTTACAGACACAGGAAAGCGAAAAAATTCAGAAAATTTGACTTTGCCATACTAGTCGTACCAGTCTTTGAGATATGGAGGGGGAATTGGTTCATAGGATTCTCACACATGAGACCAAGAAAGACGGTGGTTATTTTAGTCCAAAAAATGCAAAGGCCTTGACAGGAAAGTTTGGGAGCCTGGGCAGAGGCAAGCACTGGTGCAAATTTTCATCTGAATCTAGAAGCCTAAGAACCTACCGCTGCAACATCCTAAGGCGGGAGAAGATGGATGTCCCAGTTCGGGGAGAACCAACCATTCAGTTCCCTCAGGAAATGGAAGGATGCCTGCCCCCATTGGTGAGAGCAGACCTTTACCCAGACCTCACTTCAAATGCTGATCTCTTCAGGAACAACCTCACTGACACAACCAGGAAAGATATATTGCAATATATTGCCAGGTATCCAGGCATCCTTTAGTCTCTTTAAATTATCACATAAAATCAACCAACACCTGTCCTTTATCACACATGTCCTTCAAGTCTAATTGAGGATCGCACTTTGTATTTGGTGGGTGTGTTTCTTTCCCTGATTTCTTTGTCTATTAGGATACTGACACAACATTAGGATGCAGCATGTGATGTCACTTTGTCCCATATTTGCAGAAGAGGGTAACTTTATTTACTTCCTAATGTGAAATCTCTCCTCTGTAAAATTACCATTTTTCCCCTTGGAAATTAATAATTAATTGGTAGGGAGATATTTTGAGACTGTATAAATATTCTATTCCCCATTAAACTTTTACTCAAAAGTGTTGACATCCATTGATGATATTTGCCAGAATCAAGTTTAAGTCTGGTGATTGAAAATGGTGGTTTTCTTATTTCATTATTCTTTCTGCTTTTATTGGTATTCGACTCTGCTATTGTTTGGTAAGATTCCCCCCAAATGTCCATGTGTTAAAGGCTTGGTTCCCAGCCCATGGTGCTGTTATCATGAGGTGGACCTTTAAGAGGTAGAGCCCAATTGGAAGTCTTCTGGTCATATGGTGGCATGCACTCAAAAGGGATATTGGGACCCTGGACCTTCTTCTTTCTTTGTTTCACAGCTGCCATAAGGTAAGCTGCTTCCTCTCCATATGTCCCTGCCTTCCTGTACTGGCTCACCACAAGCCCAAAAGCAATATGGCCCACCAGCCAGAGACTGAAATCGCCAAAGCTGTGAGCCAAAATATACTTTCCCTCTTTTTAAGTTGATTGTCTCAGACATTTGTTACAGTAACAAAAAACAAATGCTCTAAGCAAGTTTTCCATGATCCCTCCATTAAACACTTGTTTATTTATAATTTATTTAGTTACTCAGTATCAATATGGACTCTAGACCCCTATCATGATTTATTTTGGTGTTCAAACCATTCTAGGTTTGGCCGGTGGGGGTTTCTTCAAGGTGGCTTCAATGTCATTTTTAAATATCACCATAATTTTGAGAGTACTTATTTTCTGACCCAATTAGATGTTCCAAATTCATTCTGTGCTTTTCTTGCCCTAGCCCCAGAAAAAGACATTTCCTCACACAGTACCCCTGGCTCAATATAGGAATGGTATTTGAAGCCAAATTCTGGGTGTTTGTCCAAATCTCGATGATGCAACAGAAAGTCCTGGAACAGGCTGAAACCTGCTGTTCACACTGCATTGGGCTTGCCACTCCTGGCTCCCCACCCTTTGAACAAGGGGTGGACGCCAGGAAAAGTGGCTGATTTTTCTTGGGCATTGTGTGTACTTCTTCTACTCATACTACTTCTGCTCATCCTTGTCTTTACAAAAAGCAGGGCTACCTTGAATAATGTGGCAGTGAACATGAGAGCACAGAAGTCACTTTGACATATTGATTTCAACTCTTTTGGATACATGCCCAGATTGCTGGATTATGTGGTAGTTCTATTTTTAATTTTCAGAGAAGTCTCTACACTGCTTTCCAGAGTGGATGTATTAATTTACATCCCCACCAACAGAATACAGGGTTCCCTTTTCTCCCTGTCTTCCTAACACGTGTATCATACTATTTCATCTTTTTAATAAAAGCCATTCTAATAAGTGTCAGGTGAGATCTCATCATTTTAATTTGCATTTCTCTACTGCATTTTTTTATGAATCTGTTGACCATTTTTAGTGTCTATTTTTGAGAAATGTCTGTTCAGGTCTCTGTTAATTTTTTAATTGAGTTGTTTTCTTCCTCTTGAGTTGTTACAGTACCTTATGGATATTGACCCCCTTATCAAATTAATGACTCAACTGTTTTCTCTCCTCTGTAGGTCATCTTTGTACTTTGTTGGTTGTTTCTTTGCTCCACAGAAGCTTTTTAATTTGATGTAGTCTCACTGGTCTATTTTTGCTTTTGTTGTCTGTGCTGAGGTCATATCCTCCCCCCCGCCCCCGCAAAAAAATCATTGACCATATCAATGTCATGAGCTTTTCACTTATATTTCCTTCTAGTAATTTTATAATTTCAGGTCTTATGTTAAAGTCTTTAATCCATTTTGATTTTATTTGAGCATATTGCATGAGATAAGGACCCAGTTTCTGTCTTCTGCATGCCTCATGGAATATTATTCAGTCTTTAACAAGCATGGAATTCTGTCATTTGTAATAACACAGATGAACCTGCAGGATGTTATATTAAGTGAAATAAGCAGGAACAGAAAGACAAATACCATGTGATCTCACCAATAAATGAAATCGAAGAAGGTTGAATTCACCAAATTAAAGAGTAAATGATTGTTACCACAGGTTCGGGTGGGAAGTGAGGGAATGGGAGTCATTTATCAAAGGGTGCAAAGTTTCAGACAGATTAGAGGAATGAATTTTGAGATCTATTGCACAGCAGGATGGCTATAGTCAATGACGATATTCAAAATAACTTGGAGAATAGATTTCAAGTGTCTTACTTCAAATAAATAATAAGCAAGTGAGGTGATAGACATACTAATTAGCTTGTATGCGCGCACACACACACACACACACACACACACACACACACATTTTATCCCCTAACTGTATGCAATTAAGATTTGTCAATTTAAAATAATGCCAATTTTTATTAGCAAGGCTAATAGAGAAAGCCCAGATGCTTTCATGCAGACATAGGGAAGCATCATCCTGATAATCCTAATGCTAGCTTATAGGTAAACACAGGGGGACAATTTTTATAAACTCCTGCCAGATTCTTTTTTCATTTATTTTTTTAAATTGTGGTAAAATACATATAATATCAATTTACCATTTTAAAGTATATAATTCAATAGCATTGAGCACATTTACAATATTGTATACCACCATCTAATTCCAGGATATTTTCGTCATCCCAAACAAAAACCCTACACCCATTAACCCATCGATCCACCCTCCTTTCCTCCCTCCCCCACCCCCTGTCAACCACTCATCTGTCTCCATGGATTTAACTATTCTAAGTATTTCATCAGGGGAATCATACAATTTCAGTCCTTCTGTATCTGGCTTCTTTGACTTAGCATAATGTTTTCAGGATTTATCCTTGATGTAACATGTGTCATTGTTATTAATTGTATGGCTAAATGATACTCCATTGTATGGGAATATCACATTTGGCTTATCTACTTATTAAATGTTAGGTACATAAATTGTTTTCACCTCTTGGCTATCAAAAACAGGGCTGCTATAAACCTTCCTGTACAATTTTTTAAATAATGCTTTTCAATTCCTTGGGTATATACCTAAGAGTGGAACTGCTATATCAAATGGTACTTTGTTTAACCTTTTGAGGAACCATCAAAGTGTTTCCTGCAGAAGTGGTACCATCATACAGTCCCATTAGTAGTTTGAGGATCACAGTGTCTCCTATCTTCACAAAGACCTATTTTCCTTTTCCCAACAATTATAGCCATTCTAATAGGTGTGAAGTGGTATCTCATTTTATTTTTATTTGTATGTCCCTAATGATTAGTGTCTATGCTTATTGGTCATTTGTATACTTTGTTTGGAGCAGTGTCTATTCAAGTCCTTTGCCCATGTTTAATTGGGTTGTTTATCCTTGCTGATTTATAGGACTTATTAACATATGTTGGGTAACAAATCTTTACCAGGTATATGATTTCCATTATATGTACCTTGCAAGTATATGATTTCTCTCATCCGTGAGTTATTTTTTCTCTCTTAATACTCTAAGTGTCCTTTTATACAAAACTGTTTCTTTATTTTTGATGAATCCCAATTTAGCTATTTTTGTTGTTGTTGCTTGTATTTGGAATGATAAAAAAAGAAACCATTCCAATGCAAATTCAAGGTTATGGAAATTTTATTATTTTTCTTCTTTGAGTTTAAAGTTTAACTCTTATTTTTATTTCTTTGAACTATTTTGAGTTCATTTTTAATGTAATACAAGGTAAAGTCCAGTTTTATTCTTTTGCATGTGAAACCCCAACTATTCCAGCATGATTTGTTGAAGAAACAAGAGCTTTTCCAATTGAATGACTCTTGTTAAAAATCGATAAACCATGTGTGTATGGGTACATTTTTGGACTTTGAATTTTTATCATGACTAAATATATTTCATTTTATGGGCATTTATCTGTCCACCTATATGCCAGTGCAACACTGATTTAAAATTCTGTGGCTTTGTAGTAACGTGGGAAATTGAAAACTTGAGTCCTCCAACTCTCTTCTTTTTCAAGATTGTTTTAGCTATTTGGATCCCTTGCAATTCCTTATGAATTTTGGAATTGTCTTTTCCATTTCTGCAAGAAAAGGCCATTGGGATTTTATCAGTGATCACACTGAATCTGTAGACCACTCTGGGAAGCATTGCCATCTTAACAATATAAAATCTTCCAATCCGTGAGCACAGTAGGTCTTTATATTTATTTAGATCTTCTTTAACTTTGTCAAGTGATATTTTATAATTTTCATCATACAAGTTTTATGCTTCTCTGGTTAGATTTATTTCTAAGTATCTTATTCTTCTTTTTGATGCCATTGTACATGGAATTAACATTTTTTAATCTCCTTTTCGAATCGTTCCTTGCCAGCATAGGGAAATACAAGGGTGAACATTTCTTGATATCCTATTCTCTGCCAGACGCCTATAAATTATCACAGTCAGTCCCACAAAAGAGTCGGATGTAATCTCTATTTACAGACAAAGAAAGTACAACCCAAATATGTCAAAACACAAGAAAGTGGGACCGGAATAGAAAGAGGCAAAGATGAGACTGGCCCATCACTGACGGATTCCATTTCTTTTCTGCCTCTTTTCTTGCACTTCCTTCTTGTTCTCTCATCTCCAGCCACTCAAATTCTTTGGGCTCAATTCCCTTGTTACTCAGCATTTCATTTCTTGTACCTGACAGAATCAACTTATAATGTGGAAAGGTTTCTTTTGGCTCACAGGGTCAGAGATTTTAGTTCCCAGCCACCTGGCCCCATTGCTTTGGACCTGTAGCAACACAGCACATCACAGCAGGAGCCTGTTCTAGAGGAACAGGCCATTTACCACCTGCTGGCTGGGAAAGAGAGAGGAAAAGCCCAGCATCCCACAGGTCCCTGCAAGAGCTCATCTCAATACCCCAGCTTCCTGATCATTCTATCTATATCCCCTATATATTCATGGCCTCTTGTCTAGTTCCCTTTATCTTTTATTGTGTTTCAGGTTAGGTGTCCATATGGGTCTCTCTCTGAGCTCCCTCAGCAGGTCCATGTTTGTGTTGTATACTACCTGTTTATCCCCAGCCCCTAGCATGGCATAGAGTAGACACTCAACAAATCACTGTAAAATGGGTGGGGAGTCAAGAATCAACTAAAAGCCTTTAAGACATATGAATGACCATTTACATTGCCACCAAGAAAGGCTGATCTACTGTTTCTGCAATTCTGCCCCTTCCTGCATGCCTTTGCATATTCACTTTTGAGTCAGTTCAACGTAGAGATGTAATTTTAAATATTGTTCGGATACTTTTCTTTTTGAAGTATTAATCATTCATTGTGCCACTACAGTTCAAAGGAATAATGAATGTTTTACATAAACTTCTTTCTCTAAACACGAGGAATAGAACCACCACCATATGACCCAGCTATCCCACTCCTTGGTTTATAGCTAAAAGATTTAAAATCAGCATACTCTAGTGACACAGTCACAGCAGTGTTTATAGCCGTACAATTCACAAAAGCCAAGCTACGGAACCAACCAAGCTGCACTCCAACAGACAAACTGGATAAAGAGAATGTGGTATTTATACACAATGGAATTTCACTCAGCCATAAAGATGAATGAAATTATGGCATTCACTGATAAATGGATGGAACTGGAGACTATCATGCTAAATGAAATAAGCCAGACTCAGAAAGCCAAAGGTTGAAAGTTTTCTCTTAAATGTGGAAGCTTTTACAAAATAAGGGGGGAAATGGGGGAGTTGTAGCAAAATAGAAGGAAGATCAGTGGATTAGATGAAGGGGACTGTGGGGAAAAGGGAAGGGATGGGGTAAGAGAAGATCAGGGGAATGAACCTAACCTAACTTTCCTAGGTACATAGATGAATATACCACAGTAAATCTCATCTTCATGTTTAGCCACAAGACACTAAAAACAAACCAAAAAACTAAAAGTAAATAGCAGAAAGATTAGCGGAATAGAGGGCAAGAAACAAGGGGAAGAAGAAGGGGAGGCAAAGGGGAAATATTGGGGACTGAATTAGAGCAAATTATATTCCATGCTTTTATAATTATGTCAAAATGAATCCTAACTGAAAAGAATCACTTAAAAAAAAAGACTTCTCTTGTCACATGGAAATCTGTTCTCTTGAAAGTGAGAGTCATCCTTTAGTCCCTCACTGAAGGAAAATCTATACAATCAAATGGCCCAGGTACAATAAAAATGATACATCCACATGAAAATAATGACATCTTTCATTTGTGACAACATGGATGAAACTGGAGATAATTATGTTAAGTGAAATCAGTCAGGCACAGAAAGACAAGATCTCACTCATGTGTGAAATATAAAGCAGTGATCTCAAAAAAAAAAAAATTGAGAATAGAATGGTAGTTACCAGAGGCTGGAGAGAGGGGTGGGGCAGGAGAGGATATCGAGAGATTGGTCCATGGGTACAAAGTTACTATAGTTACTATCTTACTGCAATAAGATAGGAGCAAGAATTTCTGGTGAGTTATTGCATAGTAGGCTGATAGGTTACAATAATGTGCTGTACATTTCAAAAAGATAGAAGAAAGAATTTTAAAAATTTTCCCCCATAAAGAAATGGCAAATGTTTGAGGGGATAGATGGGCTTAATTTGATTAAAACATTAAATAATATGTACATCATTAAAATATTACATGCTATCCTGTTAATATATACAATTTCATAATTTTTCTGTGGGGTTTAATATAAATGAAAATAAAAATAAAAATAATTAAATGATACATCCAACATATTAAATCATTTAAGATGCTTAACAAAAAAGCCTGTTTTTTTTCAATCCAGTAATACTGATTAATCCTCTTTCTAAAATGGAATTAATTAAATCATAAACTATCCCAGGAGAAAAGTTCATTTTAGGGTTAATTCGGAAATGATTAAAATTTCTCTTAATTTTCTAAGTAGATGTGGATTTATTTTACATTAAATATTAGGGATAAATGTTTCTCATATCATTTGAATCTTTTCTTGAGAAGGTAGGGGGATTGAACGCAGCGGCACTCAACCACTGAGCCACATCCTGAGCCCTATTTTGTATTTTATTTGAGACAGGGTCTCACTGAGTTGCTTAGCGCCTTGAAGTTGCTGAGGCTGGCTCTGAACTCACAATCCTCCTGCCTCAGCCTCCAGAGCTATTGGGATTACAGGCATGTGCCACCTAATGGATACATTCTCATCACTAAAATGAAACATGTCTTCTTAAAAATCAAATAATCTTAATGGGAGGATGGGAATTCCCAGTGAGCAAAGGAAGAGACATGAGAGGGTTTTTTCCTATGCTGTTGTGTGTTAATGTAGTTTCATCTCTTTAAGTAAGTCACACTGGGATTGTTAAGCAGTATGGTGTTTAAGAGCTTGGTCAGGGCATCCCCCAGACATGGCTTGAAAGTGGGAACTTAGTAGCTACAAATCCTCTTAGAGTTTACTCAATCTCACTAAACATCTGTTTCATTGTCTATAAAATTCAAAAAACTGGAAGCTGCCTCCCAAGTTTATAGGAAGGATGAAATGAGATATTGTCATAAGGTTCTCAGCACCTGCTTTCATCCAGTCAGCCCTTAATAACTTTGAGAGCGGTTGCTCTTTTAAAGGTTTCTTCTCAAAGACAAGACTGCAGAATGCACAAGCTCAAATTCCCTCCTCACTTCTTGCAACTTTTCCCTCAGCTCTATTTCAGGGAAGCCAAAGCATGTAGCTGTGATTCAAGAGGTTGGCTGAGACTTCTCTGTACCCCAGAATTGCTGACTAGATACAAGAAGAGAACAAAGAAGCAACCAATTGTGTACATGTGTGCATGCATGTTTTGTAGCACTAGGATTGAACCCAGAGCCTCATAAATGCTACAGCTCAGCTATACCTCCAGCCCCAACAATATATATTACAAAGAAATGCCAACCATTGTGATTCAGACACCCTTCTAAGACTTAGCAAGCATTTTTGTAAATAAAACCCAGCCTCACATGCCCCATCCCAGCCAAGAAAAGGAGGCCAGAAAGCAAAGTGATAGAAATAAGAGCAGAGATAGTTCAAGTCACATTTATAGGAGGAGTCGTCCTCCTAGAAGAGAGAGCTGTGGATCTTCCAGCCTCTACTGGAAACCAATGAGAAGAGACATTTAATATGTATCAATGAGTTTGTCCTTCCCCCACTCACGGATATTCTTAATCTGAAATCTTTATCAATAAATAGGAATTGGGCTGGGCATGGTGGTGCACTGTAATCCCAGTGGCTCAGGAGGCTGAGGCAGGAGGATCGAGAGTTCAAAGTCAGCCTCAGCAATTTATCGAGGCCCTAGGCAAATTAGTGAGACCCTGTCTCAATATAAAAAATAAAAGGGCTGGGAATGTGGCTCAAGTGCCCCTGGGTTCAATTCCTGGTACTCCCTCTGAAATAAATAAATAAAAATAAAAAATAAATAGGAATTAGAGGGACAAAAACAATGAGACATAGTCCTGGAAGAAAATTTAATCATCATATGGGAAATCGAGTAGCTACAAACATTCCAAGGTTGCTGTCTGCAGCTACACAAAACTGCCATGCCCTAGGTCCATATATACAGAAGCAGAAGCTGATAGGCAAGAACTCTTAGCAGGCTGCTGATGGTCATAGGGTGCTAAGAATGTACAGTTAGGACTCAATGCTGTAAATCATGGCTGAAAAAGAAAAATCAAGGAAGTACCTTCATGATAACATCAATCAAAATTAGCAGCAGGTGACATTAGTGTCTTTTAGAGCAAGCAGGTTCTCGGCATATGAAGACATATAAATCCAGGGAAGAATTCAGACAGATTCTGGGCGATGGCCTCTGATGAGCATGAATTTCTGCTAATCAACAAAAGTCAAGCTGCCCAAGGTCATTGCAATAATCTGCCTTCATTTTGAGTTCTACAGCTTATTCTTACTAAAGCAATCAAGATGTTGCATGATTATAAAAGATAGTCTCTAAGCTAGGATTTGGGAAATCCTCTGGCACTAGAGATATTTTATCTCTCTCCTCTGGCGGGGAGAGAGAAATAAGGAACCATTAGCAAAGGTCTTGCTGTGTGTTTACTATGCTGTTTCCTTCCAGGAACTACATTTCCCAGCTCCTTTTGCTGCTAGTTTGGAGCCATGGGTGATTCATTTTGGATAATGAAATGTCACTTCCAGACCAAGGCAGATAAGAACTTTTGTGCCCACTCATCCCTCTCACAGCCCCGTAGGCAATGCCCAATCTCCATCTGATTGTTCTTATCTCCTTAGCCTCCATCTGGGACCTAGCAGCCTGCCTGTTTTGCTTGGTCCCTTCAGCCCTCCAGGCAATCCTGTTGGGCAGAATTTTTTATGGGACCAGGCTGGTCAATATGTGGCCATGGGAACACTTTTGACCCACATGTAAGATGCTTCTAATATAACCCTTCTTTCTTTCTGTGGCTTGAGCCAATTATCAGAACCACTGGCTTTCTATTTCTTTAAAACTATGCGTCAAAAGTCAGGTCCTCTTTGTCCTGTGAACTGCAGTATCTATACAGTCATCCTTGAGTATCGTGGTGGGTTGGTTCCTGAATCCCTTTGGATACCAAAATCTGAGGGTGCTCAAATCCTACATATTTTAAATCATCTGTAGATTGCTTATAATGCCTAATACAATACAAATACTATTATGTGTCATGGTTTGGAGGTGAGGTATTCCCCAAAAGCTCACATGTGAGACAATGCAAGAAGGCTTAGAGGACAAATGAATGGAATTGATCCTTCACGGAATTAATTGAGTGGTGGCTCAAGACAGGCAGGGTGTGGCTGGAGGAGGTGGGTCATTAAGGGCATGGCTTTGGGGTATATATTGTGTATCTGAAAGGGGGTCTTTCTCTGCTTCCTGATCATCAGGTGAACGTCTTCCCTCTACCACACCCTTCCACCCTAATGTTCTGCCTCACCTCAAGCACGGAGGAATGGAGTGGGCTTCCTATGGACAGAGATCTCTGAAACTGTGATCCCCAAATAAACTTTTCCTCTTCTAAAATTGTTCTTGTCAGGTCCTTGGTTATAGCAGCAAAATAAAAGCTGACTAAAAACAATGTGAATAGTTGTTGCACTATATTGTTTAGAGAATAATGACAAGAAAAAAATGTACATCTTCAATACAGATACAATTTTTTCCTTTTTTTTTTTTATCTGAAGTTGGCTAACTCTGTTGATGTAGAGCCAGTGGATTCAAAAGGTCAATTGAACAGCAGATTTTCTGAATGATCCTCTCATTTGGCTTGAAAGAAGAAGAAACCACTCCTCTCCCACAACATGCCAACAGAAAACATGTTACATCCATATCTCCCTTCTTAGGGGTTCCTCTCCCAGTCTCCTCAAACTCTGCTACTTTTAGAACCTGGAAGTGGATGATGAATGGTCCTAATGATTTTGACCTGTCTCCTCGCTCTTGAATCTGGACACACTTTGGGGGGAACATTTAAAAAAATCACAACTAAACCTGAGAAAGATAATCTCAACTCTGATTATATCAGTAACAGGATCATGAGATAGTTTATCTAAAACCAGCTGAGAATTACTCAACCTGACAAAGATCCTTTTTCTATCTACAAAAATGGAACAGTACAGGTAAGAGAAATGAGAAAATGCTTTCCGTAAGCGTTCTTATTTTTATCATATGGAAATTAAGAATTGTAAGGCTTAAATGAGATAAAGTATATGGTTGCTACTTGACAATATTTAAAAGTCTATTTTGGACATCAAAGGTTTTTTTTAATAAGAAACCTATGTTAATTCACAAAGAAAGCATGAGGAAAATGCAAATACATTAGTAAAAATTATAATGTTGTACAATAGGAACATTATATGGTTATCTTAATAAATTCTCAAAAAAAGCAAAATGCAAAAAAACCCCACAAATTAAAAAAAAAAAAAAAAACAGGAGATTCAGTGCAACCTACAAGAATTTGTTCAAGTAAAATATTAAGCAGCAAGAATGTCAGGAACATGGAAGCCTACCCTCACAACCACTGTCTCTTCCCAAACACTCTCTATGTACCCCAGTAGAGAGCCAATAACATCCATGCATCCCATTTCCCCCATTCCCCAGGAATGTTCAGTCTTTTTCTCCAAGATGGTACTTCTCCTTCATGTTTGAGATTAATTGGAGCTGAATATAACAGAATATGATTTGATATTTAAACCTTTCTTGGTTTTAACTTCCAAAAGAAACATCCTTGGTTAGTATTATACATTTCAAGCTCTTGTTTTCATAACTCTTGGTCAGTTTGTATCAATCATTTAAGAAGTGAATTCAATTATTTCTGAATGAAATCTATTTTGCTTTCCAAATGTATTTCCCTTCTCAATCTCATTCTGAAATTGGAGGCTGGATGGCTTTCATTTTGATGGCAAACTGCCTGATTTGACCAGTTTGGGCAAGAATGAAATTTTTGGCCCAGATCTAATGGCTCCAGGCTTCATGTAACATTTGAAGGGAAAGTAAACTTTGAAATCTTTGTCTGGGGTGTCCACACTCACAGAAGACACTCTGTGACTGAGAGATAGAGCCCGGCAGGAGGAGAGTTTACCCTTCCACCACCCCACCTCCCAGAAATCCAGAGTCCAAAATCTTCCAATTGCTATGAAGTACCATTTGTCAAGGTAGAAGGAACATATACAGTCATTTCATTTCAAAGGTTGTTAACTCAGTTTCTAACTGGGAAATATTCAGACACACATTATGTGGACCTCTCAAAGGTTAGGAGCAGAACTACTTGGGTTAGAGTTAATTCCACCTTAACACGTTCTCAAACATATGTCTGGGTTCTGGAATGTTTCATTAAGTTCTGACAAGGATCCTTCTGAACCCACATAGAGGATGTTCCCTCTTGAGGACTGTCTTCCTCTTAGATTCTTCTAAGAACAAAAACCCTCAGTGTCTCTGCTGCCGGCAGGATCATGAGTGACATATACCACTGACTTAGTCTGAAGTTTACAGTATATTCCCCTCAGGTGACAAGTGAGGCTCACCTTGAATAAATAACTCAGGCGGGGTTAATAGACAATGGATGCCCCCAAAGGCTGGAGCTGGGTGGGGTCAGCACCTTCTCTACCATTCACCTGCTAGGTTATTTGTATCTTGGTCCATTTCGAGTTTCTGTAACAGAAAGTCACAAAGTGAGCAATTTTAAAAGAACAGAGATTTGTTTGTCTCTGTTCTGGAAGCTGAGCGGTCCAAGGTTGAGGGGCCCACCTCATCCCCAGCCCTATTTTGCATTTTATTTAGAGACAGGGTCTCACTGAGTTGCTTAGCACCTCACTGTTGCCTCATCCTATGACAGAAGGGCCAAAGAATATCAGCATGGGGGAATATAGAGTCCAAGCCAGCGTTCATGACAACTTCACTCTCAGAATAATGAGCCCACTTCCAAGTTGATGGCATTGACCTATTCTGCCCTCCGGACCCAATCGCCTCTTACAAGGTCCCACTTCATACTACTGTTACAATGGCAGTCAATTTCAACCTGACTTCTAGAGGGGACACTCAAACCAGTGTGTAATGAAAGGAAGCCTCAGAGCATACACCCCAGTGCTTACTCAACGAACATTTATAAGCTTATTACAAATATTTATAAGCTCAATGCTCTAAGCTCAATAACATTGCTTCAGGTGATATGATCATACCTCCCAAACAGTGTGAGCCAACACCTTCAAGTGCGCATGCACACAACACCCGCTACTGATTCTGTTTCTCTGGAGGATTCTAATACTCTCACCCTCATCCCTTATCTCAGCAGTTCTCCGGAAGGGACAGCTGACCCAGGGAATTGAGTGTGTTTCCAGCTGTGTAAACCCTGCAATTCCTTGAACGTCTGAGCAAGGGTAGGGGGAGAATGATGGTCCTTTATTTGGTCCACCCACTCCACCTATTAAAACAAACCTACAAGTGCCATAAATGTGATCTTTCTTTGGGTAAATTTCTGGCTTCTGTGATTGAAGCCACAAGTATCATTTTCTCTTGCAAAATATGAGAAGCCCACTCAGTCACCAAACTTGCCTCTCAGCAAGGGCATAATGATTGCCTATTTTATTTTTATTTTGGATACCAGGGATTGAACTCAGGCGCACTCAACCACTGAGCCACATCTCTAGCCCTATTTTGTATTTTATTTAGAGACAGGGTCTCACTGAGTTACTTAGCACCTCACTGTTGCCAGCCAGTACTGAGGCTGGCTTTGTGGTCCTCCTGCCTCAGCCTCCCAAGGTGCTGGGATTACAGGTGTGTACCACCACACCCAGCTGGTTGGCCACACAGAGCACAAAACAAACACAAGTATATTTTTTAAATCTTTCATCTGAGAACAGTGGCAAAGGTTAGTAAATAGCAATAACTAAAACTTTGGAAGACAAGATATCCATTATATACATAAAGCAAAATACCACATTGTATCTCATAAATGTGTACCAATCTTGTGGTGTGTCAATCCAAATAAATAGATTGATAAATGAGTAATACTTGCTATACCCCTGGTGTGGGGCTTCAGACACAGGCCTGACACCGACTGGTCTCACAGGACTCCGACCAGGCAGGGAAGCCATTTCCCTGGTTCTTCCTACAGGATCTGAAGACTGACCGTAGAAGAGGTTGGGGAGCCTCAGGGCCTCATCTTGGTCAACTTGGGCATAAGGGACTCTTCCAGGTGCCATTTTTGAAAAGCAAATGGATAATTTGGAATGACAGATTCAATTATTTAATGCCCAAAACAAGCTTCAAATCATAGAAGTTAGAAGAGAAATACACCACTGTACCATCCAGCTCAGCTGCCAGGAGTCAATGCCAATGTCTTTACAATTATGTAACGTTGTACCATTTAGAAAAACATCTTTACACAAGTTAATTCCTTTCATCCTTGCCAAAATTCTAGGATGCCAATTGGTTAAGTATTGTAAAATATCATTTTACAATTAAGTAAATTAAGGCTGAAACTAATTAGGTGATTTGCCCACATTTACCCAATAGAGTGTTCAGTGCAATGACTGAGGTAACCTGATTTTTTAATTCTCTACATCTAAGTAACATATTGCTCATGACTTCATGTTCCTAAACTCTGCAAACCTTGCAAAGTTTTACATGATAAGGAAAAACACTAAATTAAAATAAATTTACCTAATAAATTTATTTAAATTTAATAAATTTTTAAATATGACTTAACAAATTCATTATTGGCTGAGGGTGCAGCTTGGTTTCAGAGCACTTGCATGAAGTATGCATGAAGCCCTGGGTTTGATCTTCAACAAGAAAAAAAGCAATTATACAGGGCAATTGGAATGAAACTAGCAAAAGACTGTGGGCAAAGATCTGCAGGAAATCGCCCACACAAACAGACAATTAGTTTCCTTTCATAATTAGTATTCGTCAATTATGTACATAAATGGAGCTGCCTGAGCCTTTGTCAACCATGCATGGCTCTGTTTGAGCAGAGCAGGTCGATGATGCAGAAGTACCAATCCTAAGGGAATCGTCACCATATCAGAATCAGTGGAGCTAAAGTCTACAGTTTTACCTCTTATGAGGGCTTCTTTCTCAGTTGTCTTATGGCTAAATTATTAGCACAATTCCCCCCAAGCTTGAACCTTCCTTTTTCTTTTAAATACCATAAAAAAATTCTCCACGGAAATTAATTAGGACTATAAAAATAAATGACCGATGCCCAGTTTTATAATACCACATAATATTGCTATTTATATCCTTCCCTGGTGAAATTAGACAAGTTAACCATCTCCCATTCCACTATGACATCCAGAAGGAAAGGTTAACATAAGAAAGTTAAAGCAGGAAAAGGGGAGTTAGAAGCCACTGGAAAGATTGAGAGCAGTCAATACCACAGCAAACCATAGCCCTGTGAGGCTGATCTAAAACTGGGTTACCATCCAAGTTCTCCTAGGTATTTCCATTCCATTTTGTTGACTTGAAAACATATGTGGTTATGATATGTGATAATTTAATGTGAAGACAATGACCTCTTATGTTAAGGGGGTGGGGAGATTGAGAATATAATCCATGGCATTGAAATATCAAGCTAGAAAAGAAAAGTGTTAGAGGAGAGAAAAACTAAGTTGCATCCCATAGCTCAGCAGAATGTACAGGTGCAAACACTGATGGGCTAGCATAATGGCAGGGAATGGCAGAAACGTTAAGAGTTGAAAAAAGAGACTTGAAGGGAAGTGATGATAATAGGGATGAAGCAGAGACTTAGCGGCATGGAAATAGAGCTTAATTTCTGGAAGAACGATGATATTGCATTGGTTAAAAAGATGATTTTCATTCTAGTTTTAAAACCTAAACATGTTTGGCAATGGATCAAACTCCTCCCCATGTTATGGTGAAGTGGGAACTCCCACACACACCAGCATATCAAAATACCTATGTTATTGTTCCTTATTTACATTACCAAAGGACATTCTCCTTCTGGGATCATGTGTATCATATGCAGATGGATATAACATCTAACTCCCTGCTCAACAGGTGAGAGTGCTTTGGGCAAGTCAGAGCTATTTGCAAGGATCTGAGCTCTGCCTGATTATTTCACAGAAGACTTAGAGATTTAAAAGCATACAGATCCTCAATTCATGTGTGAAACTATGTCCTGGTGGCTTTTTGTAACTCTAGAAATGGGTGCAAATGGTCCAACCCACCCCGAATCTACACTGATTATAATTTAATGAAGAAATATTTTACTAATGTCCTGCTGTGTTTATTTTTAACATTGCACAATGCATTTGTTCCAGCTCATTCTTTAAAGCGGCCAAGGAGGGCTGGCATGGATGGGGTCACAGTCTGGGTTGAAGTAGGTTGTTTCTATATCTATCAGGGATAAGTAAAGCTAGATGACCAGAATGGCTGTGCCATCCTAATGATGCCAGCAATGCTAAAGTATATTGAAACCTTGAAGTAACCAAGGTCATGTGTCCACTCCCAGAATTTGATTGTGAAATAAAATATTTGGAGTGAAATATTTCCATGCCTCAGAGAAAACTAGTGGTGAAAAACCTAAACACTCCTAGATGCTAGCATTTCTTTAATTCTTGCTCTAAAATATATATATAACCTAATCATGTGCTTATGTAATTAGATTGTGTATGTCTTAATATATTTTCAGTTACTTCATTTTATTTTCAGTGTAAAAATACTTTTTGAACCTTTTTCTGTTACTGCTACACTGTTAACCTCTTTTATATTTCCTTTAAAAAAAAATCATTGCCATATTGGACTCCTAATACCCTATCTCCAAATTATTTTTACAGTCTTTTTTTTAACTATGCTTACTACCTCGCATCACTCTCCTTCAAACTGATTTTTCAAACAACCTCAATTTGATCTTTCTTTGCCTTTGCCACCATTCCTCTTTAATCAAACAATCCACATTGCTTGATTCAGTACTCAAAGATTTCCATGGAGCTGGCAAAACAGCCACTTTTCAGTTTTAGCTCCCTGCTTCTTTCTACAAAGCTCGGGACCACCACAAATATCTGCAATTCCCTGAATTGGCTGTGGGCTTGGCTCATCCTGATTCTTCTCCCCCTGCTCCTCCTTGAAGAGCTAGCAAGTGGGAATCCAGCCATCTCTCCTTGAAACGCCAGGGACACCAACAGGAGGTCAGGATGAGCACCCTAAACCAGAAACCAACTTCTCCTCTGGCTGCCCCTGGAGCCCCTTCCTCTTCCTTAAATCCTCCAGACTCTGCTGCCTTGATTCATCTCCAAGCTATTCCCCTTTATGTTTTTACCCGGTGTTCTGGCTCCTATGAACTTCCTCCAGTCGTCCCTGTGGTTTGTTCTCCATGCCACATTTTATTAAAACAACCCTCTCTCCAGACACTTTGCTTAGAACGTGCTTACCTCCTTCCTCAGCTCCCCATGATTGCCCCTGGCTACTTCATTGTCCTCTAATCTGATGCTTTTGCTTACTCCTAGGAAAAGATATTATTGAATCCCAGCTTCCCTTTTAAGGCTCACCAGTTTGCTGAGCCCGGAGACCTTGAAATGCAGTGGAGGCTCTTTCCAGTTTGTGCCTGCCATCTAGTGGATACATGTGGTAACTACACTGAAGCAGGGCTCAAACACTCACCGAAGAACCAAAGGATTTTATTCCCTCTTTGAAAGACAAGACACCTTAAATGCTGCCTTGTACACCTACCTTTACTGATCACTCTGGTCTAGAGGGATTTATCTAGTCTCTGTATTCCTACTGATCTGTTCATATACTGTCCCTGATAGTGATATTTAGGTATCCACTTCATAAAATATCTTGCATAAATCCCTTCTGTGTCCTGCAGAGCATTTAGCACTATGCTTTTTTTTTTTTTCAAACACTTAATAAATGTTCTGGAAAATTGAAAATCTGGCTGTTCCAACCATGGGCCTATAATTAACTTGGAAGCAACTTATCTTAATTGCAAGTCAAATGCTGGAACCTTTTGCTTACCAATAGATTAAGTTCCAAAAGACTATTTTTAGATCCATTCATTTTATGAGAAATTTAAGCTCACAGTCTCCAGATGTATTTCCACTAAATTACAGTGTGAAGCAGGCCTTGGAAGTTTTGAAACAAAGCACATTCTCATTGTCCTTGTGGACATATGTTCTACAGGCAACTTTCTTTTCTTCAGCTAATTCCCCCCACTTTGTGGGCAGAAGGCAGATCTATTTAGGCTGCATTCTCTGAGCTCCCTGCCCTCTGGCTTTCTGTGGGACTGGCCCACGAGAGGCAGGTGGAAAGGGAAAAGGATGTTGTGAACCAAATTCATGTGTCCCCTCAAAACCCCTATGTTGAAACCCTCGGCCCCACAATGGCTGTATTTAGAGCAAGAAAGGCATTAGGTTTAATGAGGTCATAAGTGTGGAGCCCTAATCCAATACAGTTGGCAGCCTAATAAGAAGATGAAGAGAGGAAGATCTCACCGCCCATCTTTATCCTTATCTCCTTCTTTCCCTCCCTCCCTCTTTCATCTCTCCCTCTCCCTTCTTTTCTGTCTGCACATGCCCAGAGAAAAGTTCATGTCATCCTCTCTAAGCCAGTATAAGAGCCCTCCTCAGAAGCCGAATCCTGTTAGATCTTGATATTGAACTTCTAGAACCCAGGACTGTGAAAAAATGTTTTTTTCTTTCAAGTCACACAATTCGTGGCACTTGAGTATTGTGTTCCAAGTCAACTAAGGTAAGAAGTCACGTTGTGGTCTCTCATCTCTTTCCCAGTGATTCTCCTGTGACCTCATCTCTGCCAGACTTTGGTGACAGTTTCCTCCCTATCCACCATGGGTCGAGCAGTGATAGCTGTTTCCTGCTGACTTTAGTGTCTGGGTACCTCCCTCCTTTGGGTTCCCATATACCCATCTACATTTCTGGGAAGAGATTCATCACTGGACAATTTTCACTTAACCCTTTGGAGCATGCTCTCTGTTTCCTTAGGATGTTTTTTCTTTTCATGTTTTCGTGTTTTACATGCTTTTTCTATAAAGGGCTTGAGAGTAACTATTTCAGGCCCCGCCCACCATATGATCTCTGCTACCATTACTTAACTCTAGTGGTAAAGCAGCCAGAGATTTTGTAAGCAAATTAGCATTTATATTCCAATAGAATTTTATTTACAAAAGAAGGTGGCAAGGACTAGTCTAACTCCTGTTCAAAACTCCTGATTGATGCACACACTACCTATTAACAATAGAAGGTGCTTGAAGGCTGCAGAACCATCTTGCTTTTCCTAGTTTGCATCAAAAATGGCATCAGTCATTATTTCGGTGTGATTCAAAATTCTGAAATAAATGCCTAGCTTCATCTTGAACTAACAAGAGTAGACAGCCATCAACATTAGTAATAGTATTCTGGGTGAGTCAAGCCAAGATTGCAAAAGTGTTTTGTTTCACAAATCACTTCTCCTCATTCCTTGCTGTTTACTGTGGGTTACCTAGGCACAACAGTTTTCATGTTTTCCTGGATTGACTCTGTTCTTTAGAATCATCCCCCAAGGTCAAATGATCCTCTCATGTATGTGGGCAATCAGAGATCGGATGGATCAAGAAGCTAATAACTCCACAAGGCCCCACATTCTCACCCACCCCTTCATGGTCCTGAGGAGCATCCAGATAATGCTGTATGTTTCTGTAAATTTTGAAAAATCAAATAGTTTAACCACTGCTTAGGAAGAATCTGTCCACTTCTATGCATTCACACGCTCCTAAGTGGGTGCTTTTCATTGCTGTAACACAAATACTTGACAAGAACCACTTGGCTCCTGGTTTCAATTTGTGTGAACCAGCTCCATTTCTCTGAGCCTGAAGTAAGGCAGACCATCTCAGGGAGAAGGGAATAGCAGAGGAAAGTGGCAGCTGGGAGACAGAGACAGAACAGAGAGAAGAAAACCCTTCTAAGAGATGCCCCCAGTAACCTAGTTCCTCAAATAGGTCCCATCTCCCAGTATTCCCTTCAGCCATCAATGGATGAGTCCACTGATGAGGTCACAATCCTCGTGATCCAATCACTTCCACCAAAGCCCACCTCTGAACACATGGGACTTGGCATTTTGTGTGCCATACCAGATCCAAACCATAGCACCATGGGAGTGGTCTGATTTGTTATAAAAGTCACAATTTTCTCTCTTTGTCTCACATCTGCTTGTTGGCCCTTCTGCCATGTTATATAATACAGCACAGAGATTCTCCCCAAATATTGGTGCCGAGCTCTTGGACTTCCCAGCCTCCTGAACAGAGAGAAATAAATTTATTTTCTTTATATGTTTCCCAGTCTGTGGTATTTTGCTATAGCAACAGAAAATAGACTAAAACAATTTGGGAGTATAATTAAGATTTTGCTGGCTGTCTCCAATTTAGAAATGATTTCTATTAATTCTTCTATTAATACCTATCAAGATTCTTAAACTTAGGACTGAGGCTATATCTCAGTGATAGAGTACATACTTAACATGAGTGAATGTCTGGGTTTAATCCCCAACAGTACCAAAAACAACAACAGCAACAACAAAACATTTAATTGCAATTGGAAAGTCCCTTTTGTCATGTAAGGTGTCATATTCACAGGTTCTGGGGAATAGAACATGGCATCTTTGGGAGCCCATCACTTTATGGTAGGAGTTGTATTTTTCAGCTTTGCGTCACTGAAATGAAATACCTGAGATAATCAACTTATGAAGAGAAAAAGGTCATTGTTGAGTCACCATTTTGGAGGTTCCTGTCCATGATTGATTGGCCCCATTGCTTTTAGGCCTGTGAGGAGACAGCACAGCATGATGGAAACATATGGCAGAGCAAGACCATTTACCTCATGGCCAGAAAACAAAAAAAGAAAGAGGAAGAGTCCAGGGTCCCACAGCGCCCTTCAAGGACATGCCCCCAATGACCTAAGGACCTCCCACCAGAACCCGTCTCCTAAGATCCCACTACTGACCAATAACAGCACCTAGCTGGATACCAAACCTTTTCCACAAGGGCCTTTGGGGAACATTCAAGATCCAAACCATAGCAGGAAGAGTGAGGCAGAAGGTGAATTGGATGGAATGATGATTATGGCATTAAAAGGTAAGAAATTCAGGAGAGTAAACCAATCTGGAGAACTAAAAGGTAAAGACGTGATGTCCAGTCATGAACTTAATGTTTATATTCCCTCAAATTCCATGTGTGGAAACTCTAACTCTCAGTATGATGGTATTTGAAGATGAAGCCTTTGGGAGGTAATTAGGGTTAGATTATCTCATCAGGACGAGGCCTCCAGGATAAGATTCGTGGCCTTATAAAAAAGAGGGGGTAAAGATCTCTCCCTTCTTTCTCTATCTCCTCAAGCAGGCACAGAGGCCATACGTGGATGCAGCAAGAAAGGAGCTATCTGGTAGCCAGAAGAGCCCTCGCCAGATCCTGCTCCAGGCTGGAACCTTGATCTTGGACTTTCCTGCCTCCAAAACGGTGGGAAATAAATGTCTGTTGTTCAAACAACACAGACTGTGATGTTTGGCTATAGAGGCCAAAGCCGGCTATGATATCTATTTTAAATATTTTGCATTAGATTCCCTTGTGGAATGTCCAGATGGACACGTAGTTTTTGGATAGAGAAATTGCAAGTTCAGGGAATAGATTAGGGCAAGAGGTGATGATTTGAAGTTGTAAGCTTATCAGGAGTTGAATAAAATGCAAAGGTGTCATGAGAGCACTGAGAAGGAGGCTAAGAATTCAAGGGGTGCACCGAGGAAACAGCACCCCAAGAGTTTGGGAGGACAGCTAAGGGCAGGGAACAAGTCTCAAGAAACAGCAAAGGCTGAAGGCTTAGGAGGGGCTTCGAGAAGAAAAGATAAGAAATGACCTGAAGAAATGGAAGGAAAGTCTGCAAAAAGACTTTGCATTTAGCAATTCGGGGGCCTCTGTGATCTTTGACCAAGTATTTTCAGTGGAGGGTTGAATCCATGATAGATCTACAAGGAGTGAACACCCAGAAGCAGGAGATGTGGGATGGAAATGTTCTGAAGGATAAGGAGAGAGGGAGGCTAAGTAGAATGGGAGAATCTTCCAACCGTGGTTCAGAGGGGACACCTGTGAAGGAAGGAGGATGGATAGGAAGAGCTGTGACCTGCTCTGCACCTCTGAGCATCTCAGGCAGGCCACTGGAGACCCCAGAACAAGAGTGTCTGCTACCACAGTCCTGCATGGGGCAAAAAGGGCTCCAATGAAGTACCATGTGCCCAATTATTGGTTGGAGAGCCTGGGTATGACCACAGCTGGGCAGATCTCACTGGGGTATCCACTGCAGAGTCTCAACTCTCTGCCTCTTTCCAGAAGGTTTCTTTTGAAAGCAGATTGGAGCTGCAGACTCTTGTGGCTGCCAAAAGTAGGTTGAGGAATGATGTGGGCAAAGAAGAAATTAAAATGGCAAATCTAGAGCCTTATCCACCTACCTACTGAAAAGCTCAGGACAAAGACAGCTTCAGGAACTCTTCCAAATACAAACCTCTCCAGAACCAACTTCCACTGCTCAGCCCTGTATGCACCGAGGCCAGCAAGACAGGTCTTTGTCTGAAAATGGCAGAAGCAAGTCTAATTAATACTGCTGTACTTTGGGAGATCGGTCTCACCTAGGATTCTTGTTTCTGAATCCTCAGCTGTAAGTATGATTTGTTGTCATTTTAATTAAAGGTCTTAGATTTTGCTCAGCCTGTGCTAGGAGAAAACTCTCTAGCAAGACACCATAATCCCAGGGTTCTTCTAAACCCTTAAATAGCATGGTCAGAACATTTCCATGTGCCACAGAACACTGCTGATGGGAATAAACTATAATGCTTAGCAGTGTATTAGTGGTAAAATATGTGGGTAAAGCACACGCATCTCAGAGCATTAATCTCCAATATATATAAAGAACTCAAAAAACTTAATGCCAAAAAAAATAATAATAATCCAATCAATAAATGAACTAAGGAACTGAAAAAAACACTTCGCAGAAGAAATATAATTGATCAACAAACATATGAGAAAATATTGAACATCTAGCAATTAGAAAAGTGCAAATCAAAGCTACACCAAGATTCCATCTCACTCCTGTCAGAATGGCAATCATCAAGAATATAAGTAACAATAAACGTTGGTGAGTGTGGGGGGAAAAGTTACACTTACACATTGCTGGTAGAACTACAAATTGTTGCAACCACTATGGAAATCAGTATGGAGATTCCTAAGAAAACTTGGAATGGAACCACCATTTGACCCAGTCATCCCACTCCTCAGTTTATACCCAAAGGACTTAAAATCAGAATACTACAGTGACACAGCCATATCAATGTTTATAGAAGCTCAATTCACAATAACTGAACTATGGAACCAACCTAGGTGCCCTTCAACAGATGAATGGATAAAGAAAATGTGGTATATATACACAATGGAATATTTCTCAGCCTTAAGGAAGAACAGAATTATGGCATTTGCAGGTAAATGGATGGAACTGGAGAAGATCATGCTAAGCGAAATAAGCCAATCCCAAAGAACCAAAGGCTGATTGTTTTCTCTGATATGCAGATGCTGATTCACAATAAGGGGTAGTCTCAGCGAATAGAGGTAATTTGACAGAAGTAGAGGTAATAGAGGGGAGTGAAGGGAAGGGAGGTGATATGGGGGTGAGAAGGTTAGTAGAATGAATCAGACATTATTACCCTATATACATATATGACAACAGGTCCAGTGTAACTCTACATCATGTAAACCAGATGAATGAGAAATTATACTCCATTTATGTATGAAGTGTCAAAATGCATTGTACTTGTCATGTATAATTAGAACAAATAAAAATATTTATATTTTTTAAAAATATGTGGGTAAAAGTGACTAGATTTAGTAAAGAAATTTGCCTTTCATCCTGTGATAGATAATCAAGCCCACTGGATGGCTCTTTCCCCACATGGGACACAGCTCACAGCAGATCTATCTCATGCAGAGACAGGCCCATCGCTCTGGCCTAATTCATTCCTTGGGGACTCTGGGAGCAATGGCCCTTCTGCAGTTGCATTTATTTCTCTCCTAAAACACTAGGAATAATGAGTCATGTGTCCTAAAAGCTTTGGCTGTAAAGGAATTGCTTCTGGGCACTAAGCAAGTAGAAGCACAGCGACTTTCGAGAGAACAGGACTATTCTATTGATATCACCTTCAGATAGATCAAAAGGTACCCACAGCTTAACATTTTTTTAAGCACTTTAAAACTTTTTAAACTTATATTCACCACCTCATCCATGTGGGGCTAAAATTGCCAAAACCAAAACATTTCAAGTAGACTTCTCTTGGCACATTGCAGCCTTAGCGTGCAAAGCTGCACCCCCAACACTCTGCAGGAGTCCCCCTTCCCGTCTCCTGCTTCTTTTGCTTCTGTCACTGTCACTGTCCCTGCAGAGTGGCCAGAATCAAGATCCTGAAGGTAGAGATTTGGGCTAACTATAGATTTCCCTCTTTAAATTGCTTCTGTCTTCATTTGGTACAGTAAAGGGACCTGGGGCACCCTGCTGGGGTACAACCATTCCAAGCCCCTCTTATTGGGAACTCACCATCCTCAAAACAGCCCATGAGGTAGGTCTGTGACTTGGAAACCAACTCACAGAGAATTCAAGACTTCAAAGCCACACAGTGGCTGAGCCAGGGTTAGCACTAGCCTAATAGGTGTCTCTGTATTGCTGCCTCCTCTGGGCTCCAAGCCCTGAGGAAGTGGGCCCTTGCCTTGCTAGTTTTCCTCAGCCACCTTTGCTTGACATCAGAGGTATAAGATCTATGGCTTGGTATTAGGGGATGGGTGTTGGAGGCCCATAGTTATTTTTCAGTGAGGACCTTGGCTCAACCTGTCTTCTAAATGTCTTCCCCCTGCACTTGGCTCTCCTAGATCATTAGGAGATGGTATTGGGTGTGGGGCAAAAGCTCTGTATAATAAAAGCAAATATTGCCTGGATGTGGCTCCTGCTCAACTCCCCTAGGGCCTTGTGGTCCAGGCATGTGAGCTCCAAGATCTCACCCCAACATTAGCTCTTTACCTCTACCACTGATCTACCCAAGGACATTGTCTGCATGACAGGTGAGACTCGTTAAAGAGACCTGAAATATAGAAACATTGGATCTTCTCCAACCCTCTGCAAGAATATTTGTTTTGCTCCCAGAGGGCTGAGGAGCCCTAAAGGGTGTGGCTCTGGTCTTCCCCCTTCTGTGCAGCATGTGGCAGCCCTAACCACATCACCTAGCCCTTTCACCTCCATGCTCACCAGTCAACCTTGAACTGCCAGCACCTGCCATCTTTGTCTAAGGGCCAAATTCAGGGAGCTCTTCAGTCTCAGGGGCTAAGAACAATAGAACAGAGACTGAAGGTGAGAATATTCTTCTGAGATGTGCATTCACTTTCCCCGAGGTCCCTAGCAGAATTAAGCTCCCTTTGCCCTCAGTGAGAACTTGTTTGATTATTCACCCTTTCTCAGCCTCCTCGCTTCCCTGTCTGAATCCTCCCCTACTGCTGTTCACTGAGATCACCCTCCAAATAAATGATTTGAAATCAAATACTTACCTCAGGGTCTGTTTCTGAGGAAATACAAACTAAGACACTCTATCTCAAGCCAACTCAATAAAGCTATCACCAGCCAGAGTATATGCCCTGTACAATCCCCAAGGGATGGATGTGATGCACCTACCCCATGTCTAATATACAGCAGATGCTCAATAAATATAGTCAAATAAGAATCAGCATGCACACAGCATTCCCTGAAAACCTGAATTCTACAGACATTCATTACAGAGTGAAAAACCATTTTCATTTTCAGGCACTAGAAATAGCCACAAAAAGAAACACAGGTTTGATTTGGTTTTATTTTGTTTAAACTTTAAAAATTAAATAAATCCCAGCCTACTCCCTGGTGTCTTGACAAATAGAAAAGGAATCAAACACATTAGATCATGTGCCCAGCCAGCTTTTGGAACAACAGGACAGAAAAGGAAACCCATTACATGTCAAGCTCAGGTGGTTAGATTAGATTTTTCCATATTTGACCTCTCCAGGCTGCATTTACACAAGCTCAGGAAATGCAGAAGAGGCTAAAACAGGTTGTCACGCTGTGCCTGGCAGGACTCGCTAATGCCATCATGACCCAGTGAGCTCCCAACGTCAGCATCAGCAGAGTTAACTCTGTCTTAGCACTTTGGCCTCCAAATAAAATAATTCACAAGGATCTCAGTTCAGAGAATAGTTACATCCAAGGCTTGAGACTCTGCAAGAAATTCTGCAAAGCACAGAACTTAAGAGAGAGATGGAAGAATAATGCAACAAAGTGAATTGAGAAAAATTGGGTATCTTCCTAGAGGGGAAGAAGGAAAGAGGAAAATTGAGGATTTATTTTTTTAAGTACTACATCATTTGATTTCAATTGAGCATGAGTTATACTCTCCTATATTTATTTAGTGCTGTAAGCATCCAAGGCACTCTTGAATCTATTTTTATTCTAACAACACTCTCTCCTCTGCTGGCATGTCTCAACTATGTCTTTTATTGACTGTGGAAATTGACTCTGAGAAGCTAAATGACTCCTATAACAGCAAGATTAGCACCCACAACTTAGTACTTGCACTTGGGTTTTCTTTTCCTCTTGGTACTGTAGCTCTTTCTTATCTGTAAGAGATGAGTTTCAAGACCCCCAATGGATGCCTGAAATCTTGGACAGTACTGAACCCACGTCTTTTCTTATGCATAGCTATGATGATGTTTAATGCCTAAACTACACATGGTAAGATATTAACCATCATTAATAATAAAATAGAACAATTACAGATATACACCATAATGAAAGTCATATTAATGTGATCTCTCACTCTCAAAGCATTTTATTATACTGTCCTCTATTTTCAATGGACTATGGTTAACCAGGGTAACTGAAATCACAGAAAGGGAATCATAGACAAAGGAGGACTACTTTATGTGAATTAAACTGTGATACTGGAGCATGTTAAGCAGAAAGATTTATTTTGTGTAGAGTTTAGAAGGAAGGAAGAGGAAGGGTGGAGGAAAGAAACCGCAGTTCCTTGAAGCTTACCGTTTCAGTCAGCTTTCCCACTGCTGTGACCAAAACAACTGACCAGCACAATTGTAGAGGAGGAAAGTTTATTGAGGGGCTCACAGTTTCAGAAGTCTTAGTCCATAGAAGGTCGGCTCCACTCCTCAGGTCTCCAGGTGAGGTGGGACATCATGGTGGAAGAGTGCGGCAGAGCAGAGCAGCTCACAGGAGGATCAGGAAGCAGAGAGAGAGAGACTCCCGTTTGCCAGATACGAATATATACCCAAAGCCATGCCCCCAACAGACCACTTCCTCCAGCCATACCCCACCTGCCTCTGGTTACCACTCAGTTAATCCCATCAGGGATTCATTCACTGATTGGGTTGAGGCTATAACTCAGTCACCTCTCCTCCAAACCTTCTAGCACAGTCTCACAGGTGAGGTTTTGGGGGACATCTCCCATCTGACCCACAACATCTACCTTCACACCATGACCCCAGCCACCCTCCTCTAAGGTGTCAGACACAGGCTCCTTCGTCTGTCCCAACCTCTACCAGCCTGAACAGGCCCTTGGTTCTGTAATCTCCTTCACCCCTACCCCAGGACCCATGGCCTTTTGACTTCCCTACAGCCTCCTTGAGAGTACTAGGTTGGCTTCTAAGACCTGGTCCACTCAGACCCTTGTCCTCTCAGTCCCCAACCTAGACCTTTTCCGCAGGCCATTCCTTCTCTGGGGATGCTGTCCTATCCTCTCTGTTCTTGTTCTCTTTTAAAGAGTGAAGTCCATTTTATTAGTTCTTTGTGGTGCTAAGGATCCAACCCAGGGCTCCGGCATGCTGGACAAGCACTCTACCTCTGAGCCACACCTCAGCCCTTCCCTTTCCACTCTTGCTGCCACTTGAGATCTTATTTTCTCACATCTAGATGCTTCTAGAGGGTTCCAGCATCTAGGTCCTGCCCCCCCCCCCCCCCCCCCGTCCCCATGCAGCATGGCCATAGAAGTCTTACTAAGGGGAAATGTACAGATTGAATGGTTTCTCTATCCCAGGAACTTGAATTTCAATTTCACAAAACACTTTAAGTTTATTAAGACTTTTTATTGTTACGTAATATCAATGTAGGAAAGAAAAATGGGTATATCATCATGGTAAACTTGATGTGTGTTCAAAAACTGAATAGAGCATGTTCAGCCCAAGCAATACAAGACAAAGCAATCCAGAATATTACCAGGCCTGAGAAGATTTTGGAATGATCCTTCCCAGTTGTCTCCCTCAGTGCCAGGCTCACCACTGTGCTTTTAGCAGATGGATGGGTTTCTTCTGATTGGGAAAAAATATACAAGTAGAATCATTCATTATGTATATATTTGGGTTTGGATTATTTTCTTCAATATCACTTTTGTATTATCCAACTGTTTTGTTGTGTGTTGTTCTTGTATATTTATTATAAATGATATAGATATAGATATATAGATAGATAGATAGATATTCCATTTTGTTAGTATTCCACAATTTATTTATTCATTGAGTAGCTTCCAATTTGGAGCTATTATGGATAGTGTTGCTATAGACCTTTTCAGACATGTCCTATGGTCTGAGTTGTTGAGTCAAACATTCCACACGTATCCATCTTTCCAAGATTTTTCCATTTTTCCAAAGTTGTTACAGTTTAGTTATGAGGTGTCCCACAAAAGCTCACCAAGGACATTAAGAGGTGAAATGATTAATTTATGAGAGTTGTGACCCAATCAGTGGATTAATCCAGTGATGTGGATCAACTGGATGGTAACTAAAGGCAGGTAGGCTGTGGATGGAGGAGATAGATCACTGTGGGCATGATGTTAGGTTTATATTTTGTCCCTGGTGAGCAGAGCTCTCTCTGTTTCCTGACTGCAATATCCTGAGCTACCTTCCTCTGCCTCACCCTTCTGCCATGGAGGTCGACCAAGCACCAAGACCTCATCTTGGATCCAGAGATGTGGAGTGCCAACCACAAACTGAACCTCTGAAACCTCTTACATGTTTGGATACTGTTCAATATTGCAGATTCTTATATTCACACAGCCACAGTGAGTGAAATTAGAATAGCTTTGATTCTGAGATAAGGTCTTGAGAGTCTTCATTTTCATGAATATAAAAATCAGCGTTCATTAGTGGCTACTGTGTAACTTAGCAACAGACCCCACTCACTACAGTATGTTTTTTTTTATTGCTTCCCATGGCGAAGTACTTGGTTCTCTAAATGAAGAGAAATGGTTCACCCATTCTGTAAATGACCACACATTATGAGTGAACAGGATCTCTGGTAGCACGGTTGGGGGATATCTATGAGGAACTGCCAGACAATTCAGGGAAAGCCCCCAGTGTGTGAGTCTTGGTAACAGGCTTCCTCTGCCACAAAAGGACCAGTTTCTCCCTCTTTGCCATTAGTTGGCATGTGAGTGAGACTTGTCCAATCACGTGTCCCACCTTGGTCTTTGGTACTGGGGAGCAAAATGGAAAGTGTGCATTCATGGCATCTGTGAGAATCCTAAAGGACCAGGGCTTGGAGGAAACAGTATCAGAGATGGCATCAGCCAGATCCTGTGGCCTGACTCCATTCCCCTGCTGTCCAGTCTCCCTGTCAGTTAGAGCAGGCTCTCCAGCCCTACTGTTGAATTGGTGAGAAGAAACTGTACTTCCATAAAAGTTACCCATATTTGTCTTCTCTTGCATGCAATCAAGAACCCTAGGGATACATCAGACATCAGGTTTCACTATGTTTGGATTTCCCTGACACAGGCCTAAATGTCTTTTTCTGATGGTTTCAGAAATCCACAAGACTCAGTGTTTGCTTCTATGAAAGACTTATTGAGAAAAATAAGTTCATAGTAACCTTATAATGAGAATCCCTAAAGAAAAGAGGCTCTGCAAACATGAGTCTACCCTCTGACTTCAGAATTCTTAGCGTTCTAGGATTATACAGAGACTTTTCGATCTATACTTTTATTTATCAATTAGATCACTTGTGTGCAAGTATGCAGAATGAAGATGAAGACATGCATCCCGTGTTTTAAGGCACTGCTCTAATCTCCAATGTCCTGTACTAAAACATTCCAAATATTGTGCCTTCATCTTATTTCAGAAAATATAGACAGTACTTGAACCTACGCAAGATCATTCATCAAGCAAGATTCATGGTTATCCTGAATAATCACTGGGGAAACTGTATTCACCTCTCCCCAGAGATTGTTAAAATGCTAAGCTGCACAACTTGTTACATATATGAGAGCCAAAGAGAGTTTTTGAGTACTTACTGTGTGCAAGGCACTGTACTTTGTATGCACTTTCCATGGATTAGCTCATTTATTTCTCCCAAGATTCCAAGGAGGTAAGCAATATTATAATGTTACCCCATTTTACTCTACAGAAAACCAATTCTTACATAGGTTAAAACTTGCCCTGAATACCACATGGCCCATATCTAGTGGATTGTGTATCTCCAGACCTCAAGTTCTTAACCAATAACCTTTAGCTCCTACCTTGCACAGGTCTTACTGAGTGTCTCTGCACTGGTGTCTCTGACTCCCTTTCCTTCCTATTTTCTATGATAATCCCAGTCAGTCTTGCTGTGGGGTTTGAAGGACTCTGAAGGAAGCATCACATGGCCGTCATGTCACCTTTGAGAGTTGGTGAAGGTTTTCCCCAGCTTATTAGAGTGAATGGTAGGGAAGATTATGTTCCCTGGGCTTCTGTGGCCTTACCAGTTCTTCACTCCATGCAGGTGGCAATAACCTGGTAATTTAGGGAATGCTCACATATATTCTTAGTGCCCTGCTTCATGAGCAGCTGTTATGGCTGGATATGGTTTAAGTGTGACCCCCAAGCATTCAGGTTTCAGGAGATTGGTCCTCAAGATAGTGTTAAGAGGTGTGGAAACTTCAAGAGGTGGGACCTAATAGGAGGTCATTACTGGACCCTCCCCTACGTCTGTCTGGATTCCTGTCTTGCCCTGTGATCTCTCCCTGGCCCATATGCTCCGGCCATGATGCCATTTTCTGTGATGTCACCCATCCAAGGGGGCCCTCACCAGAGATCCAATCTATGGGGCCACCCTGTCTTGGATTTTCAGTATCCAAAACTATGAGCCAAATAAACCTCTTTCCTTAAAGAGAATCCTACTTCAAGTATTTTCTTGTAGAAAGGACTAATCCAAGACTGCACCAAGAAAACAGTCTTAATTCAAATCCAAAGAGCCATTTCAGCTGCTTTCAAACCTGCATTGGATTCTGTGTGACCCAAGTGAGCCTGCACTGGCTCTGGCTCTGCCACTTTGCAACAACAACCAACATTTGTCTCTTGAAAACAACTTAATGTATAGAAAGGATCCTCCAGAAACCAGGAAGTTCCGGGGAAACAAAATAACAATAGAAACACCACCACCCATAACTATACCACTAATCATTTGCAGGCAAATTACCTGTATTACTCCATTCACTCTTCCAACAACCCCGGGGGGTATTGTCTAATGGAATTCTCATTTGACACGTGAAGAAACTGAGGTTCAGCAAAGTTCAATAATCTGCTCGTGATCTCAGAGCTAGTAAATTACAGAGCTGCCACTTAAATGCACCCTGGCTAGCTTCAAGTGCCTTCTAGAACCACTAATGCACCATTAAAAGGCATATGCCCTGAGCCACCTGTGAGCTGTGTCATTTCAACTTCTTAAATTCTCAGTCTGTCACCTGCAAGCTGGAGAAGCTGAACGTGGTTTGTCCTCATGTTGTTCTGGCTTAAAATTCTATGATGTCATCTGATGGAGGGCAGGAAAGGAAGAACTACAGTCCCAGAGGATATTATTGTAATTTCAGAACATGGTCACCAGGTGACAGCATTGTACTTCCTTTTGATATAGTTCCCAAGGACCTATTTTGCCCCCAAGGGACTCCACCCAGGAGCCCATTATGAAAATAAGTATCTTTCTCCCAGAGACTTTCTTCTTAACAAAGAAATTCCCAACATTCAGATGGGATATATCTTGGAGTAAAGTGATACCTTCCTCCCAATTACTTTTTAAATAATTTGATGTGTCTAATGAAAAAAAAAAACCTTGCAAATAGTTATTCTGGGGGGGGGGAGATTCAGAATTTCTTCAACTGCACTACACTTATTCCCATTTAATACCAATCTCATCTTGTATTACATGCATTGGGATTGGGTTCAGAAATGTTTTGATTGCTATGGCCTCAGTCTGACTTTGCTGTTGGAATCAATCAAGGGATTTATAAACATAAAGCATTTGCATCTTTCTTTCTGTCAACTGAATGCATACAAAACTGTCAAAACAATTTTTTTTCTCAGACTAAATTTTCAAACACTCTCTTAAAAGAGTCAAGATTTTCTACCCACTAGGAAACTTTTTTGAACACAGACACACAATCACTTCATTTATTCCAACACAAAATTTATATTCTTCTGTTTTCAATTAATCTAGGGCCTCAACCCTCCAGGTCTCGGCAATTGAGACACCAGAAGGCTTATGGCGACCCTCTCTCTTGTGTTTATCTTTAGTCTGCAGCTGGGAACACACAGCCTAAGATGTGCAGCGCCCACCTGCTTCCCATTAAGGTTACCAGGAGCCATCCCTGCAGAGTGATCCAGGAGAAATTGGACACAAGATTAATACTGCATAAAAATTCCCACTGTGAATGTCAGCTCTGGGCTGCAGGATTTCTGTAATTAGAAGGGGAATCAAACCTTAGAGACATTTCCTCTCACTGCAAAATGTTAATCGACAAAGAACCAAAGATAAAGATCTTACTTATAATAATACAAGGAGTTATATTAAATGGGAGAAAAAATTTTAGTCTGCATATAAAGAGCCACAGAAGCTCTGGAAGCTTGGGGGAGAATATAACACCTATCCAAAAAAAATGAATATAATTCATAGGGAAGCTATTTAAAGACAGAATAGTTATAAAAAAATATAAATGATGAGAGATTATTTCTAACATCTCTGGGACTCCCTTTTGGATTCCAAATATGAACACTATGCACACACACACACACACACACACACACACACACACACGCACACAAAGCCTTTATTTATTTGCCACTAAGAAAGATGCCTGACCTTTACATGGCAAAATTATCTCTTTTACATGGCAAAATTATCTCCAAGCCTTCTTTCATAGGGTAGTTCAGAAGGATAGAAAGCAAATGAGATCTCAAATGTCCAAGACATTCACAAACCTCTTCAATTCTTTCTTTGACTTGACTTGGTCTACAGGATGTAGTTTCATGATCCCTAGAATACTTGTATTTAACTTACCAGGAACTGTCTTCCCAGATGAATGATAAAACAGCTGTTCTGTCATTACTTCATCATTCGATTTTTAAAATGCATACCAATTACCATTCTCTCCTCTCATTTTTGGAGAAAATATCACATACCCCCAAAATTATTTCAAGTCATCTTGCATTTCAGAAAATGAATGCCTTGATTATAAAAATGGAAAAATGTCCATTGCTGAGGCTGAGGCAGAAGGCTATACCATAGGTGGTTCAGACACATAAAACAACTCCTAGAGAATGGCTTGCAACCTAGACTGGCCCTTGTAATGTTTAATTCAACCTCATATGAAGGATTTAATAATTCAGACTTACTGACAATTCAAACTAGGCATAGGTGTCATTCATTCATCAAATTTTCATTCGTTCTCCACTGCATGTTCGATTCTGTTGGGGTTTAAGGAAAATTAGAGCGTGAAGCAGACACAGTGCCTTCTCTCATGGAGCCACATTGCAAATGCTACGAAGAAGACACTGTGGTGCAGTGTCCACAGAAAAGAAGAGGGATGCAAACACATGAGGATATTTAGGAATTCCAGATGGAAGGACTCAGCAGTTGGGCACAGGATTAAATGTGGACAATGTGTCAAAAACAAATCCTAAGTTTTTGTTTTAAGTTTATCCATTAAATTGATCCTGCAAAACATATTATAGAGGTGGTAACAAAATAATGGTTAAGCCTACTGATACGAAGAATTCTAGTAGGGTTACCTATGATTTCAGAAAACTGATTATAGGTTAACATTTCTGTATTTAGAAGTCTTAACTTCAACCAATGCAATATTTTGCAAAAACGTTTGGCCTATAAGGCAATAGAAAAAAAAGATATAAAATATAACAAGAAGTAAGTAAAATATACAAAGACTATTGTTTATACCAAATCAGTTGAAGACTATATTACATATCAATAACTGATTCATCTCAGTTAAAACTACCTGGTGCAGGTCATGGTGGCACATGCCTGTTATTCTGGCTACTCAGGAGGCTGAGGCAAAAAGATCAAGGCTGGCCTTAGCGACTTAGCAAGACCCTGTCTCAAAATAAAATTTTTAAAATGAGCTGTGTGTATAGCTCAGTGGTAGAGCACTTGCCTAGCTTGCAGGAGGTCCTGGGTTCAATCACTTGTACCACAGAAAGAATATGTATAAAAAATTAGAAAAATTACTGGGTGGTATCTGAAAATGAAAAAATATACAGTACTACAAATACTAGAAACATAATAACACATTTAACATAATCTTTTGTGATGATGAAAATTCACATTACATATTCATTTTCTTTTAAAATGGTCAGTAGAATTGTCAACTGTGTTAGAATTGTTTGTGGGAATCTTTATTGGGCTATGAATGGGAAGGTGGCAAAAAAATCACTCACCATTGGAAATGATCTTTTGAAAATATCTACCAACATCCTCTGCTTGCTTTAGCAACATCTTCCTTTACACATTTTGCTTGTCTATACTTGTGAAATACCTCTTGCTCTAAAGTAAATAATCTTTGTTCCATGCAACTTGTAAGATTTTCATAACATCCAACAACTTCTGACAGAGTCATTTTTCATTGTCTGTTACACATCCCACCACTCTGTCTGGTCATGTAGTTTGGGCCACATCCCCCATTTCTGCAGCCTGGCATTTAATACATTGTCATGCCCCAGGGGAGACTGTTCTTCCATGTTGGTAGCAGGGTGATTACAAAAGAGATGATTATGACTGCAAAATTCTTTCAGAGCTATCCCATCATTGAGCCACATCTCAGTTATTCGCCCAAATCAACCAAGTTCATCAACATGCATTGTACTGAGAAGCTTTAAGAACTCAGCATGGAGAAATGTTTCCTGTCCTGAAGAGCCGAGGATCTAGTTGAGAAGCCAAGATGAGTGCACACAGAACAGCAGCAAACATCCTACATGTGTTATTTGGACCAGCAGTGTCTTTAGGAAGTTTCTGTAGAAGTTCAGAGAAAAGATTCATATTTGGATCCTGCCTTGGGTCCATCAATAAGGGCAAGTTGTGAGGAAAAAGAACACAAAAAACTCATTGAGATTAAAATAGACAAAAAAAAAGAAAGCTCTTATTCTCTCTCTCAAAATCTATAGAAATCCAAGTCACTAAAGATTTGTTAAAAGAATCCATTAAAGGAATCAGAGTGATAATGACATATTCATGTAAGTCCATCAGTTCTAACAAATGTACCACTCTGGTGGGGGAAATGATAATAGGGGGGTTGTATATGTGGAGGGACATGTGGTTGATGGTTTATGGGAAATCTCTGTACCTTCCACTCTGTTTAGTTATGAATCTGAAAATGCTCTTTTGAAAAAAAAGTCTATCTTTTTAAAGTAGGTTCCTTTGAAAACTGTTTATTGCCAAGCCTGATACCTGGGACGCTTGGAACACTCTGTGCTACCTATGGCTAGCTTCCTGGCTGGAGGCTGTGCCTGACCCACCTTCTGCTCCATTGCCTTGAACTTCACAGTGGTAACTCTGTGTTCCACTTAGAAGAATTGACCTGTATTTCCCTGTCCTGCTCTGTGCTTCTCTCCTGATGAACTGTGTGTGATGTGAGAGGAAAGTACTCAGTCTCATTTGCATTCTGTGAAAATGTGGTTGCAGCTAGCCCAACCCACAGCTCTAATTGTTCCAAATGGGTCAATGCAGCAGATGAACAAGGGACTGTTCTAGTTCAAGGGCAAGACCTCTGCCAGCCAGGCCCTTAGCATTTCTACCAATAGGACTCACTAAATATGCAAATGTGGACAAGCTACCAGCTCAAGGGGACTTGTTTGCCTGTCTTGTCTTCTATAGAAGACAATCCTTTGGTTCAAGAAATAGTCCATGCTCCACAGAATGGAATCACTTCAGCAACCATAACTGCTTTACTGATTTACCCAAATGCACACTGTACCATCCTGGAGCATAACTGATGGAGAAGCAGTTCACTTTGACCTCTGTCCATAAAATAGATAGGACATTCAGCACCACATTTAAAAGGTTTGGAGCAAGTTAAAGGAACAAATATCCTTCCAGTGAAGACAATATCAAAAATTTCAGTCCTCAGTTAAGAAAGAAGTACTGGCCCATGAAGATCAGAAATGCATGACTATGGACACTCAGCCACATTCCACTCAGCTTACAGTCTATACAATCCTTACTCAGCAGTGAAGATCCAAAAGCATAAAGAACTGTTTACAGAACAAAGGAGTTAGCCATGTTTCACATGGAGCATCTATCTGGCCTTACCTGCTACAAGATGCAGGTTTCTATGGGTTTCCATAGAACTTTAGGATACAAGACAGGGGATCTCATGGGCTGTGAGGGACCCCAGATCTTGAATGGTTGCTGGTCCATCTCCTGCGTCATGGACATGGGGAAGGAAAATAGAATATTTCCTCAAAGGATGGAAAAACCTTTATACACCAGAAGTCCACCATCTTTTCTAGTGCTCCACCCTGAAGCCTTTCTTCCCCAATACCATCATCAGTCACATATAGAATCTATTGCTATGCAAGCAGACAGATCAAGGAAAGGAGATTTAGTGAGAGAAGTCTTTAGTAGATAAAGGGTCCTGGAAAGATCCCCATCAGGATAGTACTTGTAGGTGTTTGATAAGAAACATTTTGTCCACTGAAATAATGACGTGAACAATGTGAGCCAGGATTGAACCATTTGTCACATCTTGGGAAATGAGAAGCATAGAAATTTTGTGTACCATCTAGCAGCATTTGAAAACACTCATACTAGCAGTGAACCAATGACTAAATGCATGAATCTGCCCCAATGGGGACAACTTTAGACAAAAAGGAAGACAAAAACAGTTAAGTCAGAATGAAACACACTCAGTGAACACACATGTTGGACATAACAGGGCACAAAGGGGCCATCTGACCCAAAGAGTGGTCATGAGTGGCATTTGGGGAATATTGAGTCTTGAGCTTTATCTTCTATGAACATAACAGGAAATAGACTTTGGATGGGACCAGACCCTGGTGCCAACTCTGACTCTGCTGCCTCCAGGTGCCCTAAACAAGTGACTTGACCTCTCTGATCCTGTTTTCTCTGTAAAATGAAGCAAATAGTATTCACTTCTCAGAATTACTCTAAGGAATGTATATATTGAGCAAGCAACCCACACAGAAAGTCGTTCATCATTAGGAGTTATCATGAATTCAAAGACTTTGCCAAGATAAAGTCTAGGGTGAAAAAGGTATACAATATTGGAAGGATGAAAACATAATGTGCACCGTGAAATGTAGCACAATAAGACTTTAAGTTGTGGGGGGCTGGGGTGTGACTCAATGGTATGGTACTGGCCAAGCATGCACAAGACCCTGGGTTTAATCTTTAGCACCACAAAAAAAAAGAAAGAGAGAGAGAAAGAAAGAAAATATTTTAAGTTGTTCAATTGACTTTGGAAATAGGCAGTCTAGTATAACCACAGTGAGATTGCTTTTAGTAAATTGTTTCTAGAAGCCAAGTTCAGCATGTTAGGAATGAATGGGAGTGAAGGAAGTGAAAATGAGGAGTCAGAAGGTGACTAGAGGGAGAGAGAATGCAAGATCAGGAAAATTTAAGTGCTTTAAACTGGGGAAATCTTGAGCATTCTTATAGAGCATTCAAAAACAACAGCAGAAACATAGAGGTAAGACAGATCAGGAATGATTGATAAAGTTTGGGAATGAATGGGTTGGTAGCAAATCTAGAATCCTGATGAATTATCCTTAGCTAGATTGAAGACATCTGATTCTCCAAAACTACAGGGAAGCAGATAAAGATTAGTGAAAGTGTCTGCTACCAGGCAAGAATTCAAGAATCAAACACCTTTGTGGGATGGGGGGAGCTGCCACCTCCCATGATAACAGCTAGCACCCCATTCAAGTTGATATTTGTGCCAAATGACAGCCTCCAGAGAAGATCACAAAAAAAAAAATGTCTTGAACCAGTCAAAACCACCCAGCTTCTCTTCTAGGTGATCTAGCATAAACTTGACTATTGTAATCTGATTAAATGCTCAATTTTCCACAGTTAAGGTGTTTCTGTCCACCACTTTTAAACTGACAATGCATGAAGAAACCTGATAGTGAACCGCAATTGCACAAAAATGTGCCCACATTTATATGTTACAAAGTTTCTCCAGTGTGTATATGTGTAAATCTCCCAGTAAAATTCTCCTGCTTCCTCTTTGTAAGGGAGACGCTGCTTTAGGAGTGATCCCAATGCTCTCCTTACCTGCTGCAAGTCATAAACCTTCCTTAGCCCTCTGATCTCCTGGTTGTGCCTATTGGTTCAGCATATGCCTAGGGACAACCCTATTTATTTTGTTTAAAAAAATGTTCCTAAAGCATAAGAAGTAAAATCAAGAATCAATAAATGGGATGGATTCAAACTAAAAAGCTTCTTCTCATCAAAGGAAACCATCAATAATGTGAAGAGAGAACTTACAGAATGGGAGAAAGTCTTTACCATTTGCACCTCAGATAAAGAACTAATCTCCAGGAGATATAAAGAACTCAAAAAACTTAACACACACATACACACAAAAATAACTCGGAGAGTAAATGGGCTAAGGAACTCAACAGGCATTCACAGAAGAAGACATAATCGATCAACAAATACATGAAAAAATGTTCATCATCTCTAACAAATAGAGAAATGAAAATCAAAACTACTCTAAGATTTCATCTCACTCTTATCAGAATGGAAGTTATCAAGAATATAAGCAATAATAAGGTTTGGCGAGGATGTGGGGAGAAAGGTACACTCATATATTGCTGGTGGGACTATAAACTGGTGCCACCACTATGGAAAGCAGTATGGAGATTGCTCGGAAAACTTGGAATGGAACCACCTTTTGAACAGCTATTCCACTCCTGGGTTTATATCCAAAGGACTTAAAATCAGCTTACTACAGTGACGCAGCCATATCAATATTTATAGCAGCTAAATTCATGATAGCTAAAGTATGGAACCAACCTAGATGCCCTTCAACAGATGAATAGATAAAGAAAATATGGTATATATACACACTGGAATATTACTGAGCCTTAAAGGAGAGTGAAATTGTGGCATTTGCAGGTAAATGGATGGATCTGGAGAATACCATGCTAAGTAAAATAAGCTCTGCCCAAAAAACCAAAGGCCAAATGTTTTCTCTGATAAGTGGATGCTGATCCATAATGGGAGAAGTAGGGGTGGTAGAGAAACTTTGGATTAGGCAGAGGTGAGTGAGGAGAAGGGTGTGGGGGTGGGAAAGATGGTGGAATAAGACAGACATTATTACCTTATGTACATGTATGATTGCACAACCAGTGTGACTCTGTACTATGTACAGCAGAGAAATGAGAAGCTGTGCTCCATTTGTGTAAAATGTGTCAAAAATGAGAATGATGCAAATATGTGATGGTAACTGCTAGAGACGGGAGAGGAAAAGGTCCAAGAGCAACAAAAAGGCAAAAAGACAATGCTGAGTTCCCCGCTGCATGAACATATAGCTGAGCCAGTTTCCTTGTTACTGACTTCTCTCTGGCAATGCTCAGATATCTAGGTGCAGGGTGCAAAAGAGAAAACAGATGCAGAGTTAAAATTTTGCTGGAAATAGGGGAAGAGGAAAGTAGGTGATGAATTGAAATTTCTGCAAGAGTGATTATGAGGTCCAGGCTGGGGAAGCAAGGGAAAATCATAGAGAGCCAGACAAAAGAGACATGGAGAAACATAAGGGAGCAGCTCCATTCTGTAAATAAGGCTAGTGCAGGAAACACGCATGTGGTAAGCCCAAATGGCCACCAGTCCACTCAGGGACACTCAGCCAGCTGCTGAATTTGGAAATAATTATGGGTGAAAGTGTTCAGGGAACACTTCTTAGTGGGATCAGAATTTTATAAACAAATTTACATTTGGGGAAGGAGAGAGGGAGTAGATGAAAGAGAAGGTAGGAAATGTAAGATGCAACCAAGTTTTCAGGTGCTCAGAGAAATAGGTTAAGGAATTTAGCCCTCAATCCACAGTCCATGGAAAACCACTGGATGTTTTCATTACAAAAGTGTCAAGATAAAGACTGCTTTGATAAATATGAAAAGTAGAGGAAAGGGGGACAAGAGATGGGAACGAGCAGGTGCAAGGCCTTAAGTTTGAGGGGAAATGAGGTTTACAGTAGGAAAGGGAGGAGCATCGTCTTAGCTGTGTGAATGGTAATTCCCACATGTGTGTGGAAGAAAGAAAAATGAAACATCTGGCAACACAAAAGAAAAGGAAAATATTGGCTTAAGAAAGACAATTCACAGGATCCTGGTAAGGTTTAATAACAACCCATGAAATGAGACAGGGATTACACTAAATATTTTGCATTCTATTTTATTGCTTATTGTTTTGACATCCAGAAAAAGAAATCGTATTCTCATTTTTGAGAGAGCCTCTAAGTGGTTACAATTTATTCAAAGTCATGCAGCTAATAAATGGCAAGGCAAGAAATAAAATCCAGGGTTCCTCTAATTCTAAAAGTCTAGGCTAAAATCCAAGTTTAAAAAAACAGGAAGCTAGCTTATACAATCAAAAGTACTGATGGTTAATAAAAGAAAGAGAAAATGAATCTTGATGATAGTAGGTCACAATAAATATTATGTATAATAATATTTTTATCTATTAAAATGTAAAAAGCTATGAGCCAAGAGTTATTACATATTTATCCCTGATGTTTTTTATTGCTATGCTTAGGCATGCAGAGAAAAGATCCTTAGTCCTATAGGGAGGATAATTTTTATCAGAAATGGAAACTATTGCTTTGGAAACAGCAAAGGTAAGTTAGTAGAAATATAATGAATTAAGTTAGTAAATTTATTTTTTAAAAAATCATATAAGCCAAGGAGACCTCATGAGTAACAGATGCAATGGAGACAGGGAAAGTGAAGAATCTAAGATAGTTTGCATCCTTCTGATGATAAAATTGAGCCAAGACAAGATCTTTATTTATTTATTTTTATACTACATTTAATTTTGATTCTTTCCCTGATCACACAAGTGCAGCAATGCCAACTGATTGGTTCCATTATTTCTAACCCCTCTCTGTTCAACGTACTCAATCTTTTACTCCATTGTATTTTTATGCTTTCCCTAATGCCCTTGTGGAAGTCCCCATTTTTTTTAACAATTTGAATCTCTGGGTGTTTCAGGCACAACGTTCCCCTAGAGTCTTACCCAACATTTTTATCCAAGTCTGTTTCAGAATAGACAACAGTGGATTTAGGCATTTATTTTTTTATTTTGTTCTAATTGGTTATACATGACAGCAGAATGCATTTTGACGTATTGTACACAAATGGAGCACAACTTTTCGTTTCTCTGTACTAGATACAGAGTCACATCATTTGTGCAATCATACATATACACAGAGTAATAATTTCCATCTCATTCCACCATCTTTCTCACCCCCACACCCCCTCTACTCCCCTCACTCACTTCTGCCCAATCCAAAGTTCCTTCATTCTTTCTTTGCCCAACCCTCCATTTGGAATCAGCATCCACTTATCAGAGAAAATATTTGGCCTTTAGATCTGGGGTATTGGCTTAATTCACTTAGCATGATATTCTTCATCTTCATCCATTTACCTGTAAATGCCATAATTTCATTATTCTTTAAGGCTGGGTAGTACTCCATTGTGTATATATACCACAGTTTCTTTATCCATTCCTCTATTGAAGGACATCTAGATTGGTTCCACAATTTAGCTATTGTGAATTATGCTGCTATAAACATTGATGTGTCTGTGTCCCTGTAGTATGCTGATTTTAAATCCTTTGGGTATAGACCAAGGAGTGGAATAGCTGGGTCAAATGGTGGTTCCATTCCAACATAACTGAACTTTAAACAATAGAGGCAAGTTCTCTGTGAGGAATCACTATGTACTACTCCCATTACTTGGGAATGAGTTGCAGACATGATGATAGAATTATAAGGAGTAAGGGCTAATGTCAAGGAAGTAAAGATATGCAAACATGCAAACACAAGACAACACAGATTGTCCACTCTGGGGAAAACTTAGGAGATGTTTATTCCACAGTGGCATGATGTCATGGGTTTGAAAAATAGTAATATTGGGGTACTGCAAAGCCTGAGCTAGGCTTCAAAGTTCAGAAAACTTGGGAATGCAGCAGATTTATATCTGAGAGGTCTTTGGTCATGGCCAGTGCAAATAATAGCTTTAATTCTTATCAGTGATGTCATGGATGAAGAGAAAGAAACCACAGAAAGAACATCCTACCATGACCACAGACTGGGAAACCAAGTCACAAGATAAATGATTTAGCCATGAACATAGTCAGAAGACCTAGAATTCATGTTCTTGTCATTGGCAATCCCATGATTTGCTTCTTTCCAGCTATAGAAGAAATCTTGAAAACTATTTTCTTAGTGGCCCAAAGCATGTAACTCACTAATTTCTACCAATAGAAATGGAAGTAAGAAAGCCACCTTCAAGGCTGCTCCCAAGGTCATGAGCCTACCCAGAAGATGACCCCTACCTAAATGCCTAAGTCCACTGTTGTCTATTCTGGAACAGACTTGGACTTGGGTAGAAATATTGGGTAAGACTCTAGGGGAACAGTGTGCCTGAAACACCCAGAGATTTAAATTATTAAGAAATGGGGACTTCCACAAGGGCATCAGGGAAAGCATAAAATCCAATGGAGTAAAAGACTGGGTACGTTGAACAGAGAGGGGTTAGAAATAATGGAACCAATCAGTTGGCGTTGCTGCACTTGTGTAATCAGGGAAAGAATCAAAGTTAAATGTAGTGTAAAGAGATATAAGTGAAGACCCCAGTTCAACTTTGCCATTTCCTCAATCTATTCAGCATGTAACTCTTCAAATCCCTGGTTCTTAAAAACTATTGATGAAGAAGGTGAATATAGAGATTTTTGTTTCCATGTTAAGCACTGAATGTTATTATAGAGTAAAAAAAGATATTGTTTTTACTAAACATCCTCTTTCTGCCTGCTTACAAAGGAATCCAGCTAGAATATAGATTAATACTTAAGATACCTGAAATTATATGTTCACCTGAAAAAATGTTAGGTGGTTCTTAAAGTATTTGGATTCATTCAAATTTTATTCTAACTTATTAAGACCCTCCAATCATATCAAGATAGGATGCTTTCTCCTGAATTCATATTCACTAGTTTTTATAAATTGTATTTCCAGATAAGCAGTAATAAATCCAGAGAGAAATGGGTATACAAAACAGGACAAGAGAATGAACAAGAAGCACAAGAGACCGTAAAATGTGGGCTGAAGGAGGAGCCTCCCAAATTCCAAGCTCCAGAGTAAATGCAGTGTTCTCTCAGAGGAATGATTTTAAGTCCTATCCTAGGAGAAGAGTTAGATTTAAAATCCTACTGTGTCTCTAGATCACAGTCTAAGTGAAAACGTGGTAAGATAAAAGCTTATGACTCTCAGTTGTTCATTGTATTTTATTTTCTCAAAAGGGTTATATGTTTTGGCAAGGACAGAGGCTGATCTTGAAAATGAAAGACTGGCGTGAGGTGCCGCCCCTCAGCTCCTCACCAGACCCTGGGGCTACATCACTGAAAGATGAGGCTTATCTCCCACAGCCCCTGTCTATATTTTGGGAGCCACCAGGAGCAATGTCTTGCTCTGTGAGCCTCTCCTCTCATCTAAGCAATCCATTATCCCATTTGCAAGGATATACTGAGCAGGGAGGTGATAGACTTCTGTGCCCAGCATGCCATTTACTGAGAGCATTGATTGATACCTGCTGTGTGCTAAGCACTATGCGGATTCTAGAGAAAACAATGAGACTCAGCCTCTACTCTCAGAACACTTGCTGTGAAATAAGGAATTGATAGTACATCTGTGAAGTGATACACTGAGAGTTCCCAAGATCAACATGTCAAATGTATTTGTGCCTTGAAACATTATATGTGGTCACATTCTGTTGAACAAGGAGAACAACATCTCACCTGCACTGTGGATGACAAGTTGTTCTTATGTGGTGGACATTTAACCACCCTTTAGGTGTGAAAAATCAACTTTAGAAAATAAATCACATCGGCTCTTTGGAACTCCAATCCAATGGTAATTGAAACTCGGTGGTTACAGACATGAATCTCTGAATTTAAATCTGTCTTCTTTATGCATACATCTCATGGGAAAAATTACTTCTTAATTAATATGTTCCAGTTTTCCTCCTTTCCACGGAAGAGCCCAGGTTATCTGGAGGGAGTTGATGTAAATGTGTAGTTGAGACTGTTAGTTTCATGACAGTCTGGGTACTGGTGCACAGAAGAGCAAGGATGGAGTCTCAGTGAAGCAAATAAACCCAAGCTTGTGAGACCTGTGTGGTAAGTGATCTGCCTAAGAAGGGGCCACAAGAAGGGCATTGTAATGGTATTTATTTAATGTGTCAATGTGGCCAGGCTATAGTGCTCAGTTGTTTAGTCAAACAGCAGTCTAGAAGTTTCTATGAGGCATTTTGTAGATATGATTTATATATTTCCTATCAACTGACTTTAACTAAAGGAGATTGTGCTTGATGATGTGAGTGAGCCTCATCTAACCAGTTGAAGGCCTTAAAGACTGTGGTTTCCTATTGAAGGAATTCTACTTTTGTACTTTAACATAGAAATCATACTGGAGTTTCCAACCTGCCATACGCATTTTGGACTTGTCAGCTCCCATAATCCAATTCCTTAAAACACCTATATATCTATCTTTCTTCCCCTCTTCTCCTCTCCTCTCCCCTCCCTTCCCCTCCCTTCCCCTCCCCTCTCTTCCTTTCCGCTTTTCTCTTCTCTTCTCTTCTCTTCTCTTCTCTTCTCTTCTCTTCTCTTCTCTCTCTCTCTCTCTCTCTCTCTCTCTCTCTCTCTCTCTCTCTCTTTCTCTCTTTCTCTCTTTCATATTGGTTGTATTTCTTCTCTGAACTTTGAGACACAATGAAAGTGACTAGTAAGTGTTTTAAATAATGTAATTTCATAAAATCAAGAGATGTAAGATATTAAAAATAAAACCCTCTCACAGAACTGACCTGGGAAGGATCAGCAGCATCAATGAGGGGTTTTGTCTACAGAACACAGGAAGCAGTCCACTCCTCATTTGGATGAGCTCTAAGTGTGTCACTTTGACATGAATCAGGGCTGCACTGTGGCCTAAAATGAGGAAGTCCAAGGTCTAGGATTTCACCCTTGACAGCTCACTTAAAACCTGGTATCTATGAAAGCAGATGCTACATTTCAATCCTTCTGGAGCTAGACTGAAGATTAAGCTAGGTATTGCCAAAGAACTACAAAAATCAGGCAGATGGCAGCTCCCATGTCAGATCCAACAAGGGCCCCTTGTGATCTTTGACCTGTCCTGTTAGTGAGGACTTGGACACCATCGGGGGACTCTCAGACACCCCTGAAGTGATTTTGCCATGTGCACAGAGTCCTGCAAGAACCTGTCTGTGGTGTGTGCTGCAAACCAATAAGACATAGTGTTCACGTGGTGGTGTCACTAAACCAAAATCAATTGAAACGTTCGGAGGTAAGTAGTCCCTGCGGGAGGATTGTAAGCTTAAGTACTGTTTTATATATCATATAATTCCCATGTGATTATTCACTATTCAAAAGCATCAATACACAGAGCAGCCACACCAGGCCTCGTAGCACACAGATTAGCCTATAATGAGATTTTCTGTCTTACAAGGTATTAATATGGGAATAGCCAAGCAAAAATTATGGTTTTTTTACTGCAACCAGAAATTCAACTCTTGAGAATTTTTTTTTTCCTTCTTCCAACCTTAAACAATTTCAAAATCTACCCAGGCTTAAACACAAACAACCTCATAGGGCCCCAAAAGAAGAGCCATTTTGCTGAATGATGACTCATTCTGCCTTTTGTGACTAATTGGGCACAAGTTTCACAAAGCAGAGCCCACTTATGTTTTTACATCTGGGCTGGAGAAGGGCCAGTTTTTGCAAACCGCTTTTCCTATCAAAGCAATGAGAACTTCAGTGCAGGGTATATTTTGGAGTCATTATGATTTTAAGCCTTCTCTTATCCCCACTCTCATAGGGCCATTGAAACAAAACCCAGATGAAACTTACAGAAGTGGCTGAATGTACCTTTCGACCACATGGCTGCTTAATCTAGGCTCCCACCTACATCCACAATGGGCAAGTTCTTTCTCTTTTCTTCCCTTCCTTCTCCCTTTCTTCCTTGGTCTCCCCATGCCCCCAGCATACACCTCCCTCACCTCCACCCCACCACCCTCTTCTGCCCATGAGCAACCACCAAAAGAGAAACCTCCATCAATAAATAATTCATTTACTTTGTCAAGAGCAAAAGTGCCCAGATGATCTACCTGCCAAAGCAGGTTAAAACAGCAGCTGCAAGGAAGGAGCAGATGCCACTCATCCTGCTGTTTCTGGAGCATTCCTGTCTCTGGTGTTCTCTGGGAAAGACTATGCAAGATTTGCAGCAGGAAGTTACTTCCTCGCTTAAAACAGCATGAACATCTGCAAGTCATTCATCTTCAAGGAATCGTTAGGTTTGGATCTCCCAACGGTAGGTCTCCAGCAAGAACGACTTAAATGCATGCAGTTTTTTGAATGGCACCTACCCCATAATTGTCAAGTGCTGGGTAAGGCACAATGATGAACAAGACATAAGGGTTTCTTCTGCCCTGAAGAAACTTGTGGCCAGGTCTAGACTCAGACACCTGTAATTTTGATCTACATTAGCTGGGATTTTCCTTTCATATGTCAATGTCAGGCTTAAAGGAGGTGAAATCTGAGCAGCTGGATTGATACTTACCATTCCTTCTGTTTAGGCCCTGTGCTTTTAGGCTTGAAATTTCTCAATATGCAGAACCTTTTTTTCCCCCCGCTATTCCCTAAAATTATATCCTTGTTCTTGTAGAAATAAAAAAGATGCATAGTGGGGAGTTGGAAAGAACGCATGGATAGTGGTGATCCCTATCCCTGTTTGCCTGTGCGCTGGGACCTGAGAGTCAAAGGCAGCCACTGCCACCAGCCTCCCCACTCACACATCCCAGGTGCATCACATGAAATATTGCATTCTTGTGTTCAGATGCCTGAATTTCTACCAGATCCCACCTGTACCACCTAGGCAATTAGTCTCAAGAAATCAGTATTTCTAGACTCTTTTATCTTCCTCATGGCCTAGAAACTTGTAGAATCTTATCAGAAAGGATTTTCCAAGCCAATCTTGTAACTGGAAAAAGCCTATGGATCTACATGAAAGTACCAAGCTCTTAGACTAGTATATTTCCAAAATTCAACATTGCAGAGGATGTTGTTTGGGTCTGACAAAAAAAAAAAAAAAAAAAAAAATCTCCACTGATCAAATTCTGACCAGGCTCCTGAGAAACACTCTTTCAACTAGACCTCAATTATGGCCTACAACGACTTAAACAAGCACTAAGATAGCTCCTAGGCCCATCCCTAGGATTATCCTAGCTCCCTTTGAAGTATCTGCCTGAGAAAACTCAAAGCTGCAGCAAGAATCTGCTGTTTGTTTCAGCTAACACTTGAGAAGGAGGATCCTGACTTCATTAAGTGCTAATTAGGAAACCCAGCCAGGCTTCACCCACCACCAGTACCCATTTCCCGCCATTGGTAATTTTTTATTTCCTAACTCTCTGAGCTTGCCCTTCTCCCTGCTCCCTCACTATTCCTCTAAAAACACCTAATCACCTTAATGTGAGTTCAGTTCACACTGGACTCTGTTCCCTATTGCAATAATCATTACAACTTAAAATCTTTTCTGCTTTTTTTTGTTGTTGTTGTTTTAGGGATTTATTTGTTTGTTTGTTTTTGCCACTTCAACTAGTGCTCCCCTCTGATATCTTTGACAGGGTCAAGAACAGCTGTCAATCACAGGAATACCTCCAGTTAAGTGAGTGAACTTAGGACAATCTAGACAACGCTATAGTGAAAAATCACTCTCAAAAACTCAGTGATTTACAACAATAAAGGTATATTTTTCACGCAGGTAAAATCATTTGCTCTCCTCAGTGGGGGAGGGGGAGATAGGGTGAAGATAATCATTTACTCCCTATTTCACCCTTTTTGACAAATAACCCAAATAGGTTCCAAGGTTTTGATGTTGAAGCATTCTTCTAGCCTTCGTAAAAAAATATCTACCTGCCCTTTCCCAACCCTAACCACCTTCACCCACAAGTAAATGATATGTGCTAAATGTAAATCACAATGACCCACATCTGGCATATGTACACACACATACAAATCTGCTTTGGCAGAAAGGGAATGAGCGAGACAAGTTTGTAAGGATCAGGAAGAATCAAACTTGATGACATTGGTAGGTACTTATTCACATGGAAAGAGGGCTGGGGATGGAGCTCAGTGGTAGAGTGGGCTTATTATGTGGGATACCCTGGGCGCAATCCTTAGCACCAAAAAAAAGAAAGAAGAAAGCCATGGGAAGATGTTGCATATTTATAAGTTAAAACAAATTATGTGTATGTACTGGTGCATACGAGGCATACCGATCTCATAATCCCAAGGGCCTGTTACTTGTTTTCTATGTACATTGGAGAAGGTGAGGAAGAGTATTTTAATGTGAAAAATGGTTCCTTCTGATAGTAATACCATACATAATTCTCATTTACATTTTTTATTTGTTTTCTAATTTTTTATATCATAAACGTGAATTATGTGTACAAAACTTAATCATGGGTAACTTGGGACCTCCCCTCCACCACCGCATGTGGCCGGCGAGGCAGGAGCTGGCAGAATGCCCTGCACAGGCAGGAAGGCGGACAGATAGAATCACACCTTGGCTGCAATGGTGGTGAAGGTCGGTGTCCTGCTGAGTGGCACTGGAGACAGGACAGTCAGTAATCCTGACCCTATCTTTATTTAAGTGGGTTACTTCATTCGTGGGTTTCTGCATTAATTTTTATTTTAAAACCATTTCATCAAAAATAGTATTTATTTTAATTACTAAGACATTGGGACCAACACAAGGTACCTCTCTCGTCTCACCTATCCTTCCCTGGGTCTCATCCGGGAGGCACAGAGAGGTGTCTGGCACTGGTCTAGAAACAAGAGCATTCTGAGAAATGAAACCAACTTCCAACAAACACAGCAGGCCAGATGCAGTGATGGCATGGAAATCAGGACAAGGTTGAAGAACTCTAATGGCTGAGGGGGCAGCCCTAAAGACCTGAACATACACACGTATTGAATACAGTGGGGATTAACAGCCTCTTCACTTCAAGCCATAAAACTTACTCACCCGTGAGTTAGGTGGTGTTGGAAGCATTTGAAATGTACAAGTAGTTGACACTGAAAAAGCAGATGAGTTGGAAAGACACCTCTTCTTCTGAGATAACGGAAGCACTTACTCTTATCTCTACCCAGTTCCTGGTCCTTTTCTGCTCTTTGGTACAACACAACCTCTCTTCCTTGTGAATAACCTACTCTGAGAGCATTGGGCAAGTGGACCCCTCTCGTCACTGTGGACACAAAAGGGCACAAGACCCAGGCCCAGCCAGGGAACCCACCTCAGGGGTTGTGCACAGTTCAGGGATGTGCACAGGTCTTGCCTTTGACCCAGACTCACCAGGAAGGAGGCCCTCTCTTCCCCTCTGGGATGAAGTGCAGCAGAATATGTCACGATAGCATATCGACCATTTTGAAATGATGACAATTGAGAAGAAGCAGATACTGGAAAAGCTCACTTCCCTCCCCCTATTTGCATAAAAGCAGGACATAAGTGTGTCAAGTTGTCTCTTCCTCCCCTTTCTACCAGCAAGGACAGAAGCTAACCACAGGGCATGACTCTAGACCCTCATCAGTGACAGAGGGCACTAGAGGAACCTACCTAACAAACCTTACTAATAAGTCCTTATCTTCCACAATTCTCCCAGGTATTCACCTTCCCACAACTGACCACTCTAGAAACTCAAAGTCCTTTTCTTTTGTCCTAGCACTTCTCTAAAGCTGTATTGTTCTTTGGTTAGGATACCATAGAAGCCAGGCACAGTAGCAGACACCTATAACCCCAGCAGGTCAGGAGGCTGAGGCAGGAGGATTGAAAGTTTAAAGCCTGCCTCAGCAACTTGAGAGGCCCTAAGCAACTTAACAAGACCCTGTCTCAAAATAAAAAAAAAATTTTAAAAATAAAAAAAAATTTAAAAGGGCTAGGGGATGTGATTCAGTGGTTAAGCAACCTTGAGTTCAATCCCTGGTACCAAAAAAACAAACAAACAACAACAACAAAAGCTCTGGAAACCTAAATCAGGCCTTGCCTTTGAGTTGCTCACATGTGTGTTTGCAGGGCACAACACAATGAATGAAATTCTGTTTTTCTCTTGTTAATCTGCCTTTGTTGGTCTCATTTAAGGGCCTTAGGGAGGGCACCAACGAAGGAAGGGGAAAAAAACTGATTTCTTCCTCCATCCCAAGTTTTTCTTCCTCCATCTGATGACAGCTGGGAAAGCCATTGCTGGCCTCCAGCTTCCCCGGTGGCCCATTGGTGGTTGTTGCTCTTTTGCCACTTTATAAAGACAGTTTTTTAACATGAAGGCAAGACAGAAAGTTAGAAACAAGAAAGAAGGAGAAAAATAGATCTTCTTGAAAGTTACTTTCTGTACAGTTATTATCATCATGAAATCCATTGGATCTAGATTTGCCTGAAACTTCACCAACATCACTTTGTATGTAAGCAATAACTTTTTCCTTGTGTTCATATTAGTTTGGCTGAGTTTCTGCTGCTAATAGCAAAAACATCATGACTGAAACATCTTTTTGGTGTACCTTTTTCCTTTCCCAAATTTTTAGTGTGAATATATATTATTTTAATAATCAGATATGATTAGATTATTTTTAAAGATAATTATACAGGCAAGTCTAAGTGTCTGGTTCCAGTAGTTCTGTTAATGAAAGTATTCTGTCGGGGCTCCTGCATCTTTTTCTTATCTTAGGTATACAGAATCCTCTTACTATATCTCTTATAAGTAATTCCAAAGCATTAGAAGAATAAACCAGATTTTCCCAAATAAAGGACAGTCACATAATTTGACTGCAAGTCAAAGATTCCCAGCTTGTGATTCAATCTAAGGGGTTGTTTCAGTCAAATTATGTGACTGTCCTTTAAAGAATAGGAGTTTTTCAGATATCAGGTGCCAACCCCAGAGCTCATCCACAAAGATTTTCAGAAAGACAAGAATAATGCCCGAGTGTTAGTTTCACTGTCTACAAATTAAATGAGAAGGGAAAACAGATGATGTTAATTTAAAGTTCTGATCCCCCACGAACATGTCAAGTTGGCTTTGTAACTCCAAAAGAGACAAGGCTGAAAAATCTTGCCCCCACCCACCCCGCCAATAAAAAATCCATAATGATGTTTGGAAAATACAGTATAACTTTAACATCAGCAGGTCCACCAAGTGCAAATTCCAAGAAAACAAGGGAACTAGCAAGTAAATTCATCAAAGCCTCTCAATTTATTGCAAACAGTCACACTGAATGTAAAAGTTGCATAAAGGAGTCTCATTTTTCTCTGAAAGGTGACTATCTCATAAATCTGCTCCAAAAGATTTTTTAAAAACCAAATATCTCTAAAATGGTAATGTTGTGAGTAATTGAAACACAACTCAATTAAGAAGTTATCACAGCAGGACAAAATTATGGCCCTTCTAACATTAAGAACCGGTTAGTTCTTTAGAATCGATTGGCAGTATATATTAAAATCTTTTAAAATGTGCATACCTTTTGATCTGGCAATTTCATTTATAGTGATCTATCCCGAGGAAAGAAGCCAATTTAGAAGAAAATAAAACTCTAAGCACAAAGACATTCATTTCCCTGAACACTTGGAATTAACATAGTTATCCTATCAAGAAAGCCAAGCAGGCTGGTTGGGGAATTGGCACATCCATCAATGTCAAACTTAACCTCCCTAATGTAAAGGTCAACTCCAAGTGATCTGCCCTTTTAAAAAGGACACTCAACACCATCCTTCTAATCATTGATAACCCAAGAAATTAACCACTTGTGGCTCTTGATGGAGTTTCATGTAGCATGTGCTTTTGTGCTGTGTTCCTGAAGTGACCTTTCTTCTCCACATGCCCCATAATGACCTTTCAGCCAATGACAGGCTACAGGAACGACAGCCATCCCATAAGATTATAATGGACCTAAGTCACCTGGTGACATCAGAGCTACTGTGATGTCATAGTGCAATGCATGACTCATGTTTGTGGTGATGCTGGTGTGAACAAACCTACTGTGCTACCAATCATGTAAAAGGACAGCATATACAACTATGCACGGTGCATAATACTTATAGTAAACAACTGTGTTATTAGTTTATGTATTTAACATCTTAATTTTTAACATTATCTTAGAATGTGCTCCTTCTACCTATTAAAAAATAATTCACTTTAGGGCTGGGGTTGTGGCTCAGAGATAAGAGTGCTCACTTAGCATGCGTAAGATACTGGGTTTGATCCTCAGCACCACACAAAGTAAAATAAAGATACTGTGTCCAACTATAACTAAAAAATAAATTTAAAAAAAAAACAGGGGGCTGGAGATGTGGCTCAAGCAGTAGCTCGCTCACCTGGCATGCGTGCGGCCCGGGTTCGATCCTCAGCACCACATACAGACAAAGATGTTGTGTCCGCCAAATACTAAAAAATAAATATTAAAATTCTCTCTCTCTCTCTCTCTCTCTCTCTCTCTCTCTCTCTCTCTCCTCCCTCCCTCTCTCTCTCTCTCTCTCTCTCTCTCTCTCTCTCTCTCTCCCCCTCTTTCTCACTCTCTCTCAAAAAAAAAAAAAAAACAGTTCACTGTATTAGTAATACTGTAAATAGTAGGCTCTCTTATGCCAGCCAGAGCCTCATGTATCTTTTGTTTACCAACCCCCTCTCCCCTTCTGGTTTTTGTTTGTGTTCTTGTTGGTATTTGTCTGCAGTACTGGACACTGAAGCCAGGGATGCTCTACCACTGAGCTACATCCTCAGCCCTTTTTTATTTCTATATTTTGAGATAAGATCTCACTTAGTTGCCCACACTGACCTTGAATTAGTGATCCTCCTGCCGCAGCCTCTTGAGTAGCCAGGATTATAGGTATGCACCATCAAGCCAAGCCTATCATGTTTTCTTTTTCAAAATTTTATTTTACTTTTTAATTTGTTCTAGTTAGTTATACATGACAGGAGAATGCATTTTGACACATTGTACACAAATGGAGCACAACTTCTCCTTCCTCTGGCTGAACACAGTACAAAGTCACACTGGTAGTGTAATCATACATGTATATAGGGTAATAATGTCCTTCTCATTCCACTGTCCTTCCCATCTCCACACCCCCTCCCTTCCCCTCACTCACCTCTGCATAATCCAAAGTTCCTCCATTCTTCCCCACTCCCTCCCATTATGGATTAGCAGACACTTATCAGAGAAAATATTCAGCCTTTTTTTTTGGGGGGGGGGTTGATTTATTTCACTTAGCATGATAGTCTCCATCTCCATCCACTTACCTGCAAATGCCAAAATTCCATTCTTCTCTAAGACTGAGTATATCCATTGTGTATTTATACCACATTTTCTTTATCCATTCATCTGTTGAAGAGCAACTTGGCTGGTTTTATATGTTAGCTTTTGTGAATTGAGCTGCTATAAACATTGATTTGGCTGTGTCACTGTAGTATGCTGATTTAAAATCCTTTGGGTATAAACTGAGGAGTAGAATAGCTTGGTCAAATGGTGGTCCCATTCCAAGTTTTTTGAGGAATCTCCATCCTGCTTTCCAGAGTGGTTGCACCAATATGCAGTCCCACCAGCAATGTATGCGTGTACCTTTTCCCCCATATTCTTGCCAACACCTATCATTGCTTTTATTCTTGATAATTCTGACTGGAGTGAGATGAAATCTTAGAGTAGTTTTGATTTGCATTTCTCTACTTGCTAGAGATGATGAACAATTTTTTATATGTTTGTTGATTGTATTTCTTCTTCTGTGAAATATCTGTTCAGTTCCTTAGCCCATTTATTGATTGGGTTATTTGTTTTTGTTTATGTTTTTTGGGGGGAATGTTAAGTTTTTTTGTATTCTTTATATACCCTGGAGATTAGTGCTTTATTTGAGGTAGGTGTGGTAAAGATTTTGTTCCATTCCTAGGCTCTCTCTCCACATTATTGATGGTTTCCTTTGATGAGAAGAAGCTTTTTAGTTTGAATCCATCCCCTTTATTGATTCTTGATTTTACTTCTTGCACTTTAGGAGCCTGGTTAAGAAAGCTGATATGGTAGAGATTTGATCCTACTTTTTCTTCTATTAGGGGGGCACAGCATCTCTGTTCTGGTGTCTAAGTGTTTGATCCAGTTGATTTTTGTGCAGGGTGAGAAATAGAAGTTTAATTCCATTTTGCTACTTATGGATTTCCAGTTTTCCCAGCACCATTGGTGAATAGGCTGTCTTTTCTACCATTTCTCTTGTGCTTGATTTAATCTCATGCTGCTTTGCTCATCATGGCCCTAAGAACAATAGGTAATATCAAATGGCAACAAGGCCTATGACCAAGCTATGGTGTGAGCTATATCATCCAGGTTTGTGTATGTTGATATATGTGTTCACACAACAACTAAAACAGCTAACAACACATTTCTCAGAACACATCCCCATTGTGAAGCAAATCATGACTATATACAAGCACATACTGTAAAGGTCAGGCGAGCGTCGGAGGAAGAGACCACCAAGAGACTATCTCATGCAACGGCAAAGGGTTTATTGACCAGCATGCTGGGGCTCAGAGCTCACTTGAACAGAGCAAAGAGAAAGAGAGAGAGCAAAGAGCCCTGATAACAGCTTAAGCAGAGCTTATATACTTTCCTTGGAGAGGGCAGGGAGGGAAGTTACATTCTGCAGTTTGGCAGTTGGGGACAGCACATTTTGGGAACAAGATTAGCAAACAGTTCTTAAGATTTCAACAGTGTTTTGTTAAGCATACAGAAAAACAGAGTGACAAGTACCTATTTTATTAACCTTTCAATACCAGGATTCAGGCACTTAACAATTAAGCCAGGATTAACACTTTCCTACACATTGGCAACATATGGATAACTTAGAAGCCAGGTTTTTCAAAATTCATGTTCCATTATTTAACAGAAAACTAATAAGTGCTCTGTTTTCATGTGGGTACTGTTGGGAGTCGCCCTGGCTCCAAAGACTAACTTCCCCATCCCCCTGAGAAGAGTCATCCATTGGTGAGCCCTGCTGGCTCACATGATCCTTACCCACCAATCAGACTAGCCCTGCTGGCTCACATGATCCTTACCCACCAATCAGAAAGCACCCCATGCTAACTGTCAAACCGTTCAACCATTAAACTGTCATAACTGTCAAACCACCCCCAGCTCTATAAATATGCAGAGCTGTTCTTCAATAAATGGGCATTTTCTCCAACAATGAGCCTTGTTCGTTCTTTCAGGTACTAACAGCTGGATTGAGACTCCTCAAAGTTAAGACCCCATAGCACTTTCAACCCAGGTCATTTGTGTGGCTGCTGCATTAGTTGGTTGATTGATTTTAATCTTTTTGTTTTGGGTTATGTTTTGCTTTTATTTTATTCTAACAGATGAGAGTGAAATTAAAACTAATATTTTGTAGTTTTTTTTAAAAACTAAACAAAACAGAAATATAGTGTGCTGATTAAACCAGATGAATGGGTAGTCATACAAGAGAAAACTAAAAATATACAAATAATTGAGTAAATACATATAGGAAAAAAAGTAAGAAATCATCATTGAAAAGCCTAAATGACTTCTCAAAAGAACATTTCTAAAGATCGCCTGGAGTTTCTTTTCAATGGCTAAAGCGCCACCTAGTGTCAAGTAGGAGAAACGAGTCCTCTCACCTGAGCTGTGTCTTCACTGGCTTCATTTCCTCTGTGGAGGATTCAGTAGCACCTCTGGCTCCTCAGAGCTCAGAAACATGAAAGGAATGGTAAATAGAGCTGCTCAAGCCATCAGCGCTGACAAGAATAATGGAGAAACATGACTCTTAACATTCAAACAATGCATGTTGTCTGTTTACTTGTAATTCAGGATAAGGTCCAGAAATATCCTTAAAAGTGTAACTGAATAGCTGAAGTATTTAATAGCAGCGGGGTGTGGTGGCGCATGTCTGTAATCCCAGTGGCTCATAAGAATGAGGCAGGAGGATCACGAGTTTAAAGCCAGCCTCAGCAACTTAAGGAGGCCCTAAGCAACTCAGTGAGACCCTGTCTCTAAATAAAAATTAAAAAAAAAAAAAAAAAAAAAAAACTGGGGATGTGGCTCAGTGGTCAATTGCCCCTGGGTTCAATCTCTGGGAACAACAACAACAAAAAAAAAAAGTGTTTAAGACACAGAGGAAAACATTTATGAGATCCTGCTTAGTAAAAAAACTAAGTTAGTAAAAAAATAATATAGAGAATGTTCTATTTTTGTTTAAAAGATTTAGAAATGCATAGATCTGCACATGGAGTACCAGACATTAACAATAATAGTGTTTCCCTGAGAGCAACTGAATTAAGGGTTATTTTTTCTTTTTTTCTTTTTCTCTTTTTGTAAGTATATGTTATTTTGCAATAAAAGTATGATTTAATTTTCTTTACCAAAGGCAAAAATATAAATAAGAAGAAAACGGGTATAATAATACATTCATAAAATAGATAAATAAAAGCTTACCTGATTTTGGCTAAAAATCAAGCGGAAAGTTATTTTAAAATGGATAAAAGGAAATATTGATAAATATCAAATTTACAAAACTTATCACATTTTCCTGCTCATCTACCCATCATCTCACTCTGAATCCATTTGATCACTTCCTCTTCTCTCCTTTATAGCTAATTCTGAGGCAAAGTTGTCATCTCAGGTGTCCTAAGGGTCCAGGACATTGAAACGTACCTTTCAAATCCCAGTAGGAAATAGAGGGCTGTGGGGATCTGAGCGATAGACACCTCATCAGAAGACATTCAAGTTCAAATGCTTCTCATCCTCTCTCCTGCTGTCCCAAGGCATTGAAAGTACTTGTCAATAACTAAATCAGTCAACAACTAAAGCAAGTATTTTGTTTAATTCATAAGAAACCTGGTACTTCACTCCATGGATGCTTTGTCAAATGTCCCAAGTGCTGTACTTCTTCTGTTAGGTTATCCTGGGCAATGAGAGCCAAAAGCTTGCCTGGACACTTTGATCCAAGGATATCCAAGACCTGATCAAGGTCCCGAACTCTAGACACAAACCTAGACATGAATGCCTGACCTGTCACTTTTTAGAATCTTCAAAAAATTGTTTAACCTCTTTAAGTCTCAGCCTTCACCTCTGTGAAGAGTCCTGATGATGTTTAAACTTGATTGTGCTGAGGATTCAACTAGATTAGATTTTGCAAATACTAGGGCATCCATCGCAGAAACTTAGGAAATGTTATTTATCACTGTGTAGCTATGCTACCTGGAATCAATGATGTTTTACATCCTGACTCCTACTAAGTTGACTCAAATGGTTTGTTGAAAGTGGAGTCCATATCCACAGACTTTTCTTTCTCTGCTCTCCTGACAGCTTTTTTTTTTCCTAAAGCTTATCATTCTCCCTTGATTTTGTATCCTATCACCTCCCACAGAGTGGAACGCTCCATGATGTCAAGCTCTCTACTCTTCTGAAAGACAAGTTTTCTCCGTGGTTGGCAGCCATCAGTAAGTCGTACAGCAAGTGTTCTCCTCCTCAGGGGGAACATTCTGAACCTACCTACAGTACATGGGGTGTCTTCTCAAAGCTGCACAATTCTGAGTCATTTTTCCACTCCGGGTTATGGGCTTCATGGATTCAGTCCAACAAATGTCCTTTGAGGTTGGCCCCTCCAAACTCCTACTATATATCATGAGCCTATAAATTCTCTCAGCTCTGATGTGTCTTTAGGGAAGGTTTATCTCAAGACTTTCACAAGTATCCCAGGCATACACTAAGTACCATGTATACAGGGGATATTTTCAGTTTTTAACCAAGTGATATTCAGCAGGATAGCAGGGTTTTTCTTCCCTGGAGTGGTAAGGATACTAATGGGTTAAACTAATCAGAAATTAATCCAAGGATATGAGTGGGTTTTTTTTTCAGGATCAAGTCTGGGTACACTACAGGGTTAAATTCAGATTATGAGTGCTGTAGTTTGGATCTTAAGTGGTCCAAGTGATAATTATCAGGCTTGTTCCCCCGTGTGGTACTTTGGGGAGACATTGAAGCCTTGAAGATATGGGACCTAGTAGGAGGCCTCTAGGTCACTGGGGGCAGGCCTTTGACGAGGACAGTGAACACTAGCCCCTTCATTTTCGTCTCTTTTTTGCTTCCCAGCCATGAGGTGAGTGGTTTTACTCTACTACACACCCCCATCATCGTATACTGGCTCAACACAAGCCCAAAAGCAAATAGGACCAACCATTCATGGACTGAAACTTCTAAAACTGTGAGCCAAAATAAGTATTTTTTCTTTACATGTTGATGATCTCAGGTATATATTATAGGGACATAAAGCTAATACTATGACCACATGATAAATAAATATTTAAAAATATTTAATGGTTTTGGTCAAAAGATTTAAAAGTCAATCTACAAAACACATATGAGATTAAATTACACATAATTCATGTTGTTCTGTAGCACTGGAAATAAAAATTAAAGTACATTTCATTTTTCTTATTTATGAAGGTTAATTGGAAAGACCAAGCAGAGGTTAAGGAAAAAAAGAAACCAAGATATGTAAAGTGGTAATGTGAGAGTAGTTTATTGTTTCTAAACATTTAAAACATCCATCCCAGAAGAATTATGCCCTGTAGGACTCAAATGTATGTTTACAGAATAATTACCAATAATATTTGTAATCCAAAACAAATTGTAAAATTCAGAATATTCAAGTTTCAAAAAGTTGTAACTCAAGTTTGAGGAGCTTTATAACCAACAACATTTTAAAGCAAATTATTAAAGACATGGTTTGTACACATTCCCTTTAAAAAGACAATCAATGGTAGTTCTCTAAAAGCAGTCATTGCAACTATGCATTCTTTCTCTTTTCGGAATAGACATCAGCTAGCTGTAGTAGATTGGGAATCAAGATCCCTGAGTTTGTGGGGCCATAGGGTGGTACCTTGACCTGGATTAAGTATCCCAACGTGTTACAATGCAAGTCACTAAAGGCTGTTTAGCTACAGGGTTCTGTGGTGAAGCACATTGGAGAAATAATCAATTAAACAAAGACTGATGCATTTCATTACCAAAAACTTCTCAGAGTCCATGCACTGACACTTTCAAAGAGTGGGTGGCCATGTGCAGAGTTTTTCAACTTGGTCAGCCTAAGAAATTTTTCAGAGTATCCTGCAGACCTCTGAAAAAGGTTGCCCAAAGAGCCCCTCAGATCTAGCATTTTATAATTATAGATGGTTAATTATAGACTATTAAAGTTAATATTGCTACTATGACTATAGTCAAACCCCACAGATAGGGTCACGTTTTTCACATGAAGAATAAAGAAACAATATAAAACAAAATACATCCTATCTTTAGACTCTGGAACTTATATATTAAGTGATTTAAAATTCAATTTCAAACTAAATTTTAAGGCAATGTTGGTTTCAGTTAAGGCTATTTTCCTATTAGTTTTTGTTCTAGGAGCTATTAAAGTATATCTTCTGAGCAGCAATAATTCATTCGATTTAAATTGCATGTTAATTCACTTATAAAAAGGAGCAGGAGGACAAGGGAAGGGGATGGAAAGAGATCAGCTCTTTTATAATTGAGTTAGCTAATCTTACATCCTTAATTAGATGAGAAAAAAAACTTTTAACTTTATCCTGTACTTGAAAAGAACACCAAGATATATTCCAGATACGACATAAAAGAAAGAGCAAACAGACAGTATATAAAATCCTCTAATGATCATTTAAATTATTAGTATGTACTTTCAGTCTTTTAAAAAATATTTTATAGCATGGATCAAGAGCTACTCAAGCCAGTTAACATATATGATCTAGGTAGGCATATAGACTCTGCAAATCCCAATCTGTTGGGTTTTTAAGTTTTATTGCTGTAGAAACAGTTCCTTCTTTGCCAGATACCAAAATCCATGGAGGCTCAAGTCCCTTACATAATTAGCATACCTTACATGGTGTGCTATTTGCAAATAACCCTCACACACCCTCCCATATACTTTAAATCATCTCTAAATTACTTACTATATAAACATGTAAATATGATATACATGATCATTACACTGTATTGTTTATAGAAATAAAGACAAGGGGAACCTTCTGTGCATATTCATTAAAGATGCTGTCTGTTATTTCCAAATAGTTTGGGTCTGTGTTTGGTTGAATCATTGTATAAACCTATGGACACAGAGGGCCAAATAAACCTATTTTACTTATTTCACATATTTTTCATACTTTACAGGTTTTGTCTCACTTTCAAAATAAATCTTTACAACAACCCAGCACAGACACAGAGAGGAGGTTGTCACTTTCCACACTGACAAGGCAGGGGAGGTCATATGCCCAGTAAAGGGAAGAATCAGGACCTTGCTTTCTGGTGCCATGGTACCTCCTACTCTCTGCACAGACCCACAATAAAGCCATAGTCACAAGTTGTAAATAGCAGCGTGTTTTCCTTTGAATTCTTATCTCATTACTTATTAGAAGGATTCTTTGGGGCAAGCTACTTGACCTTCAGAGTTTCCAAAACTTTCAAATGGACATAATTGTGCTACCCACTTTATATAGAACTAAGAATTTATTTGGCCAGTGCATGAAAGAAACTAACCCTGGATTTTGGTATGTAATATATGCTAATGAATGAGTTAAAAATTCTATGAATAGTTAATTAATATATTCATCCAACAAATATATATTGAGCACCTGCTCGTTACCAGGCAAGGAAATTGAGGTCATGACCCTCATGGATTCTCTAGTATTTTATTATTATAATGTACAAAGCACTTAGCAGGTGAAAAGACTAGAAAGCTGAAGACTAAGGAATAAACCAAAAGAAAGAATAAGACTCCATGATAAAAGAGTAGAATATACCTAGATAGGGGCTGGGGATGTGGCTCAAGCGGTAGCGCGTTCGCCTGGCATACGCGGGGTGCTGGGTTCAATCCTCAGCACCACATAAAAATAAAAAAATAAAGATGTTGTGTCCACTGAATACTAAAAAATAAATATTTAAAAAATTCTCTCTCTGTATTTTAAATACTAATAAAATAAGATGGTAATTTAGAAAGCTTATTTAAAGCAAAAGCTTGTCTTTATGCTTCTTCCCTTTCTCTATTCTGTAAGTATTCCATTGAAATATCCATCCCTCCATGAAACTATTTCTGCTGTCCACTATTTTGTATCTTATTAAACCTGTTAGTGTCTACATGACATTAGATGCACTGACATCAATAGCACTTTACATCTCTTTTTTCCTTCACCTTAAACCAAGCTTGAAAGTGAAGATTTTCATACAGTGTGTAGTGTCACTTCTCAACAGAATCAGTTTGTGTGGTACCTTCTTTTGTCTTAAGTGGGTTCCTTTCATTGTTCTAGTGAACAAATCCCCTGCAGTAGTGTGAATGACACATTTTACCCCTAGAGGGAGCTCAACTCACTTCCTCTCACCACAATTCTGAATGCTTCTCATGTGGGTCAAGGACAACAGGCAATCAATCCTCAGAGATGTATAACTAGATCTTTCACCAAGGGATGTGGCTTTTAAGAGATTCAGTGCAGCTTTTATGGGAAGAAGTATAAATCAAATTGGATTAGAGAAAAAAAGTATATTTTCTTGAAACTATTCTACATGGAACCAATCTCTTAATGCTTCTCATCCTTTCTTGCATGTGATATGAGAAGTCCTTGCCTAGGATGACCCCTGTGTTTGGAAGGCAGAAAGAAGGGGCAAGGGGCAAGAAAAAGACACAAATTGGGTGTAGAGCAGGGTGCTCAGGCCATGTATTAGTCTATGAAAAAGGGCTCTCTTGCTTTTTCACCAGGTGAAGAAAACTCACGATAGTTTTTTGGGATATTTTTATTTTTGTTTTTCTTTTTAGTTATACCTGATAGTGGAATAAATTTTTATTATTTCAAGGCAAGAGGATCATTATACCAGTTCCATTTGCTATCAACCACATTGGTATATATATAATACATTATCATACAAACATGGAATATATTTTGTTCTAATTCAGTCCTAGTACCTCTCCTTCTCCTTCCCTCCCCACAAACCAATGCTCCCTTTCCTAAACTGATCTTTTTTCCATTTACCCATTGTTATTTTTTTAAATTAACTTCTTGGGGGTATACACTATGGTGAGATTCACTGACACACTATAGTCTTAATATTGCTGTCCAGCTAGTGGTAAGGATGAATTTGCCTAAACAGCTTTCATTTGTTTAGACCCTACAAGGTCTAATCTAATGATTCCAACATTCTGATATGGATCACATACCAATATGGCCGGCACCAAATGGAACTGGTATAATTATCCACTTGCCTTGAAATAATGAAAATAAACCTAAGAAAGATAAATTCATTTGCTTAAGGTCAAAATCTATTTAGTTTTGAACAATTCCCAGCATCAAAAAATTGGTAATAGTTTAATAATTATATTATTTCAGCATGAACTCTAATTTTCAATAAACCTTTAATTCAATAAATTATCTGAGATAAATTAGTGGAGTAACATGCTACTCCAAAAAGAAACTCTTTATAAAAATGAAACATATTTTCTGAATCCATTATCCACATTATTTATTCCCTGGATATGTCTAAATCATCTACAAAAAGGTCATTTCCTTACATAATTTCTCTAGTATGCACATAGTATTTATTATCAATTTGTTTGCTTATTTTTTAAACTCACAGATTATTTATATGTAATTTTAATGTTCTCTTTAGTCATTTAACTTTAACATCATAAATTTAGAGTTATAAAGTCTCGTGGGATTAAAAATATTATGTTAGAACACATTTTGCTCTAAGATATCATAAGTAATAAAGAAATATTATAGTTCCAAAAATGATAGAGGATATTTTCATCATATGGGGTTTTAGGTGTTTGTTTTTGTTTTTTTGTTGTTGTTGCTCTCTTTTATAAAGCAATAGTAAGACTCTGATTTCACCATTCAATTCAAAAGAAGAATTCTCTTAGAAGTCTGGCTGGCAAGTTCCCAGAAAATCTTGAGGTCTTTTGTCTATAGCAGACCACTTTAATTTAACCTGGTACCACAGAGATCCTACCTCTGAGAAAGAGTGAAAGTCTGAGTACGTACTTCCTATGTAAATTATTTCTGTTTAATAATGAATGAGTGATTATTATAAAACAGGACTACTTTTCATATAGAACCAAGACCAAAAAATACTTATTTATAATTTCATTCTGAACATACATGTGTGTACTTTAGAAGCAAGTGTACCCTGACATACACAAAGTCAAGAGTTGGAAAGGGTTGCTATTTAATGGCCCTCTGGGAGTCTTTATTACCTGTTTCAAGTGTAATTTTAAGTGAATTTAACCCTGGCAAAATTTCCTCAGTGAACAGCACTTTCTATCACAACACATATCCACTAGTCTCACTTTCTCCAATGTGGTTTTTGAGGTTTTGGTTTTTGGTTTAAAAGTATGCATGTGTGGTGCTGGGGATCAAGTCCATGGCCTCACACAGACTATCCCAGTCCTATCCAATATTACGATTCTAAACAGTGACCGTTAGGTTTCAGCTCATACACTTGATCCCAAGGTTATAAATATGATCCTTAACAGTATAATATCACTGCCACCAACGTTTCTGATTCCTAGACTCAGAGAACTTCTGCTCCCAGGAAGAATGTAGCCCAATGCTGCTAATGCAGAAAAAAAAAAAAAGTGGACAAATTACAAAAGGCAAAATTAAATAAAGCAGAATGTTAGGTGTGCAATAAAAGCTAGATGAACTGGGAATACAGACCAGGGGAGACCCTTCCACAGTGAGCAATCACCTACTTCTGATGGCCAGCAAGGAAGGGAAAGGGCATCTTGGATGATTCTTGGTGAAGATTGAAAATGAAATCAGCAAGCATTTGGGCAGTCAGATGAACTGAAGGGAAATGAAGTTAAAATGAGGCTAGTCCCCCACCCCCGAGAGTCTCGCTTAATTGCAGCACTGCACATGGGAGGCTAGGTTTGCAAGGGCTTCAGGGCAGAGGCTATTTCCCATGGTCTCACCAGGCTTCGAAAGCAAGTGCTCTGTAGAAAGACCAAGCCTGCCTTGAACATTCAAAGCAATTGCAACTCAGCTGCAGAGGAAAAACTAGCACTATCACATCGGAACCCTCTGCCTCAGAACCTAGGAAACTAAACACAAGTACGATCTGATCCCACAAATTCCATTCCTGGATATTTACCCAAGGGACATTCATGTACATATTCAAGGACATGTACAAGAATCTTTATAACTGCTTTACCTGTAATAGCCAAAATTAGGGGGACCTTTAATATTCAATGGTAGAATGGGTGAATTAGTAGTTGTATATTTGTACAATAGAAGTCATAGCAAATAAAAAGAACACATTACCTCTATTTGCAACAACACAATGAAATCTCTTACAAAATATTCAGAGGAAAAGGAAGAAAAAAAGGAGACTATTGCATAATTCTTTTTATATGACATTCAAAAATGAATCTATTATTATATGGGTCATAATATCATTTTGATTTGGAGAGTTAGCAATTGGGAAGGGCATAAGAAAACATGCTGTATGGTAGAAATGTTCTACAACCACCAGGCAGTGCTGATGTGCGTATACGCACATAAAAAATTCATCAAGCCGTACACTTATCCTCAACAGAAAATACAAAACACCTAAAATCATTTACTTCTAGAACTAGAAAGAAGCTTAGAGATCACCTTAATGAACATGTATTTCACAGCTGAACAAAACAAGGCTCAAAAGAATTAAGATGCTCCTTATTATCATATAGATAATTTATGCTTTTATTTAACAAGTAGCTACCAGGTGCTTACTCTTTGTGAGGCTTTAGGATATAGGTTAAACCAAAAGGACATTGCCTGTTTTCATGAAGTCTACAGTCTACCTGTAGAAATTGAAATGAAAAAAATTTATTAGAAATAGAGATATAATTGCATATTATGATAAATGTGTGAGTGACTGGCACAAGATGATTTTTATCAATTAGATGTTCCTGAAACCCAGGTCACAGGCTTAGAGTTGTTTGCTCTTGATTCAACAACGTTGCTTTTTTTTTCTTTCTTTCTTTCTTTCTTTTTTTTTTTTTTGAAAACTGTGAATTTTTTAATATTTATTTTTTAGTTATAGTTGGACACAATACTTCTATTTATTTATTTATTCATTCGTTTATATGTGGTGCCAAGGATCAAACCCAGGGCCTCGCATGTGGTAGGTGAATACTCTGCCTCTGAGCCACAATTCCAGCCCCTGAATTTTTTTTTTAATTGGGAAAAAAATACAGATCTACTTAGATTTATTTCTCCAGATTTCAAAGGGTAGCCTTTAGTTGTAAAGCATAAACAAAATAATAAATAAATGTAAAGGATGTCTTTTTCCCAAAACTTAACCAAAATACCCAGCTTTAACACTGATGAAATTATTGGGCTCAACATGCATCATCTGTACACTAAATAAATCTCAGTTCTTCAGTTTCGTAAGTTGTGTGGACTGGCAATATTCTCTCTGCCACTTTCCTTTAGCCGAGCAGCCTCTAGTGACTGTCTGTTTGTTATCTGTGTGTATCTGGTGGCTATAAATCAGCCAGCTTCGAAAACAGAACCAAGGTCAATTAATCTTAAGACAACCAAGACATCTGTAATAAAATCAAAATGCACAGCACATCTGATTTCTTAACAAGTCACAGCCAATTATTTGGGGGTTTGTTTTCAATGACACCAGCTCCAGCTCAATATCTGGCTGGGGAAGATTGGCTCTGCAGAAACACTGGTCCAGTTTGTCTGCAACAAGACACAGATCATTATCAACTTGAGTTTCTTTGATAAAAAGCACCATTTTATGGTTTGGATTTGCAATGTCCCCCATGGCTCATGTATTGAAGGTTGGTCTTCATCGCAGCAGTGTCCAGAGATGGGGCTTTGGGGATGGTTGAATCATGAAGGCACTAACCTTATCATGGTTGAATGGACAGTGGGAGGTGGAACTTGGTGGAAGGGTGTGGATCCTCTCCTCCTTTAAGTTGTTTTCCTAAGGTATTTTGTCACAGTGATCAAAAGCTGACTGACATACACCATAACACACAGTGTTAAGTGGATCACCCCTAAAAGCAGATCCTTAAAAAAGGACATGAGTAAAGGTGGTTGATTCAGGAGCTCAGCCTAGGAAGTACCAAGGGGAAGGGGGGAAAATAAGAGAGAGAAGAAAGGGGCTGTGTGCATCTGGACTGCTTCAAGGGACCACTGGTAGGAAATGGAATATGCCTCAGAGTTGGCTCATCTGAGAAGCTAAGGGGCTGGGGTGTTTAGGACCGGGCTCTCAATCATCATTTTTTGAGGTCTCTCCTGGGGCTTTAGCTCCCTGATACTCCCAACTGGTCCCTTATGTAGGCTGAGCCCACAGGTATAGGTAGAAAAGATCCACAGGCAAAAAGTGAAAAAAAAATTGCAGCAGGAAGCCATCTGTGCATAGAGAAATGTCCAGACATATGGATAGCGGCAACAGCATCAGCGACACTGATCACTCAATTAGTAGAACATTTGTGCAAGAGTGTCCAAGACAAGCGGCAGGCTTGTGGCAAAGCACTGGTTAATCAGTTGAGTAAAACTCGGTTAAGGGGCTGGGGATGTGGCTCAAGCAGTAGCGCGCTCGCCTGGCATGCGTGCGGCCCAGGTTTGATCCTCAGCACCACATACAAACAAGGATGTTGTGTTTGCCGATAACTGAAAAATAAATATTAAAAAAAAATTCTCTCTCTCTCTCCCCGTCTCTCTCTCTCTTAAAAAAAAAAAAAAAAAAAAAGAAAAAAACTCAGTTAAGGGAGGGCTCTACTGCACACCAGCAACCTGCTTGAACTTTGAAAAGTCCTGTAGGAATGAACCCTTCTCTTCTCTTCTTACTTGGGACCACCTGTGGCCTAAGTCCAAAGATAAAAAGAATTTCTTTTCTCAGAGGGAATATCCTATGCAACAAAAATCTTCCTGTGGGGCTGAGGCTGTAGCTCAGTGGCAGAGCGCTTGCCTAGCATATGTGAGGCACTGGGTTCCATCCTTAGCACCACATAAAAAAATAAATAAAGGTATTCTGTCCATCAACAACTACAAAAAAAATTTTTTTTTAAATCTTCCTGGGCAACTTCAGGCAGAAGAATGAGAGAATAATGAGCTGTGTATGGTGCTAAGGAATTATTCCAATGGGAATGAACACAGTAAAAAAAACTATGTGTTTGTGAGATACATACATATATATACACGTACATACATATGTACATAAAATACCTCATTGCTTTTTAATTTAATGAAAGAAAAAATAATTAGAAACAAAAGAAATTGCTAAACTTTAAATTAGCTTTTCTTTATTATAAGATTATTTCCCAAAACTTTACTCTAAAGTTAAGAAAACAAATTATGATCACAATAGTTAACAATGGAACTAACCAGGGTGCCCTTCAACAGATGAATGGATATAGAAAATGTGTCATATATACACAATGGAATATTACTCAGCCATAAAAAATAATGAAGTTATGGCATTTGCTGGTAAATGGATGGAAATGACGACTATCATAATAAGTGAAATAAACCAGTCGCCAAAAACCAAAGGTTAAATGACAAAGTAAGAGGGAAGAATAGAAGTTCATTGGATTGGACAAAGGGAATGAAGGGAGGGAGATGGAATAGGATTAAGAAAGGCAGTAAAATGAATGGGACATAACTTTTCTATGTTCATATATGAATACACGACCAGTGTAACTCCACATCATGTACCACACCCTAACGGGAAGTTAAACTCCATATTTGTATAATATACTGTACTGTCATGTATATCTAAAAAGAACAAACAAAAAATGAAAATTTAAAAAAACTAAAAAAAAAAATAAAGGAATTATGAAATCTAGTTAGAGGTTGGTACTCCTGAAGTTCATTAACCAGATCATTCAACTTGAGTTCACATAAATGTTCTTTCCGTCAACAGATGAAGTCATTAGCATGATGGCATTTCCTCCATCCTCCTCCTGATGTTTGTTAGTTATATTTTGAGGTTGTCAAGATATAACAATGCACATGAACCCTTTGGGCCACAATTGCCAATTATAGAAAACCTGCTTTAACATTAATGTGAGCACATGGCTTTTCTCAGTCTTTTTGTCACTACCTCTCCATTCCCAAAGGATTTGTTTTAAAGCATCTCTGAGTCGGCTCAAGTTCTTGGTCAAGTGCTTTTTGCTCACAAAGGGCTCTTGAGTACTCTTGAGATTTACTTTTATGCTTGCCCTAATTCTAAGTGGCTGGGAATAATTCTCCCTTCCCACCTTCCTTCCCTCGGAGCTCCTCAGTGACTTTTCTCCCTGTGTTCGGGTGTTGAAGGAGACTGGTGCCAGGTTCACACACTGTAGCCAGAAGATAAAGCGGAAAGCCACACACTTGGTTCGTTTATCTTCACACCCATTCAGGAATTTGCATACTTACCAAGGTGGCTTCTGAGGAAAGAGGAGAGGACTTCCTGTGCTGTGGTGTGAGCTTCTGTTTTGTTCCCTGTGGAATTCCCTGTTTCCTTCCTTAGCTACCAATGGTGCCTGGGATGAGTTCCCTCAGGTCTGTGTGTTGAAGGCTGGTCCACAGGATGGCGTTATTGGGAGGTGGTGGAACCTTTAGGAGCTGGGGCCTTGTGGGGGGTATTTGGGTCCAATGAGAGTGTGTCCTTGAAGGGTCTTATGGGAGCACAGTCCCTCAGATTCTCTCTGCCTCCTTGCTCATGATGTAAGTAGTTTGCTCCACCACAAGCTCTAGTTATGATGTTCCACCCTCCCCAGAGCCCAAAGCCACAAAGTCATCCAATCTTAGACTGAAACTTTCAGAGCTCGAGCTAAAAAAAAAAAAAAAAAAAAAAAAAAAAGACTTTTCTCTTTATAAGATAAATATCTCAAGTATTTCCTTATAGTAATGTGAAACTGACTGATATAGCTACCACTCTTTGAGGTTAATGATATTGAGCTTTTTCTATTGATGAATAGTTTTGCTGGCCCTTCTCTATTTGATTTGGAAAAGAATTCTCTAAAGTAGTTTTATTCTTTCATCTTAATGTAGATATTCCTAAAATGTATATGCAAGCTCTCTGATTCATATTCTCACAAAATTTGAGATTAATGATTCATACATTCGTGTGCCCAGTAGCGCTCAACTTAGGTTATATTTATCCTCCCTGAGATTCAGTGTGATTCTATCTGTAAAAGAAGAATATGGTCTTCTCTGGCTACACCTTATTGTGAGATTGTGGCAATAAGGTAAATGAGGTAATGTGTACTAATATATCTCAGAAAAAAAATCCCATACTCAAGAGAGAAGGCATTATTGCTGTTTCCATTTTCTCCTTATTTGAACTGAAAAATTTGTTCAAGTACCTACCTGCTCTTTACATCTGTGTGGATAATACGGTGGCTAAACTCATTACCCTTTGTCACGGAGATTTCATTCTACTATTTCTTAATAACATTGACATTACAGTGAATAAAATAAAAAGGTCTCTTTTGTGATGTGTTTTCATAGAGATCTTAAAACAACCTTGAAAATACTCAGATTCTCATTTCTCAATGACATGAATGCAATGATTAATTTTATATATTGGATCCATTTATCTGGAACTCGAAATCCCACCCCAAGGGAAGATTAGGCAGTTCAAAACTTTCTAAAAAGACAAAGAATTAAAAAGAGAAAGGATACCCAGGAGCCATTAAGTTGTTCTGTATCTATTTACAGTATTGTTTGTACTGGATGGATGATTACAGAAAAGCCAAGTAACATAAAAAGAGAAATCCTTAATTCTACCCTGGAGACAGGCAGAGCAAAAGATGAACAGCTGAACACACAGAGCTGGGAACCTCATGTATACTTTACCTTGCAGTAAATCAGGGAGATAAAGGACTTGAAATAAATGTTCCCATGAATTCCAAAAACTAAAAGCTGTGTACTGGCTTATGATGACAACCAAGTGGAAACCCACAGAAATCCTACATTAAATGACTTCCCATACCCCCCACCCCTGAAAACCAATGACTTGTATTTGTACCAAGAGGGATATAAGAGTTTAAAAGATGTATTTATTTTCATGACTGAGTTTTCTTAGGATTTTATCAATATGGCACCTACCAATGGAAAGCTGTGGTTGCTTAACCTGTGCTCTCAAGAAATTGTCACCATTTCTGTTCCTTGCTATAGACTTTTGCATTACGGGAAGATTATGACAGACGCTCAAACTTCCAGATCCGTTAATCTTACTTTCTGAGATCAGCAGGCAACTTCTTAACGCACATATATTTACACTTACACTTTACTTAAACATCCACAGTGAAGAACCCATGAAAGAAACATTTCTGCCAGCCATGATGATTATCTTGGGGTTTGAAGACAGACACCTTTTAAAGTCTGGGGGGACCATATGCAGGTAACATCTATATATAAGGATAGCCAAACAGGGTGTAGAAAACTTTGCTTAAAATAATGACATACTTCAAAGCTGGATATATTTTATTTATAAATAACATTTTGATACAGAGTTTAATAATATGTTTCCAAAGATCCCCAGTTTATTAGTACAGATACATCAGAGAAGAAAGATAACATGTTTTTATGCTTCTGTAATGTGACAGAAAATAAACAAGCTTGGTTATATTCAGACATCTTAGTAGACATAGTGCCAGATAAGTTGCAAACTACAAGCATTGGGTTTGTTTCTTATTTGTGGGCATCCCTGAATAATTTTCCTGAATGCTTTCATTTCCACTATCTACACTATGCAATTATATCATATCATTCATGTGCCTTTACATTAACTTAAATTTATTCTTCAACTGTCATGAGTTCTGTCAAAAAATATTTAGGGATAAGCAATATTTAAATTTAACCTCCTTTACTTCCCCTCCATACCCAATCTCTCCCTGAATTAATTTATTCCATCTGTGCCATACTGGAAACAGCCGAACACAATTGTTATTGTTTTCCTTTATCTACTCTTATCCATCGTATCCATCTGGCAAGTGTAACATACTGAAATTATAGACATATACTTAACGTTGGTCACATTTTATATGCCGATTCTTTGCTTTTTAAAAAAAGAATTATCAAATGTAGACACTGATACTCTGAAGCCTGAAGGTTTTTAACAAAGGTCAAATACTTTTTCTGCCCCCAATAGCACCATCTCTGTAACTTTTGTATAGCACAGGAAATGATATTCTCAAAGACTCCATAAGGATGGGCATTATCCACGCAGGGATGGAGCAGGAAGTCATCCTGTCCAAAGAGAGTTGGCGCAAACACACACACACACACACACACACACACACACACACACACATCCCGGTAAATGCCTTCACAATACTGTTTCTGTATGCTTCTTCCTGTATTTGCATGCTTCAGAGAATCAAAAAAAAATGCCTTTCCCATTTTAAGCATTATTCATTTCTGATTTGTATGATTTTCATAATCTCAAAAAGCAATTCTAATTTGTGCATGGGAAACGGAAAGTTTCTGTGGTTGGGTATTAATGAAAATGCATAGCCTGATATGACACAGTTTTTATAAGGCCCCAAGGTTCCTTCCAAGGATGCTGCAGTCCACAATCAGACCAAAGGCTAAGTAGGTCCAAGGCGAGCAGCAGTTTAGGGATTCGGAGCTGCAGTTCTTCTCCACTGGACTGTGGAGGAATCAAGCAGTCAGTGGCTCATGCAGGTAGACTCACCTGTCTTATTTTATTTAATCTTGAGATGAGAAAGGAAACCCATAATATTCCCAGTGGATTTCTGCCCAGACGGCAAATGTCAGCTATGAAACAATTTAGAGAACTGGGATTAAAAGAATGAGTTCTTAAAAGGCCTACATTCCTTTCTTTTTTAAAAAAAATAATATAAATACATGCTTTACTGAGCTTCTGAACTCTAAGAATTTGCTTTTGCTTAATTTGATCTTGGACCTGAACTCATTTCATAAAAAATATATGAAAGGGGCTAAGACTCCATTTCTTCACTCCAGCAACATCTTTTTAAAATATTTATAAAGAACACAGAACTCTACTCAGTATTTCATTTAAAATAACAAAAGGCTGATGATTGAAATCACAGAAAGAATGCATAAAAGGCAGAAGTAAATAAACAAGACTTAGAACTCTTTAAAAAAAAAAAAGAATTTAAAAACTAAATTGTGCTGCAAAACTACGTTTGCAATTACAGTGTCAGGTATGGCCCCACTCTGTCTCAGAGGCACTGTATAAATATGAACAGAATCATCTGATGCACTTTTTGAAAACACTGCTTCTCAGCCAAGGGCTAGCGCAAATTCATCCTACGGCTAGGTGTCCAGAAACACATGTTGGTTTGCTTATTGGCGACGCATCCTATACTAACAGGAAGGCTAGAGACCAAGCATATGACAAGAGCCAAACCCACCACCCTGTTACTTCTTTTCGTGCTTCTTGGTTAACTCCTGCACACCCAGCTGGCTGCGGCCCCGGGCGTCACTGCTCCTGTCTTCCCGGGGCTGACTCTCCTGGGAGACCTGCTGCACAGCCTGCAGGATGGCATTCTGCACAATCTGTTTGCTGGCATTCTGCAGCTTCACCTCCTCAGGCTCATTTCCAGGCTTCTCACCTAACCAAAAATATAAAAGGGAGGTGGGAAGAAGAGAAATCAATTTGGAGAACTGTGACAGAGATGAATAGAGGAAAGAAGTTGAAGGAAAAAAGTGCTGGAGTAGCCCAGTCATGGTGAGGAGCCCTCGTAGCACATGCTGCTATTGCCTTCCCTTCCTCATTTCCAACAGAATCTCCATACCATTCCCCCATGATCCACCTGAGTTCATCTTCTCACCATCCTAGAATCCTCAGTTGCTAATGGTGGTCGCCAGACAGTCCCTGGCCACAAAAGACCTCTGGGAAAGTTTGGGGAAAGGGCCAGACTCATGCTCCACTGGCCTTTTTGCACTTCCCCCTTAATTCCTGTGTGGAATGCAAACCCAGGGCTGGCAGGGGCTGGGCTACCTTGCAGTAAGTGTGGAGATGAATGTCAATATTCTGAGGATGGTTTGGAGAAAAACAAAAAATTTCAAAGGCATCATTGAGCATCTACACAAGCCCTGGACCATGTGTGCAAGGAAAATAACCCCCTTTTTTAATGCATATTACACAGATTCTATGTTATCTGCAGCCAAACACATGCCTGATGGGTATAACCTCATGGTGCTGAAGAAGAACAGACAATCCCCTACACCACATCAAACTCAGCTCTGCTCCCATAATGTGTCAGAAGGACTGAACCCATTCATCAGAGCTGTCCTCTGAGATCTAGAACAGGGCAGGAAAACTCCTTCCATATAGGACCAGAGACAGTGATCTATCAGGCTTGTGGGCCATATGCTCTGAAATAAATGCTTAACTCTGCTGCTGTAGCATAAAACCAGCTACAGATTGTAGGTAAATAAATGTGTGTGACTGTGTTCCAACAAAATATTATTCATTAAAAAAAAACAGGTTGCAGGCAGATTTGGCCTATCAGCTATAGTGTATCAGTTCTGATCTAGAAATGGTGGGAATTGTCTAAAGGAAAAGTGAAATAGTGTACTCAACACTAACCAACACTTTCTATTTTTCCTTAATTAAAAACAAAACCTTGCTGGGTGCGGTGGCACACTCCTGTAATTCCAGTGACCCAGGAGGCTGAGGCAGGAGGATTGCAAATTGGAGGGCAGCCTCAGCAGTTTAGCAAGGCTCTAAGCAACTTAGGGAGGCCCTGTCTCGAAATTTTAAAAAATAATAATAATAAAAAAGGCTGGGGATGTAGTTCAGCGGAAGTTTATTTAGTGAAAATTCTAGAAAAGGGCTTTTTAAAAAAACAGGCGAATAAAACCTGTTGCCCCCTTCCTATTTTACTGCTCACAACTCTGACCCAATAATTGTCATTACAAGGCCACTGAGAGTCCTAAGGAAATCCTTAGAATAGAAACCATTTTCAGGGGGGTTGGAAGAAAAAGTTAGAAGGAACCTGGCATTCCCATGACCAAATGGCCACCAGATCAATTCTCAGTTGTCCACTTCCAGGCCCCCTTCACATTACAAAATCATTCCTTGTTTAGGGCAACTGTCATTTTAGATTTTGTTTTATTATGCAGCACACTTAACAATAACGCATACAGGGACGAAAGACGGTGAGTCTAACATTTGAGTACAGTGCAATCCTAAAATTTTCTTACTCCACCTCTTTACATTTATGGTGATGAAAAGAATGTGTACTGCTCCTTATTCAAAGTCACCTTTTCAGATATTTCCTCTCTTCAGATACATTGCTACCTTAAAATATATCTAAAGTTGGGGGAGGGGTGTGGTTTTTTCACCAGGATTGATTTGTAACAATGGAAATTATACATCCATGAAAAGAACACTGTGTAAGAGAATATTGAGTCATTCTGGAACATCAGACAGCTCTCATCCCTTTAGACAGACAGCTGTCATTCATTTTGCATTCTGGTCCATCCCCAGGGGGTTTATCTTACCCTCTACTGAACAATGCAAGATTAACCTATTCAAAACCAAGAGCAGTATGGAAAAGGATAAAATGAGCCACCCACACCAAGCCAAGCCAGGAGGAAATCCAGACAGGCTGGAACTCCAGAGGGGCAAAGAAGAAGGCTTTGAATGTTCTCTGTAGAAAAAGAGTGGACAGTAGTGAATGGCAATATTATGGGACCCTAGGGGACAGCTATTAAGAATACAGGTTTGAAACGCTTCAGAGTTGTGTTCAAGTCCTTTCTGCCACATCTGTCACACTGTCTTGAGCAAAACACTGCTAAGCAGGTGTGCACATCTGTAAAATGGGCAAGCAGGACCTCTGTAGGATGGTTGCTAGAGAAGGAAGTGACATCACAACTCTTCAGAACTCTGTGTGGGTCCTGACACATCATAAGCAATTAGTAAGTGACCACATGGTGTACTAGTTAGGGTATAGACTGAGCTGTTGTAACAGAGACACTCAAAAATAGCTCAGCTCACACAGGGAGAGAAGTTTATTGTTCTCTCACGTGACAGTGCAGAAGTAATCTAGTGTGTAAGTGGCTTGCTCCACAGGTGATCTCAGGACTTCTTCCTCCTCTCATCTTACTGCCATGCTATTCCCCCCAACAGGACCCTCATTTATGTGAGTGAAGCTGGTCAAGCAATATCCTAGTGGAGTTGGAAGGGAGCAAGAAAAAAAAGGAAAAGGACAAACAATTTCCTGTTGGGGGAGAATGTACTGGGGATTAAACCCAGAGGGGCTGGTTACTGAGCCACATCCCCAGCCCGTTTTAATTTTAGTTTCAGAAAGTGTCTTGTTACTTTGTGTAGGGCCTTGCTAACTTGGGCCTTGACATTGCAATCCTCCTGCAACAGCTTCCTGAGTTCTCTGGGGTTACAAGCGAGTGCTACCACACCTGGCAAGAAATTTCCTTTTAAAGATTTGTCAAAACATTTACCATTTTGTTCTAGATCCTCAATATTCATCCATCGTCAGTGAAGGATGTGGGACAGAGGGTGGCAAGTGGCCCGTGGCACAGAAGAGAGGAATAAAGACAAGGAGAGACACACCAAGCACTTAAGAGACAACAAAAACAAAATAAAGAATTCTACAAACCACAGGTATGTACTTATGTGTTAGACTCTGTGCATTCGAGGAATCACATTCTTTTCTCTACCTTAAGCTATAGCACAAGAAAGAGGGAAAAGGCTACAAGGATATGAATGTCATAGCTGATTTTTTTTTAATGGTACCAGGCATTGTACCCACAGGCACTTAACCACTGAGCAACATCCCCAGTCCTTTTTACTTTTTATTTTAATACAGGGCCTCACTAAGTTGCTTAGGGCTTTGCTAAGTTGCTGAGGCTGGCTTTAAATTTGCGATCCTCCTGCCTCAGCCTCCCAAGCGGCTATGATTACAGGCGTGCACCACTGCTCCTGGCTTCGTACCTGACTTCTTAACTGAAGCTCACAATACAACTCAGAAGTCAGCAGAATCCAGAAGAGCTTTAGTCATTGCATTGTCTAGATTTCCCTCTCCCCTGAGAGGGCCTGAACTCTCCATCTACTACTGCCCTCAAACAACCCCTCCTGTTCTTCCGGAGTCACCCTGACTTCATGGAATTTACTTACCCTTTTCTCTACTTGTTTATGACTCGTTGTGTTTAATGATTTTACATGCTTCCCTCTCCCAGAGGACATCCCAGCTAAGGTTCTGCTTTCAACTGATGCTCACATATCTTCTGCTAGAATTCTTAAGAGAGTCTGCTGGCTTCTTACCATCATCCCTGCAAATTGCCCTAAATCATGCCAGCCATGCCTCAAGTCAGCTGCCACTGAATGCCTTTAGCTCATGCTGGCTCAATCAGCTGTGGCTAGAGAGGTCAGGTCCTGGGGTGAAAGTAGAGATCCTTAGGAAGAAGGACCCACCCATGAGCCCCCCTGCCCCCATGAAGCACTGTAGGCAGAGCAAGGGTTCACAAGACAGGTTTTGTGCAGTATAATACCAACCTGTGATCCAAGCCTTTGATTGAAAGGCCTGGTGGGGACCCAACCCTTCACAAAAGCACAGGGTGAGGAAGCACAACCAGACAGGAGGCAAAGCCAGCCACGGAGTTCCTTGGAGTGTGGCCATTTACTTATACGCATTCTACTTACTTCAGTGTAATGAATCACCTACACATCGTAGGTGCCCATTGCCTAGTTTTAAAGGATGCAAATGTCCTCCAGCCTAATTAGCATTTACATCATTTTCATATTTCACAATTATGACACATCGATGTAATTAGCTTTAAACCCTAACTACCCAATATAAATACACTGAAGTCAAGGATGTGGCATAACTAAATTTGTCTTCAGTGCCGTTCCACATAAAATTATAACCCACCATCCCTACCCCCAGGCACCCATATGGTTCTGCTTCCCAGTGACCAGCCAGCCCACCATCAGGGGACCAGCCTTCCACAACTCACCTAGAGCTCTACATCACCCCCACCCCCACCTCACCACTCCCCTCAGGGCTTTCTGTTTCATGTTCCTTTCTTACCTACCCCTGTGAAAGGCATCTGAGACTCAGTTACAACATGGCTAACAAGTGGTCTTCATTCCTTATGTGTAACTATTAAAATTGGGCTTCCAACGTTATAGGAAGATCCTCTTGACCCAAATTTGCACCAACACCCCTCACCCCGGAAGAACTCAAGTGCTCTTCACCTCTCTTACATTAACCTATTATATTCCACTGAGGTGGATTTGGGAAATGGTCAGTGTTTCCTGGCCCAATCAGCTGTGGCTACAGAGATCAGGTCCTGGGGTGAATCAACATAGTGATTTTGCCTAGATGACACAGAGAGGGTGGCAGAGCATGCAACATTATCAGCACCTCTCTCTCTCTCTCTCTCTCTCATCGCCCCCCACTGAGTCACTGAATATTCCAATCCCAGAGTCCCCCCTGAGGGCAGAAGAATACCCACCATCACTACTGCACACACTCTTCAAAGCTCTCAGCTGCTACGGTAACCATGGAGCATATTTTTTATCTTTTCCTCCGACCGCTCTTGGGTATAAAGACAGTATTATCATTCATCAGTGACTAGCATATGGAACACTGAGAACAAGGACTAATTCTAGTCCCCTTAATAATGGAATGATGGTCTTTTTCTCTGCTCTGTAACTACAGGAATTTTCCATGAAGGACCAGATGCTAGATCTCACCCATCTGTGCCAACTGCTAATGAAGCCATCCTGGCTGCACTGCTTTGAAACTGAAAACACTGAAGTTCCAGCACCTGGGTTTCCAGCTCACTGTCAACCCCACCGGGCCATTCGGTTCCCCCAGGCACCACAGCCAAATCCACAGCAGCCTTTTAGGGTCTCCAAAAAATAGATATGAGATATAGAAGGCAATACGGTGTCAGCAGGTATAGGACACTTTTACATCTCATTCAAGTGATGCCCCATTATTACAACCACAATCCCTACTAAATCGGGTAGAGCATCTGGACTCACCCTTGCCTCTGCCCGCAGTGGCCAGGCACATTATTTCAAAACACAGCAAGCTATTCTTACAAATTATATGGAATTCTTTATTTAAATTTCCCATAGAATGATGAATCGAGAAGATATTCATGGAGCATCTGTATGCACAGTACTACGGAGTGTAACATAGGCCACTAAGCCAAAGTGTTTTACTTATTCGTGCATTAATTCATACAAGAATTAGAGGTCACTTGGTGTGTGACCAACATGAAGCTAGGTACTAGAAATGAAAATGTTGTGCAGAACAGTCACGACCCAGGCCCTGTTTAAGTTTATAATCTAGTGGAAGAGTCAGATGCTAAATAGTCAGGCAAGATTATAACTTTAAGCTGTGACGTGCACTATTACAGGAGCACTAGATCCTATCCACAAAGAGAACTGATCTAGTCTGAGGGTCACAGAAAGAGGTCCAGAGGTCTTGTGGATTAATGAGGCATTAACCAATCAAAAAAAAAAAAAAAAAAAAAAAAAGGTAATATGAGAGCCGGAGGACAAGAACATGGCTAGCAGGAAGGTCAAGCCCAAGTGGAAAGTCCCCAACATGTGTAAGAGCCTCGCCCTGCCAGAAAACAAGGTGGTATGAGTGGCTGGGTTCCCACTAGGGGAGAGGGAGCCCAGGTCAAAATGAAGGATGGAGGCCAGCCCTGGTCAAGGGTGGGAGTCGGGAACTCATTTGTCTCTGAGAATAAAGCAGCCAGGTACCGTCTAATCTTGCCACATAGCACAGCTGAAGAAGTCTGCAGAGAGTGACATCATCACTGTGGGAATATGCAGGATTTGCAGCAGGCCTTAAAAGAGAGAAGATTTGGAAAGATCAAAAGAAAAGGAAAAGGAATTCTTTTTCTGTCCTTGGAGGGCAGGGCAGGCATGTCACTAAGAGTTCAAGAAAGTTTTTTTTGCCTTACAGAGCTACTGAATCATCTTAGAATGTAATAAAATTTATACAATATTACTGGGTTGCAATGTCTTAAGAAAACTAATAAAACCTAAAAAGGAAAACAATTGTAATCTGGAATCAGATTTGAATATTTTGGCCAAGAACAGCAAAGGTAATTTTGAAAAAGAACAATGAATATAAGGACCTAATTCAACAGCTACAAATGATAGCTGTAAAGCTATACTAATTGATCTGTTTAAATCATGGTATGACCTGCTCATTCAGTTTGGGTACGTCACATGTCTTTAGAAATTTGTCGATGTCTTTGATATTTTCTATTTTATTGGAGTATGAATTTTCAAAATGGTTTCTAATTATCTTCCATATTTCAGCCATGTCCATTGCGATATTTCCTTCTTCATCTTGTACTTTAGAATTTGAGTGTTCTCTCTTTTCATTTTTGTTAGCATCAGGAATTTATCTATTTTACTTATTTTTTTTTAAAGAACCAACTTCTTGTTTTGTCAATTTTTTCAATTGTTTCTTTTGTTTCAATTTCACTGATTTCAGCTCTGATTTTAATGATTTCCTGTCTTCTACTGCTTTTAGTGTTGATTTCTCCTTCTTTTTCTAGGGGTTGGAGATGTAGTGTTAGGTCATTTATTTGCTGACTTTTTATTCTTTTAATGAATGCGCTCAGTGCAATAAACTTTCTTCTTAGTACTGCCTTTATAGTGTCCCAGAGATTTTGATATGTTGTATCAGTGTTCTCATTTACCTCTAAGAATTTTTTAATTTCATCATTGATTTCTTTTACTATCCATTCATCATCCAATAGTGTATTATTTAATCTCCATTTTTTAGAGTATCTTCTATTTTTTACTTCATTGTTGATTTCTAATTTCATTCCATTGTGATCTGATAGAATGCAGATCTCTGGGTTTTGGGTTTTTGTTTTGTTTTGTTTTGTTGGGGGGGGTGTATTTGCTAAGACTTGCTTTGTGGCATAAGATATGGTCTATTTTAGGATTCATGTGCTGCAGAGAAGAAAGTATATTCGCTCATTGATGGATGAAATATTCTATTTATGTCTGTTAAGTCTAAATTATTGATTATATTAATTAATTCTATAGTTTATTTATTTACTTTGTTTGGAAGATCTGTCCATTAGTGAGAGAGATGTGTTAAAGTCACCCAGTATTATTATGTTGTGGCCTATTTAATTCTTGAAATTGAGAAGGGTTTGTTTGATGTATGTAGATGCTCCATGGTTTGGGGCATAGATATTTAAAATTATTATGTCCTGCTGATGTATACTTCCCTTATTTGGAAAAATAAGAATAGCCAAAGCCATCCTTAGCAAGAAAAGCAAAGCAGGAAACATCACAACACCAGATCTTAAACTATACTGCAGAACTATGGTAACAAAAACAGCATGGTATTGGCACCAAAATAGACTTGTAGACCAATGGTACAGAATAGAGGACACAGAGACAAACCCACATAAATCTCATACTAGACAAAGGTGCCAAAAACATTCACTGGAGAAAAGATAGCCTATTCAATAAATGGTGCTGACGAAACTGGAAATTCATATGTAGCAAAATGAAATTAAGCCTGTCTCTCACTGTGCACAAAAATCAACTCAAGGTAGATCAAAAATTTAGGCACTAGAACAGAGACCCTGCTTTTAGGAGAAGAAAAAGTAGGCCCAGATCTTCACCCTGTGGACCTAGGATCTGACTTCCTTAACAAGACCCCTAAAACACAAGAAGTAAAATCAAAGAATTAATAAATAGGATGGATCAAATTAAAAAGCTTCTTCCCAGCAAAGGAAACAATAATGTAAGGAGAGACCCTACAGATTGGGAGAAAATCTTTACCACATGCATCTCCAATAAAGCGTTAATCTCCAGGATATATAAAGAACTCAAAAAAGTTAACATCAAAAAACCCCAAATAACCCAATCAATAAATGAGCTAAGGAACTGAACAGACACTTCACAGAAGAAGAAATACAATTGCTCAACAAATATATGAAAAAGTATTCAACAATTAGAGAAATGCAAATCAAAACTACTCTAGGATTTCATCTCACTCCTGTCAGAATGGCAATCATCAAGAATACAGGCAACAACAAATGCTGGCAAGGATATGGGGAAAAAGGTACACTCAAACATTGCTGGTGGGACTGCCAAGTGATACAACCACTATGGAAAGCAGTATGGAGATTCCTCAGAAAACTGGGAATGGAACCCCCTTTGACCCAGTTATACCACTCCTTGGTATATACCCAAAGGACTTAAAATCAGCATACTCCAGTAATGAAGCCACATCAATGTTTAATAATAATATTCAATAACAACTCAATTCACAGTAGATAAACTGTGAAACCAACCTAGGTGTCCTTCAATAGATGAATGGATAAAGAAAATGTGGTAAATATATTCAATGGAATATTACTCAGTTTTAAAGAAGAATGAAATTAGCCATAATTTTATTTTGCCAGTAAATGGATGGAGTTAAGAAAATATCATGCCAAGCGAAATAGGCCAATCCCAAAAAAAACCAAAGACTGAATGTTTTCTCTAATATGCAGATACTAATTCACAATAAGGGGGCGGGACACTAAAGAAGAAAAGAGTTACCTTAAATTAGGTAGAGGGAAGTAAAGGGAGGGGAGAGAAGGGGGTGTGGGGATAGGAAGGATAGTTCAATGAAACAGATTATTTCTTTATGTATACATGGGACTTCATGACCAATGTGATTCTACAACATGTATACTCAGAAAAATAAGAAATTATATCCCATCTATGAAAGATAGCATTCTGCTGTCATGTGTAACTAATTAAAACCAAAAAAATAAAATAAATAAATAAATGAATAAAGCTATAGTAATGAATAAAGTGTGATTTCATAAAGGAATAGAAGATTTAACCAATAAAATAGAGTCCAAAAGCAGTCCCATAGAAATGGGGACATCTGATTTATGAAAACCTAACACTGTCATGCAGTAAAAGGAACATATTTTTGACCCATAGCACTGGGCCATATAGAATTCTGACTACTTAATATTGCACACCAAAGAAATTGATTCCAGGTAGATTTTATATCCACCTTAGAAAAACAAAACAATTTGGAGCACAAGATGTTTTAGGGCAGTGAAACTACACCTTATGATACCATACTGGTAGACACATGGCACTGCACATTGGTCCAGACACAGGATACTCAACACCAAGCATGAACCCTGTAATGAACACGGGACAATCACAGATTATAACAAATGTATCCCTCTGTCTGGGGTCATTATGCACGGTGTAGGGACAGAGAGCATATGGGAAATTCCTGTACTTATCTGTCAGTTTTGCAGTGAGCCTAAAACTACTCTAAAAATAATGAATTCCAATTATTCTTTAAAAAAAAAAATAAGAGAATCAAGTTTTGGGAAGAAAATACAGATATCTTTGAGACCTGAACATAAGCAACGATTTCTTAGACAAGTCGGAAAATGCATCACGAAGGGGAAATAGTTGCTCGATTGGGCTAATATTCTAAGTGTCTTGGGCTGGAAACAGACTCAAACCCAAAGGCTTTTCACGTGAGGAAGCTGAAGCAGGGAAAAGGCTTGGGTACAATTCCACCTTGGAAATGTTGCAGTGGTTCATTTTCAGAGCATCTGAAGTAACAAATAACTCAACCAGAACTGGGTGATGAGTTCAGGGAGACCCAAAGGGTGTTCTGACCCACATGCAGATTTCTGTCGAATAAAACAGAAATTAAGGTTTTCCTCCTTTCACCTCAAAGACACCCGAGGAGTCCCTAAAACCCCGACTTTCTTGCAGTCAGTAGCAGCTATATAACTTCTGTGCAAGGAAATGACAATCAGAAGAAAAGGAAACCAAGAATCTGCCGCGCCTCTGGGCTGGGGCGTGTGTGACACTCTGTACAGATGACGCCTTGTCCCTTCTCTGAATCAAAGAAGAGCTGGCGAAGGGGGAGGTGGCCCGGCCAGCCTGTGTGACAGTCCCAGCCCCTGTTTACCTTCTTTAAGCATTTCACCTTCCAAAGTGACGCCTGCCCAAGGGCTCCCCTCCCGGAGCCCGCAAAACATCCAAAACATCCCCATCGGCCCAAACCCGCAGCGCCCGGTGCTCTCGTCCCGGGGACCCGCGGGCGGGGAAGCGCAGCCCAGGCTGCCGCCCCGGGACACACGAGGGGAGCAAGTGTTTAAGGGACAGAAAAGGAATGTCTCCTCTGTACGAAAGCAAACACTAATGGGAAGCAGGGCGAACACCGGAAACCCGGGTATAGCGTACTTTCTTCGCTGTCGCAGGGCCCAGGTCCTGGCCCCCAGGCCTGCAGCTCCTCACTCCCCTGTGCCCCGCAGCTGCGCCCCTCCCGCCGCCAGGCGCCGCTCGCCTCCGCCGCCTCTGCTTCCCCCTTGTGGCGACTCCTGGAATTGCCGCAAATCCAGAGAGGGGGGGGGGGGGAGAGAGAGAGAGAGAGAGAGAGAGAGAGAGAGAGAGAGAGAGAGGTGTGTGTGGTTTCATTTTATCCAACACACTTAAAATAACTGCTCCAACGATAGTGCTTTCTAACTCCCAAAACTCCATTTATTTAGTCCATTTATAGAATCATCGTCCCAAGAGTTCTGAAGCAGCTGGAAATGTAGTCCAGAGGTTTCCTGTCCTTGCTCAGATAAAAATTGCTTGCCCATATTACCAGATCTATTAAATATTTAATAAAAGATTCTGAGTTCTTGGGCAAAATTAGTCAAATGCTCTTGTCTTCCACCATGGGAAAGAAGGAAGAAAGAAAACAATGTTAGTACTGAGATTTCTTTTAATGCAACCCTTAGGGCATTGGGGTGTGGCTAGCTGGTAGAGCATCTGCCTAGCTCTGAAAGAGGTGGGGGAAAAAGGTGCTCTTGTCAGGCTTGATGGCACACACCTGTAATCCCAACATCTCTGGCAGCTGAGGCAGGAGGATCACCGTTCAAAGCCAATCTCAGCAACTTAGCAAAACTCTGTCTCAAAATTTTAAAAAGGGGGCTCAGTGGTTAAGTGACCCTGGGTTCAATCCCCAGGACCTAATAATAATAATAGTACTGTCATACTGTTCTTCCTAGAATGAACCACCCAATCCCCACAACATGATTTTCTGTGAAAGAATTAAATTCCCAGATATGGCAAGTCCCTAGAAAATGTAGTTCCAGAATTTAACTACATAAGCTCTCAAAAATCATGCTTAGTCCCTAGAGAAAGTGAATATACAGCAAGAATCTCAGGAAGCTAAGCAGAGGAAGACCGTAAGGTAAAATCTTTCTACCACCCTTAAAGAAGCCAACTTCAGCATTTTGAAGATGATTCCTATGTAAAGTCCAAATATTTCGCATAGCCCCTCATAACACAAAGACAAAAGGAGGCTATGAATTTGGTAATGCTATTAGATGAGTTTAAATAGTATCAATCATTACAGCCTCTATATAAATTTTAAAACTGCAAGAGTCACGTGAGACTGTGTGTTTTATCTGCAGGTACAAATGTGGCATTCCTGTCCCTGCAAACAGCTCCATGGACACAGGATATTCCTGTTCCCCTAGTAGGCCAGAGGTCTTAGAAGCATCAATGAAAGGCAAACCCCATAGCATCAATCCAAGACAGACACGTGTCCTAAAGAAATTCCTAAGAATAAATTTGCAAAACCATAACGGGGCTTAGGGGACTTTGGTGATGTGATTCAGGAAGGGCACAGCCTTCCACCTGCTATCCTCTATTTCTGCCCCCTCTATCTAGTCACTCATGCAACATTCATCAAATGTCCAACTCTGCCAGTTTGCTAGAAACAGGCTGGGTTTTGCCTTCAAGAACAATGGGATGTCTAAGATTTCTCAGTTTTTAAGTACCATGAACTATTTCAAGACCTAAACAGATATAAAGAATCAATTCTCTCAGTTTTTATTTTTTTCCCTTGCCTAATTGCTCTGGATAAAACTTTTAGTACTATATTGAATAAGAGCAGTGAGAGTGGACAGCCTTGTTCCTGGTTCCAAAGGAAATGCTTTTTCAGATTCTCCCCGTGCATTATGACACTGGCTGGGAGTTTGTCATGTACAGACTTTATTGTGCTGAGATACATTCCTTCTATACCTAATTTGTTCTTTTTACATGAAAGGATGCTCTTTCTGCATCTATTGAGATGATCGTATGCTTTTCTACTTCATGTGGTTGATGTGACTTATTACACTATTGACTTCCGAAGGTGGAATGATCCTTTCATCCTTGGGATGAAACCTGCTTTATCACAGGGAATGATCCTTTTGATGTGCAGTTGGATTCAATTTGCTAGTATTTTGTTGAGGATCGCATCTATGCTCATAAGTTTGGTATATTCTTTTTATTTATTGGTTTGGTTTTGGTAACAGGGTAATTCTAGTCTTATAGCATGAATTTGGAAGGGTTTCCTCCCTTTTTTTTAAAGTCATTCCCAGTAGATTTAACATATATTTATGTATAGCAATTTTTATCTTTTATTGTTTTTTGACTGTTTGGAATAGTTTGAGAAGAACTAGCATTAGTTCTTTAAATTTGGGGTGTATTTCAGCAGTGAGGTCATCTGGTGGGAAAATAGAAGTGCAAAACATTGCTTCACTTGGAGTTCACTCTGATAAGCCCTGAACTGCACATTGGGACCCTCAGCTGGAGTCCTTTCCCTAATACATGGCTGCTGGTGCCTCCCACCTTCAGGAGAAGGAAGGAAAGCAGAGAGCTGGCTGATGGTAACAAAGCACGGAAACTACTTCCTCCTCTGCACACAGTGGAAAACACATGGACACTTCCCCCCATTCACTTCCTGCTCATGTTGTTCTTTCCCACACCCATCATTGTCTTGTTATTACACCTTCTGATTGTCCTTCCACTTGCTCCCCTATTTCTAACAGCAGCCAGTCATGTTTTTAAATATAAATCCGTTATGTCCCTCACCTGTTCAGAACTTTTCCATGGCCAGTGCCAGTGCAATCTCAGCCACTGACTGTGGCCTTCAGACCTTGCATGACCTTCAGATCAGCTCCCATCTCCTGTCCAGCCTTACACTCTCACCCCTTTTCTCCCTCATTTGATGTAGACCTTCCTGGAGCCTTGGATTCAATTCATCATGGATAAGAGCTAGTTTTGAATGTACAAATAGCCCATGACCACCTACTATGAGACCATGGGCAAGCCACATTCCTTATCTATAACATAAGCACAATAATGGCATGCCATGACCAGGGTGTATTGTCCATCTCCACGAGGGACAACACCTCCCTGTCTTGCTTGTCACTGCCCCAGTACCTAATGTTCCAAGTTAGACACTCAGTAAGTATTTCTCAATACATGACAGTTTGACAGTTGTAGTGGTTTTCAGCTTTCCAGTCTGTTCTATCTTTCTTCCCCTCCCTCCTCCCTCATCCCCTCCTCCTCCCCTCTATCCCCCCTCCCCCCTTAATTTTCTGTTCTTGGCCTCTTGCTGTTTTGCTGTTTCCCTGCAGTGAGTTAAAGCACAGGGGAAAACAGTGGAGGAGATGCTCTTTTGGTGCCAGCCCAGGCCTTCTGCATGAAAAAACAGTGCAAGAAAGCTTGTAGTGAGACATTAGGAAGAATGTTCCCAGGCCACACAGCCCAGGACTGATTACCAGTTTTGAGATTTTATACTAAATTCCTCTCTCTCATCTCCTACTTCTGGTCTTCTCCATTCTTTTTCCTTTGCATCTCTCTAAGCCCTTCTAAGGATCCAAGAATCTTTCTCAACTCCCTCCAGTTGCTTTCAAGTACTTTTCAGAACAAGACGGTGTGAGAACACAGTTGCTGCCTCCGGTTGGGTCCAGTGCTGTTCCTATGTGATCGTGTTCCAGTTTGGCAAGAAAACACTCTCCACAAAATTATAAACTCCCTGAACCCTGCACACACTGGTGTATAATGAATCCAGCCCCACCACCAACTTCCGAGGCTCTGTAGCCATCAGCCTGTGCTGAGAAAACACTCATCCTAGAGGCTTTGAGTCCAAATCCCATTTCTGGAACTTTCTGAGTTCACTTGAATAAGCATTGGCTTTCTCCTAGTTAAATCACATAGTACCAGTGAAAATGGATGATTAATTTTTAAAGTAGAAGAATAAGAAGATGAGACACCATTGCTTCATCTATAAATTAGGCCAAGAAATTTAAAAATCCTGCTCCAAGCCATGAGTATCCCTTAGGCAAAATTCTAGTATATGTGGCTTTTCTTTTACTTTTACTTTTCTTTTTTGCTCTAACCATGAGAATCTTGGCTCTTCTTACTGTGTTGGGGTTAATTAGAACAAGAGAACAGGTGGCTGGAAATAGAAAAGGAAGTGAAGAACAAGATCAGATGTTTTATGTCTTTTTTTTTTCCCCAGTGATATTTCAGGAGGAAAATGAAACTAAAGAAAAATAAACCAGGCAGGGCCTCAGAAGTGTTTGTCAGAGTCATCTGACTGGAGGCTCATATCAGGTGTTGTACCCTGTGTCTAAGACAGCCTGGGCTGCCAGAGTCAAAACCCAGATCTGCTAAAGTCAGACCCCGCTCTCCTGGTGCCCCATGTAAAGATTCAGAGCCATCTAGGTGTCCCTGCTCTCGTTGCTCTCTCTGCCTTTGCACTGAAGGATTGGGTCTGCCAGAGGAGAGGTACAGTCTCTGGGGTTACTCAGACATTCACTGAGCTGCAGGCCAGGTGAGGTGTGAGGCATTAGGGATATTGAGATAATTCATACTCCCTGGTCCTCAAGATGCTCATGAAACACACAGGATATAATCTGGTTCTATGATTAAGCCTCTTAACTGCCCAGTCTCATTTTTATTATAAGAATATATAATAATATATATATACATATATATATAAAGATATAACCTGCTAATAAATATTCAAATGCTTATACAAATATTCAATTAAATATCCAATGCTGTGAAGCATTGGATGGGATTGTTAGGTTAGGTAGTAGCTAGCAATGAGCAGGGAAATGCATGCAAAGTCACACGTGTTCTTTCAGTTGGTTCAGGGTCTTCTTTAAACTACTTTCAAAGTAGACAAGGAAACAAAGCGTGATAGTTAATTTGTAGAAAATAAACAGAAGCAAAGGAGCTAATGGTAATATACTCAAAAGAAAAGGATTAGTGGGACTAGCTCTTGACAGGGCCCATTGATGTCAATGTGAGGCTAGGAATTATGGCCCTGGGTGTCTCCATTTGATTGAAAATGAAGATTCCTTTAGTAGCACAGGCGCACTAAGGTAACTTCTGACCAGCTATTGATCTCAGTGCCCTCATTAACATGGGATTGACTTGTGGATGAAGCCACCCTAAATAGGATGGCCCCCATGACAGTTCTGGAGAGGACCAATTAAGGTCAAAAAACTCCACCACCCAACATGAACTCCTGATGGGCAAAGAGTACAGAAGGTGGCCCCCAACTCTCCTGGCAAACATCAAACAGTAATAAATGTGGAGATGTCTAGTCTCCTGTGCTGTTCTCTGCTTGGAGATGGCCCACTCTCTCTTGAGAGTGCTCTCTTCTTAAGCCTGTCCTGGCTTTTACTTTACTTCCACCTCACTTGCACTTATAATAAAGTCCTCTTGCTTGACTTTTGGTGTCTGACTTTAAATTCTTTCATCAGAACACAAGAACCAAGGTTTGGAATTTCAGCTGCCCGCTTTCCTGTGACAATTTTATGTATCAAACAAGGCCCCTGGGCTTCTTATAAGAATATAATGTGACTTCCAAATTCTTCAGATTTCAGTTCCATATTTTTCAGATTTCTATTTGAAAAGATTGAAAAACAACCCCACGAGACACAAAGAGGAAGTGCTGGTCCTGCCCTGGCATAGGCAGTGGAAAGCAGAGAACAAAGGGAAGGTGATCAGGGGGTGACCAGAGAAGGGCAAGTCCAGGTCTGAGGAGCTTCTGGTTAGCATGTGGCTCTCAAAATCCTTATTAGCAAGGATGAGTTAGGGGTATTGGGTTGTGGCTCAGTGATAGAGCTTGTCTAGCAGGTGTGAGGCGCTGGGTTCAATCCTCAGCACCATACAAAATAATAATAATAATAATAATAATAATAATAATAATAATAACAATATTTTTAAAAGAATAATTTAGGATTAATAGTTATTTGAATATTCTCAGGGTTCACCCACAGTGATTCTGCTTCAGTAAACTGAGAATTCAGGAATTTACATAATTAGCAGGAAATTCTCGTACAGGTTTCAGGGCAGTGACCTTGTGGTTTCATGTGTTACTTAAGGCGAGTCTAGATTTAGCCCATAATTACAGAGCAGGAGAAAATTCAGTGGATATGTGACCATCTTACAGTTTATATAATGGGGACAACCAAGGGGATGATTCAAGCTGGAAAGTGCAGTTTCCTTTTTCCATTCACTTCATAGGCTAATTGGCAAGTCAGTCCTGTACCTTGGGGAACACTAATCAATGATTACTCTTGGACCAGATTGAAACCATTAATTTCAAAATTTATCTACATCCTCTCTAGATCTCAAGCCAATGTTACAAATATTAGTATAATTTCCAGGGTTGTCCCTTTTAATTATAATTTAATATATCAAAGCACCCAGATGTGTGAGCAATATTTTAAAAAAAAAACTCTTTGTTGGAGGGAAATGGAACTGCTTCTCTGATCATTTTTGTATCACTGACAGACAAAAATAAATCAAATGGAAAAATATTCAAATTTTGTTTTGTTGTAAAGCCAAAGGCATTATTGGCCAGAAATATTCTCAAATGAGAAGTTCTTATCTATGGAAAAACTTCCCCCTTTTTTATAATCTTTGAATTCTTTGTATATTAAATTAAAGGCAAGACTGCTTTCTTGGCAGTCTTCAAGCATTTTACTTCAATACTTGATTGGAGATAATAGGAATGAATTAAAATGGCTTCCAAGAAGTAAGAAAACCAAAAGAAACACTTCCAAATCTCATGAAGCATTAACAGGTGAATCAATACAGAACATTTGCAAATGACAAAAGAAAGGCTGGCAGATAATGTTGTCAATATGTGTATTCAGAAGGCTGAATAATATGACTCAATGTCTTTCAGATCCATCTGGTATACTTAACGTGAATCACATAATGTACTGGACAGTTTATTTTAAAAATACAATAGTACAACAATTTTTAAAAAATTGAAGAAAGGATGTAATTTTATTTATCAGATGAACAGAAAAGACCACTACATATCTGAATGTATGTTATAGGCAGATATTGCCCTGTATTTAGAACACACTATCTAACCATGTGCAGAAAATCTAGAGCACATTGAAAAAAAAGGATGGTGAAACAAACCCAACTCACATTGGTATGTAAAATGCATGTAGAAATGATTTTATGTAAAATAATGTTCCCCTGAGGAATAGATAAGTCATAGAAAGATGGTAATGAATGAAAATATTAGAACTTATTACCAAGTTCTTTTGCCTAGCAGGCCAGAATTCAGTAAAGTAGAGGAGTAAGAGATTCAATTTTTATAATTTGGGATAAGGTTATAATTTGGAGCCACAATTATATTGTAAATGTGTGACTTTTTAAATTTATAAGAGTAGAAATTTTTATTCACTGAAAAAAAAAATCACCTCTGGAAAAGTAAGTAAAAATGTTAGGTTTTACTTCATTATTTCTAACCCAATTTACCCAGGTCTTTTTTTTTTTAAACATAGGGCTAAGAAGGACAAGGTCATGCCTATAATTAAAATAAGCCAGTAGTCTATGTCCCTTAAGGAATACAGACAGCCTTTTTCAGTGACACCTGCCGTCCTCAGTGCTTGCCCACCCACAGTCTTGGGGGAATGATGGCTAAAGGAAAATAGCTTATTAAAATTTTATCACAATATTTGGGAACACTTCTGGTACCTGCCTTATATAATACATTTCTGTCATTCTCTACACAAAGGGAAGCTCATAACATTTATATCAGCCACATAATATAAAAATAAACTGGGCAGATAATGCATTCCTAATGATGATAAGTAAGGTGAATTGAATTAATATTAAGAGTTGGGACCACAGACCGATAATTTTTATTCAACTTTATACAAAGATGGCAAAATTTATAACTAACATTGTCCTCTATGCCTTGGATTCATTTCCATCTTTTTAGTGCATTGATTGAATAATTTTCTACACATCATTTCAATTCCTGCTGTATACAACTGGTGTCGGCCATTATGCCAGCAAGCCAAATAGACTGTAAAGCATAAAAACTGAGGAAATATGAATGTGTACAAGAGCTCACTGAAAGAGAAATAGGAACCCAGCAAACAATGCTATTGGAATATCTTAACCAATGGGTTCTACTTATCACAGGGAGATGTCATCTAACATATCCAAGATCTCCAAGACATTGGCAGCTAATCTAGGCAGGTAAAATGGTCCACCAGCTACTGGCTCCATCTCATGCTCCCAAAACTAACCAAGAATGGTCAGGTGATCCTGGCAGGTGTCTGTCAAAGTTCCAAGGAAGCAGGAAAAGAGGAGTATAGGGCTGGGGCTGTAGCTCGGTGGTAGAGCATTTGCTTAGCACACGTGAAGCACTGGGTTCAATCCTCAGCACCACATAAAAATAATAAATTAAATAAAGGTATTGTGTGTGTGTGTGTGTGTGTGTGTATAAAAGAGAAGTGTTTATGCAGAACAATACCAGCAACACAGTGCTTTGCTTTCTTGTATTGTCTCTTTTTTTTAAGAGAGAGAGAGAGAGAGAGAAATTTTTTTAATATTTATTTTTTAGTTTTCGGCGGACACAACATCTTTGTATGTGGTGCTGAGGATCAAACCCGGGCCTCACGCATGCCAGGCGAGCTTGATACCGCTTGAGCCACATCCCCAGCCCATTGTATTGTCTCTTTTCTGTAATTAATTTATTAACCAAACTTCTAAAAGTCAGCATAAGAATAATAATACTTTTGTGCCCCATCCAATATCTAGATAAAAATGAGAGTTTTTGAAGATAGGATGCCAAGGATTCTAATCTGAGCATGTATTCTACTTCCATGTCCTGTCCTAAAATCAGGTAATTGGGAGCTTCTCCCATGCATCCTATATGGCCTAACTGTAATCCTTCATAGATAAGTAAGGATACTTACAAACAGGTGTCTTGAAATAAAGAAACATGTAGTATTGAAATAGAAGACATCAACCTCAGGCACTACCACTCCTCTTTCTAAGGAAGGCACTGCTCATCCATCATGCAGCTTGTCAAAAGAAAGGTTGGCTGTACCCCCAGGATGCTTAACACAATTCCCTCGATGGTCTTTGTCCTGTGATCTGAGTAGAAAGAAGTCTGTACTTCCTCTTGTGTTGAAACCTGCCCTGAGGTTCGAATAAAGGTCTGGATTTACAGCCAGCCTCCTCACCAATCTACTAAGTGATTTCAACAATTCACTTCCATATTTAGGTTCAAGTATTCTTTCCTAGAAAAGAAATTCCCTCTAATATTTAATGCTCAAAAATTTGCTATGCAATTATTGTGAGAAGCTATTATTTTCATGCCTTTCAAGCTATCTCATTTCTAGAAAATTAATTAAAATGAAGATGGTATCCAGAAAGATTATAAGCATATATTAGCAAGGAAATTCCCTGAACTAAATATCAAATTACCTAACATGTCATATAATCATCTATGTATAGTCCTACTTCCAAATATTATATTACTGATCGGAATTAAGATGCACAGGCTTATACTGAAGTGTTCATTTTTTTTTTCTTTTTTTTAACAATATTAGAATTTTCATTTTTCTGAATTAATAACTTTGATTCTCCAGGCACTAATGGTTGCCAACTTTTTCCCACTCATTTTGTCCTCCAGAGGCATAGAAAATACGTTTGCATGTTCTTTCTCCCTTCCTTTCCCAAAATCAGGCACTTGGGACCACAATCTAGTGCTATTTCACAGAACAATGCAGCATTTTGCATCCCAAGACAGAAAATCGGATTTTCAAAGCTACATACTTTATAAGTCACATATTATATTTCCACATACTTCACTGGAACAAGGACAATTTTTAAACCATATCTCAATGATAGGCATGCAAAAAAGTATCATATTTGTTAATAATGAATTTCAGATATGAGAGTTTGCTCAACATGGGGGGAGGTTGGAGAAGGTCAGAAACTGACAGTTATCCAGTTATTTCACTGATGCTCAAAATAGCAACTGTTTGAAACTGTTTCCTTAGAAGATGACAGAGTATAATTTAAAGTTGCAAAAATGTTAATCATAGTAAGTATCTTGAGTACTCCAAACCAGAGTTCAGAAAACATGGGAGCATCTGCTTCCTTTTGAGTCAGCCATAGACCTTTCTTTTAATCATGTTCCTGCTCTTCACGTCACGTCTTCCATAACACTTTTCTCCATCTGCAAAATGTCATACTTGGTTGGCTTAGGTGACAGTGACTAGCAATTTGCTAGCATACAAAGATGTGTTAATTATTAAAGAACGGTCCCTTTTTTCCTACCATGTTAAAAAAAGAGAGTATATGAAACACTAAGGACATTACACATGATTTTTCACTCCCCACAGTAAAACATTTTATATAATAATAAGTAAAGCAGCATAATGCTAGTGCCAAAAAACAGAGAGATGGAGAAATGGGACAGGTTTAAGTCTGGTGCTTGATATACAGTAAAGATGGCAGTTCAAATGAGCAGAGAATGGAACTAGAAAATTAGATAATTTAAAAAAATTGTTTAACATCTAACTTCATGGGTGAAATGTGAAATGTCCCCCTTACACACACACACACACACACACACACACACACACACACACCAGCAGGCTTCCTTTACATCTGTTTGGTCATATGGTTATCCAGCCCTGAACCAATAGACAAAAGGTAGTTACAGAACAAAATCAGAACTCTTCAGCTTGAATGTAGGAGGAGTTAGTTAAGCATCAATAGCAGTGTTGTCGACAATGTAAAAATACCATAATTTTATCCTGTTGAGAGTTTAAACCAATTGGTTTTAAAACAAATATTTTCTGGGGAAGATTCTCATAAACCATTACCAAATGGTGGTGATACTCACCACATCACACAGCTTTGAGTTTTCTGATTATCCTGGCCATACCTTAAATATATTATGTTTTACTTACCCCCAGTGTAGACTGTCTTCTAATGGTGGGTCTAGTTGGTGCCAGAATACACATCATGTTTATTTTCCTGTTTTACCTTTTTTCACTTCAGTCTTTGCAATGAAATTCCTGCTGCTACCACTACTGCAGGGCTGCTGCTTCCTAGCTAACCTTGATCAAACACTTGCCCTGTTCCTGTATACGTAAGCACCTCTGTGAATTATCTCATTTGCTCTTCTAACCCTCTGAATTAATTGTTTTCCCTACATTATGCAGAACGAGAGAGTCAACCCACACACAGGGGCTGACTGTGGAAGAAATGACTATTTCTTTTACTTTTCCTAAAATCCATCAGGACACAACTCGCCCTGTGTTTCATCCCAGAATTTTAGCCATGCACAGTGGCACACACCTGTAATGCCAGCAGCTCAAGAGGCTGAGATAAGAGTATTGCAAGTTCAAAGCCAGCCTCAGCAAATGTGAGGCGCTAAGCAACTCAGTAAGACCCTGTCTCTAAATAAAATACAAAATAAGGCTGGGGATGTGGCTCAGTGGTTGAATGCCCCTGAGTTCAATCCCTGGTACCAAAAAAAAAAAAAAAAAAGAAAAGAAAAACCAGAATTTTGTCACTTTCACTTCTTCGTAAACCCTGCTACTTAAGAGAAGCAATAAAGGAACACATAACCACTTTATTATTGTGCAATTACTCTAATGCAACCTTTTTTGTGTGTGTACAAAGAATTGAACTCAGAGGCACTGCATCATTGACTACTGAGTCACATCCCCAGCCATATTTTGTATTTTATTTACAGACAGGACCTCACTGATTTGCTTAGCACCTTGCCAAATTGCTGAGGCTGGCTTTGAACTCTTGATCCCCCTGCCTCAGCCTCTCAAGCTACTGGGATTACAGGCATATGCTACGTGCCTGGCAGCAACTTTTCCTAAAACAAAGGTACCACCATTGATTGAGTACTGACACTGTCTACTACCCACCAAAAGATGGGTATTCTTTCCAGTTTTATACATGAGGAAAGTTGGGTCTCAAAGAGGTTAAGCTTTTTGAAGGCCACACAGCTGATCAATTGAAGATCACAGTTTAAATCCAAAACTCATGTCCATTGCTTCTTACCACCACACTGTCTTCATATTTTCATGTCTTCTACTATTTAAAAAAAATGATATTTTATCAGGAAACCTGTGTTAGTCAGCTTTCTATAACAAAATACCTGAGATAACTTATAAAGAGAAAAATTATGCTGGCTGACTGTTTTAGTGGTTCCAGGCCATGATCAGTTGGCTCCATTGCTCTTGAGCCTGTGGTGAGGCAGCACACCATGGCAGGAGCATGTGGTGGAGCAAAACCACTCATATCATGTTTAAGAAGTAAAAGAAAATGAGGAAGAGACTGGGGTCCAACAATCCCCTTCACGGGCATGCTCCCAATGACTTAAGACCTTCTGCCAGCCCCTCCATATGGGTCTTTGGGGAATACTTAAGATCCCAATCACAGCAAAACTTACTACCAATTTCTTGTATTTGTCTTTATGTGTGTTAAGGTCTGTAAACAAGTCAAGATGGTGCCTGGCACTTTGCCAGAGGGAGTGGTTTGTGAAGTAACGCCAGTGAGCCATTAAGTGTGGAGATTCCTTATTGGTTGACTGCTGTATCTAGTTTATGTTAATTAAGATAAGCTGTGTGGAATGTATGTATACCCCTCCTGTCTTATAATAAACGGCTCCCACTCCTGCTGTATCAACGAACACAAGTTCCTCTTCACTCCCCGGTTATTTTGCTGCAGTCGGACTGCGGCAATGTGAACTCTAAAGCATCCCACTTCAAATCTAGATTCCCTAGAAATTAGGCACTTGGATGACATTAACAGGTGTTTGTCTCTTTGGGAGGCAATTTTTGAAGAGGTGAAGGATAGGGAATCACATAAAGGACCTCTGAAGAATGTGGTGCAATCGAGGTTTACCAAAGAAGCAGATAAATGGGGTGTGCACAGAGAAAGAGGTTTAAGAAATTGGCTCACACAGTGGTGGAGCCTTGGAAGTTTAAAATGTGCACAACAGTCAACAGGTTGGAGGTGAAGGGAAGAGTTGATGTTACCATCTTAAGCCCAATTTCTTGGGGCAGCATATTGAAAAACTAGGCAGGGTTTTCTATGTTGCAGTCTTGAGGAGAATTGTTTCTTCTTTGGGGAACCTCAAATTTTGGTCTGATATCCAATTTTTAGTCTGATATTATTCAATGAGACCCACACACATTATGAAGAATAATCTGCTTGACTCAAATAAACTAGTTTGAATGTTAATCATATCTTTAAAAAAATCTTTCCAAGAATATCTAAACTGATGTTTGATCAAACTGCTGGGTACCATGGCCTAGCTAAGTTGACACATGAACTTAACCATCACTGGAGAGTCTGATGAAAATCACAACCAGGACAGCAAATACACAACACAAATGTGCAGCCACCCACTCTGCCTGAGACCATGACAGACGTCACTCATCAGCCAAGACTCTCACCCCTAATGAGCTCCACACAGCTCAGCTCCAAGAAGAGGTTCCAATGGAATACAAGTTGAAATCGACCAACAATTCAATGCCTCCCAGTCAATGGAGCACCATTACCATAGAGCACTATAACATGGTCACATTAGCAAACTTGGCAACTCTAGTCTCCTCTGAGGTCTCTGGGGATGGAGGTCTCTAAGTCTGTGTATATTTTAGAAAATACAGATACAGTAAAGACAGGAAAAGCCCTTTCTGCCAGTTAACATATTTGGGGGCAAAAACATAAATCTCTATACTAAACTGCATTCATAATTCTCTAAGAAAGCAATGAACATGATCTCATGAACACATACTTATGTTAACTATCTACCATTATAGCCAGTGCTTGGCAGCAGGTTATAGTTACTCTTCACCCGTAGCCTTTCAGTCCTGTACTGGTCCAAAGTTTTAATAACTGTAACCACGGGAAATTGTAATTTAATGATAATTATATTTGTCACTAAGACTTGCATGCCTCTGTATTACTAATTCACACATTTGGGGTATTCAACATATTCTGATTTTTAACAGAAATACTGCCTATGATGAATTACATGGCAAAATATGTGGTTCTAGTAATTTGGGCAGAAATTCACCTGATCCTAGTAATCACAAAATAAAAGCAATACAGCAATTTTGCAACTGAATACAAACATGCTTCAAGTTAAAGGGAAGACCTAGTGAGGCACAGTGGCACACACTTGTAATCTCAGCAACCCAGGAGGCTGAGGCAGGAGGATCAAAAGTTCAAAGCCAGCCTCAACAACCTAGCATGAGATCCTGTCTCAAAATAAATAGATAGATGAAAGAAAAGAAAAGAAAAGAAAGAAAGAAAGATAGATAGATAGATAGATAGAAAGAATGAAAGAAAGAAAGAAAGAAAGAAAGAAAGAAAGAAAGAAAGAAAGAAAGAAAGAAAGAAAGAAAAGACTGTGGATATAGCTCAATAGTTAAACATCCCTGAATTCAATCCCTGGTACCAAAAAAAGTGGGGGACAGAGGAGGAGACCTATTCTTTTTACTCAGGTTTATCTTCAAATCAGTTTTCAATAATCTCTGGAGACAGAGCAGTCATGACTTGACTCAATTAACTATTTAGAGGTCTATTCTGGGATTGCCCACTCTGTTCAACTCTGTACTCCATTGCCTGACCTGTGATAAGCACTCACAACTTTCATCTCAGGACTCCAGTTTTTGACTGGATGGCTGAGGAAGTTAAACTCTGGACCTCAGTTTCCTCACATTTAAATAAAGGAGTCCAGACTTTCTACTCTAAAATCCAAGTCTCTGCTAATCAAAGAGGTTTATGTAGTACTCTAGCACATTTTGTTGGTGCTGTAATAATACAAGCACACTCATATTTACTGCTATTTGTAGACATTCTGTATCTATCTTGCTTTATTTAATTCTCATCAAAGTTATATTGAGGAAGTATAAGGCAGTATTTTCCCCAAATGAGCATAGCAATATCTCTGCCCCACCCCATGTTCTTCAGAACCTTGCCATTTCTCATCGACAGATGGAGTCCCCACCCCTCCCTTTGAGTTTGCCTCTATTAATAGAATACATCAGAGGGGACATGACAGGGCTTCCAAGGATGAGCTATAAAAAGGTGAATCTGATATTTTTCCCCCTTGGGATGCTCACCTTGCTACCCAGCCACCATGCTGGAAGGAGATTCAGGCCATGCGGAAAGGCCACGTAGAGATGTTCCTACCAACAGCACCCAGATAAGATTTTAGCTGATGATCAGCTTTAGCTACTAACATGGTAGTGAATGAGCCTTTGATTCAAGCCCTCCACATCGAAGTCATCCCAGCTGATGCCAAAGAGCACAGGGCCAAGCTCTCCCTGCAAAGCTCTCCTTCCAAATCAAAGATTCACGACCAAAATGAATGTCATGTTGTTAAGTCACTAATTTTTGTGGTGACTTATTGTGCAGAAATAGATAACCTGGATAAGATCAGTAGTATTTTATCTTCATTTTATACAAGAGGAAACTGAGATAAAAAGAATCTATCGGCCAGCCTCTTAAATACTAAGTTATATTGTCACTTAAAAAGTAATTATGGATAGAATGATTAGTCACTGATGCAGAGCCATATTTATTCCTTTTGCTGTTTTACAGTGCTAACAAAATTATTTAATATACCATATATTTTTACATAATTTTCATGTAATCACATGCAATTTCTCCAATAAATCATGTTACCAATTTAGAAAAGGAAGAAAAGATGCCTTACATAAGAAAAGAGTGTCTTGGCCTCTTCTGCTTGTACTTTCCAAAAATATAAGAAATTGAAATTTTACTGCTGGGACACACAATTTATAAGAATTGACTCAAAATTTTTTATATCGTATCTATAAAACCCTCTTTTAGGAACATATTAAGACTGAGAGTCAGGGTTCTGCCAATGAAGAAGAATTATGATAGAAACCAATAGGCATGGTATCTAAAATACTCATTTTTTTGTTTTAAAGTTTACAGCATAATATATACTTTGAAGCAAGAAGAATGTTGGTGGAAAAGTCTTATTTAAACCCTGTCTGAATTATATTGTGTGAGAAATGTTTCACTTTGCAATGGGTAAACATTATTTAATCATTAAAATCCTACCAGATAATATTATAACATACAAATCAAAAACCTTAATAGACCATTCTAATTAGTAATGACCATTAAAATACTCAGCTCCTCTCCGGGAGACAACTTGCTTTTACTGACCCAAATTGAAGCTGCACAATACATACAAATTTCCCTGGGACAAAACTAACCCTGTTGTTGAAATGCTTTTCTTAGAATTAAAAACCTTAAAAAATATATCAAATCCTGGGTCATTATTGGTGTTTCTGCATATGTTGAGTTTCATTCTGTAGTTTTACAAATTTCTGTTATGTGTATATATAAATATAAAAATACATGTATACACATATTTTTTTCCAAATCACTGATTCAAGGAACTGACATTTTTTTCCACATCCAAAAAAGAAAAAAAGCCATTGGGGACTTGAAACCCTCACAAAAGCAGCTGGCAACTCTACTGGGAGCCAAAACAGAAAGGAGGGGCTGAGTTTTGTGACACTGCAGTTGGAATAAAATGATGTGTTTTCCTTTGGAGGACAGCACACAGTCAAGACCACTGGTGGCAGGCGGTTCTCTTGGCTCTGTGCCTAAACATATAAAGCCCTCCAAGGGCAAGGGTGGTGCCTGTTGACCACTAGCCTACATCTAGAACAAAATGTTTGCCTGATAACTAGTTAATATGAATTAATAACTAGTTAATACGAATAAAGCTCTGTTTCAAAAGCTGGGAACTCAGAGATAAGGTTCAAAGAATAATCTTGACCTCTAGGAGTACAGAAGAGCAACGGCATCCGTGGCCATTGAGTACTTAGTCTTACTGAGTACTTGGTCCCACTGAGTACTTGGTCCCACTGATTATGGTTAAGTAGCCGCGTTCCACACTTCTCCCACCTGGGCCCTGTTTGGCATGATCCTCCCCTCAGCCATCTGCTGTGCTTGGTTAAAGACCTAGAAATGGAATTGTAGCCAAAAATAGAGGAATTAAACTCTGGGCCTTCCGCGATCTTTGCTCACTCCACCCCCAACACTCTTTCTGGCACATGAAGAATGTAAGGAAGATGTTTCATATTCAGAGGGCTCTTCTGTATCCATCCATGATCTGCTCTGTGCTCCTTTTCCTATGTTCCCTGGCTGCCAAAGCCAACTTTTCTCCCATGAACATTTTTTTAACCTGCAGGGAAATTGTAATAGTGCAGAGGATTCCGATATTAGAGGTCCTCCAGCCTGGGTTAGACAACTGAGAGGCATTTGAAGTTTTTGAGGACCTCTCCTCCAAATGTCCTTCTCTGTGAAGGACCATGCTCATGAGACAGTGCTCGTGAAGAGTCCCTCTAAGAGGACACTGCCTAAGGGGGTCCTGAGTCCCACTTGCCACAGCTAGGAGCTAACCCGCCTTGTCAGGCCTTATCAGAAATTGACGGCCAGAGCAGTAAGCGAAAGTGCTGCTTTGGATGAAGTACTGAGGAGGCTTGGTCATTGCAGAGTCAATAGTCCCTCAAAGAGTAGAAGTCAGTGATCTCAGATGTAGGTCACATTGTGAAACACAGAGCAGACCCCACAATGAGAACAACCCTACTAAGAGGGACTGATCTCAAGGGCAGACCTCCAATGACCGAGGGAGACACAGTACTAACTTCGCAGCCAGAGCTTAGTTGGGGCTGGGGGTTGTCCTGTGTCCTGTAGGAGATTTGAAAGCATCCCTGACTCCATCCACTAGATGCCAGTGACCAGGACTAGTTTCACAGGCAGGTGACAAGTTAGTCATATTGGGCCCCAAACTCAGAAGCTCTCTCTGTTTGGTCTCATTCTCTGCTGTTGCCATCTTGAAATTCTTAACGATCTTACTTTTGAATTCATGTTTTGGAAGTGAAATTTGGTGGGACAATGGAACCAATGCCTATGCAGAAGAGCAGCATGCAATATGTCACTCCCTCCTGCCTTATTTGCACACACATATGTCTTTGTAATGCCCCATGAGCACAGAAGTCCAGTGGCTCCATGCAGCATGTGAGTTCAAGACGGGAAGACTTGAGTACAGCCTTCCTCCATATCTATGGTGTCTGTCATTCAATCAACAATGGAGAGAAGAAAACATTTGGGAAAAAAAAATGTGTCTGTACTGAACATGTAGTCTTTTCTTCTCATCATTTTACAAAAGGGCCTGGAGTATCTGCAGATTTATATAGCCAAGGAGGGTCCATTCCTGTGGAAAAGCCCTGTGGAAAAGCTTTTTTTTTTTTTTTTTGTAAAAAGAGAAAAGGATAATTTGGAAAAGTGGTTGACTTCATAATACAAGGTAAATATGTGGCATCTACAGCTGTGTAAGGGTTGAGGGGAGGCATCCCTTCTGTTTGAACCACGACTTGCTTGGAACACAGAAACAAGATACTGACATTTGAAGACACATGAACGATCAACTGACCCTATCATCTTTCTTGCTCTTGTTGCTTTCCTGTATTAACTAACCATTACAATGCAATTGACACAGAGGAAAAGGAAGAGTACCCTGTAGTTCCTTTTCTTTTCAATCTTTGCTGACTCATCAGTAAGCAAAAAGTAGAGCATGTTGGTAGCATATGCAAATCAAGAAGTGAAATAAACACAGTTCAGTCAGTTTGTGCAGCATTTCCACAGTTCTGGTAAGAAATACATCTGCATATGTGCAAGCTATGAAACTCAAATTGTAGAATTTTGTGATTCATCCTATGATCTACAATTTGCAATTAAAACTAGTATTGCACAATATTAAGGTGAATGATAAAACTTATGCTAATAATTGAAATTTAGAATTTCTTTTTTACTTAGAAAAATATTAAGTAGCAAATTTAAAGCACCATGATAAGTCAAGAGAGGGAGACCAAGAGAAGAAAGGAAATGTCCTTTATGTATCTGTACCTTTAATGGCATTTTGTTCTGATTTTTGAACAAGGGCCTTACATTTCCATTTTGTACTGAACTCTGCAAAATAAGAGCTGGCCCTTCTGGTAACACCACTCAATTGTGACAAGTGTAAATATCACCAGACTTTGCCAGATGTTCTTTAGAGAAGGAAGGGGCAGGAGAGACAAAATCACCTCTGGTGAAGTACCACTGCTCTGGACAGTGTGGACTCTGCCACAATCTCCAATTGTGTTGTGGAGGCCAAGTGCGAAAATCCTGTAGAGTCTGCAAAATCCAAATGCTGTCACAAGATGCTAAGGCTTAAGATCCTTTTCTGAAATTATGGCACCTCCCATGGTGAAGAATGATTTGAGAAGGATGTGCTAGATCACTTTCTTTTGTGAAAAGAGAAAAGGATAATTTGGAAAAGTGGTTGACTTCATAATAAAAACCGTAGGTGGTTTCTCAAGCAAATCAAGTTTAAGAAAGTACATTATTTAACACAACAGAGAAACAAATTCTCTTAAAACACTACACCCCTGGATCCCTTGGAAAGTTCAGATAGTTCAATTCAGACACTATGGCTTCAGGCTATGTAGGTCTTTAGTGATGCAGTGAAATACAGCAATTCAGCCAGGCATCGTGGCTCAGGCCTGTAATCACAGGGGCTCAGGAGGCTGAAACAGGAGGATTGAAAGTTCAAAGCCAGCCTCAGCAATTCAGCAAGGCCCTAAGCAACTTAGCAAGACCCTGTCTTAAAATATAATATTTAGAAAAGGGCTGGGGATGTAGCTCAGTGGTTAAGCACTCCTGGGTTTGATGAGAGAGAGAGAGAGAACAATCAATTCAGGAGCTGCAACACCAGATAGCTCAGTTGCAGCATGGGTTCATAGCAAAGACTAATAAATGCCTAAGAAGAAACTTAAATACAAAACTATAAAATCCATGTGTATGTAATGTGTAGTCCATTAAACACATTTTACAGTAAGTTTCTTTTTGAGTCATGATTCCACTCTATATGATAAGAAAAACAGATTATTATTACTATTCCATAATTAGGTAGACCAAGGCTCAGAAAGACTAAGCTGCCAGTCTGCTCCTCTGACTAAGCAACTTTTTTCAAAGAGCAGATAAGTAGAAAAGCTTTCTATCAAATTCAAATTTCTGATTGCAAGTCATAATTCATACATTGACTTGGAATTGTATTTTAAAGATATGAAGATATTTTTATACATATAACTCTTATTTGATTATATATGGATTTTTTTCCTCACCCTTTACAGCAGTATCACAAACCTATGGGCAATTCAATTCTAGGATTCTCAAAACAGAGCAAGCTACTTAACATATTAAATAATGTTAAATATTTATTTCAGGATGATGCATCATATAGATACTCTATAAATAATAAATATTCTGTTTTTATTTAACCATACATAAATTGCTTCCATGTCAAATAATTTTAAAATAAACCTTGAGCCTAAGGGAAAGCTGATTCAAAAACATGTATCAATTATTTCCTTCTATGTTTGAAATTTGCAGTGATATGGGCTTCTGAAATGTGGAACCAAGACACTGTTCCTATTTCTCCATTCAACCCAGATTATTATCCAAATGAACATAAAATGCTGCTTAGAATGTAATTGATGAGGATATGCCTGAACACATATTTAGTGAGTTCTATCTTATTCCTTCTTCCCCTCTGACATCTTATCCATTTAAAAGTCATGCCTGTGAGTAATAGCCAGACAAGAGAATACCACTACTAAGGTCCTCCGTGCAGAACCAAGGTGTCCCTCCAGGTGGCTCTTGCCTCCTAGCCCCTATATTGAAGGACTCTACTAGTTCATATGTCCCCTGCCTAACCATTAAGACAGGACCCAACTCCCTGAGAGTTTGTAAACTCCCTTGCTGCTTGATGAATGTGATTCTCCTTGCATGAGTTCTACGTTCATGGAATGATTGAGATTTCCCCATGAATAAGTGGGACAAGATGACTCCTATATCTAAAGAATGATGATCTTACAGAGCCACCAATGACAAGTGTGTTCCTCTAACTAGCGTAGGACCTGGGGGTAAGGGCTCCATGTAAGAAGCAGGGTTAAAATTGTCTCTTGGTTTTTACTTTAATGGGAAGACCTTAAGTTAAAAAGAAAGATGACTAAGTGTTCATTCATTCATTCATTCATTCATACGACATGTGCCAAGCACATGTAAGTACTAAGAGGAGATACACAAAGAGCAGAAGCAGAGAATCAGACAAGCAGCCTGCCTGTTGTTTGAGGTTAGATCAGTGCTTCACAGCTCAATGCACAATCAACCACAAGGAGAGCTTTAAAGAAATACTTACCATTAGGGTAGAACCTTATATAGATTGTACAACCTCCCAGTCTTCGTTGAATCCAGTTTCTCAGGTGATTTTAATGTGGGCAGGATGGAGAACCACTAAGTCACAGCACAAATAGTATTGGGGTGATCTGGAATAAGGACTGAGGTACAAAATATCTCTGATGACATCAAAATCTTGAGCCTTTTGAGAAATTTGTAAGCTAATTGTCTTTGGATGTTCTTGTTCTTCTAGTGTTCAATAAAATTCTGCCTCAGCTATGCTTAGAGAAATTAAGAAAAAGATTTGTCTACCCATACTGGAGGCAATTCTTTAAAGGGAGTCTCACTTACCCTTGTCCTGACCTGATAGTGGCAATGGTCATTAAAGGGAGATGACATCAAGCAGAAGATAACTTCAGGAACCAGAGTCAGGGCCCAAATATAATGCACCTGCTCCCCTTAGATTGACTCTTCTCAGATCTATGATGTGTACCTTCATCGTGAGCATCTTTATCATCACTTAAATGTATTATAATATATTTCTTTACAAAGTTCATTTATGCATGTAAAGAACATAATAAAAAGGATTTTTTTCTCTTTCACTCTCTCTCTCTCCACCCCACACTCCAGCATTCACACACATGTGGTCAAAAGGTGCTAGGGCCTGTCTGTGAAGAGGGTAGCTCTATAGGATCAAGGTTCTATCCATCCTCCAAGTGTTGACTCTCCAAGAAGAATCAGACCCAGGGCAAGAGAGTCACTCCCCCCACTCCCCGCCCCACAGAAGCAGTGACCATTCCTCCTCTCAAACCCCTTGACTCTTTGCCCTTCAATCATAGAACTCTAACCCTTTGATATACTATATATTGAAACCATACTGCCTACTACCTAGCAGAGTGTATAAGTCACAGAAGATAAGCAATGAGTATTTACTTTAAAAAAATGAATGAAGTTATCTAAAGTATTTATCCCCCCATGCCACTCTCCTATGTATAGCCTTACCTGATATCCCCAGCCCCATTCCCAGCAAGAAAGCCATGTGTCCTTTCCCCAGGTGCTACGATATAGATATGTGATGTCCCCCTAAAAGCTCATATGTTAGTACAGAAATGTTCAGAGGTGAAATTCTTAGATTATAAAAACTATAACCTAATCAGTGGGTTAATCCCTTTAATGGATTGATCATTTGAAATGACTTCTGTACTGCATGGTAACTCTAGGCAGGAAGAGGCATGACTAGAGAAAGCAGGTCACTGGGGGTATGTGGTTGGGAGCTAGTTTTTGTCCCTGGATACCTGTGCTTTTTCTCTGCCTCCTCGATGCCATGAGCTGAGCAGCTGCCCTCCACCACATCTTTCTGCCATGATGTTCTGCCTTACCCCAGACCCAGAGTAATGGAGACGGCCATGGACTTAACTTCTGAAACAATGAGCCCCCAAAACTTATCCTCCTCTAATTTGTTCTTGTCGGGTATTTGAATCACAGCGATGAAAAGCTAACACTCCTGACCAGCAGTGTGTTACCTTTACTGAGAGATCTGCCCCTGTCTAAGGTGACTCAATGGGTGGAGGAGTGGTCAAACATAATTTTTATTGAGTTCCATTGTAATGGCCAACATGTTCCATGCAACTAGCATTGGCCTCTAGGCACAACAAAGAATGGCAAGATAAGTAGAGATTGTTCTTCTTGACATAAATTATTTTTGAAGTAAAATAACTATTGTTTATTGACTTGCGTAGCATGGCCTGATCATGTGGTGAAGTAATGTATTCTGAAGTATGAGTCAGACTGCAATTAAGGCTATAGGGAACTTCAGGCTAAACTCCCTGCTTAGTGGTGATTAAAATCTCATCTACAGAACTGAAATAAACACACAATTTCATTTTTTTATTCCCACAAAAAATGTAAAATTAAAATGGAAAGACAGGAATAAGTGCACAAGAAGGTTAGAAATAAATTCCATGGAGATAAAAATTAACAACTTTTTTTCTGACAACCCAAGATATGGATTTCATGAAGGCCTCCTGTCTAAATATAAAACAGATCGTTCATACTTGTCCAGAACAGAAATATTACATTCATAATATGAGAATATTTCTTGAGTACCATAAGAACTACTTTGCAAATCTGAAAAAAAAATGTAATTTTTTAAAGGAATAGAAGGCATTTCTCTTTTGTCTGTTTCTTTCGGCAAATGGATTAGTTGTGACTATTAGGAATATGGAACAGACCTTTGGCCACAAGTGAAAGGAAGAAGAAGATTCTAGTTTGGTGTGTATGGTGGTAAAGTTGTTCCCTGTGGAAAGAATGCAGGTGACAAATCTGGCACACAGTAGGACGTTTTATATTTTCTTCATCCATTGATGGGCCCCTATGTTGATTCCATACGAGGTCTATGCTCTTTTCTTTTCTCATGTCCTCTGATGTTTGTCTCTACAATACAAGACTTTATTGAGAACTAAGATGCTCAACCTCAAGAGATGTTGCAAATGACCTTTTAGAACATGAGGGGAAGAGGCAGACTCAGAGTCACATAGTAAGTCGGTGTTTTCAGAATTAAACTCCAATTCCCTCCTAATTCCTAGCTAGTGACCATGTTTTTGTTTCACAAAGTTTGTGACTTTCTTCCTAAGAACATCCGCATAGAACCAAAGATAATATTCAAAGGATAATGCATGAGTGGCTATGACATAAGATTACAAAATGTGAAATTAGGTCTCAGAAAAATAAAGGATAATGAATGTGAAACAATACCTCAAAATACAAATTTACCCTAAGCAATTAAGTATTAAAAATGTAATGCATTATGCCCTCACCAGACAAGCAACCACGGCTGCTGGGTGCCCTTATGCATACATCTTCATACCTAAATGCATTCAGTTTTTAAATTTAGACAAGATCAGAATTATTCAGATCAGCAAGATGGCCATCTGCTTTCAAGCATGCAGCTGCTAGCCTTTAAACAGCAACTTTCTATGATTCATAACTTATTCATCCCAGGGTGCACTCAGACATCTGCTTTATCATCAGTTCAGCTTGTCATAGCATTTTGCTTTAAAATTTCATAACCTCTACCCAGGTAACACAGTGATCCAGCAAGTCAGTCTTCTTCCACAGAATGAGCCAAATGTATAGCTCTGCAAGACCAGTGGCCCAAATATAAGATCATATATATGTATATGTATATGTATGCAAAATACACACTAGTAGATATTCCCCTTTAAAACAACAATAGTATTGGTAATAGCTACCACTTGGTCTACTTTGGGGCAAGAACTTGATCTTTTTTTCTGCTTAACTTAACTTTTTAAACTTTTTTCAGTGACATATACGATTTATACCTGTTAACAGGGTTCAGTGTGAAATTTCAATGCATTCACACAGCAAGAGGTGATCAAATCAGAGTAATTCACATTTTCATCTCCTTATCTTGTCTTTATGGAGCCTTTGAGTTTCTTTCTTCTAGATCTTCATAAAATATAAAACAGATTATTGTGCACTGTAGTCATCCACTGTGCTATGAAACACCAGATCTTACTTCTTCTATCGAACTTTGTTTCAGTACCTGTTATCCAAACTCCCTTTATCTACCCCACCCTATCCTTCTTCTAGTAATCAATTCTACATTCAAGTTGATTTTTTATTAGCTTCCATATAGGAAAGATAATATGTGATATTTTTCTTCCTGTGTCTGGCTTATTTCATACACAATGCCTTAGAGTTCCATTCATTTCGATACAAATGATAGGATTATTTTTATGAAAATATTCCATTGTGTATGTGTACAATATTTTATCTGTTCATCTGTTGATGGGCACCTGTGTTGATTTCATATCTTTGCTATTATGAATAGTAGGCTCTTCTTCGTTATCTTCATTACTATTCTGGAAAATATATGTTATGATTTTTGCTTTACAAATAAAATGAGAAAATATTGGATAATTTATCCAAGGCCATTAAGTGTGGAAATGGCAGAAGTGAGTTGTTTGTACCCAAGTATATCTCTTTTCAAACTCAAGCTTCTGTAACAATCAACTTCAATTCATAATTGAATTGCTATGGAATAACTGAAGTCTTCTCAACCCCTCTATACAGACAGAATATACCTAACACTATGCCATGTACTCTCAATCCAAGAAAGTTTCTGCCTGTGGCATTTAGTTAATTAAAAATGCCTTAAAAACCATAAAGCACTGTGCACACTCACAGAACCTTGTTCTAGAGAACTTTTGGCATGGATATATTCTTTTAGTCTCCATCACTAAGAGAGGCAGCCTGGGTGGATGAAGAATCCATGAAGTGTGCAGGAAAACAGAACAGAGTTCATTTCTCTGTGATCAGAGAGACAAGGGCCTGGTCTACTCTTACTTGGAAAAAGTACTTACTATACAGAATATTCTCTCCAAAGGAAAACAGTTTTATCAAGTACTATTACGAACTATTGCTTCCAATTGATTTAATTAACTATGTTTTATAGGAAATAAGTAGACCCAAGTTCAAATCTTGATTCTGTGACCTAAAATTGATCAGGCCTCTGAGCCTTCACTATTATTATTTGGAAGAAAAAAAAAAGAATGACACCTTTTGTACTGTCTTAAAAAATATATGTAAAAGACAAATTGAATGACATGAAAAGAAGATAACGGAACATTGTGTAAACAATCATCTCAAAAAGTAATGTGCATGTCAGGATAATGTTGTGTTAAAAAGAAGGGATATATATTCATAGAGACAGCCTGGGAAGTTATATAAAACATTTATATTACTGCTGTATTATAGAGTGAATTATTTATTTGTTTTGATTATCTATGCTTTCTAAAATTTCTAAAACAATAACAACACAATTTTCAAATGATAAAATTAATTTAAATGATAATAAAGAATTAGAAAAATTACTTATTATAGGAGAAATATATCTAAGCAGTTCTGTTGGTTTTGCATTGCCATAGCCAAAATACCTGAAAATAACAACTGAAAGATGCAAAAGGCCAGGTGCCATAGTGCACACATGTAATTCCTGCTGAGGCAGGAAGATTGTGAGTTCAAAGCCAGCCTCAGCAATTTAGCGAGGTCCTAAACAACTGAGGGATAAATGAAATTCAAAATAGAGCTGGAGATGTGACTTAGTGATTCGGTGCCTCTGTACCAAATTGCCAAGTACCAAAAAAATAAAAATAAAAAAGGTGGAAAAGTTTACTTTGGGTTCACAGTTTCAGAAGTTTGCCTGTATGGTTGGCTGACTCCATTGACCAGGACCCAAAGTGAAGCAGAAAATTATGGCATAACAGTGTGGTAGAGGAGCACTGCTCAGCTCAGGACAGCAAAGAAGCAGAGAGAGAGGAGCCAAGGGCAAAATATGTCCAAGGCCATGCCACCAGTAATCCACTTCCTCCATCCATGCCCTAATGGTGTCTACAGTTACCTACCATTCAAATTATTAATCCATCAAGTGGATTAATCCACTGATTAGATTACAGCCCTCATGATCTAATTATTTCAATTCTGAATTGTCTGACACATGAACTTTGATGGAGAGGCACCTCAAACCACAACAGCAATCAATATAACCAATGTAAACCACCTTTAAAAGTCTACATCTAATTAAAAAAAACAAGACTCAATAATACGCCACATAAAAGAAACCCACACTGATTATAATAAAAAAGGTAATTTAAAAGCAAAATGATGAAAAATGGTATGTAGCTTATTCTCCTTAGTCACAGTAGTTATGTTCTAAAATGTTGCAAACAATGAATCTGTAAATATGGAACCTTTGCTCACAGGGAAAATACAGTTATATCCTGGAAGTCCCTATCACAATATTTTTATCAATTGATCAACATAACCTTGAATTACATATGTTTCTCTTTAAAGTAATCTATGTTATTTGTTTATCATTGGACTCACAGCCAATAGCACTGTAACTCAGGCCATATAATGCTGCCTCTCTAGTACATGTATTTTCTTTATAAGGCACATCACACCTGTCTTGTGATTAGGAACACTAGACACACCCAAGCTTGAAATCACCAACAGAAAGCATAACAATGTGAAAAACATGGCATTAATCAAGTATGAAGCCACACTTATTTACAGTATAAGAGCTGAAACACCAAGGGAGAGTGTTCAACTTCAGCTGGGAACATACATTTGGAGTGACCCAAATTTTTGGCTACTCCGCACATGCCTGAGAGTGACAGTAAAAGCGTGGCATGAATTTTTTAGTTACAACTAAATTTCAGTGAGTAGAAAAATTCCCATATATGGAATCCTCAAATAATGAGATTCCATTATATCATGCAACCACAGATCAAAAACAAACCTGATTATTACAGTCAAAATAGACTTCAGAACAAGCAGTGATAAGAGGGATACTACCTAATGATCAAAGTATCAGTTCACCAAGAAGACACAACAATCTTAAATGTATATGTACCAAATAAGAAAGCTAAAATAAAGCCAAAAGAGATGAAAGAAAAATGGCTAGGCATGGTGGCACACACCAGTGATACCAGGTACTTGGGAGACTGAGGCAGAAAGATCACAAGTTTGAAACCTGCCTGGGCAACATGGTGAGACTTTTGTTCATAATATTTTTTTAAATGGTAGGAGATCAGGGCTGGGATGTAGTTCATGGGTAAAGAGCTTGCCTAGCAAATGTGAGTCTTTGGGTTTAATCCCCAGGTTAGAAAGGAAAGGAGGGAGGGAGGGAGGGAGGGAGGAAAGGAAAGAGGAAGGAAGGAAGGAAGGAAGGAAGAATGGATCCACAATGTTTGATAAATGCTTCAGCATTCCTTTCCTAGTAATCAATAGACTAAGCAGGCTGAATATCAGCTAGTATATAAAAGAAGAATCCACCAAAAATAGCAGAGGGTACATTCTTCCAAAGTGTAAGTGAAGCATTCACCAAGGTAAACCACGTTATGGCCCATAAACATATCCTACCAAATTTATAACAGTTGAAATAATAGAAAGTTTATTTTCTAACCATAATGAAAATAAGCTAGAAGTAAATAACAGAGAGATATCTAGGTAATTCCCAATCAACTGAAAATTTAAAATGTCCTTTAAGTAATCCACTGTGGTGAGGAAGAAATCTCACAATCTATATCAAAAACAAAAAAAGAAACACCTAAAAATAAATTTAATCAAGGAAGTGAATGATGTCTACAATATTACAACAGAAATCACCAATCACTAATGAAAGAAATTAAAGAAGACACAGAAAAAAATGGAAAGCCTTCCCATGTTCATGGATTGAAGCAATTAATATCATTAAAATGTCCATATAACTCAAAAGTGATCTACAGATGCAATGCAATTCCTGTAACAATAGCAATCACATTCTTTACAGAGCTATAAAAAACACTTTTACAATTTATATGGAGCCACAAAGGACCCTGATTAGCAAAAGAAATTCTGCACCAAAAGAACAAGGATCACTATACCTGACTTCCAAACAGTACAAAGCTACAGTAATTAAGACAGCATGATACTGGCATAAAAACAGACACATAGACCAATGGAACAGAATAGAGGTCGCAGAAATATATTTATAGTCAACTAATTTTTGATAAAGACACCCAGATCATACATTGGAGAAAGAGCAGTCTCCTCAAAAAAATGATCTGAGAAAATTGTATATCTGTATGCAGAAAAATGAATGTAGACCCTACCTATCGCTGCATACAAAAATAAACTCAAAATTGAATTAAAAACTTAAATATAAGACTCAAAACCATAAAACTGTGAAAGAAAACATGGGAAAAAGACTTCAGGACATTGATCTAGGCAAAAAATTTTCAGTATATGATCCCAAAAGTACACACAGAAAAACAAAACTTGACAAGATTATATCAAAATAAAATGATTCTGTACAACATAATAAACAAACAACAGAATAAAGATACAACCTACAGAAATATTTGGAAGCTATTTATGTGATCAAAAATTAATAACCAGAATATATAAGGAAATTTAAAAACTCAATAATCCAAAACAAATATTCCAAATTAAAAATGGGCACATGATCTAATTAGACATTTCTCAAAAGAACAAACACAAATGGCCAGCAAATATATTTAAAAATGTTTGATATCATTAGCCATCAGGGAAATGCAAATGAAAGACCAATAAGACATCATCTCATTCCAGTTAAAATGGCTATTATCAAGGGGCTGTGGAGGCCCTGGGTTTGATCCCCAACACAACACACACACAAACACACACAAAAATGACTATTATCAAAAGGCAAAAAATAACAAATGCTGCCATAGATAATGTAGAAAAGTAAACTCTGATACACTGCTGGGAATAATATGAATTAATACAGCCATTATGGACTATGGTATAGAGGTTCCCCAGAAAATGAAAAGCAAATCTATCACATCTGGGTGTATATCCAAAGAACATGAAATCAGCATATCAAAGAGATTCCTACACTCACTTATTGCAGCATTATTCACACTAGCTAAGATATGGACTCAATCTAGAAGCCCTTTAAAGGATGAATAAAAGAAAATGTGGCAAAAAAAAATATACAACGGAATACTATTCAGCCATAAAAAGAATGAAATCCTTGGAATTAGGACAAATTATATTTCATGCTTGTATACTTAAGTCAAAATGAACTTTAATATTATGTATAACTAAAATGAACTAATAAAAAAGAATAAACTCCTATCCTCAGAAAAAGTGGAAATTAGAGGACATTATGTTAAGTGAAATATGCCGGACACAGAAAGATACAACGCGTTTCTCTCTGACATGTGGAAGCTAAAAAAAGTCAAACTGAATATAGAATTGTGCAGGCTGGGAAGGGTGGAGAGGGAGGCAGATAGAGGGAAGTTGGCTAATGAGTACCAAAACACAATTAGACAGATGCATTAAGTTTCAGTGTTCCACAGTAAAGGGGTAATTATGGTCCATAATAACCTTTTACACATTTTGTGAAAAATTAGAAGAGAGGTAATCAAAGTCTCCAAACACAAGAAAATGATGAAAAGGAAATGTTAACTATCCTGATTTAATCAGTACATCTATATTCATGTGTTAAGAATGTCACACTATAGCCCATAGATAAGTAAAATTATTAAAAACCAAAAATTTCAATTGTTAATAAAATGTTTAAAATCAACCAGATATGAATCAGAGATCTAAGTGTAAAATTATAAAGTTTTGAGAAGAAAACATGAGAAAAAAAATTGTTGACACCTGAGATTAAACAAAACTTCTTAGGTCATCAAAAGTAATTACTAATTTCCACTTTTTCTGAGGATAGACTATTGAAAGTAAAAACTTTTACTCTGACAAAAGGTAGTATTAAAACATGAAAAGTCTAGTGACAAAATGGGAGAAAATATTTGCAAATCATATGTCTCAAAACCTCACCTTATGAAAATAAACATTCTCCCAGAAAATAGACAAAAGTTTTGAACAGATCATGCACCAAAGAAAATAACATACGGCAAATAGACTCCTGAGAATAAAGGTCCACAATCATTAGTCATCAGGGAAATGCAAATTAAAAACCACAGGTAATACCATTACACACCTATTAGAATGACAAAGTTTCAGGACAGCGAGAACTCTCATAAATTGGTGGAGGTAAAAATGGTACAACTATCTAGAGAGCAGCTAAGTTCGCACTTATTATGAGACCCAACAGTCCCAAGTCTAGAGTATTCACCCTAGACAAATGAAGTCTGTGTTCACATGCAAATGTATAGGAATATATCACTCAACGAAAACTGGAAACAACCTAAATGGCTTTGGGTATATCCACACAATGGGATACTACTCAACAACAAAAAGCAGAGAATTTTTGATCCATGTAACACATTATACTGAGTGAAATAAGCCAGTCTCCAAAGATCACACACTATGTGTCGCGTTCTGATTTGTTACACCCCACAAATTCATGTGTTCAAACTCCTAAAATGATGGTATTAAGAGATGTGGCCAGTGGGAGATGATGACATCACTAAGCAGAGCTTTCATGTAAAGGATTAATGTCCTTATAAAAGAAGTTTATGAAAGACCCCTCACCCTTCTGCCATATGAGTCTACAATGAGAGATAGCTGTCTATGAGGAAGCAGATTTTTCCCAAATAGTGAATCTGTTAGCACTTTGGTCTGTCTTGGACTTCCTAGCCTCCAGAACTGTAAGACATAAAGTTCTCTTATTTGTAAACCATCCAGTTTATGGTATTTTGTTGTAGCAGCTCCAATGGACTAAGATCCTGTCTCCATTCATATGACATTTGTGTGTGTGTGTGTGTGTGTGTGTGTGTGTGTGTGTGTGTGTAGGATTGATCTCAGGGACACTGTACCACTGAGCTACATTCCCAGCCCTTTTTTATTTTGAGACAGGGTCTCACTAAGTTGCCCAGGTTGGCCTCAAACTTGCCATCCTCTTGCCTCTGCCTCCTGAGTAGCTGAGATATAAGCATGCATCACCATACCTAGCCTGGAAAAGCAATTCTTTAGGAACAGAAAACCAGTCAGTGCTTACCAGGGGTTAGGGATTGGGAGATGGATTTTATGACAACATATAACATGAAAAAAAATAATTTAGTGCAATGAAATTTGCTCTGTGATCGTTACATAAATCTATAATACATGTATTAAAATTAATAGACCTATGGACCAAAAAGATCAATTCTACTGTATATAAAATTCCTTTAGTAATAAATTAATAAATTTTTTAAAAGCTAGGCTAGCAGAAGAGGATTTATTGAGTTGGCAGACTATAAACCCAGCAAAGACATTCTGCTATATAATTTATTCATCAATCTCTCATGAAACCTTGCAATAAATACTTTCTTAATATCTTTGATAGCTTTCTCTAGAAATATTTGTGCTAAGTACTCTTCACACTAAGTTTAGATGTTAGGGTTTGCCTAATTGCTTATGATTACAGCAATTATAATTATACCCTCATGAAATTCTTCTCATCATACCTTGCCTAATTTATATACAAAAAAATTAACTTTTTTGCTGACAAAGCATTTGACTTGAAGTAAATCCAAAGCAAGTAATATATATATATATATATATATATATATATATATATATATATATATATATAATAGAGAGAGAGAGAGAGAGAGAGAGAGACAGAGAGAGAGAGAGAGAGAGAGAGAGAGAAAGAGAAGAACACCTGTTCACAGAAAGGTGCATTAATCCCTGAAATACATGCTAATCATTGGGGGAAATGGGGAACTGCCCAGAGATAAAGCAACCTCTGTCCTCACTTTTCATTCCATTCTCTATTCTTAATTAGCCCTTCCTCCAAGCCTGAGTTACTAATCTGATTGTTCAGAGTCTAGAATTCTTTGGGAGAAACTGCGGCACTAAAAAGACATTTGTAATTGTGAGCATATCTGCTTTCTCCTCCTGGAATTAGGCCAAGAAACACTCTGACTTCTCTTGTGTACTTTGTCAACTTTAATATCAACAGTGAGTGGTCTTTCTTCCTTTTTACCACTTACCTATAAATAGAAAAGAATGTTTTGCTTCGCCCACTCCATAAACAAAAGCAAAAGCACCACATAAGAAGGCCAGTCCTCTCCTCCCCATGGTTTTTATTTCTCCCTAAATGGAAACTTTTGTTATGATCACTGTTATGATTTGGATGTGAGGTGTCCTCCCCAAAGCTCATGTGTAAGACAACACAAGAAGGTTTAGATCTAAAATGCTTGAGTTATGAGAGCCTTCACTCTATCAGTAAATTAAACTCCTGATAGAGATTAAATGATGTGGTTACTATAGGCAGGTAAGGTATGGATGTAGGAGGTGGGTCATTGGGGATGTGTCTTTGAAGTATATATTTTGCTATGTTGAGGAGAGCTATCTTTCTCTCTCTTTCTACTGCAAATGACATAATTTCATTTTTATGACTGAATAAAACTCCACTGTGTATATAGACAATATTTTCTTTATGCAATCATGGTTGCTTTCTTCCACCACACTCTTCCCTCATAATGTTCTTGTCTTACCTAGAGCCCTGAGGAATGGAGCTGGCTCTCTCTGGACCAAAACCATGATCCCCCAAATAAACTTATGCTCCTAAAACTGTTCTTGTCATGTCTTTTGGTCACAGCCCTGAGAAAGCTGAGCAAAATAATCACACACTAAGTAAACTGGGACAATTTAGTATTATAAATGGAAGCAAAAATATTTATCTGTATTGGTTGTACTGCCCTTCTTTTAACCCTCATGACATAAATGTAAATTTTCTCATATTGCTCTAGAAATACTCTACCATCAGTTTTGGGAAATGGCAGGTGGAAGAATAAAGAGATTTAGAAAAAGAAAGCAGGCCTCATTTTAGCCTTTGGCCTAAGCCATCTGCTCCAACTTAGGTTAACCTCTATTTTTTGTGGTGCTTACAGAGAAATTAACCGTGCTTTATTCCTCATTTAACTGTGATTAATTTTGTATAGATCTCTTACAGGGAAGAAGGAATAAGTGATAGGCTTCAGGTATCTAAATCCTTTAAAAAAGCAAAAGTTATAGGTCCTTAACTTTAAAAAGTTTAAAAATTAGTATGCACAAAATTAAAATCCTTCTAAAATACAATGCCTACTAATGATGTAAGAGAGAGGAAAGGTATAGAATTGACTTGTCTGCCCTACATAAACTAGAAACCATTCAAAGATCCTGCTCAACTTAAGCTCCATTCCTTAAGTCCTTAGACTAACTGAAACTTGGGACTGCAAATATATTTTAGAACATTTGTTAAGCATGAACTTCAACTAGGGTAACATAGAGTCCCGTTCAAATTCTCCCTTGTTTCCTTGTATTTCTGAAATGAAGCTTGCTATATGAATCTTCATCGCTGTTCACCTTTGCCTTTAAGACAAGCATAGAAAACCATTAAAAAAAAAGGCTATTTAGCTGAGGCAAGGCCAGAATTATATCTCAGGGTTCTTGCTTACTTTTGCCAAAATCCCAAAATCTACAATGTGTTTTGAAAAAGACAGTACCCACTGACCCAATTTTATAAATAGCTCATTGCTAATTTTATTGCTATATTTATCCTTTTATTAATTTTGGAGTGATTTTAGCACATGGTCTCTTTTTTCCCTTCCTGAATGTTAGGTTAGCTTGGAGCAAAGCTGTGGGAGAGTATTCCTCTGAACCAGTATAAAACATCTGGATTCCAAGATTATAGAGATTTAGAAGAATGGTATGCTAAAAGTGAGAGAATAGTGCCGAAAATCTGTCAGACTTCAAAAGCAATTCATTGTTCTCATTTTCCTTTGGAATTATGTCACTATATAAGTTAGAAAACATATGAGCTGTTAGTAGGAATGTAAAATAGCATAATATTTTAGCACTCTGTTCTTATTGCCCCAAAATGAAATAGAGGTTTTAAGGAAACCTCAGAATTGAAGAAATGTTTCAAAAATTATTAACAGGTTTCTTTTATAGATTTCTGTACCTATCCTATATACGTTGATTAATGCCTTTTTTTGAGGGGGGGCTAGGGGATTGAACCCAGAGGTGATTAACCACTGAGCCACATCCCCAGTCTTTTTCCATATATTATTTAGAGCAGGGTCTTGCTAAGTTGCTGAGGCCTGGCTAAAGTGCTGAGACTGGCTTTGAACTCACAATCCTCATGCCTCCACCTGCTGGGATTACAGACATATGCCATCACATCCAGCAATTAATGCCATTTTTGATAGGAATCAGTTCTACTTTTCCCCTACACCAACAAACAATAATACCAAACTTGAAAGTAAAATAGAAAAGTAAAGTGCTGTCCCAATTACTGCTTGAATGAAGCTGGCCCTCTCCAAAAATTTCCCACTTTTCATTACACTATCCTTTACCCATGATCATGCTTATAAGAAAAAATGCCCCACACTACCTCCTATTTCAGAAATGGAAGGATCTGATTTGCCTTTGGCTACATCTTAGCTGAACCAAAAAGCATCCATTCCTGTAGTCAAGGAAGCTAGTAGAACACCAACTCAAGTGGAAAGGCTCTGGGGTATGGAGGAAAGAGACCCAACCTTCGGTCAGACAATTCCATCCCTGCCTGGCAGGACTATCCTTGGTGGTGGTAAAATAGGGATGGTATTCCTTACCTCACAGGGTGATGGGAAGATCAAATAAGAACAGCAAAGTGTTGAGTGGTTTATAAATGTAACAAAGAGATGCTGTTCTCCAACTTCACTGATCCTGAGTTGATTGAATGTCCTTTGCTGTCCAGAATAATTTCTTCTCTTGAGTTATCTAGTTTGGGCAGGAGAGGGACTCCTGGAAAATTCCCTAAGACATTCTACTAAAAATCATGACCTGCCTCACGGCTCAGAAATGACAGAAACTTCAACCTGCTTCCTCAGCTAGCATCCTGAAGAGAAGTGGGAAGATAACTTTCTCTTCTCAAATTTTGCTAATTGAATTTTTTTTGAAACTAGTCTCAATTCTTTCCTTCTATTTTTTTAAATTTTTTCTTAGTTGTAGTTGAACACAATACCTTTATTTTATTTATTTATTTATTTTTATGTGATGCTGAGGATTGAACCCAGTGCCTTGCACGTGAAGTGCTAGGCGAGCGCTCTTCCACTGAGCCACAACCCTACCCCTTCAAGTCTTTCCTTTTAAAAATACATTATGTTTTTCCTCCTCGGCTATCTGTGGCCCATGACCACAGCAAATGCAAGCCAACCTTCCGAGGTAAAGACCCATAACAAAGCTAGAGTTTAGCTCGCCTACTCCTCCCCACTCCCAGTTTCCCACCGCAGAAGTTGATGAAAATAGAGCCTAAATCGCGAGAGCGAGAGCCAAAAGGAGCGACGAGAGAACTTTTTTACCTGCCAGACAGAGTGGAACGTTAAAAATGACCAGGTTTTCCCCTCCGCTCCCCAACAGCCCCACCTCCCCGACGCACACGCACCCAGGTCCTTGCCCCAATGGAGCGAACCCCCAAACACACGCGCACACACGAGGGTGAGTCTGCCAACCGCAGACAAATCTGACTCTTAGCCAACTTGTAACCCCAGACAGCAGCACAGGGACCAAGGTCCTTCATCACCTGCTCCAAAAGATACCCGCAATCGCCAAGGGCGTCGCAGTAGCAGCCTTTTGTGCTGCAGCCTCGGGCTGGAGTTTTCACCCTTTAATAGAGTGTCGCTTTTCTGCCCTTCGTCTCACTCTCCCAGACTTCTTCGCCTGCTTGGCCTCATTCTCCTCTGAAGGCCTGGAGGAACCGGGTCACTTTGCCACTTCTGTGGAGGGAGATGAAGTAGCGAAGGAAACTCCCACCGAAGTAGCTGGAAGCCCACTACCCTGCTCTACCTCTCTCACTCCCTCTGTAGGCGCAGGTGCCTATGCTGCTGACGAAGGTCCCAGTTCTCAAGGTGCCTGCGCTCAGATTGGGGTATGGAAGAGCCAGGCGTGAAGCAGAGCGGCGGGACGATGACCAGGGAGGGCTGGAGGTTGTTAGAGGACAGATGGGGCGGGACTGAGGAGAGGGGGGAAGGCTACACGCGGAGGTACTCTCGAGCCCCTCGCGCACTAACTGCGACTCCAAAGGCGCAGATGGGTCCTAAAGTCAAGGCCTTTTCTTCTTATCCTCCTCCCCTTTCTATCCCGCTCCCCGCCTGCACACCTGGGGAAAAAGCAAGGTGCGAATGTACCTGGGGCGAACACCATGATTTCCTTCGGCTCCTGGGTTAAGAGAGAAAAACAGGCAGAAAGAGGATAGGAGGAAGGCCAAGAATTGGTAGGATCGGGTGCAGGTGGACGCGCAGGGCGCCGGCGGGCTGCAAGCGGGACGGTCAGCACCTCGGACAGCTCCCCGCCGCGCGATCCCGGGCCGCAGCTCCAGCCGCCGCGGCGCGCTCTGCCTCCACAATGCACTGCTGCGCCCGCGGCCACAGCAGCGGCGGAAGGAGGAGACCGAGTCCCCGCTCAGTCCATCCCTCATTCCTGTGCCAGCCCAGCGTAAGTCGCTGCTTAGGAGCAGAGCACTTCTACCGCTTTCAGGGGAAGAGGAAGGACGGAAGGAAAAGAGAGAAAGGTAATTGCCCGGCTTCCCGGCAGGGGAACAACTAATTGCTTCTAATTACCTGCTGTCACTCGCCCCGGTGGATGCTGGACTGACATTTAAGATGGGCTTGTCCTTTTTGTTTGTTTAAACTCCAGGAGCTTTACTCTAGAGACCGATTCCAAGTTCTCAGACTAGGGCCAGCTCTGAACCGAGGGGTGGAGTCAAGTTAAACCTCAGTCCTTGAGGTCCTTGATTTATCTCTCACAGGAGTCCTTTGCTAGCTTTAAGGAGAGAGCCTGAGAAAGAGAATGACTATGAAGAGCTCGAGGAGAACGCTGCTAACAGGCCCTGCTCCCAGATGGCAAATCTGGCTAGGACATTTCCTGATCTTGATCACTTCAGGGAAAGCAGGGTGGGCTAGGGGAGAGGAAAAAGTCCTCCATCAAACCCACACCCTCTACAAGGATGAGCCAAAGGAGTCCCCTTCAAGTGTGCAAACATCCCAGAAACCAACCAAGAAGCATCAGTATTTCTCCTGCCCTCACTCAACTGAAAATTGTGCCCCTTCCATACCCAGTTCTACCCTAAAGACACAGGGTCGTGCCCCACGCTCACTTCATGCTCCTAATGCATTGCTCATTTGAAGATGTCTATTCTCCAAGTAATGCTTATGCAGCATGTACAGCCCATATTATATGTCACCCAGCTTGCAACAGGTCCGTGCAGTTTACAACCCCAGAGTTATGACCACACAAGATCCTCCAGCACACTTTGGGCCCCCCCCCCAACTTTTGTAGCTGAATAGTTTTCCAGGAAAAAAAAAAAGTTCAGAATCATCCCCAATGCTCTGTGGGATTTCTTCACTTGCACCTCTCACTGTAAAATATAGTTATTCTGAAAATACAGCATTTCTTAATAATTTGATAGGAAGCCATAAGTTCTACACTCTTTTGGCAAATATGCAGCATTCAAATAGCCTTGTTGGCACTGGTTTTGTTCAAAGCCATCTGATAGATTAAAAATGCAAATAGTTTTGCAGCTCTTGAACTAGAGTTTGTGTGGAGGCATATGGGCAGCCTCAACAGAACACAATCAGTACTGCTTTTAGCACCTGGCCCAGTACAAACTTGAACAGATGGAGCATGCCTCAGCAGCAAGATGCAAGTCAGTTGATGGGCAGGATAAAGTATGTGTGTAAAGGAGGAGATCCTCTTAAAATCTCCAAGTTATACCAAAAGCCAAGGACCAACAATGTTTTACCACTTCTTTGCTTCATCACCAGCAAAGTGTGAAACAGTATTTGAAATAATCCTTGAATGAAAGACCTGTTAGGATTTTTTTCCTTTTCTCTTTCCTTTTTTTTTTTTTTTTTCCTTTTTTTTCTCTTTTCAAGCTTGAGCCTTGCTATGTTGCTCAGGCTGGACTTGAACTTGAGTTCCTCCCACTTCAGCCTTCAGGGTAGCTCGATTACAGGTGTGTGCGATTGCACTCAACTGACCTATTTCTTTGAACATGCTCAAAATGGCTCTTTTTACAAACCTTATTTTTAAATGGACCTTATTTTACTCGTGCATAAATAATTACCCATAATTAAGTTCAAGGAAAAGCAATATAGCATAGGAAAAGATAAAAAGACTTGGGAATCAGTCAGACCCAATGTTATGGTTTGGATGTGAGGTGTCCCTCAAAATCTCCTGTGTTAATTCAGGAATGCTCAGAGCTGAAGTGATTGGATTGTGGGAGCTATAACTTAACAAGTCCATCCTAGTTTGAATGACTGGGTAGTAACAATAGGTAACTGGAGCAGGCTGAAGCAGGTGTGTTATTGAGTATTTACTCTGGAGGGGTACATATCCTTACTGTCCCTTCCCACTCTTTCTCTGCTTCCTGACCTTGCCAAGAATTCCACTAGTTTTTTACCTTGGGCCCAGAGAAATGAAGTCAGCCATTATAGACTGAAACTCTAAAACCATGAGCCTCAAATAAACTTTTCCTCCTCTTAGTTGTTCTTGTGAGGGATTTTTGTCACAGCAATGCAAAAGCTGACTAAAACACCCAGACCCAGGTACAACATCTTCACCATTTATTAGATTCGTGAACTTGGATAGTTATAGGATACTTACCTGTCCTGTCTAACCTGCAATATGAGTACCAAGGTATCTTGAAGATTTGTTATTAGGATTAGCTGTGATATAGATTAATGGATTAATTAAGAAAGAACATAGCCTCAATTAAATTCATTTCAGGAAACCACTAACACTTGAGGGAAGGGGGTGACACACTATGGAAAAGCAAACAAGTTAGATCATTGTTTCTGAGACATTAATGCGGATGTGAAACTCATGGGGATCTTGTTAATGTACAGACTGTGATTCAGTATATGAGGGTAGGTCCTGAGATTCCGCATTTCTAACCCCCTTCCAGGCAATGCTTGTGCTGGGTCACATACTAGCCTTTGGATAATAAGGTATTCTTCCATGTATTAGCATTTTTAAAAGAAAGTACTTATATCTATCTCTCCAAATCTCAGTATATCTTTTTAAGCGTTAAACAAAGAAGGAACTGAGATGGATTCCAATAGATAGCCAAGCTAGACAATGGCCAAGGTGGTAGTAGGAAAAAAGAATGGTTGAAAATGGTCCCAGAACTCCTGTGGCTATTCGGTCAGCCTGCTGTGGCAATGGGAGGTAATATGATCTAATAGAAATCAGTGCAACAGATCAAGGACAAAAGAGAAAAATTTCTGCTTAGTGCCTTCTCAGTTCTTCCCTGCCCTTTATCCTATTATCTCTTAATTTTGACTACTCCAACACTACTGCTACCTAGCCAGAGTACAGTGTAGTCCTTATCCAATATTTGCTTGTATATATTTTAGTCAGAGCAATTATATTTATTCCCCTCCCCCCAAAACATCAAGTTACTTCAGAGATATTTTTTATTTATTTTAGTTATTTCACCAGTAAAATTTGCATTCAACATATCTCTGATGTGTACTACTACTAGAGTTATTCTCTAGGTTTTATTAAAATATCTTAATAAATTTTAATGTCTTTCCATCTTCACATATATTATCAATTTATTAATAGAATGCCTGATAGGAAAATAGAAGTTTCCTTTTATTTTACCATGATAATAGCCAGATGCTTTGATGGATCTCTATCCAGTCTTACCCTATAATTGGGATTCAAATTCTCAATATAATTTCTCTGTCTCTGTTTAAATACCTGTATTCAAGGTGCTCACTTCCTGGTCAAACAACTCATTGCATTTGAAGATAGGCATCTATCAGTGAGGCAGCTACCCTATTCTGACATTTAACACAGTTTTTCATGAAGAATGATAGGAAACAAGATGATACACAAGTTGTAATAGATGTCCCTATTTTCTTACCCTGGCGCTGAGCTTACAAATTCGCGTACTTCTGCTCCTTTGGGATACTTGACAAGTTGCTGCATGAATTATAAGGCACAGGGGGGAAATGGTCACCTAATAGAACCATTGATTTCACTCAGGGATTTGGAAGAATTTTTATACAAAAATGAACATATATACATTATGAAGTAGAATGCAAAATTCATGTGACATATACACATTAAATGAGAGATTTCAAAGAATTCACTATAGCTATCTTAGTACTATAACTTTCTAACTTCACTTATCCTCTTCTATTCCCTCTAACCATCATTTATTCTACTCTGTCTATAGAACATTAACAAATAGAAAAATTTGAAAACCGTTCTGAAACATTCCCATTGCCCCAATTATTTACAGTGCACCCTGGACCTGGACTCTTGATTCTTCCCACTCTACACTCATCAAATACATTTTATAATAATTTTAGCATCTCAGGGGATAGTTAAAATGGTTGAAAAGAGGCATTTTTTTAATTACAAAGAATTAAAGTATAATTGTTTAATGTCTTGGCTTGAAGGTTTTGAATAATTACAGAAATAATGTGCAGGGAAATAACTCTTCCTCTTCTAAAAATTGCTTGAGAGTTGGACCTATGGAAAGGCATACAGGTGAAGTAAAACAAAATTAAGAAAAGGAGTGAGAGAATGTGGTCTCTCTAGAGACCTGGAAATAGAAAAGCTGAATAAGGAAGAAGAAATTGAAAAGCTAATTTTTGTGCTATCCAATCTGTAAAGACATAAAGAGAGTGAGATAAAAATGTATATGCAGAGGGAAAAATAAAAATGAGGTAGAAGATGAAATAAAAGAAAAGGGGAAATTTAAATAGTGACTGTGCTGTGTTAAAAGAAGAAATAGGAAATATTAAAGAATTTTGCAGGCTTGAGGAGTACAAGGCAATGTCTCTGTAGGTTTGCATTTTATGAGCAGTTTATGAGCCCTGCAGGATGCTTTAAAAGCGAGTATGAAATAGCCATATTTTCTGAAAGGAAAACATCAGCAAAACATTCTTATTGGAAAAAGTACATTCTAACAGTTAAAATGTTATATTGTGTTTATAGAAAATGAATATTTCCCGAAAAAAATTTCAACTTGGAAGATATTTTTCCCTCCCAAAGAGCTATTATCTATGTTCATTTTTGTAGAAAATGAACTTCTTTCAAGTTGCCAAATAAAATTATTGATTCTACTAGATAACAAGGGATAGAAAACCAATTGAGGATAATATTCAAATTCAAACCCATGGTTAGTTTGTAAGGGGTATCATGAAACATTCAACTCAATGTTCAACTTGTCTTCAAAGTCATGAAGAGACATTATGAAACTTTGATAAATTCTGAATGTGTAAGTCTATTTGTTTACAGATAGGTTCCACACTAAGACAATGTCAGAGGAATAATGGGGACAAATCTAAGAGGAAAAAAAGTGAAAGGAAATCAATGGAGATTTAGAAGTAAAATAGACATGAAAAGGGAGACAGGAAAAGAATGAAAGGGAAAGACTTATACACTTAGAATTTGTCAAATAAAATTTCATAATGTCTCTTCATAATTTTGAAGATGATTTAAATGTTGCATTGAATGTTTCATGATGCTCTTTAAAAACTAAACACATTTTTAAGGCAGGACATAGAAAAAAAGGAGGAAGAGCATATGTAAGGAAGAAAAAGACAAAAGACAGAAAAAATGGCACATTAAGATACTCTGAGAAGATTTTTAAGAAAACAGAAGGAGAAAGAGAAAAGAATAGAATGACTAACTTTTTTAAATGTATGACAGAATGAAAGCCTAAACAGTCCAAACTGAGAAATATAAATGTTCTTCTCATTTCCTTGGGCTGCATGTTTGAGAATAAATTTAATCACTACCTTAGAAAATGCCTATTAATTTTTTAAAGCAATTGTTCATTGTTCTTCATGTCTATTCAGTGGCTCAGTTCAGAATTTGGAGAGGCAGTACCCTGGAACTTTGATATTACAGAAGAATTGGTCTTTAGACTATAGTAGTTAAAATCATAGCAATAGTAACTCTTTGATTACTTTTTAGCTTATGTAAAAATCTGCATATAACTCAGAGGCACATATACCCATTTATCTGTTCATAACTCTTGCAAAACAATAAGCCAAAAACCCAACTAAAATTTGCCAAAATATTTAAACAAATATTTCACAGAATTATTATAATATTCATGGCCTATAAGCACATAAAACTTCTCAGTGGCAATCAGAGAAATACAAATTGAAACCAAAATTAAGTATCAATTACACACATGTCCCGTAGCATGGCAAAAATTTAAAAGACTAAGAATGCTAGTATTGATGAGAAGCTCAGCAATTACAACACTCATTTTGCTGGTGTGAATGTTAAACCTCATGATCACTTTGAAAAATAGTTGTTGGTGTAGTTTCTTACACCATTAAATATACACTTATCATACATTTATCAGTTCTACTCCTAAGTGGTTACCCAAAAGCAATGAAAATCTGTTTCTACACAAATTCTTACACATGAATGGTGACAGTAGCTTTATTTGTCATATAGCCAAAAAGTGAAAACAACCTGAACATCCACAAACTTGTGCATTGTTACACGTATTATAGTATACACAGACAGACAGATATCAAAAGCATGCTGAGCAAAAGAAGCCAGACACAACAGAGCGCATACCATATGATTCAATTAATACGAAATTCTAGAAAAGGCTAAACTAAGCAGTAATTGGCAGAAAACCCGTCAGTGGTTGCCTAAGGCTTGGGGAATTTGGGGAAGTAGATTGGGATTGATTGGAAAGGGAACACAAAGTAAATTTTTGGAATGAGGAGTATGTTCTACATCTTGACTGTATTAGTGGTTATATTGATGTATATATATCAACATTCATAGAACTGTATACTTATAATAAATACTTTTACTTTATATAAATTACACTGCTTTGAAGTTGATCTTAAAATCAGTTTATAATGATCTAATATTTCAAATAAATATAAATATGTGTGATAATATTCTAAAATTGGAATATTTTGAGACTTAGAATTACCAATGTATACTCACTCAATTTTTCCTAATTTTTAAAATTATGTTTTAATCTGACATTCCTGTTCAACACTTGAATTATTATAGTTAGCCAATATTAATGACTAAAGAATGAGTAAACAGATACAAAATGGTGCAATTTATTTTAAAACTAACCATTCCCCTTTCCTTCATTTATTCAACAGCCACATATCAATCTGCCATCATGTACTAAGAACACTAGTAGATGAGACACTAAAGACTCAGAGGCATAAGGCATAGGTATGCTCTCTGGTAGCTCAGAGCCCGATGAAGAAAAAGAGCAAAAGTAAGAAGGAAAGAACACTGAGACCCAGCAGAGACCCCCAATATTGACCTATAGACATGTCAGGTAGCAAGGTTACTAGAAATCAAGGGTATAGATGAGAACATCACTAAACCAATGGGCCCCAGTTGGGAAGGAAAGAAAATTAAGGCAGGAGGAATTCTCAGACGAGGAAGATAAGAGATCTTTCTGGACCAGAGTCCTAAAGTTCAAAGTCTTCTTTAGGAGAACAAAGAGTAAGAAACTAGCAGGACTGGAGGCGGGACTTGTGAGTTTAACATTTCAGACGTGGCGCCATTCTGGATGACAATAAGATCTTGAGAGTGGCCTTGTAATTGACTGCTAAACAATCAGCAGAGAGGAAGTGAAACACCTGAAGGTACATATTGGTCTGAGTCATTCTGGATGGTAGGTGGGCACCAGAGGAGTGTTCAGAGAACCTTTGAGCACCCTCTTTTTTTTGGGGGGGGGGTGGCTAGATAGAAATACTGAGGTGTTGCCTGATAGATGTAAGGAGAAAAAAAGTCAAAAGTTTTGTGAACAAGCTTGTAATTCTTAAGTAGCATGATACCATTAGGAAATTGAAATTCATGGTTGTCACAGTGGGTAATTCCCTTTTACCTTGCCATATGCAACAACAATAGACATGTAAACATTTTGGCTAAATTTTGCTGTTTTAGAAGGAGACCTCTGTTCAGAAAATAAGTAATCAGATTCTTGGCTTTCAAATTTTAAAATAAGCCCTTAAAATGGAGAATAGATACCAAAGTCTTGAAAGCCAAGGCTTTCAATAATTGCCATCAGGAGGAATTTTTGGTTTTTTTTGTTTTTGTTTTTGTTTTTTTTTTTTTTTTGTGTGTGTGTGTGTGTGTCCTAGCCTTATTGATGAACAGCTTTAGGGTGCAAAAAGGCATACCAGATTTTCCACCCAAAGAAAAATTTTTGCATTTGGAGGTAAGAATTCTTTTTTACATGGATGGATATGAAACTAAAGGTTAAACAGGGACCCTTCAAAAAAGGAAACTGTGTCTCATGGCTGATATCCAGTAAAGGAGAGGTGGGACCTGGAAGGGGAAATGACTGAAGGACAGATGAATTTGGAGTAATCCCAAGACCTTCATCTGACTTCTATCCAGCTATCTATCTATTTGTCTATGTATCTATCCATTCCATCTCAGGAAGACCTCTGGCTTCCTGAAAACTTCCTGACAATAGTGATAAAAATCAATATCAAAGTAAGTTTTCTGGGCAGATGAACTTTGGTTTATCTCCAAGGTTCTCCCCAACCCAGTGTAGAACAAGAAGAGAATGTTCCCAGCCATGGAAGAACTTGGACATGCAGCCAGTAGGGATCTTGATATTGGAATAAGGAAAGAAGAACCACAGACCCTGGTAAGATATGGCCATTTAAGATTAAGTTCCACAGGTGAAGAATAAAGTCCCATCTCAGCAGTTTCCAGAAAACAGACCATCTCTGTAAAATAGGTGCTTTGAGTTTAGACACAACCTCTTGGAAAAGGAACTAAGTGGAAATCCTAAACTAGTTATTTACAAAATTTACATGGATGGATATGAATTTCAGTCAGAGGCTTCTGAATTCACTAAGTAATCAATCATTTTGACTCAGTTTGCTTAGAATTTATTGATTTTCTACTCTCAGACAAATGATAAAAAGATTAGCTTTATTTAGTTACAGAAATAAAGAAAAAAATTTCCCCAGACATCTGAGGTTGTGTCCTACAAAACATGACTCACCTTGCTTGCTGAATGTCCACATAATGGTCCTATTTTCTGAAATATATTCCTTGTACCCCACACAGGTGCCTTTTCTCATCTAAGTCAAAGTTTGAATATTAGTCCTTGGAGAGGTTTTTCCTGTACCCTAATTTAATAGGTCCAAGGCTCCTCTACCCTCCACATAGCAGAATGGAGTCTGCTCTCCACTCAGAACATGCTCAGGCCTAGCCTGAGGTACCCATAATACCGTAGCTCTCTCCACAGTCACTAAAATTTCATTTCTTACCTAATTTAAATAAAGCTGGTTCCGTTAAGCTCTTTGATCACCAAAACTTTTTTTCCATTTTATTTTGTTGGTGCATTATAATTGTACATAAGGATGGGATTTGTTATTACATATTCATAAATGCACACAAGGTAACAACATAATTTGGCTTCTATCACTCCTAGCACTTCCTCTTTTCTCCCCATCTACCATCCCCTGGTCCTTTTTCTCTACTGACCTCCCTTTGATTTTCATGAGATCCCCTATATCTTTCCTTCCTTTTTCTCTCTCTAACTTCCACATATGAAAGAAAGCATATGATCATTGACCTTTTGAGTTTCACTTATTTCACTTAACATAGGCTTTCTAGATACCTCCATTCTCTGCAAATGATATTGTTTCCTTTTTCTTTATGGCTGAATAAAACTGTATTGTGTATAAATACCACATTTTCTTTATTCATTCATCTGGTGATGGACACCTAGGCTGGTTCCATAGTTTGGCTATTGTGAATTGGAGCACCCAAACTTTTGAGACGGAAGTGTATGATTTAGTGGTCAAAGAGGAAATTGTGCACGCTCCTCCTGAACCCTCAGAACCCTGAGTCCTGGGGATTAAGTTTTCTTTCCAGAAGAGCTCTCAGCAGTGGCTAGGCCCTTGATGCAGTGAACTATGTACATAATGGAAGAACTTGGCAGACATTTCATAGCACCCTGGTCTTTGAAGAACAAGATCAGGCTTCAGGAACAGTTTTCAGGACTTCTGGGGAGCCAGTATGTACAGCTCTACTAGTGATTGCTTTTTTTTTCTCAGAAATAACAAAATGTACAGAGATGGAAAATGGACCAAGGTAGGTTAGGTCCTATTACATTCTGACACATCTATTTTTGGAATTTCTTCATCTTTCAGATTTGTATGAGAAACCCTTACAGTGCACATTTCCCTGACACAAGACACCAGGCACCTTTGTTCCGATTTTTCAACATGAAATCTTTTGATTTTAATCAACAGCTCTGACATAAGACAGACTAAGACCTGGGTGCACTATTACCTAGGAATTTATGCTTAAAGCTAAGATATTGTGTGATTTCATCTCTGTAGTTTGCCTTTAACTTCAGAAGTTAGGTTGGCATAACCCTTTCAGAGGATAGAGATTTCTATCACATACATGGGATTCAGAAAGATGTACAGAGAGATTCTTTTACTCAAGTTTATACATACAGCATTTGCCTTGAATGGAGTAAAGGGAATGGCTTCTCCACACCACCACCCTTGTACCATTTACTTTTGAAAATCTTCATTGCCATCTTGCTGGGGTTACTCTTCTCCTGGTCATTAGTGGTACCTCTTTCCTCACACAGGACTCACCACTTAGCCTCACCTGGATTTTCAGGCACTTTGTTTCACCCTCTTCCCCAAATACAAGAGGCTTACAGGACCCCAGATGCACAAAATTACAGCAGACCCACACAAGGACGCATTATAATGAGAATGACTACCACACAGAATAAAGATAAAACCTTAAAGACTGTGAGAGAAAAAAAATCAAGTTACTTATAGGGGAAAACCAATTCAGATCTCAACTGATTTCACAGTCCAGACCCTCAAAGCTAGGAGGTCCTGGAATAATATATTTCAAGCTCTGAAAGAAAATGGATGCCAACCAAGAATTTGATATCCAGCAAAGTTAAGTTTCAGATTTGAAGATGAAATTAAAACATTCCATGATAAACAAAAATTAAAAGAATTCACAACTAGAAAGCCTACACTACAGAGAATTCTCAACAAAATATTGAGAAAACAGCAAAGGGAGGATCTACAGTAAAGGGACATTCATCCAAATGAGAAACCAAGACAAATAAAAAACCAGAAATAAATCAAAATGACAGGGAATACAAATCATATCTCAATAATAACCTTGAATGTTAACAGCCTAAACTCATCAATCAAAAGACATAGACTGGCAGATTGGATTAAAAAGCAAGACCTGATAATTGCTGTCTTCAAGAAAATCACCTCATGGGCAAAGACATCCACAGGCTGAAAGTGAAAGGATGGTAAAAAACTTATCACTCATTTGGACTGTGTAAACTATCAGGGGTTTCCATTCTCGTTTCAGATAAAGTAGACTTCAAATCAAAGTTAATCAGAAGAAACAAAGAAGGACATTTCATACTTCTTAAGGAAAGAATATATTAGCAAAACATAACAATTATAAGTATTTTTGCCTCAAACAAAGGAGCATCTATGTCATCAAACAAACCCTTCTCAATTTCAAGAGTCAAATAGATAACAATACAATAATACTGGGTGACTTTAACACACCTCTCTCACTACTGGACAGATCTTCCAAACAAAAACTAAATAAGGAAACTATAAAACTAAATAATACAATCAATAATTTAGACTTACAGACATATATAGAATATTTCATCCATCAAGTAGAAAATATACTTTCTTCTCAGCAGCACATGGCTCCTTCTCTAAAATAGACCATATCTTATGCCATAAATCAACTCTTAGTAAACACAAAAAAACAGAGATAACACCCTGCATTCTATCAGATCACAATGGAATGAAATTAGAAGTCAACAATAAAATAAAAGATAGAAGTTACTATAACAAATAGAGACTAAATAATACACAATTGAATGATGAATAGATAGCAGAAGAAATCAAGGATGAAATAAAAAAATTCTTAGAGGTAAATGAGAACACTGATAACAATATATCATAATCTCTAGGACACTATGAAGGCAGTACTCACCACCATCCTTCATTCTTTAAATTTAAATTTTATTAAATTAAATTTAAAGAATAAAAAGTCAACAAATAAATGACCTAACACTTCATCTCAAAGCCCTAGAAAAAGAAGAACAAGTCAACAACCAAAATCAGTAGAAGGCAGGAAATAATTAAAATCAGAGCTGAAATTAATGAATTAAAACAAAAGAAACAATTGAAAAAGTTGACAAAACAAAAAGTTGGTTCTTTGAAAAAATAAATAAAATAGATAAACCCCTAGCCATGCTAATGAAGAGAAAACTCTAATTAATAAAATACAAGATGAAAAGTAAATATCACAACAGACACATTCGAAATATAGAAGATAATTAGAAATTATTTTGAAAATTTATACTCTAATAAAATAGAAAATATCAAAGACATCGACAAATTTTTAGAGACATATGACCTATCCAAACTGCATGAGGTGGTCATACATGATTTAAATAGATCAATTTCAAGTAATGAAATATAAAACTCCATAAAAGCCTACCAACCAAGAAAAGCCCAGGACCAGATGGATTCTTAGTCGAGTTCTACAAGACTTTCAAAGAAGAATTAACACCAATACTCCTCAAAGTATATCATGAAATAGAAAAGGAGGGATCCCTTCCAAACTCATTCAATGGGGTTAATATCACCCAGTTACCAAAACTAAAGACATAACAAGGAAAAAAATCTTCAGACCAATATCCCTGATAAACATAGATGCAAGAATTCTCAATAAAATTCTGGCAAATCACATACAAAAGCATATTAAAAAGATAGTGCACCATGACCAAGTGAAATTCATCCCAGGGACGCATTGGGTCAACATATGGAAATCAATAAACATAATTCATCATATTAATAGACTTTAAAAAAAGAATCATATGATCATCTCAATAGATGCAGAAAAAGCATTTGACAAAACACAGCACACCTCATGTTCAAAACATTAGAAAAACTAGGACTAGTAGGAACATACCTCAATATTGTAAAAGCTATATATGCTAAACCCAAGGCCAGTATCATTCTAAATGGAGAAAATTTGAAAGAATTCCCTACAAAAGCTGGATGAAGACAAAGATGTCCTCTTTCACCATTTCTATCCAACATCATCCTTGAAACTCTAGCCAGAGCAATTAGACAAAACAAAGAAATTAAAGGGCTACAAATAGGTAAATAAGAACTCCAACTATCACTATTTGCTGATGATATGATTCTATATCTAGAAGATCAAAAAATTCCACCAGAAAACTTCTAGAACTAATAAATGAATTCAGCAAAGTAACAGGATATTAAATCAACATAAATCAAATGGATTCCTATTCATCAGCAATGAATCCACTGAAAAAGAAATTAGGAAACTACTCCATTCACAATAGCCTCAAGGAAAAATAAAATTTAAAAACCTGGGGATTAATCTAACAAAAGATGTGAAAGACCTCAACAATGAAAACTACAGAACACTACAGAAAACTACAGAACAAAGAAAGAAATTGAAGAAAACCTCAGAAGATGGAAAGATCTCCCATGCTCCTGGATAGGCAGAATTAATATTTTCAAAATGGCCACACTACCAAAAGCATTATACAGTTTAATGCAATTTCTATTAAAATCCCAATGACATTCTTCATAGAAATAGAAAAAGCAATCATGAAATTTATTTGGAAAAATAAGAGACTCAGAATAGCTAAAGCAATCCTTACCAAGAAAAGAAAGCTATAGTAATAAAAACGGCATGGTATTGGCACCAAAATAGACTTGTAGGCCAATGGTACAGAATAGAGGACACAGATACAAGTTCACATAAACATGGTTATGTCATATTAGACAAAGGTGCCAAAAACATTCACTGGGAAAAAAAGATAGCCTATTCAACAAATGGTTCTAGCAAAACTGGAAGTCCATATGTAGCAAAATGAAATTAAACCTCTACCTCTCACCCTGCGTAAAAATCGACTCAGATTGGATCAAAGATTTAGGCACTAGAACAGAGACCCTGCACCTAATAGAAGAAAAACTAGGCCCCAAAATTCACCACGTTGGCCTAGGATGTGACTTCCTTAACAAGACTCCTAAACTGCAAGAAGTAAAATCAAGAATTAATAAATGAGATGGATTCAAATTAAAAAGCTGCTTCTCAGCAAAGGAAACAATTAATAATGTGAGAAGAGAGCCTACATATTGGGAGAAAATCTCTAGGATATATAAAAAACTTAACACCCCAAAAACATAAGAACTATGGGGCGGGGTGGGAAATAGAGTAAAGGAGTAGGCAGAGCTGCATAGAGGGTTCCAGGTAGTCTATTCAGGAGAATCAAGGAAAGCTGCACTGAGAAAAGAACATCTGAATTCTAGAATTTCATCTCTGTAGGTCTTTGTTCAAATGAAAACCTAAAGAGGTGAAATTCTGGAATTCAAAGAAGCATTTTGGTCTGGAGATATGAACTTGGGAATCATCAGCCATGAGATTGGAGGAGAGCAAATAGGAAGATAGTGGGACAGATAAGAGTCCTATGGGCCAAATTGAAATATTCTGAAACATGTTTAGAAATCAGAAATATGAGGAGAAATCAACAAAGGAGACTGAGAAGAAGCAGTCAGCAAAGTGATTCAACACAGCTGGCCCCTCCTGCGCCCTCCTTATTTCTCCCTGAGGAGGAGTGACTTCGTTGGTTGGTCAATTTGGAAGGGAACCCAAAAGGCATGCTCTCACCTCCTTTCTTGCCTTTAGGGAGCTGTCTTCCTGTTAAAAACCAGTACTCTGCTCTGCTCTGCTCCCCTGTGTGAATTTTTCCAGGGACAGTGTGAGAAGGTCTTCAATATTCCCTTGTGCCCACCCCTAGTGAGTAAGGCTGCCTCATTCTGGAATTCAGTATTAGGAATTCCCTTTTGACTTCAGCAGCTCTAAGCCATATTCACCAAGAGATCCACCAGTTGTCAAGACAAAGGCTTAATCTATGACTTCCTGACTTCTTTGCCTTATCTCCTCATGGGGTCAAAATTCTGGCTAGCAAGAAGGGTCAAGTTCATCAGCCCCCCTTGAACTCCAGAACACTAGAGCAGGAATTCAGACACATGACCCATGAAAACACTTTTGACTCCATGACTTCCATCCCTGCCTGTAACCTGTAAACCAAGATGGCGTCAGGATGCCACAGATTCAGAGATTTCAGGAGTGGAAGGAAAATAAGTTCATCTCTTCACAGCATTTTGATAAGAAGACTGAAACCCGGAGAGTAAAACCTAATAGTGGCAGAACCAGATCTAGGACTCAGGTCCCTTGACTCCCACATCATCCAGGGAGGACTTTAACTCTCAGGAAAACCTCGTCTTTTTCTATGTCACTCATTACCAAAGGAGAAAAACAAAACAAAACATTATGCTGTCTTCCACAGTGTTTTTCTCCAAAGAGCTCCATCATTTCTTCATATGCATTTGTTGACTCATGCGGTAGCAAAAAAAGAAAGAAAGCTGTTACTGGCCCACTTAAGAATAATGCCTCCCTTAAATATTTCCCTCAGTGATTTTTACCAGATCAAAGAAAGATGCTTTTATTTCCCATTTCCTAGGTAACTGAAGAAATGTCTGCTGATGATTCATGATGACCAGCCTCAAAAGAGCCCTTAACAGGTTTCTTAGTCAGTCACTTTTCTCACTCTTTGAAACTGCTTTAAGCACAGACGCCTTCCTCACTCTCAGATGGTCTTACCTCCTTCTCCGGCCACAGTGCCCTTTCCCTCCCACAGCCAGTCCTAATACAGGTGCCCAGCCTCTCTTTCATTCTTTCCATTGTGTCAGGAGAAGAAAGCCTCCACTTACCCAAGGCCAGTCCTTCCATCTGCCCTCCCACCTTCTCAGACAAAGTGCCACCATGAGTTAGCTCCTCTCTCCCCAGTGTGCTCAGCTGGCCTCTCTCACCTGAAGTCTTTCCATGGACATTTAGCAAGCTCAGAGCCTTCCAAGCAAAAGTTGAAAACAATCTCTAAGTGCCACACCCACTTCTGCCTATAACCATACTCAAGTCCAGATTATATCCTAGGGAGGACCCAAGTATGGAGATAACTTTCTCCTGTATGTAATCCAAACTACTGTCGGTTATCAAAACAACTGACAAAAGACCAGTGAAAGCATGAGATATTTTTATTTGTTCTAATTTCTAATTTGTTAGACATTCTCAACAGCTGCCTATGCCAATGAGATGAGCTGGGTTCAAAGGAGCTGGCTGCAACATTAGACTAAGAAAATGGTGAAGAAATCACACAACACACAGACATGAGTTTCTCAGGTTGAGGGTGGAACTGCTCTGTGACCTCTAGGGTCCTCTTCTGCACTGGAAGGCAAGAGAGCATGCACCCGGAATCTCTTTATTTTATAGGGGTGGACACAGAAAGGAGCTTCGATGGAATGTTCTTCACCAAATAAGGCAGAGGATAAGGTTTCAAAAGAGGGTTATCCATCCCATTGGGTAACGCCCAAGTCCAGGGCTAAAGCAAGCTTCTTTGCTGGGTGAAGGTGGAGGCCATTTGCTTCACACGGCGCATGGAGTGAGATGCCAGACCAAACATTCCCCTTACTCAATCAAGGCTGAGAGAGGGTGCTCAGCCCATGGGCAGGGCGGCCCCCCACAATACATGACAATAGAATGCACATTGACACATCCTATATAAATAGAGTATAACTTCTCATTCTTCTGGTTGTACATGATGTAGAATCACACAGATCACATCATCATATAAAAGTATAAGATTTTTTATGATGACTCCTTTCATTCCTTGTTTTTGAACTGTCAAGTATGAAATTATTTCCATTTCTTTCCTTGCTTTTGATGCCCTTGTCTTGCCTCAAGGTTAAATTGATAATTCAGAATCAGATCTTTCTCTCTTACATTCACAACCAAAATACTTGAATTTTCTATAACTTTCAGCCTTCATTTCCTCATTTCTCCTTGTATTATTTCATCACTCTGATTTTGTCATAATTATTCCACCAAAAGGCCTATCATAGAGGTAATCCTTCTCGATTGTTCCTTCTCAAGCTCATTTCAGGCTCCTCTTCCTCTACAAGTCCTTAAAGGTCATAAACCTGAGGGCTCTTCCTAGATTCTTGTTTTCATTTGATGTGCTTCCTCCAGACAACCCCATTCAGGGCCACAGATTCCATTGCTGTGTATTTTGAGGGGGTCAACTGAACCAGAACAGTGCTCTTAAAGGAAGGGTGCTACTGACAAGTATACCTGTCTGCTCAGGGCCAACTTGGACATATAGTCACCTTATCCAATGCTAACAAGTTCCTAATGTATTGTTTTCCCAGTGAAGACTCCTTCTCTGAGCTGCAGCCTCATAAACCTAATAGTCTGTGCTCACTATGTGCACTTGGACTCATCAACTCACTCATTTAATAATATTGAGAAGTTACTATGGATCAATCACAATTCTGAGAAGTAATGGTAAACAATGAACAAAACAGAAAATACTCCTGCCCTCATAGAGCTCACATTCTGACTGACAGAAGAACAACCAAAACATAAATGCATAAAAAACATATTTTTCAGCATGATGAATGCTATACAGAAAAACAAAGTGGGGGGAAAGGGAATAGGAACTATGGGGAAGAAGTCTGAAATTTTAAATAGTGTGATTAGGTTGAGCGTCATTGAAAAGGTGACATTTGAAAAAAGACCCAAAAAGGAAATAAAGTGAATGTCTGAGCAGAGGAAATGAAAAGTGGGAAGTCCTTTTATTGGAAATGTGGATGGCATCGCCAGAGAACAGTGACAAGCCCACTGGAGGTGATGCTGGAGGATGGGGAAGGGCAAGGAAATCAAATGGAGCATGAGCAGGAGGTCTGGAAATGGCGGGGAAGTCATGGGGGTCTTGATATATTCAGGATAAGCCAAGTGATAAGAATGAAAATCTGACGGAGGTGGTCCCAGATAGAATTAGAAGAGATTAACTAAAGAAAGTAAATATAAAAACCTCTTTTGAGATGTCTGAGATCGGCATATTACAATGATACAGCCACATCCAAGTTTATAGCAGCACAATTCACAATAGCTATGGATCCAACCTAGGTGCCTTTTAACAGATGAGAGGATAAAGAAAATATGGCATGTATTCACAATGGTGTATTACTCAACTGTAAAAAAGAATAAAATTGTGGCATTTGCTAGTAAATGGGTGGAACTGGACACTATCATGCTAAGTGAAATAAGCCACACCCCAAAAGTCAAAGGTTGAATGTTTTCTCTGCTATGTGGAAGCTAATTCAAAATAAAGAAGAGAAAAAAAGAAAGAAAATATCAGTGGAGTAGAGGAAGGGGTTTGAGGGGAAGGGAGGAGGGACAGGAAGAAGACAGTACAGTAGAATGACCTAAATTTCATATATATATATATATGAATATACCATAGTGGATGTCACCACTAAGTATTTACACAAGACACTAATTTTAAAAAACTATAAATAAATAGCAGAAAGATAAAGTGTAGAGAGAAAGGGAACAAGAGGAGGGAGGATGAGGGAGAAGTTAAGTACTAGGGACTGAATTAGAGCAAATTATATTTCATGCTCATATAATTATGTCAAAATGAATCTTGATGTTATGGATAACTAAAAAGAGCCAATAAAATATTTTTTTAAATGTTCTTTTGAGGAGTTTTGCTGTTGGAGGAAGGAAGGATACCAAGCACTGAACAAGCATTAGTCAGAGAGAAAAATGAGGTCAAGAGAAGATCTTGGTAGAAGAGAGGAGTGATAATGGAAAGAAAAGAGAATTTTCTGAACATTTCCTGTCCTGCAGTAGTTCCATCCTAAAAGGAAATGAAACCACAAGTGAAGAGGTCAGCCTTTGCTCAGAGAGAGATGGTTCAACTATAATAACAGGAGAAGAAGTCAAACAAAGGAACACAGATACCCGGAGGTGGGTGGACGTGGTGGTGGAAGTTCTCTTCTGATTGCTTTCGTCTCTTGGTGGAATGGAATGCAAGCTCCCTCTCTTGGAGGGAGAGCTGGGGAGGAAAGTTTGAGGTGTGTTCAGCACAAAACAATCACACTTGAGAGATGGAGAGTGAACATTAACGAAAGCTCACGTGAGATCCAGGAGGCATTATGCTCACCCTGGACATAGGTGGTCGTATAAACTGAGCTTCTTCAGCCTGGTCTTCTATTTTTCTCCAAAAAAAAAAAAAAAAAAAAAAAGATAGCATAAGAGAATCAAGGAGCAAAGAGCTGGATTTAAGTAGGGTTGTGGTTTTTCCAGGAAGAGAGAATGAGGCTACAGGTCAGGAGAGTTAATCATGATGGGAAGGAGTGACTAGAATGATGTTATGGAAAAAATAATTGATTTAATGAAGAGGGCAACGAAGGCAGGAGAGGGTGAGAAGCAGTGGAATTGGGGAGGGACCAGTGGATTCCAGGTGCTGGCCAGCAAATTCACATTTGCAGTGGGTCTCAGAGCAAGTGAGCTGGAAACTTAAGAACTGATAGGAATATGGTGTTTGCAATTGGGATTAAGGAGGGTTACAGTTATTGTGTTGACTAAGTCAACATTTCCAAGATGACACCATGATTCTCTTTCAGTGTACCCTCCCCCAGTAAATGAAGCCACCAAGCTTTTCTTTTACCTCATCACTGCATTTGTACATTTGACCCATTATACAACTCCGAAATCGATCTACTTCTCTCTTCTCACCTGTTACTCTTCTAATCCAAGCTACCAGCATTTGGTCGGGGGAGTGGGGGGCAATTGTAATAACCTTTTAAACTGGTCTCCCCAGATCTGTTTTGACCCCAAGCAGTCCTCACTATTGCCCACGTGACATTTTTGAAATAAATAATTAATCATGTAACCATTCATTAAAGCTTCAATGGCTTGCTATTACTCTTCAGATGAAGACCAGAACTCATGACATGGTTTACAGGCACCTGCATTGCCTTCCCCCCACCCTGCTTCTCCAGCCTTCTTTTGTACTATTCCCCTCTCATGCTCTGCCATCTAAGACACACTGGTCTGTTTTTGATCTTCAAGCATGTCACACTCCCTCTGACAACTATGTCTATTGCCTTTTTAAAAATCACCCATCTCCACCCTCCCTTCCACCTGTTTGATGCCATCACATCCTTCAGATCTCAACTTAAGTGTTTTTTCCATAAGCACCACTACTCTGATGCTACAGGTATAGGTTGGGATCTCTTGTCATAATTTCTCTCAGTATGCAGTACATGGGTCATGAGCTCTAGAATAACAGTCATTACATCTGTTTTCATTCATCATTGGGGCCCTAGTGCCTAGGACAGTCCTGGATATAATTAACTGTCATAAATATTTTTATTAATAAATGATTTTTTATTAATAAAAAATGTTATTTGCATGTAATATGTCTAATGCTTTTTTCCTGAAAAATATCTTGTTACATCTTAAGCTAACCACCCTCCATTGATTTTATCTCATGTTTTAAGGTGGCTTTTACTCAATTTACCAACAATTTAGTATGCACCATGTGCCACAGAGAGGTAATTCAGAAACAAATAGGTATAACCTCCATCCTCAATTTGTATATAATCCAATATGACAAACAGATATGTGCACACACAAAAAAACTATAATTAGTTCATCCAGTGTTTTTTGAATGCTTATTAAGTGCCAAGATTTCTAAGTCATGGACACATAGCCCTGGATAATTATCTTGTGAAATATATAATCTGGTGACTGGGCATTTGCTCATTGGGTGAAATTCTGGGACCAGAATTTTAAGGTCTTTGATACTTTATCACCGTTTTTATTTCTTTCTGAGGCTACTGAAGAATGCTTAAGCATTGCAGTGATACCTTTAGTTATACATTACACAAATACAAGATTGGCAACATGAAGGATGGATTCTAATGGTCACAATCAATAGTGACATTTGAGAATGATTCCAGAGTCCCACAGAAATGTCAAGGTCCAGTAAGAATAAGATGTAAAGGACAAACCTAAGGGAAAAGATTGAATGTGGTCACTAAAATGAAGGAAATCTTTAAGATGAAAAGGTTTTTAATTTGAAAGTAAAATCTACTAAACAAAGTTCTTGTAACAATGTTGGCAATGTGTCCATATTCACATGTTAAGTAGTTTCCATGATTGTGAAACATTTGCTGCTGTTTTCTGTTATTATATAAGATTAAAGTCTCATTTCTTGTTAGTGTGAAATGATTTGCATATAGATTAATATATATATACTATAAAAACTTTGAAAGTAAAGGTGAATTATGGAAGATATAGTCCCATCAAAACCATTCCATCTCACTTCTGAGCACATAGCCAGATAGCATGTGCCAGCTCCTTGCAGTTAGGTGAGGCAATGTGACTGACTGTATGATAGTAAAAGGAACATGAGTGGAAATCGTGAGCATCACTTCCAGTCTTGATCAATTAAAATATTCCCCAATCTATCTTCTATTTCTTCCCTATCAGCTAAATATCCAGCTCAGAGTGATGAAGGAAGAGCTCTGTCAGCCTGGGTTGGGTCCCTGAAAGCAGCACCCATATCTCCATTGTTTAGACTTCACGTTAGTAGGAAGAAAAAAACCTCTGTCATATTGAGCCACCAACACTTGGGGATTTATCCAGCATCCAGGATTAACTTAACTGCAGCGATGATGCCATTAGCCAAGAAGGAGATTCAGAGAAGAACCTGATGCAGACAGAGGTAAAGGCAAGAAGTTCAGAGTAGGTCATTTTTGTTTAAGATTCTTTTGACACATCCAAATAGTGATCCAGAATCAGTAGAGAGCTAGACACAAAGATCTGAAAGTTTGGGGAAGGCAAGTAATAAAGGCCCTGGTCCTGATGGATAGAATATAAGAAGATACAGAGCAAGAGCACATGAAGCTGTGGGATAAGAAATATTAACATATAAAAGAAGGCAGACAGGAAGAAGAGCCAGAATATTAAAAAAAAAGACTTTCTCAAAAAAATTTCCCATCAGTATTATGTACAACAAACTATAAAAGTTGGTCTTAGAAGTCTGTGTTTCTAAGTACTACTTACTCATGTAAAAGTGATCATTCAGTAAGACATAGTACTGCCACCCCCTGCTATTAAAACTTGAATTCAATGAATTCTTTAATGCTTTGCTTTCCAAACTGAAAGCTCTAAAATTCAATAAAATCATCCTTACCACCTAAAATACCAAAACTCATCTAAAATATTGAGTGATATTTTGAAACCTACAGTGACTTCTGATAAATTCTCTGAAAACATTTTATGATTTCTTTGGTAAAGACATTTACCAAACATTTATCCAGCATCCAGGTTTAACTTAACTGCATTTCATCAACCTACTTTTTATCTCATCTGAAATGCTTTTCATACACATGATTCACTTGATGCCCCTAATAAATCCTTAAGATTGGTGAATAGAGTTGAGGGCTCCAGACATGCTGACAAACTAACAAAAGTGGCCATTACCTTAGAATAGAACCCACATCAAAACAAAGTACATTCCAGGAGGCAGGAGAGCTGATAGTCAAAGATATCTGCAAGAAAATACATACTGATTTAAAAGTGCTACTTCAATCCCAGAAGTTATCTATTCATCAAATTTGTAATTCACAAGTCTTTCTTTTGTTTTCTTTCTTTCTTTCTTTTCTTTTCTTTTTTTTTTTTGGGGGGGTGGGGGCGGGGGAGCAGGATTTAACCCAGGATCACTTAAACAGTGAGCCACATTGCCAACTCTTTATGTTTGTTTGTTTTTAGACAGGGTCTCCCTAAGTCCTTAGGGCCTCACTGAGTTGCTCAGTTTAGTCTCAAACTTGGAATCCTCCTGTATCAGACTCCTGAGTCACTGGGATTCCAGGCATGTGCCACTGCACCCAGCTCATGTGTCATTTTAATGTGACATGAAGCTTCCTTACTCAGAATTTGAGTCACTATAAACGATCCCCCAGAGTGAGCAAGAGATAAAGGGAATATCTCAGACAACATTTATTTAATAATTTTTCCATCCTTTGTCACAACTGCTTTGGTGGTTTCAAATATATTCTGATTAATGCCTTACAGATAGGGCCATGGCTATACCTTCACATGCCTAAAGAAAGTAACTATTTTGAAATTTTTCTGTTCTGAATTGTTATTTTAAAAGAATCATGAGTCAAATCAAAACTGACATTTAGATGAGTTCTCACAAATGCCCGTTTCTGTTTAGGCCACCTCTTTTTATAATATCTTCAAATACTATTCTAAAATGATCAAATTTCTACATGTTTGATTTTATGAGTCAATTTGGCAAGACTGTTGGTGACCAGTTGTTTGGCCAAACACTGTTGTATGTGTTACTGCAGAGGAATTTCATGTTTCTTTCTTTTTTTTTTTTTTTTTTTTTTTGTGTGTGTATGTCAGGCTTGTTCATGCATTTTACCTGTTTGGGGCAGGTCTATGTTGTTTTTATCAGTTTGTAATAGTTCTTTATATAACCTGCCATTAAGTGAGCAATTTTGAAGTCTAAAATAATTGTACTATGTTTAAAGCTCAGAAATAAGCTATACTAATGTATTATGTATTCTCATATATACATACACACAAACTATACTTTTTAAAAGAACATATGTAAATATATATATACAAAATTATACTTTTGTTTAGAGACACATAGATTGAATGTATGTTTTCCAAAATTGTGATCTACCTTCTTAATTTCTGTGTCTTTCTATGTTTGAAGTCAAACAGCAGAGCTCTTTCTTTAGGAAGACTCAAGTTTTGCTCTTGAAATCTTTGATAAGGCTAACTTATGTTATGGAGAGTAATCAGTTTTGCTTAAAGTCATTTAATTGTAAATGTTAATCACATTTTTAAAAATTCCTCTGCAGTAACACATTTATTTCAAAATCTTCAGTCAAGAGTAAAATTCATGGGCTGGGGATGTGGCTCAAGCAATAGTGTGCTCGCCTGGCATGCGTGTGACCGTGGTTCGATCCTCAGCACCACATACAAACAAAGATGTTGTGTCCACCGAATACTAAAAAAATAAATATTAAAAAATTCTCTCTCTCTCTCTCCTTTTTTTTAAAAAAAAGAGTAAAATTCATGGATATGTTCCTATTGGATATTATCTTTCAAATATTTTCTACCAAAAATATTATAACTTGTAAGAAACAAGGCAACAATGTTCAGAAGTGGAGCCTCTGAAAGTTGATAGGACCATGAGGGCTCTCACCTCATCAATGGATTAATTGAGTGATAAATTCATAATTGAATGGACTATTGAGACATGATGGACACTAAGGAGGTAGGGCCTAGTTGGAGGGTGTGAGTTCTTGAGGGCATGATTTTAAAGGCTATATGTTGTCCCCAACCCTCTCCTCCCTCTGTCCCTCTCTATTCCTCCCTTTCTCTCTCAAAAGCCAGAAATGATAATGATTAACACAAACTTCAGGTTAGTGGTTAACTTTACAGGATGATGGAGAGTAACATGATAAATTCAACAATCAAGGTGTTAATATATTGAGCCGTACATTCAGGAGTGTTTTATTATTGTGCTTCATAACTTGAAAACATACATTATATCTTTATTGAGCATCTATCATATATTTGGCAACATCTTTTTAATTGTAGTTGGACACAATACCTTTATTTTACTTATTTATTTTTATGTGGTGCTGAGGATCAAACCCAGGGCCTTGCATGTACTAGGCAAGCTCTCTACCGCTGAGCCACAACCCAGCCTGCAACATTGTTTTATAAAAAAAAATTTTGCAATATATAATTAGTACAAAGGATTTTTTATTTTTTTAGTTGTAGATGGATGCATATTTTTATGTGGTGTTCAGGATGGAACCCAGTGCCTCACATGTGCTAGGCAAGCGCTCTGCCACTGAGCCACAATGCCGGCCCCATGTGCCAAAGAATTTATGTGACCATTATTAGTGGCAAGCACACTCTGAGTATTCTAAGTATGATTTCCAAATTTATATGTGGGTTCATAATTACATATTTCACACTAAGGACAAAGTAAAAGTTCATTTTGGCTTTTAAATTTCAAATAACATTTTAATACTATCTATAGTCCAGAGAAGTTCTATAAATTATACTGATACAGTGAATGGTCTTCCTTTATTAAAAAAAAGAATTGAATACAAATGACATGTTATCCTTTCCCTCAGCAAAGAGAATAATTTCTAGCTATTAAAGAATAGACAAACACTAAAAGTTCTTCAGAGTAAGCCTGAGATCTGAAATGCAATCTTATTAAATTCCTCATGCATCTTTCCTGATTTTCAAGATTCCCATTAGGGCTGACTCTTAAAGGGATGTCTACTTTCTTAATATATAAATTTTCCTTATGTTAATAGTATGCCTTGGAAATTGCCTTAGCCCCATTTATGACCTGCAGTTTCACCAGAAAATATATTATTTTATTAATAAAAAGTAGGCTCTGTAAAATGTCAAGTAAATTAAAAGCCAGGGGTGGGAGTTGTGGCTCAGTGGTAGAGTGCTTGCTTGACAAGTGTGACGTACTGGATTTGATTCTCAGCACCATGTATAAATAAATAAATAAAGGTATTGCGTGAAAAAAAATAATTAATTAAAACCAGAATTAAAACGGCCATATTCACATAAATGTCAAAAAAATTCTAGCAGAAAGTTTTCATCTCTCAAAAGCTAAAAATCATCTTTAAAGTAAATTTTATTACTTTTCAAGAAATACTATTTGCATTTCTTAGCCCCTGAACTACACATTAATATCCCCTCCAATAATTTTCTTCCCAAAATTCCACCATGGGTATTTCTGACAAGAGACAGTCCACAAGGTCAACTTTTGAGTATCTTCTGTTTGAATATAGGAAGACAAAGAACTAGAGTCCTGAACACCTGAGAGTTGGTTCTTGGTAGTCTGTCCAATAAAATTACAGCTGGTTGTCGTTTAAATTTCTGATTGCAGACACCCCCTACACATACTTTAAAGTTTCTTTACCTAACTTATCACACTGATGGAAAAATTTGAGACTGGCTGGGAGGGAAGAAAGTCAGACAAGCCTTGTGACAGCAGAGCCAGTGCTCACTGCCAGCGTCTGCAATGGTGGATGGGCTGGACCAAAAGCCATCACGTTCTTTTTATTAATATAAACACGGACAGCATTCAGCTGAATGTGTTTTCTTCCCCATCTGCGGCCCCTGCCCACCACTTGAAGCCAAAGTTTATCTTGAAAGATCTGGCGCTCTCCCAATGTTCCACTGACTTTTCATCCCCAGCACATTTATATACTACAGAGCGGCCTTTTTGACTTGGAAAATCAGCATTAACTTCATAGAATCAGGACGTTTAAATGAGATGGGCACGGAAGGGGCACTCTGTAAATGACAGCAGCTCCTTGTGCTTCTGCGCAATCTTTCCGGAGTCCCCCCAGTCAGAATGGGAGCCCTGGGAGAAGTCTACGTAAGCACAGAGGGCTTCGCTGGAATTTCCCTCTTGTAGCTGGGAGGCCTTGGGAAAAACAAATAAAACCTCAGAGCAACGAACGAATGCCATAAATATTATGACTACTACGTATTACCGGGCTCAAGCGGGAAACCGCAGCCTCACTCCACCGTGGGACTGCCTTTCCCTTTAAGCATCTGCGGACCCGCCCCGCTTCCGGAGAATGCCGGAAGTAACAGTACGCCGCCACGCAGTCAGATTCTTCCGCCGAGCGCGGCCCTAGGGCCAAAGGATTCGTTCCCCGGTTCCCCAGATTTCCTTCTCTTGCTCCCGTGCGCCGCTTCCTGCGTCCTCGACTCCCACTTCCCCTTCCACTAGCCCCGGAGACCTTTCCTCGCCGTCCTAAAGCCTAGGCCCGGTCTGATTCCGCGGAGTGCGGTCCGTGCTGCCGGCAGGACACACCCCCGAGGACTCACTTCCGGCGAAGCCGCGGCGGGGTGGGAGCCCGGCAGGGAGTGAGGCCTACCGAGGCTTTCCTGGGATGGACGCTTTGGCAGTCATGATGCAGGATCTGCTGACCCAGAACCATGCTCTGCGCAGAGAAAACAACGAGCTCATGGACCAGGTGCGGCGCCTGCTGTGCGAGAAAGCCAACCTGCTGGCCCAGGTGCGTCCGCCCACCTGCCCGGTGGTTTTTCCCGAGACGTTTAACGGCGACCCCGCTCGGCTCCCCGACTTTCTGATCCAAGCAGCATCTTACGTGAACTTCTTCGAGACCAGATTTTCGAATGACACCCTAAAGGTGGCATTTGTAATCAGCCGTCTCTCTGGGCCGGCGGAGGAGTGGGTGGTCCCCTACATCGAGAGGGAGAGCCCCATCCTGGGTCAGTATGAGCGCTTCGTGGACGCGCTGAAGCGGGCCTTTGGTCGCAATGGGTAGAAAACGGTCCGGCCGGGACTCCCGGTGTTGGAGGGACAGCTGCGGCCCAGGGCTAGCCTTGCTCGCACCAGGAACCTGGGCCTGCTTGGCTTTGTTTGACCAGTAGCTCTGGGCTCCTGGCCTTGTCTGAAACTTGGGCGCCATCTGTTCTGGCCAGCCCCAATGCCTTTGCACTTCCCAGCAACCCAGCTGCAACCCAAGTTCATTAAAGACGTTATTTGATCTGTAAGAATTTGAATAGACATTCCAGACTCAAGTTGTCCTCTCTGAAGACTGCTTCTGACCGCTTTGAAAAACAGCCAAGAAGGGTCCACACACTGATTGGGATAGCTGAGGCCAAAGAGGCAACTTCTAAGTGTGCCTGGTGACCGAATTTTAACATGTATGTCTGGAACTATATAGTTTTTACACATTTTATTTCACAGAAGCCTTGCAGATGGTGCCTTTTGGTCCAAGAAATCCAGGCACTGGACAAGTATTTACTTAAAAACGTATCCTTCTGTCCCCCGCCATATATATATCTCATACACACACTCACACATAATCTTAACGAATGTGTAAGGCCTAAGACAGTACTTGGTTTTACAGAAGAAACAAAAATGATTAAACAAGATTTGTGTCTTCAGGAACATCATTATGTTCTGAGGGGAAAAAAGAACTCCCATGCATAGGCTAATGTCTTGTTAATGCTTCTTATACCTATTTGATTGTTGTTTTATGACTATTTTGTGTTCACTTTTTTTTTTTTTTTTTTAATGCACACAACTTAGAAAGCTAGAAAGAAAACCAATCTTGGGCAGTTTTGTTGTATTTCTGTAGAAGCTGTGTGTAATTCCTAGCAAAATAATGTTAATAATAATAGGTATGGTGGAGTCTTTGAATTATGTCCACTTGATTTTATTCCCTTATGCTATATGGAAGAGTATTAGCTCCCTCTTTTTGAGTAAAAATCATTTTTCATTTGGAGCTGTAGTTTCTCTTCATTAAAGACATTACTTGATCTTTAAAGTTTGGTTTGAAATTTTGTGATTCCCTTTTATGAAGCCAAAGAAGGTAAGAAAAGGGATTTGTTTACTCTTCTTAAACAAAGGTTTCTTGTAAGCCTTTAGGGAGGAAAATCCATATAATTAATTTTCTGTATCTTGTCTTTAACCAAGTTTTGCAAAACGGCCCTCAATGGATAGACTGTGGATGAAGAGGGTAGGCTCAATGTAATAAGAAGATTCCTAACGAGGAATTCAAGAAGACATTTCCATAAGACTGTGTGGATCATAAAATGACAAACCCATGAACATTATTTAGGGCTGCTTTCAAGAATGCACCAAATTTGAGTTACTAAGATTTTTCTCAAACTTTCTGGCCCCATGCCTAGAAATTCAACTGGGTCTCCAAAGCTGCCTTCTAGGAGGTTGTGGCAGGCTCTGGCCCCTGCCAACAGGGAACAGGACTCACTCCCCAACTACTCACATGAACTCATGCACCGAAGTACCCTCTTCTCTCCCTGCCCTGATTCTTGCAGTCTCCACTGCAATTTGTCTTTAAGCATATCTTCAAGGAGTTCCAATTTACATTCAAAATTGGGAAACTGATAGAAGATTTGGTCCCCATTAGAGAACCAGGTGAACTGAAGTCCATCTAAGAAAACTGCACAATTTTCTGGACTTTGATTTTTCTAACTTTACTTGGTTTATTAATCAAGTAATGATCAAGCAATTCTTAATAGATTAAATTAGAGAATTAATTCTAGAGCTAAACAAGCACATTTATTTTTTTAAAAAAATTGCATTTGTTCCCTTCCTGTGCAAGACATTGAGATTTGACTGTTGACTAAACAGGCTCATAACATTTTTATTATAGATACCTTAATTTCTTGACAATTAATTGAAGGTAACATGCTGGCAGAGCAGATGACTACTTACACAAACTAGAGATAACCGTTAATTCAAGTAAAATTAAATCCTTTGTCTTTTTTTTTCCTTTTGCATAAACTTTATTATTTGAGTAGGAAAATTTTTGCACATATGAAACAAGAAGCTAGAGCATTGCAAATAATGTTGCTTTACCAAGAAATAATATATAATTTTAAAACACAAAAATTGAGAGTGGTTTGTACAGTATACACTTTGGCAAAATACCAAATCCTTTGTCTTGTCTTTTCACATGGCCTGCTACTAACAGTCCTTTCCAGTAATTCTCAATATTTAGGCAACATTAGCTTCATGTGGGAACTTATCTAAAACCCCAGTTGCTCAACTGGTATCTGAGAATTTGTACCTCTAACTAAAATTCCTAAGTGATGCTAATAATCACGTAAGGATAAATATAAATTAGAAATAAGAAAATACTTAAGGGCTGGGGTTGTGACTCAGTGGCAAAGTGCTTGCCTCACACATGTGAGGCACTGGGTTCTATCCTCAGCACCACATAAAAATAAAGATATTGTGTCTGTGTATAACTAAATATATTTAAAAAATAAAAAAAGAATGAAAACTACTTAATTCTCCCCAGTGCAAAAAGAAAGATGTATCTCCCCTACCCTTGCCCTGCCACCAGCGAGCAAGCAGGTGTGCACACACAGGGACACTTCCTTTTAAGCCTTTTTTTCTTCTGTGGGTCTGAGAATTGAACCCATTAAACATTACAAGTAGACAAGTGCTCTACCAGTGAACTATATCCCCCAACCGAGAGTAATTTTTTCTTTTAAATGTATGATGGCCTTGAACTCAAGATCCTCCCACTTTAGTCTCCAGAGCTGCTGGGATTACAGGTATGTGTAAAACTTATTAAAAAAAAAAAAGTCTGTGCTTGTTTGAAATGTATGTATATCCTTCTGAAAGCTAAATTAGCCTCTTGCCAGTTTTACAACCCAGGAATGCTTCCTCAAGAACCTGGTATCCATCCCGTTGAATTTAATCAAGGAAAAGTACCCCTGGCTCCTGGTTTCTTGGACAGATAGAAGCCTAACTTTGAAGGACACCTGGCTCCAAATTGCAACTTTACCTCCTGTCATAAAGATATGAGAAATCTGTTTTTCCCTTGAACAATTAACATACACAGATGGTCATCAAAATTACCAAGTGAATTTAGATTGAACTTTGTGACAAATGGTGCTAATGAGTCCTCTTAGAAACTAGCTATATCATTTGAGAAGTATGTAATCGATTACATCTGTTCAGCTATATAAATGGGTGAGATTTCTGTCTTGGCAATCAGTGAATTGCTTGTAATGTGCATAACATTCTAGTCTAATGCTTATTCAATAAAAAAACAATTTTTTAAAAACTTTCTCTTTCTTTGTATAAAGGTTTTCTGGGTTGGCAAGAGGTCTTGTTTTTAATTATATTTTTCCAATATTAGGCTACACTTTGAAATCCACTGAACAGTATGAACAAATGCAGAACTTTACATTTCTCTCTAGAATTTACCTCATTGGTTTCCAGCCTGTTGAATTCTTTTTGAATATTTGCTTCTTCGAATTTTGATTATCCCACTTTATGTCATCTGTAAAACTGATTTAAATTTGTTTTCTGCTTTCCAAATCATTAGTAAGTTCTGGAAAGGGATTGGGATGGTCATTGTAGCATTCAATTTACTTCATTAGTCATTGAACTGCTGTATATCTTGTACTGTGCTAAGTGTTGGGGCTAGAACTATGAACAAGACTATCCTCACTCTAGTAGCTTACAACTGTGCAAAGAAAGGCCACTATAATACATTATGCTGCAGTAGAGAGATCGGAAGAGTACTGGGGTTCAGATGTGGCTTCTTAGGAAAGTTGGCAAAGCTGTCATCCAAAGGATGAGTAGGAACGAGGTAAAGAAGAAAAATGGTGGTACAGGCAAAGGAATAGTGTTTACAAACACCCAGAAGTATGAGACTGTGGTATGTATAGGAAACTGCAAATACATAGGTCATTGTAGTTAGAGCAGAATAATGGGGAAGGATTGGAAAATAGGCAGAAACCAGATTGCTGTGCTTAAGTACAATTGCACCATCGTCTGGATTATTTTTCTATTTGATCTGTATATGCTTTACCATTTAATTATGTAAAAACTGGTACACTGGGCATCTATAAAATCTCCTGTGCTAGTAATTCTACAGGAGCAAATGAAGGTAGCTTTTGACAGGCATGTTTATTATTATATTTATGTTTTTTTCTGGTAATCACTTTCTCAGAAAAAAATTTAACAAATCATCTATACAATAGTCCATTCTAAAAGGTGCATAAATTTTTAACAGCTCAGGATTAAAGGAGTCTTTAATTTCTGGCATATTTAAGTGGATTTTGTTTTGCATTGTTTTATTATTGTTTATTGTTTATATTACACTTTGGACAGTTTCTGTCAGTGCCTCAGTATGAATTTCCCTTGAGCTAAGACAGAAATACATTGTTTCCAGAAATACTCCCAGTCCTCTTTATTAATACTGGACTCAGATTCTTCCTATATATGTTTCCTGTTTTTGAAGAGCATGAAAAACCATCAAGATAATAACTATCAAAAAGAATTCTGCCTCATAGCATCAGCTAAATCATACATTGGGTCTTTGGGTCTATCCTTTCCTCATTGAAAGACATACTTGAAAATTTTTTTGTAAACCTTAACTTAGTTCATATAAAATGCAATCCAACCAAAAGTCAACTAAGACAAGGGTAGGGAAAGGGAATCCAACAACTGAATAAGGATTCTACCTGGACTATACACCCCACGAAAGAGTTGGGAGAAATGTTTACAATTAGAGGACACAGGCATTGGAATAACGAGAATCTTGTCCCTAGGACAGAGTATTAGGGTTATCCCAAGAAACAGAAGAGAGATTTATTATTGGAGTTGGCTAGCATCATTACGAAGGCCCTTATGGCCAGGAAAGCTGGTGGTTCAATTCAGCCCAAGTCCAGTGGCCCAAGAACATGCATGGAACCACCCCTAGGGCTGATGGCCTTGAGAGGTGGATTCTGAAAATATGGAACTAGAATATTAGCTCTGAACTCCCTACCTCTAAGCTGTGCACATACACTGTGAGAGAGAGAGAAAAGATCGGAAGTTACATATTTAAGTATTTAAAAATGCAGCATTGGCTTAATGGGGACAAGCGTAGGGGGTACAGGCTTTGTAATTAGAAACTAGAAGGCTAGTCATGATCATGTGGTGGCAAAACAATGGATCACAATTTCACATGTGCCATGTCTTGGAAGGCACATGATAGGAACATAGGATTGGCAAAAATGGTAAGAAAAATACAAAATATTAATATTCACTGTCCCCCTTTTGACCACTCTTAAAAAGACAAACTGAGGCTAGAGTAAGTCTACAAGTTGAGTTGAAAGGAATCATGGCTATGCTAAGGAAGCTTACTCTCTAACTTGCAGTCTGATTTGACTAAAATCCCTGTATTTAAGCCTTGAAAGACTGAAGGATGTAAGTGTTCCTATCCCTAAACTGAAGTGGTTATCAATAGTGACCACAAGAAGATAATCTCTGAGATTACCTCCTTCACATAATTACATGTTGGGGAGGGGGCAGGGCCTAAGCGTTTATTTAACTCATGAATCTGTGGGTCATGTGATTGGTTCGTCTAGTCTTGGCTGGACTCTCTCTGATCTTGGCTGGGCTTCTGCATTTCTAAGGTCATCTGCTGTACTACTGGTCCAGGTGACCTTGACTGAGACAAGTGACCACTCAGTTCTGCTTCACTGTCTCATCCTTTAACAGACCAGCCCAGAAATGTTTCCATATTTAAAAGAGAGGAGCAAAAAAATAAAGAATAACCTGCAAGCACTTCTCTGTGTCATGTTTATTAATCCTCATTGCCCACAGCAAGTCACATGGCTAAGCCTAAGGTCAAGGAATGTGGCAGGAGCAGTGCTGGGCAGGAGGCAACTCATACCAGCCCATTTGAGTTTATTGGTGAATTTTCAGGAATTTGGCAAGCTGATTGTAAGACAGACATTGTTTAAAATTAAATTACACACTCATAATTAAATAAAATTATATTAAAATTAAAATGAAATTATATTAAAATAAAAGAAAATACTTAAAATTCATGACTTCCTGATTATTTTACTACATCTTTTCTGTGATCTGTCCTCCTAAGATTGTTGTGTATTGTACCTACTGGAAACATGACATCGTGTTTCAGTTGTACTAGCAGCATCAGTCATCCTAGAAGTGTTGACACCAGGTCTAGTCAAGCTGTCAGATGATTGTAGTTCCAAGCCAATATTCTAACTGAATCTCACAAAGAACCCTGGGCCAGAAACAGACAGCTAAACTGCTCCTGAATTCCTGGCCCACAGGAATAGTGAAATTATGCATTTATTTTTATTTTAAGCCAGGAAGCTTTGAGATGATTTTTTAAGCAGCAGTAGATAACTGCATTATCAAGTTGATACAATACAGATGGGGAAAAGTAATGAGGATGCATTCAGATGAGAAGGTGTTTGTCAGTTCAAGGACGTGAGGGAGGAGGAAGGGATGAAGGGAGTAGTTCTTCTAGACTTCCTTTTCCTGGTGGGTATGGTTGGGGGACACGCTTTCTGGGTCCTTGCACAGCTAGTCCTCTGTGTTGTCACTGTGCCAACAGCTTCAACTACATCTGTCCTAACTAACTCCCTGCCAGTCCATTGCTCACATTGGTCTTGTCTACTTCTTTAAAAGTTTGCACAAATAGTTCATTTGGTTTACCTGGAGAGACTCCGATATCTATTTTCATCCTGGAATATTAGTAAGAGACAAATAAGGGAATATTGAATATTAGTAAGAGACAGACTCATTCTTCACCTTGATACAGGAATAGCATTGTCATTTTGATGATATATTGTGTACATCTCACATTCTCTCACTGGACTTTGTTGTTCAAAGCCAGCTCTTTGTTAGGTGACCATAAATGTCTGCATCAAAAATTAAAACAAATAGGATTTCCAGTTGTTTTAAAGATGAGAAAAGAATAGGTTGATAGAGATATTTTCCATCTTAAAAAGTCTTCTTGAAAATGAAACAAAAAATGTATTTAAAGTCATGAAAAATGCATTGACTGATCTTTAAAATTCAAGCAAGCACAAAAAAAGCAGGATAATTAAAGAAGACAAGCTAAAAGCCCCCAAAAAAGACATGAAGCTTGACTAATAAGCATGTTTAAAATAAATTATATATTGTCATGAGTTATTGATGATTTTACATCTTCTGAGTGCTGAAAAAAAATGTAACAAGGAATGATTTGTAAAAGGTCATCAAGAGCAAATAAGAATACAACCAGTACCTTGCTTATCTTGCCACTGATTAAAGTTGTAAAAAGAAAAGGAGATAGATAAGCAGAGGGGAAAAAAGAGAAGTGGTAATAGAGGTCCTTCCTTGATGAATAGTGTCACAGCAAAACTCATGTCCATTCAGCAACTGAGAATGTGACCTTGCATGAAGTATGGGATCTTTGCAGAAGTAGTTGGTTAAGATGAAGTCATATCAAATTCATTCTAAATCCAATATGACTTGTGTCCTTGTGAGAGGAGGAGAGGATGCAGAGAAACCCAGAGACATAAAGGAAATAAAGCCACGTGACCTCAGAGGCAGGGACTGAGTGATGTAGTTTCAAGCCCAGGAAGGCAAATGTTGCCTGCCATCACCAGAAACTAAGACAGGCATGTACAGATTTTGGAAACGTTGCCTTACCGACACCTTGGTTTCAGCCTCCAGAATGGTGAGAGAATCTTATTTCTGTTGTTTTGAATTGCCGAGTTTTGGGCTTTGTTACTGCAGTCCTGAAAAAATAATACACAGGTCAAAAAATGAAAATATTTTAAATCAGTATTTAATTTCAGAAAGTAAATGATGCCTTAGATGCCTTAAAGTTAAAAAAAAAAAAACATGGAATGATTACAATAACGAGAACCATGATTTCTAACTCAAATATTGAATTTAATATTTACTTTTGCTCTAATCAGTGAGCAACATATCACTGTCATCTATTTAATATCAGTTATGTTCAATAAGTATCCAGTAATTATTAGAAGTAATAGTACAGCTAATAGAAGACTAAGAATACTAAGAACTGGGGTTGATAAAAAGGTGAATTTTATAAATTACAAGCTTCAAGTAACTTCACTTGTTAGGAAAACTTAATAAATAACCAAAGAACCCAGTGCAATAAAAGAAGATATATTAAGTACAGTCAGACTGAACTATAGTAAAGGGTTGAAAACGAAGACAAATACTAATGGTTCTGAAGCATCAAGAGAGAGAATGGGGAGAGATGACTGACCAGGAAATCAAGGCACTTAGTGGGGACAAAAACAATATCTGAAAGTAAGTGAGGCCATGCTAAAGAAATCTGAGTGGGGATAAACATATTCAAACACATCTCTTTTTTAGAGATAAATTGTTCCAGATGCTGGGCAATATTAGCAAATGTTCCCTTTCTGCTTTGGATTTCCTGATAAGTTCTCTATTTGTATCTTCCTTGTGGAATTTGACAGGGCACTGGCCTAGTGTGGGGCTAGAACTAATTATTAATGTATCAAAAGTATAAAGGAGGCTTGTGACCATAGATAGCACCAAAGGATGTAGAACAAGATATGAAAAAATGGTAAAAGATGCCGGGCGTGGTGGCACATGCCTATAATCCCAGCGGATTGGGAGGCTGAAACAATAGGATCTTGAGGCTGGAAGCCAGCCTCAGCAATGGCGAGGCACTAAGCAACTCAGTGAGACCCTCTGTCTCTAAATAAAACACAAAATAGTGCTGGGGATGTGGTTCAGTGGTTGAGTGCCCCTGAGTTCAATCCCTTTCCGAAAAAAAAAAAAAAAAAAAAATTGGTAAAAGCAAAACAGGTTTGAAGCACATTATTTAATGAGTACAGAAGTTAAATTGGGGTTTCAAATCAATCATTCTTAACTTAAAAATACCCTGTTCTATAATGACTCTCATTTAATGTAACTATAAAACTCAAACACTTTATTATTTTCAATTAAAATCAGTTAATGTTTAAGTATCATTTACTTTAAAAGTCTAGTTTTTATTTCAAAATCAACACTGTGCATATACTATGCAACTAATTAAAATTGATTACCAGATATTTGGGAAGCAACCCTATTATTGAATTAATTTATAATTAAGTGCATATATCCTCAATTGCTTAATCTCATTACTTTAAAATATTTCTTTTCATAATGCCACTTTAGATATTCTAATGGTGATCATCATTATACATTAAAATTTGTATAACCACAGGAAGTCATTATGAATTTTGATGTAGGATCCTATAATTCAATAAATTTGCTTTTAAAGAGCTGATGGACTTCCAGGACCAAGATCTTGCTGTCTAACATTGCTACTGAATAAGGGAACCACAGTTCCTTGGAGAAATGATTGATTCTAGGGATGGAGCAGAGAATAGACAATATAAGCCTGGAACATGTTATACTTCCAAAAAGTAAGGAAGTACTAACACAGTAAGTAAGTTATCAAAAGATGCAGCATGTCAAAGACACATGGAAGCTGAAAAAGTTTGCAATGGAAAAAGCTAGAGAAATTTGAGTTTTGGGTCATAATCCACAGAACATAATAAATACCCATGAGTCCATATTCATATCAATAAATCATTGAGTAATAAGTGAATAAAAACTGAGAATAAACAAATCTATATAAAAATTTTTCAAATAATATGTGGACTCTCCACCTTCAAAGGATTAGAGCTTCTTTCCCTGTCCTTTGTGTGTTGGTTGTGCTTGGTGACTTGGTTCCAAAGTGTACTATGTGCAAACATTGAGAGGAATGTGACCACAGTGGGGAAACCTGGCCAGCATCCCCTCACCAGGTAATCATTATCAGTGATGAGCTGAGATGGTAATCTGTGTCCTTGATACTATGTGATGAGAATGGCATTTCACCTCTGTGGTCTTCCTCCCCCATTGTGGTTTGGATATGAGCTGTCCCCCCAGATCTCCTGTGTTAATAATGCAGGAATGTTAGGAGGTGAAATGATTGGATTATGAGTGCTGTGCTCAGCTCCATACTAGTGTGAATGGACTAGTAACTGTAGGCTGGTGGGGCATGGCAGGAGGAGGTGGGTCACTGGGGGCATGCCCTGGAAGGGGTCATCTTCTCTATGGCCCCTTCCCAGCTCCCTGCTTCTTCACCATGAGCAGTGTTCCTCTGCCATGCCCTTGTGCCATGATGTCCTGCCTTGCCTTGGGCTCAGAGCCATGAAGATGGCCTACCATGAACTGACTCTGAAGCCATGGGCCAAATTAAAATTTTCCTCCTTTAAGTTGTTCTCATTGGGTATTTTGGGCACAGTGACAAAAGGCTAACTAGCACCTCCCCCAAATGCACAGTCCCAGCGTAACCACAAGAAAAACATCAGACAAGCCAAAATGAGGAACATTCAACAAAATACAGGACAGGGATCTCAGAGATAAAATACAAAGTGATCCCTATGGTTGCCCTAGCTTACAGCAGGTGAGAGTTTCCAGTGGCAGAGCAGGGAGGGAAAGCCCAAGCAAAGCCTGGTTGTCCCCTGAGTTAAGAATCAGCAGAGGCCAAGGCAGCTGGAATTCATGGGGCAGAGAAGGGTAAGGTTAGAGCTATGCAGAGAGTAAGCCCAGAGCAATTCCCTGAATACTTTAGCTGAGTCACGTGAGGGAAGAAAAGGTGGAGGCGAACAGAAGCAAGCAGAACAATCCTTAGATCTCACCGAAGGCTAGGGATAGTATTTCCTCCCACCACCAGGGTGGAAAGAGCTCCTGACCTGTGGGCACAGAGGAGGAACCACAGAAGGCTACTCCCTCTTAGAGGGACAACAATATCCCTACAATAATGGCTGTCCTGGTCTACCTACCAAAGCTCTAAGTCAAGCCTGAAAGAGAACAAACATTTTTAAAGAAATTAACTGCATCCCAGACCAACAAGATCAAACTGTTTTTAAAGAAATTAACTACATCTCAGAGCAAAGGTCAACATGGATTAAAAAATATAGGAATCTCTTACTGAACAAGTTAAATCCAAAATGTATTAAACCAAACCTCCCATACCCAAAAAACTAATCCAAAGGAAGCAGGAAAATATGGCCCATCATAAGAAGAAGAAGGAGGAGGAAGAGGAGGAGGAGGAAGAGGAGAAGGAGGAAGAAAAACACCATTTCTTTAAAGAAACAGATTTAGAAATGACACAAAGAGGCTGGGGCTGGTAGTAGTAGAGCGCTTGCCTTGCACATGCAAGGCCCTGGGTTCAATCCTCAGCACCACATAGAAATACACAAATAAAATATTGAGTCCAACTGCAACTAAAAAATAAATATTAAAATAAAAGAGAGATGACAGTACTAGTAGACAAATGTTTGAAAACCTACTATAAATCTACTCCGTGTGTTCACAAAACTGGAGAAAAACTTACACATGATAAGGAAACAAAGAAAAAATATACCAAAAACCCCAATCCAAATTCTAGAGAAAAAAATTATAATACCTGAGGTGGGAAAATTCCAGTAAGTAGAATCACCTACAGACTAGACACTAAAAAACCATTGAGTGAACTTGAGGACGCAAAATGAAACCAGGGGGAAATGCTGGAAAAAGTAAGTTAAATTGGGAAACAGCATGAAGCAGACTAACATCTGTGTAATGGGAATCCCAGAATAAGGGAAGAGGAACGGAGAAGCCACAAACTTGTGACAGCATATTATGAGGAACTCTTAAAACGAAATAAATTTGAATAAACAACAAACACAATTCTCATAAACAACAAGGCAATCGATTTTAACTGACTTTTTGCCAAGGAAGGATGATATACAGACAACAAAAAAGAACATAAAGAGATGCTCAAAATCATTAGTCTTAAGGAATTGCAAATTAAAACACTACACACAATATCACAATGGCAAAACTTAAAACGATTGACCATTCTTAGTATTGGCAGAGATACAAAGCAATTAGTATGCTCATGCAATGTTGGTTGGAATGTAAATGATACAACTTTAGAAAACAATTTGACAGTTTTTAAAAAGTTAAACACACACTTACCATACACTACAGCCAACCCACTCATAAGAATTTATGCAAGAAAAATGAAAGCATGAGTCCCAGCATGGCATACAAATATCATAGGAGTTTTGTTTGCAATAAAACCTGGAGGAATGATAAAAAGGTTAATCTTTTTAAAATCTTAGTGTAATTATATATATTTATATATTTCTACATATGTCTCATACTTTAATTATAGTGTCATATATCATGATACATATATCATGACACCATATATTATATATATCACATATATGTCAAAAGTTATATATATACACGTGTGTGTGTGTGTGTTTGTGTGTGTGTGTGTGTGTGTATGCAGCTTATTGGAGGGGAAATTGAAGCAAAACATGGTAGTCATGATTTTTGATGATCACTAAGGTTCCTACCCCTGGTATATATGACCAATATAATCCCTACCCTCTGAGTGTGGGCAGGAACTGTGACTATAATAAGACATCGTGCTTGTGATTAGATCGCATTATATGGAAGCAGTGAAAGGACAATACAAATGTAATTAAGGCCCCAAGTCAGTTGACTATGGATTAAACCTAAGGGAAATTATCCTTAGAGGGCCTGACCTAATCAGGTAAGCCATGCTCCTAATACTCCAAAATTGTAATAATAAATGTGCATTGAAATAGACTATTCATTTGTAGTAATTTTTTACACAGCAATAGAAAAAGAATACGCGTGAAAAATTGAACTAATGCAGATGATGATATAAATGGTAGTCTGGACGTGAATGAAGATGAAATTAGTTGGAAGAATTCACCAAGAATGCCGCTCACAGAGATAGAGTTAAGAAAAATAAGAATATAATACTGGAAAAAGTACTTATGAAATGTAAAAAATAGGTTGAACAGCCAGGACCTCCATATCTGATGGAAGTTCAAGCACACTCCAGAGGCAAGAAAAATAAAGCATCCACACTAGAATATTAAGAATGAAAAGCAATTCTTAAAACCTAACAGAGGCTCAGAACAAATTACATGTAAAGAAATAACAAACTTCTCATTAGCCACCACAGGTGCCAAGAGGTACCATAGGTACTTTGTCTGCAAAGTTTTGAAGGAAGTAACTTAGAATTATATCCCTTGCTAAACTGTTATTCCAAAGAAAGAACTAATGGCACTTCCAAAGATTTAAAGATTAAAAGCATTACTATTCACCAACACTCACTATAAAAACTATTAATGATGTGTATTAACAAAAAAGAAAATGAACAGTGAAGAAAGTAATGGGATCAATAAACAGTGACAATATGAAACATTAGTAAATTATTTTGCTAAGTTGAATTAACTACGGATTATTTAAAAAGAGAGCCTTTGTGTGTTTTTAAAAAGATAAATTCAAAACTTTAAAGAAAAATAACTTGAAGGGAGAAGGGGACTAAAGTCCTTACTATATTGAGAATAAAAAAGATCCCCCAATTTGTATTTGTAACTTTTAGATCATGTTAAATGCTTAATATTAATCCCTTAAGATATGAGTAGAAGTTCTAGTTTCTTCAACAGTAAAACAGGTGGCAGTGATAAATAGAGAACATGTATAAAGACAGAACAAAGAATAAAAAGCAGAAAAGAGAAAAAGAATGAAATGAAAAAGCTTAATAAGGGAAGACATAAACAATACCTACAGCAGAAAGAAAGAATTGCTAAATAGGACCTCACTGAAATTAAAATGTTTTGCACTGCAAAAGACAGTGTCAAGAGAATAAAGATAGAAGCCACAGACTGGGAGATTAGGAGAGTAGGAGAAAATCACTATAAAAAACAAAACAAATGATAAAGAACTATTGTCCAAAATACACAAAGAACTCTAAAAAAGCAACAGTAAGAAAACAAACAACTTGATTTTAAAATGGTCCAAAAATCTTAACAACCACTTCACCAAAGGAGATATATAGATAACAAATAAGCATCATCTGTCATCAGGGAATTGCAAAGTAGAACAAAGAGATACGCTCCACACCTATTCAAATGGCCCCAATCCAGAACGCTGACAACACCAAATGCTGATGAGGATGTGTAGTAACAGGAACTCATGGCTGGTGGGGATGAAAATGGTACAGCCACCTACTGACACTAGTCTCTTCACACTGAACATACTCTTACCATATGGCAAGCCGTCATAGTCCTCCTTGCTATTTACCCAAAGGAGATAAAAATATGTCCTCACAAAACCTGCACATGGATGTTTATAGCAGCTTTATTCAAAAGTGCCAAAACTTAGAAGCAACCAAGATGTCCCCTAGTAGTTAAATGGATAAATACACTGTGGTACAGCCAGACATGTAATTTTCAACACTAAAAAGAAATGTGCTATCATATCAAGTCATGAAAAGACATGGAGGAAACTTAAATGCATATTACTAAGTGAATAAGTCAGTAGAAAAAGGATGTACTATATGATTCCAACCACATAATGTTATAAAAAAAAGCAAAACTATGGAAATAATAAAATGATCAGTGATTGCCAGGGTTAGGGAGGTGGAAGGGGTTAATAGGTGGGGTGCAGGAGGAGTTTTAGGAAAGTAACTTCTCTGTATTGTAACTATAGTGATAGACACCTGTCATTATAAATTATCTAAACCCATAAAACTTATACCACCAGGAGTGAACCCTATCGTAAGCTATGGACTTTGAGTGATCGTGATGTGTCAATGTGGCTTAACTAATTGTAATAGATTATTGGGATGTTGATAATAGGGAGGCTATTCAGGTGTGTGGGGAAGGGGTATATGAGAAATCTATTTATGTTCTACTCATTTTTTTTTCTGTGAACTTAAAAGTGGCTACTGGGAAGTAATGAGGTAACTGGGGGCACTGCTCTTAGAAGGGATTAATGCTCATTCATGGAATAAGTTATTTCCCACAAAAGTAGATTGTTATTAAAAGAGTGATCCTGGCCTCTGAATCATTTTGATTTCCTGATATCAGATATTTCACATTTCTCACCATGTGATCTCTTCTGTACACATTCTCACTGTGTACAGTGTTGTAATGCCAACTGCCATGAAGCAAAACAAATGGGGCTGCCTGAACCTGGACTTTTGTTCTCTAAAACTGTGAGCTAAATAAAACTCTTTATCAAGTAGCCCAGTCTCAGGCATTTTATTATAGCATCAGGCAATGGACTAACATAGATGACACCATTTTTGTACTCACTTCCCTTCCAAATAATAGCAAAGGCCATTTTTAGGAAAGTAACTTTCCTAAGCGTGGCCTCCCTCAGACTGACTCTCGGGAGGGGAGGGGAGGGGGGATAGAAGAGGATAGGAAAGGTAGCAGAATACAACAGTTACTAGTATGGCATTATGTAAAAATGTGGATGTGTAACCGATGTGATTCTGCAATCTGTATCTGGGGTAAAAATGGGAGTTCATTAAAAAAATAAATAAATAAATAAATGTAAAAAAAAAAAAAAAAGATTTAGTCTCTAGCTGTGCTTCACCTTATAAGTCCAATGTTATCTGACCACCAACATCCTTGCTTCCATGCTGGAAATTATTATTTCAGAGATCAGTAGTTTGAGAATTGAAGTACGTGAAATAATAACTTGTATTTTCTACAAATACAGAGTTTTAGATCCCAACACAGACCTACAGAACAGAATCTCTGATGGTGGCCTCCATCAGCCTGATTATGACACAAATTATCTAAAGGGGACACTGAGACAGAGGCAGTTCATTTCCAAATGAACAGTGTGTTCGGAAGAGAAGAATGGAATTAGATTTATGTTTTGGAAGGTAATTGTAATAAACCTTTTAAAAGCATATGAATCTGGAAATATCTTAGAGAATGTTTTATACTGGGGAGAGGGAAGCTAACTAAAAGTTAGTCAAAAACTTTTTTTTGTACTAAGGATTAAACCCCAGTGCACTTTACCACTGAGTTACATCCCTAGCGTCTTCCCATTTTTTAAATATTTTTTTCTTTTAATATATATTTTAATTGTCAATAGACATTCATTTTATTTATTTATATATGGTGCTGAGAATTGAACCCAGGGCCTCACACATGCTAGGTAAGTGCTCTACCACTGATCCACCACCCCAGGCCCCACTTTTTTTCAAGTTTTAAAATTTGAGAGTGTCTTGCTAGGTTGCTTAGGGCCTAGCAAGCTGCTGTCCTCCTGCTTCAGAGCCTAAGTTACTCAAAAAAATGCATTTAAACTACAAATAATAATAGTGCTTCCAAAATTATCTTGCATAAAACTAAATTTCAGTATCTTTTTATTGGTTTTGCTCCTGATGTGAACATGAACATTTGATCTAAAAATCATCCTGTAATGAAAAGACTTTAGGATCCAAGGCAAGTGCTAACATTCATTTCTATTAATTGGCAATGAAAGGATTTTGTTAGCGGACACATTGCCTGTCTTTTAATTTCTATCTCATCCTTCTTTCAAGGACATAAATCAATTTAGCTTTTGCAGGAATTTTTTAGGATGGATTGATATTAGATCCATTTTTAACATAATTTAATGATTCTCAACAGAGTTATTTCTATAGATAGATACCAGAAAAACGCAATGTTGGTGGAAAAGAGCACTGGTGTGGAAAGGCTTGGTTCTGGACCTGTCAGTGACTACATGAGATGTATGAACCGTTTAGGCTTCTCCCTTTACTGAGAAAGACTTTGGGATTGGTTTATTTCTAAAGTTTCTTGCAAAAATACTTAACACTATTTCTCCCCAGTACTTAGAGCTTAAAGCCCTGATAAGACTGAGTGTTCATTTGAGCAAGGGAGCCAGAAGGTCAAAGATAGGAGTGGAACAGAAAATGTAAATGCAGGAGTATGTTGAGAATGGGTGTATGTTACTTCTACATTAGTTCTCACCAGTTCTTTCCTAGTTCATGTATGCTTATGTATATGTGTTTGAATAATATATAAACCCCTAGGAAAAATTTTAAAAACCACTCCCCCTCTCCCTGATGCTAATTTCAATTCTTTTTATTAGAATCTCACTTAAACATAGACAAATTAAATCAACTTATGCTCATAACTCTTCTCTAACTAATATAGCTGCAAATTAAATACAAACCAGATTTCAAAACCAACAAAATTCAAATGAACACCATGAATTAAAACGGAATTATGATGTGTTTGGCTGAAAATAAATTACTCCTACACAACATGAATATTGTAATGATGAGAAATAACACTCTATATTCCCTGTGCAATGCCTACAGCCCACTGCAGACTCTTGGCTGGTGGGCTTCTTTCTAGAATATTCACATGTTTCTGCCTCTATCCATTGAAGGTTTGTCTGCCAAGAGCTTCTTGTGTTTCTCTATCCCTACTGCACACATAGTATGCCAGTTGTACTTCTGAATTTAAACTCGAAATTTAATTAAATATTTTGAACATTAAAAAAATTCTTTTAGATGTAGTTGGACACAATACCTTAATTAATTAACTTATTTTTATGTGGTGCTGAGGATCAAACCCAGCACCTCGCACATTCTAGGCAAGCACTCTACCACTGAACCACAACTCCAGCCCAAATATTTCAAATATTGATAAGCAATTGCAAGAAGAAAGAGACAGATCACTTTTATTTAAAAAAAAAAAAATTCTGAGTTGGGCTCAGTGGCTCACACCTAGCATCCCAGAAACTTGGGAGGCTGAGGCAAAAGGATCACAAGTTCAAAGCCAGCCTCAGCAACTTATTAAGGCCTTAAGCAAGTTGGTGAGACTCTGTCTTAAAATAAAATATAAAACCTAGCTGGGGTTGTGAATCAGTGGTCAGGTACCTCTGGGTTCAATCCCTGGCACTCCCTCCAAAAAAATATTCAGTTGGATGCCTTGAAAAAACTGAATGGTTAAGTTATTATACTATGTGTTAGTGGGACAAACATAAAACATAAAATATTGGTCAAAAAATTCCAAACATCTAGAAAATAATTATTGCCTTACAATGAATTCAAGTTCTCTATTTTAAAGAAATAATATTAGTAGTATGAATTTTGTGCACAGAGATGCACACAAAGATTTAGTCACAGGATGGCTTTATACACAAAAAAATTAAACATTTTCAGTAATAAAATTTTCTATGTCATATGGTGATGAGTGTAATGGCTGATGAATGGCCACGTGGAGGTAGCCTGGGTGGTACTGAGTAAGATGATCACAGATGGCCTCCTTGATAAGGTGACATTGGAGTGGTGACTTAAAAGAGTCCAGAGAGTGTGATAGAAAGGACATTGGATTTTACATTTAGAAAAAATTCCCTCTGGCTATATGTGCAGAATAAACTGCAAAGCTGTGGGGCAGGAACAGAAAGAGGGATCCCTGTTAGAAAGCCTACTGCAATGTGTTTTTTTTTTTTTTTAAACTTGGCACTTTACCACTGACCTACATTCCCAGACCTTTTTATTTTTGTACTTTGAGATAAGTTCTTATTAAGTCACTGAGGCGGGCCTCGAATTTGTGATCCTCTTGCCTCAGCCCCCTGAGTTGCTGGGATTATAGGTGTGTGCCTCTGCCCACAGCTAGCCATTGTTACATCTTGACAAGAGACAATGGTAGCTTAGAACCAAGGAGGTCAGATTCTGGAGACATTTTGAAGGCTGAACCACAGCTCATAAGTGGAATGGGAATGTGATGCCAAAGAAAGAGAATAAGCTCAACATCCTCAACAACTGGATGGTAGGGCTTCCATTAACTGAGACAGGAAAGATGTGTGGGGAAGAGATTTGAGGATCAAGACAGAAACGTGGTTTTGAATGTTGTATTGGAGATGTCCAGTGGAAATTAACATGGCGATCATATATGACATAATATATAGCAGAATTTCTCTCCAAGAGCTTTCCCTAAATTTGAATTTGGTGCTCTTGCCTCATGGTACATTCCTCACCCCCTGACACACACCACCCTTACCCCCTTTGCATGAAATGGCAATTGTTTACTCCCACCAGATTATTGCTACGTGAGGTAAGTATTCTCACACGAATTCCTAACATGTACCACAGAGCCATATGTACGTAAATTATTGTTTCCAATAAGATAAATATTTAATTGAGAAGATCCTACTAAAATATTTATATTTGGGAATAAAATATCATTAGTGCTTGCATCTCCTTTGAATCTTGTGTCAGCAAATTCAATACTACAATCATGTGTTGCTTTGTTTCCAAACTCGACAGACTGTAGATTTACAACTCAGCTCAGAATTTGGAAGTTCTCATGTTATTCTAGTTTAAAGGGAAGGCATTAAAACTTCAGATTTACTGGTTGACTCTATGGGTTACAACTGATAGACAGGCCTAAGAGATTTCTGCCAATATTAAGATCTTATAGATTCTTAAGAAATTTCATATTGAAATAGTTATTAGGACTTCTGGCTATAAGTGACTCATGAATATAGAGAGATATTTTACTACCCAAAACTGCTATTCAATAACAATAAAGGGGTTTTTTCAAAAAATATCTTCCAGAAGGTGTAAAGTAGGTCTCTAGATTTGTGGTCAGCTAAAGGGAGATGTAAAAACCAGAGCTATAGTAACTAAGTGCACAGTGTGGAGCAATGATATTTCTCAGCTTTCTTCTTCAGATTCCAAGATCCTGTCCGGAAGAAATTCTCCCCAAAACAGGAGATTTGAAAAAAGTCTTTGCAGCATTTGATCATCTTAAGAAGGACCTAAAGATGCTCACACTAGGTGTTAACCAAGTGTCCTAGACAGATCACTGGAGAGTTAAACCCACAATTACAAGACCCTTCCACAGGCTCAGGAATTTCCATAAACTCTCAAGTCCACCTTTAGAAATTCAATGACAAACAAATATTACCAGTCATCCCAAAACAACCCTCTGACATGAAGATGGAGACCAAGACAAATAACTAACAAATAAATAGAAAAAAAATAATTTGGAAGAAATAGATGACTGATGAAAACAGAAGAACATTCAAAAAACAAATGCCCATGAGTACATTTAGAAAAATAAGATTTTACAACCATAAAACAGAACAGGATGTCATAAAAAAGGAGAATATAGAAGTTATTAAAAATAAACAGAGCTCATGAAAAATCAAAAGGATAGTCAACCAATAACCAATGCCAAATGATTTAGATAAAAAATAATAATGGGGCTGGGGCTGTAGCTCAGTGGTAGAGCACTCACTTCACACGTATGAGGCACTGGATTTGATCCTCAGCACCACATAAAAATAAATGAATAAAGACATTGTGTCCATCTACAACTAAAAAAAAATTTAAAAATAAAAAAAAAAATAATGGTAGCTTTGGCTTATATCCCATAGAATAAAATAAATATCTACCTGTTCTGGTGTGAATAGCTGACTATGCAAATAATTATTATAAAAGAATTCAACTTCATACATCTATTTTTAAAAAATGAGAAAATAAGAAATTGGAAATGGCAGATTTGAGGAAGGCTGCATTTGCAGTTGCTCTGTGGCTAAGGATTCAGGCAGCAGGAGAACGGCTTGTCAATGAGGTGAGTTAAAGAGGGAATTTCCTGAAATTCAATATTGGATGTGCAGAATTTCCGCTGCAATGAATAAAGAGCAAGAAAGAGTACAAGTCAGTGGTGGCAGTGTCAAACACTGCTGGTTCACCATGGAGGGGAGGGATAACACAGAGAGAAACACGAAGGACAAATTTGGCCCAGAAAAAAACTGTAGATCAGAGAAGCAGCCTGAACTTAGCTGACCCAGAAACTGCACAGAGATCTAGTGTCTGAAAAGTGCTCTGTGTTTCTTGACCGGAGATGGAGAGCTGAGGCAGGAGTCATCTTAGGAGGCCAGGGCTGCGGCTGCTGCTGTGGAGCCAGATCACAGCAGACGTTGCCATACTGTCCCAGCAAGCACCTATCATGATAGGTGAAAGGTTTTTTTTTTCCACTGAGGAGGTCAAAACAATTAATGAGAATAGATGGTCACTGCCTATTCCTAACTGTCCTTCTTTCTATTTCTTCGTTTTGAGGGGGTCGGGGAGGTGCTTTGTGCATGTGAAGATGGGTGAAGCACCGTGTTTTGTCTAACCTTTCTTCTTTTTGTGTTGCTAACTGAGAAACCATCTGGAGTGGCCCGAATTTGAAGCTGGTTGAAATAGCTCTCAGTTTCCCTTCTTACCAGTAGAAGGTAGAACAGAATGGGACATACTGCCGTTTGGAATTTTGTCTAGACAGACCAGATGGATGCACTCCCAGGGTGAGACTGCACTGAAGAGAGTTCTGATGGCTGGGAGAGTTCTGATTAGTTAGATCTAATCAGGCCTTAGGGACTTATCTTTAAGTGGCATCTGCTCTGGAGAGATTAGAGCAATACACCCTTAGGGCCAGGCAGATGCTGGTCTCTGCTGGTAGTCTGGATCTCAGGAAACTTCCAAGAATTCTACTCACAGCCAACTTTTCAACATGCTTTGCACTGGTCCTTCCTGGGCTCAGTCCCTAGGTGTATTCACACCTGCCGGTTCAGTTTCCCAAGCCTCTTCAGCAGGTGCCATGAGCCACCAGTGTCAAAGGGAGAGCAAGTTGCACTCTCTTCTATATTTATGACCTGAATTCCCCCGTGTACAATCTTCTCTGTGCGGGTTTCACTCATGTTCTTCCAGGTACACCCTAGAGAACCTTCAAAATAAGAGAAAATCTCCGCAAGCTACTCTTCTGACAGAGGATCCAGAATACATAAAGAACTCAAAAAACTTAACACATACCCCCAACAACTCAATTAATAAATGGGCAACTGAACTAAAGAGATATTTCTCAAAAGAAATACAAATGGCAAAAAAATCCAATATCATTAGTAATTAGAGAAATGCGAATCAAAACTACACTGAGATTTCATCTCATTTGTTAAAATGGCAGCCATCAAAACATAAACAATAAATGCTGGAGAGGATGTGGAGAAAAAGGAACACTTTCAAACTATTGGTGGAATTGTAAATAGTAGAACCACTGTGGAAATCAGTATGGAGTTTCCTCAAAAGATTAGGAATGGATTCACCATATGACTCAGCTATACCATTCTTCAGAATTGATCTTAAAGAAGTCAATGTACTATGGTGTTACATGCATACCCATGTTTATATTATAGCAGCACAATTCACAATAGCCAAACTATAGAACTAGACTAGGTGTCCATCAACACATGAATGGATAAAGAAAATGTGGTACACATACACAATGGAGTTTTATTCAGCCATAAAGAATGAAATTATATCATTTGTAGGAAAATGGATAGAACTTGAGAACATTATATTAAGCAAAATAAGCCAGATTTAGAAAGTCAAGGGTCATATGTTTTATATGTGGAAGCTAGAGAGGAAAAAAAGAAAAGAAATATTGGGGGGAATTGCATGGAAAATCAAAGAGAGATCAGTAGAATAAAGAGATCAGGGGGAAGGAGGAGAAGAGGGAAGGGAAGGGGAAATATTGGGGAATGATATTGGCCAAATTATATGGTTATATTGTGTGCATGAACAAACATGTATAGAAGACAATAAAGTAAGTAATAAAATATTCAGAGGACCAGTCTAGGAAAACTGGAGAAAGGGAAAACAAAAACGAGGAAGTCATAAATGAATTAATTCAAGAAAACGTTCTAAAATTTAGGAACATGTTTTCCAGATTGAAAGGAATCACCAGTTTCTGGTGTAAAAACCCAAACCAAGAAACATATTTCAGAATGTGGGGAAGAATAGAAGTGAGAATATTCCTCAAATTTTTTTACTTAATTATTTTTTTGTTTATCTTTTCCCATCCCATGTATTGCAATTTTATTTTTAAGAGATGGGGTCTCTATGTTGCTCAGCCTGGCCCCAAATTCATGGGGATTCTGGCAATCTTCTTGCTTCTGCCTCCACAGTAACTGAGACCACCACATCTGGTTTTCTTCAAGCTTTAAAGAAAGAACCATTTATAGTTTACAGATAAAGTTTGAGAAATCAGAATGTCTTCAGACTTCTCAAGATATTTTCAAAAATTTGAAGATAGATTATACATTTAAAAAACTTGGTACTGGAGCTTAAACCCAGGGGTGCTTAAACGTTGAGCTACATCCCCAGTCCTTTTTATTTTGAGACAGGGTCTTGCTAAGCTTCTGACATTGGCCTTGAATTTGCTATCCTCCTGTTTCAGACTCCCGAGCTATTGGGATTACAGGCAAGTGCCACTGTGCCCGACAGATTATACATTTTTATTTATTTATTTTTTTGGTACCAAGGATTGAACTCAGAGGCACTCTTGAGTCACATCCCCAGCCCTATTTTGTATTTTATTTAGAGACAGGGTCTCACTGAGTTGCTTAGCACCTTGCCATCCTTGAGGCTGGCTTTGAACTCGTGATTCTCCTGTTTCAGCCTCTGGAACCTCTGGGATTACAGGTGTGCACCACTGTGCTCAGATAGATTATACATTTTTAATACCTACATTTATTTAAATTTTCATCCTGAAAGAAGACGTGAGATTTTTAGAGAAGTAATCAAAGATATTATTATTTATAGCAATAACTATGCCCAATGTCCTCTATGTGGTGACAGCAACATGCCATCTTGCACACTGGAAGTCTTCCTAAACTATGAATCTGGGGAGTTACAGGTCACCAACTGCCTTTTTCCTACCTGAGAGACACAGAAAAACCTTTGTTCTACAGTCATTAACAATCCTTCGGGATGTAAATGACTGGTTCTGGGGCTGGGTGGTTTGGTTTGTCTTTGAAATTCAAATGCCTACAGAGATAAGGCTCTATACCATGCAGTTATGGATAGTTTCTTAATCCAGGTGCCATTAAAAGTTCCCAGGAAGCCCTCATGGTACAGAAACATGACATTCTTCATTTCCTGATAGATTATTTTCCAATCTAGAATTCTATCCCCAGTGAAACCATCAAATAAGTGCCAAACTTAAAAGGACCTGAAAAAGTGCAGCTTTCATTCCCTCTTCAGATGGAGGATGTGCTTCTCCACCAAAGCAAGGGCGTGAGTCAAGAACAGCCTGGGACCAGAAAGGGGAACACAACTCAGGAATGGAGCTCTAGGATCAAGCAAAGGAAAGCCCTGAGTAACTTCAGTGCCCAGGATTCTCTCAGATAAGAGTTCCTTCAAAAAGTTGCAAGAGAATATTGCACCCTTCTAACATAATGACTGGAGAGATTTAGGAGGAGAATTTAAGGTAGCATCAGTGCTGTTCACAGAGAAACTTCAACAAACAAAAATCACTAGCTGTAGGGAAACAATTTTGCTAGCAAGAAAAAGAAATGATAGTACGCTAGGTAGCTAGTTGGAATATATTTATGTAATCACAACAATGTAAACCATAAATTTGGATTTAACAAAACTATATTAGAAACATAAAAGGAATGCAAATGTGATATGTAGGAGATGTATAGGAGGAAAAGATGGCCATAGGAATAAGTCGACAGATTGAAGTTTAAACCTAAAAAATAAAGGAAAATCAATATCCGCTTTTACTTACAGAAATAGAAGGAATCACCAAATTTGGTAACTAAAATAGCTGAAATGAAGGAGTTTAATCTTTGCCACATAAAGAGTTAGTCTCCAATTCCTAGTAAACTTATTTTCCTCAAGATAAACATTATAATTCTTTTTCATAGAGTGCTTTTTCCAAAGAATTTTCCCATCTTTCTACCTTTCTATTCATCCTCTATAAGAGTAAGATAAAACTTGAACTCTAAGGAGTGACCTATTTTATTTTGAGGCCATGGGATTTGACCTAAAATAATAATGTAAAGCATTAAGCAGCAGTTTTTCCCTTTCTCTTTAGTGGGGAAGGAGGTAAGGTGAGGAGCAGGTCTTGGGGGAGGGAGAGGTACATAGAAAGACCAGAACACTATTCATGTGACTGATAAAAAAGAAATAATCTGTGACTATGTGTAATACCTTCCAGCTCTGGAATGTTTTCCAAAACCTCAGGTCTTATTAAATCCAAAAAGAGGCACAGAGCAAATGGCAGATTCTGACCATAGAGACAATTTCTTCATGTGGAAAGGGATTACAGAAGAAAAGATCAAAGAAGACAACAGTGAAAATATTTGCATGGGGGAAAAAGGAGAAGACTTTAGATTCAGGCTGGGGAAGGAAGAGAAGAAGCTGCTCAAAAAGAGAGAAGCAAGATAAACAGATTTGGGATTTTTTTTTTTTTTAATTTTTAGGGGTGGGGGTTACCCGGGACTGAACTCAGGGGCACTCAACCACTTGAGCCACATTCTCAGTCCTATTTTGTATTTTATTTAGAGACAGGGTCTCCCTGAGTTGCTTGCCACCTCGTTTTTGCAGAGGCTGGCTTTGAACTCATGATCCTTCTGCCTCAGCCTCCAGAATTGCTGGAATTATAGGCAAGCACCACCGTGCCCAGTGTAAACACAGATTTTTAAGTGCTATTTTGCACTTTATTCCCCTGCTGACAATACCCAAGAAAGCTTCAGTGAAGATCCACATTATGTTTCAATACTTTTTATACTTCTTCTAACCTAGATGCCCTTTAATAGATGAATAGATTAAGAAAAACTGTGGTATATATACACAATGGAATATTACTCAGCAATAAAAGAGAATAAAATTATGGCATTTGCAGGTAAATGGATGGAGTTAGAGAATATTATGCTAAGTGAAGTTAGCCAATCCCAAATAACCAAAGGCCAAATGTTTTCTCTGATAAATGGATGCTAATCCATAAGGGCGGGGTGGCATGGGATGAGTAGAGGAATTTTGGATTGGGGCTAAAGGGGAGGGGGCTTGGGGATAGGAAACATGGTGGAATGAGAAGGTCATCATTACCCTAGGTACATGTATGATTGCACGAATGGTGTGACCACAATTTGTGTACAACCAGAGATGTAAAAAATTGTGCTCCATTTGTGTACAATGAATAGAAGAGCATTCCGCTGTCATGTATAACTGATTAGAATAAATTACTTAACTTAAAAAACGATTTACACTTCTTTTGGATGCATCTCCAAAAGCTGAGAATGACCTTAAAATAGGAGCAGGAACGCCCAGATTTACTTTGATGACATCAAGTGTAGTTTGAATTGTTTTGCTAAGAGCTGTAACAGTGTGGAATCATCTACATTCTTTCCATTTGGCAGTTCTGGAACTGCCAAAGTTCTGAAAATCTTGATCTGTGATCACCTTTACAAGTTAGAAGGCAAGAAAACTTCAAGTCATTAAATTAAAAATGCCTTAAAGTTATTAACCCAACTAACTAAATAATTACAGAATAACAGGCTTAAATCCTGAAATAACCTTGAAGACCCTCTAATATAATCTAATAAAATCCCTTCCTTCAAGCCAAAGAAATGGATCAGGGGGATGAAATCAGTTGCTCATAGTTCATATGGCAAGTTAAAGGCTAAGAAAAGACTTGAAATCCAGATGTTCCATCTTTTCATTGGTTGAAAATAACAGTAAAATTAGTGTCTGCCATGTGTATCAGTCTGTTTTCTGTGGGCAAAAGCAATATTAGGGACAAAATTATCAAGAGGCATATTTTTTTATCTTGTTTCTGGATGTTCAAGGTTGAGGGTCTTCATGTCGTAATGTCTTACAGTTAGAGTCCCAGGATGGCACAGAGTACCACACAGCAATAGACAGAGAGACAGAGGCAGAGGCAGAGGCAGACAGAGATTCTGCCACCAGAATCCAACCTTCAATCACCGGTGCTCACCCTAATGACATTATCTAAATCTAATCACATTTTAAAGACCTCCCTGCCACACACACCCCTAGAGACATCATAGTGGGATTTTTACCCTTTAGTTGGTTATGAAATGTCCCTCAAATGCCCATGTGGTAAAAGGCCTGATCCCCAGTCCATGTACCATCAGGAAGTGACAGATCCTTTAGGAAGTGGTGCCTAGTGAAGGAAGTCAGGTCACTGGGGCCATGCTGAAGTGGGTATCGTTACTCTAGCCCTTCTTCTCTTTGCTTCTGGTTGCCATGAGGTGAACAGGCCTCTCCACAGAACCCTCCTGTCATGATGTACTGGGTTGCCACATACCCAAAGCAATAGGGACAAGGGACCATGGACTGACTATTCCAAAATTGTGAGCCAAAATAAACCTCTCATCTGTTTTAGTAGGTTACTTCAGGTATTTTATCAGAGTAAAGGAAAGCTAACACACTTAACACCTCATAAAGGGGATTGGATATGGGACACGATCAAACCGTATCACCATGCGTAAGAACTTTCCACAGATTATCTCACTTAATTCTCAGACTATTGTCCCACCTTACAAATGAGAAAAGTAAAATTCAAGAAGTAATCTAATATCTTGCCCAAAATTTTAGATTCAGAATACACTCCCTAACTACAGATTTGGTTGCTATGGAACAAGGGTAGAATAAATACTGGATGGTAACAAGTAAATAGTCATACATGATTAAAATATTAAAAAACCCAACAAATTTAGGAACTCAGGAGTTTTAAATCTAATCTTTCAAATCTTAACTTCTATATGAGGAAATTTTAAAGAGCCCAAAGATAAATCTCATACTAAATGAATAGACCCTATACACACTTATTATCTATGTCAGGCTTCTTGTAATTCAGACAAATAGAATCAAAGAATCTAGGTTTGAGTTGTGTGTGTGTGTGTGTGTGGTGTGTAAAATGAAGTCATCCTTTACCTCATCACACTGTGGATTAATTAAACTACTTATGTACCATTCTACCATAACTCACAGATGTTTGGAAAAATATGATTAATTATATAGTACCTAAAATTAATTCACCTCTACTGTTTTTCATTCTTTTTCTCAGCCCCACAGTTTATGATAGGGTATCTAGACTATTAAACAAAATCTTATTTACATGAATGCGTACTGATCCAGTAGCCTTCCAATTGGGTTCATATTTCCTGTTTCATGCTGGCTGGAAAGTTACAGAAAGAACAGACTAGCCCAAACATTTCCAGACTTAGAAGGAACAGTAGATAGGGGCTGGGGTTATGGCTCAGCGGTAGAGCGCTTGCCTAGCACGTGCAGGGCCCTAGGTTCTTTCCTCAGCACCACATAAAATAAAATAAAATAAAATAAAATAAATGTATTATGTCCAACTACAACTAAAAAAATGTTTTTTTAAAAAAGAAGGAACAGCACCTATACATACCCTCATTTAATTAAATATATAGCCCAAGATTGAACTGTGATTAGGTTCTCCAAATATTATACTTCTGTCATTCTATTTGAGTTCAGTAATATTTTAAATTGATTATATCTGATTTTAAAGTCAAATTTCTTATCTATGACTTATGGAAGAAAGGTGAATTTATCTTTTACAATAAGCAACAGTGGTGTAATCTGGGCAGGGAATCACCATTTGCATTTTGGCTGATGAAATTTAGAAAGATTATGCAACCAGGCCAACTAGTAATGGAGCTTGCTAGTTAATAGTGGAGGTGAAACCTGAATCCAAGTTTCCTAACACCTTCCAGGGATAGAAGGAAATCAAAGACAAGAGAAACAGGTGGAAACCATTTAACATGGATGACCATTTTCACAGTTTCTTTTGGCCTTGGGTCTTTCGGGGTCACCTGGGCTCACTGTATAATGGAACATATGAAATTAATTGGTAACTTTGCTGTTACACCGCAATCATCCATGACATTCTATCTGCAGATTTTCATATTTGGGGACAGGGTCTTGATCTGAAGCAAGGTAAAACAAAATTGGTTTACCATCTAGTTTCTTACATGAGATATTCTTGTAGAAATCAAAATATTAGGGCCAATTCAGAATAGAAACCTAGGGGCAGCTGTTTGCATAAATGTCTCTCTCTCCATCCCTTTGTACTACCTGCCTATCATCAGACGGAGGTCACTCAGAACACACACTCAGATACTCCTTTTCTAGTGTGAGGCTGAACAAGGGTGACTAAGGGCACAGGCTCTGGGGTCAGAGATGGACTTGTTCTCCTGTCCCGGCTCTGGGAAGGGCTCTACATTGGGCAGGATTTCCAATTTTGAACTTGATGTCTTTATCATTAATGAGTACCTCTGAGTTGTCACAAAACATAAAAAGAGATTGTGTATACAGTGCCTGACGTCTGGTAAATGTTCAACACACACATACTAGGTTTGATCAAAATTGATCCCTTGACTATCTCCAGTGACAGGTTCAAAGTGAGAAGTGAAAGCAAACAAAAGGCAGCAGTGACCTTAAAGAATCACCCATGTCTGTCCTTACTGAAAATAAAAAAAAGGACTATGTTCCAAGTATAGCATAGGGAGCTTTCATAGAACTCTGTCAAACTGACAGGCAGCCCAGATGTCCACCTTTTCAGATTCCCATGAGTTTATTTGCTATGCCAACCTAAACACATTGCTATCTTTGACTGGCAGTGGGCACAAACTGACTCTTTGCTCTCAGCCACTGGCGAGCAGACTCACTCCTGATGCATCTTCCCTTCAAATTTTCTGAGTTACGAATGCTCTGGTCAAAGCTGCTGGCACCCCAGGTTATCTATCATTTTTCACTCCTCTATTTTTCACTTGCATCAGTATCTTTCTTGATGCCAAGTTCCACTATTTTAAAAGAAATAAACCTTAGTCTCCCATTACCATTCTTCTTCCTGAAATTTAGTATCAATGAAGAAAACTAAGAATCATTTTATGGAAATATTTAATAAATATATTTTCTCAGTACACATTCAAAAATTCCACTTGAGAATGGTGTATTTTGGTACCACTAAATCTCATGACAATGTATGAAACACCCTTAATTACTTTCTAAGATGTGTTCCTTTAACTGGACTAAAATACCACATATTTTAAAAAATAAGTATTCTGCACATTTATGATCAATTATTATTTGTAAACATTTGTAAAATTCAGAAAGGTAAGTGTTCTTTCCAGGACAATAAGCTCCAGGAGGGCAGGAATGGAGTTGTTCTTGTTCACTGTTGCATTCCCAGCACCCAGTCCAAGGCCAGACAAGTACAAGGCATTCTATGAGAATTTGTTAACTCACACACTTTAACCTTACTCTATACACTTTTGTGTAAAAATTAATAGAACTATCCTCTTAAAAGCAAAGTGTTGTAGCAAACTGTTATTCTGAAACCAAAAGGAAAAAAAGAATTCTAGGGTAGTAGTCTAAGCACTTTGGAGAAAGCAACAGACTATCCTGGAATTTATACAAACCAGAAAGGCAAAGTCTGGGTGTAGCCTGAAATACATCATTTAGAAAAGCATAATATAAAAATATTTTCTAAATGCATGACTCCATGTATGAGACTCAAAAGATGGCTCTCAAAATTGCAATGCTGGCTCTGCCAACATGTTCCCCAAGAAAAGCAGGAAACCATCCAGAGACCGGTGTTAACTCTTGACTACATTCCAATGACCTACTTAAAAATGGACAAATGATGAAAGACTAAGATGAATACACATATTTTAGAACAAAGCTGTAAATGGGTTGAAGCTTACAGAAATGCTAAGATAAACAGCTTCTGTAGACGTTTTCAGTTAAGACGATTTTAAAAAGTTGAGTCTACAATTCAGGACCAGTGATTATAGAACTGACAGATGCCAAAGGCAAAGAGAATTAAGAACAGCAGGGAACATTTATGGAGCACCTAGAGCAGCAAATGCTGGGCTAAACGATTTGTATTTCTATCCTCACAGCAGATGAGGTTAAAAACCCCTGTATCTACTTTAGAGAAGATGAAATCAAGGCTCAGGACAATGAAAACTTGTCTATGTCTATACATTAACTGATAAGTACAAATGATCAAAACCCAAGTTCGACTAGAAAAATCTTTCCATTAATCCACAATTCCTCCTTGTTACACTTGAAAAAGTCAAATGAATGAATATTGGTAACTGAGAATCTTGAAAACATTGTGAAAATACAATAGCTGAAATCTGTTACAACTCAGATAAATTACATCTAGGGTCCTTGAGATGAAATCAGAATGGTAACCCTGAAGGGAACCATAACTAACAGATGAAGGGCAGAGGCCACTGTCAGTTTTTAAAGGAATCATAGGACAAGAATGAGAAGGGGTACATATACACTGTTAGCCAGCAGTCAAGTCTCTTCTGCCCTTGTATTACCAGAATCCTGCCCAGTGGCTCATGAAGGATGCTCAGGAGATGTTGACTCATTATTATCTTTAGATGCAGGATTAAAACCTTAAGTCATGCAGATGGAAGACTAAAACCCTATTTTGAATAATTTCATGGGGGGAGAAAGTTCCCAGTTATGAGGGAATATACAATAATCAAGACAGACTTGAGAGGAAAATGACACTTCTCCATTCTCCTTTTGGGAAGTCATGGTTCCCTGACTTTTACTATTCAAAACTCAATACTACAAGGCTTATAATTCTAGTTCAATTACACTTACAGTCTGTTCACAGCAGTTATCATCACTGACAATGTTACTACAAGAGAATGAATTCCAGGTTCCAAATGACTGAGTTACAGTATAATCCATTTAATTGGAAACTACATACACTTACATCATTTTCTCTCATTTCAATCTTTTCCTCCAACAAAACAGAAGTTAGTATCAAGTTCATTTGATAGCACTTCCGTAATTTCCAAACACTTTAAATTAATGAGTAAGTTAACAGAGGCAAAATACCTGCTGCAGTTTGGATTTTAAATGTTCTCCAAAAGTGCATCTGTTGGAGGCTTGGACTTCAGCTCATGACATTACTGGGTCATGGTGGAACTTTGCATGGGACCTAGTGTGAGGTCTTCAGGTCTTTGGGGGCATGCCCTTGAAGGGCATCTTCCTCTTCCTAGCTTTCTGGCCAGAGATAAGCAGCTTTGTTCTACCACATGTTCTTTTGATATGGCACCATGGGCCCAAAACAACTGGGCCAACTGATCATGGATTGAAACCGCCAAAACAAAACTTCTCATCAGTTGAACATCTCAGATGTTTCTGTAGTAACACAAAGCTAACACATTGCCCTTCAGTTAAACTTCCCCAAATCTCTTTCTTCATCAGTACCAGTACAATGCAAGTTGAGTACAAAAGTTAACATCAAGTTTATGGACATTCTCTTTATACAAACAGAAAAAGTAGCAGTGAAAAGGGAGTAATATTGACATTTAGAATTTCCCTTCCTCTCATGTATGTAGCAGATGCAGGGTGAGGACATTTCAGAATTAACTCCCTAATACGTTAGAGATACCCTTGAAGAATCTAACATGATGGTTTCACTATCCAGGAGATTATTACAGCCAGACGGATGTGAAGAAAGGCAGTTACTAACCAGGTCTCAGCAAGCAGAACAGCTGTCAGTTTAAGACTCTGCTGCCACTAAAAGAACACAAAGAAAACATGCACCCAAATACATACAGGAACCCAATACCAGTGGTAGAAATTGTAACAGAAATATATTTCTCATGCAAAATAGGCCAAATGACAAATACCTGCACAATACAAATAAAGATCTGAAAATTAAACTTTCTCTTTTGGGGGGTACTGCCATGATTCTGTGGTTTTAATGGGTGTCATTCCCATGAAACTTGCAATTCTATAAAACCATGATTAAGAGTATAGAAAGCATATTTTAGAAGAAACCTGGGTGTGTGAAAGATTGCTATGAAAAAAATGAAAACAGGAATGATAGAAGTATACTTTCTTTTATATACAAAAATGAAGGCCCAAAATATGGTTTGTTGAAGTAGCTATCAACAAGATGTTAAATTATTTTTCCTTTGCTTTGGTTAAAACAGCCTTGGAACAGCAGTCAGTTCCCCTTCTACTAACAGCATATAAACACAGTGACAGGACTACTTTTAGTACAGAATAAACAACTTTCAAGAAAAAAAATTAAATTAATTTTAAACTAAATTAAACATTTTTACCAATAAATAATTTCTTTTAAAGTAGCATCTTCATCCTACAATCTCGGGCAGAACATATACACCAATTTAAAAAATAAAGTTTCTCCCACAATAGTCATTACAGGTGTTAATGTAATAAGCTATTAAATGAAATTACTTTAATGTACTTAAAAAAAAATTCTAGCAACCAAACATGAATTTTAACAGTTGTCATTTTCTACAATTGTACATATTCTAAAATAATTGACTAATACTTTCTTACAGAACATAATTCAAACTATTGTTGGCATTTCAATATATTCCTAACGAAATGGTTAAAAGAACATTTAGTACACCAAATCTGAAACAGAATTTATAATTCTGATTTACAGCTAATAAAAGGCAATCAATTCCTATTTAAACTGTAACCAGTGATGAAATATACTTCAATAACAAACATTTGGTCTCACAATCTTTAATATTGGTTAAAAACAGTCTGATGTTTGTTGCTCATGGAAGTTACTTTAATCCAATGTGCAAAAAAAGGTGCAGCCATCTGCTTTTACTTGAAATACATAAGACCAACACTACTATTTACACTTAGAAGATTTTTAAATTTATTAATTTAAGCAAGCATATTGCATCTCTTTTATGGATAAATCATGTGCCACAGAGAGCCTAAAAGCTGGATGACATTCCATTAAGCCACACAAATGTTTCTTGTCCTAATTTTGAACCTAAATATAAATCCAATTTCAAAATCAATTAAGAATTATTTTGATCTAATAAGTCTTGGAATTGTTGCACATATGAAAACCTTGTCTCTGAGAGCTTTCACTCCTCTCACCACTGGTCTACTCCACAAACTCCTTTTGTTGCAGAAGGACAATGCCCCCAAAAGAGGAACCTGTGAAGCCAGCCCTAAGCACCAGCATCCTGTGCGTTCACAGGATGATGTAGTACGTACGACTACAGCTTTGGGGGTAGACATGGGGCAATGGAAATGGATGAAGAAACACTTCAGCAAAGCAATTATTACCTGCGCACAAAAACAATGTAAAACAGTGACAGAAAAAGTGAACAAACCAAATATAAATCTAATACCATTCTGCATTTCCAGAACTTGGTTTCACACTTGCGCAGTGTTCTTGGTCAATCACCCACCAGCATTTTCTGGGTCTGTATGAAGAACGTTTATTAAGTTATTCAAACTGCTGTTTTGACCATAAGTCACATGTGACTATGACAATTAAGAAATCAATTTACTCGATTATTACTCTGTGCAGTGCACTCACAACGCGAGTGTAGAGGATTAAAAATAGAACAGAAGTCTCTCACCTCTAAACTGGATACAGGAGTTCTCAAATTAAAATCATAAAAAAGAAGGGGAGGGGAGCTTACTGGCAACAATAGACACTAGACAGGACACTGAAATGGTTTGGTCAGAACTTAGGAACGTAATTTCCTTGACAAAGTTTTAAAAATACCTAACCAATCACTGCCTTATGTCCAGCAAGTACACTGCTCCATTCATTTCCATGAAAACATAATAACTGGCGTTCGCTGATCACGATCCATGTAGTCCCAGTCTCGGCTTCCCAGGCGTAGCACTCCGGTCCTGCCACCTCTAGCTACAGGCTATTGTCTCCAACTGCTGCTCGGCTTCTGCGGCCATGGCCGCGGCCTGCAACTGTTCAGTCTCGCTCTGGATGGCACTGGGGGTAACCTGCTTTCTCTCGCTGTGCATATTGTTCTCATGTCTCTTCAGATCCGATGCCTTGGCAAAGGCCTTGGTGCAGGAGCCACACACAAAGGGCTTTTCACCTCTGTGCCTCCTTTCATGGTCCTTAAGGTGGGACTTGTGTTTGAAGGCTTTGTCACACATGTGACATGCGAATGGTCTTTCGTTACTGTGAACTCTCTCATGCTTCTTTAAGTCTGGGGCACGAATGAATGATTTTCCACACACCTCACAACTGTAAGGCTTATACCCTGTGTGGATTTTTAGGTGTTCCTTCAGGTGGGCCTGGGTGGTGAACCCTTTTGTACACATTTCACATACAAATGGCCGGTCTGCGGTGTGAAGTTTCTCATGCTTCCTCAATCTGCCTTCATCAGAAAATGTCTTACCACATGCTTGACAGGCAATCTGCTCCCGATGGTGACCATAAAGTAAGTACTCAAACTTCATGTCACTGGTAGCAGTCCAGCCTGGTGTCTGTTCATCTTTTACCTCACTCATTCCATCATTAAATGTTAAGGCTTGAGGGGTCTGGGACCCCAAATCTTTGGACTCTGGGGTCTCCATGGATTCTACTTCCTGACCGTAGCAATTTACTTTTCGAACTTCCTCGCTCCCCAACTCTTTCAGAATTGCTTCCTGAACCCTGAGCGTAGTCGTAGGTGACTTGCCGTCCTCTTGACTTGGGGGGGTGCCTTCTACTGTGTCGTCTGAAGGACTGTCATCCTGATCCCCGATTTCTTCCACATCATCATCCTGAGCGTCAGCAGTATCTCCAATGGGGCGATTTATTTTGAGGCAATATTTACTCTTTGATTGGCCATTATTTTCATCAGGACTAGATACATCTCGCTTCTGAGAACAGAGTTTATCCAAAAATCTGATACCAAGAATCTGACCTGATGACATCATTAGGTTAACATCTTCCTTTTTCACGGAGATCTTTGCTGTGTACATGTAGTTCAGGACCTCTTCAAATATATCAGAACGAAGAAAATCTATCTCTATTACTGAAGAGCTATCTACCTCAAGCTTCTTGAAAAGCTTTTTAAAGTAGGTGCTGCAGGCGGCAAGAACACATCTGTGTGCTCTGAATTTCACATCTTCAACCACAATAGCAATATCACAAAATTCTCCTTCCAGGCGTTGTTCATTTAGTGTTTTCAGAAACAGAGTTTTATGATCATCGTCATTGTATTTAATGGTTTCAGACATACTGATGAAAAACTCCTATGAAAACATTTTTTAAAAAAGGAGTTTAGTAATCATGAATAACACTTCATAGAGAAAACACAGGCAGATTTTCATTTTATGACTGATTTTTGGAACCTAGCAATTTCAGAAAGTCAATGTTAGGGATTGCCCAAGAATAAGGGCAGAAAAGACTGATGCCAACTGAGGGATTTCCGTACCGTTTTCTGTTTATCTTCAGTGTACAAAATATTTGTCTACTTACAAGACCAATAGCAACCTTCACAAAATACATGCCAAGCATTATTCTAGGCACTTTATATATTTTAACTAAATTCATGTCCAAATAACCTTGACTTATTCTACAGCCATTTAGTGAAGAGCTAGGACTCAAATGCAGATAATTTAGCTTCAAAATCCATGCTTCTAGATAAGCAGAGGTAATCACAACTTAAGTGAACCTCAAAGTTTAAGAAACAGTTTGGAGGCAAGAATCCTGTAGACCTGTCTATAGAATCTACTCTAATATCACCCACACAGAAGAGTTTCTAAAATAACTTAAGAGCTCTCAGTGTAAAGTTTCCTTTTTCTTTACACAGAAGAGACAACCACTGACACAGAACTAGAAAGGGATGTCATTGCCAAAATACTCAGTGTTATCTTCTAGTTTTTCCATAACAGTTTTATGTCACTCCTAAATGAGGGTCAAGGTTTAATATGACCTAAGAGAAACAGATGACTTCTGGGAAAATAATGATGAGTGGCTTCATTCCCACTGGACACTAACTGCCATCCAAATAAAAGTATCATCAATATTGGATGCACAGGTTGAATCTGAACTGCTCTGAACCTGAAGTGCTCTGGATTTCAGATTTTTTAAATTCTTGCATACACATAATATGAGATATCTTGGGGTTATGACCCAAATCTAAACATGAAATTCATTTGTTTCACATATAACTAATATGCAGAGCCTAAAGGTATTTTTGTTTATTTATTTTTGAGTACTGGGGATTGAATCCAAGGGAACTGTATCATGAACTACATCCCCAGCCCTTTCTATTTTTTAAGACAGCGTCTAAGCTGTTTAAGGTCTCACCAAGTTGCTGAGGCTGGGCTTGAACCTCCTGCCTCAGCCTCCAGAGTTGCTGGGATTATCGGTGTGCACCACTATGCCCAGCTGAAAGTAATTTTATACAATAAATTTAATAATATTTTAAACAGAATTTCATGGTGTAGAATTTTCCACTGTGGCATCGTATCAGCACTCAAAAAAGTTTCAGATTTTCAAAATATTTTGAACTTCAGGTTTTTGAATTAGGGAAACTTGACCTGTACTTGCTAAGAATTTTGAGTTATTTTATAAGAAAAGAAACTTAGAATTAGCATGAAGGACCTCTGTCACCATGTTAAAGAACTAGTCTTTTAAAAATAATGTGTCCTATTTGTTCTCTTAAAAAAAAAAGTGTTTTATACTTCTATTCAACATAATATAAATGTGAGGAAAACACAATTTTCCCAGAGAAACAGACATGCTATATATAATCAGAATTGAAAAATGCATTTTACATCGAACACAAAAATGATTTTTTCAAGATTTAAATTCAAAGGTATAGTTACCATGAACAACTCAGGCAATTATCTTAATGCCTTAAACGCCAAAATCTTCAGATCAGAATAACTCTGATCAGGGTCACACCAGACCTACAGAGAAAAAAAAAACAAGAGTGAGGTAACATCTTTCTCTATTCTAAATTCTCAACTAAGAATGTTGTCAAAAATTGAGTTAAAAAATAAAAAAAACCCCTCCAATTCTTTTTGGGCCTCTTGTCCCACTTCACACTTGGAGTAGCAAAGTGGGTTATGAGTATCAGGCCCAGTTCTGAACAGATGTGGACTAGAATGGGTGAGGACTGGGCACAAGGGACATGGAGGGACTGTACACTGCAATAGGAAGGATGGGTTGGAGAACCGTTAAGGGATTACTCCTCATTAGCAAAGCCATGTCCACACTCGTACACATGTGGACCACTACACAGATGGCAAACTCCATAAGTAGCCTTTACCCCCATCATTTCCAGTTGCGTATGCAACCTTCTACATTTTCCTCTAGGCTTGTACAAACATATACATGCACTTATATAAAAAACAGACAAAGCTGTACAAGCACACATGTAGCATGGAAGGAAAGAGTAGCTGTTTTCTTTACACACCTGTGTGATATCGAGCACACTTGTCTTTAAGATTGAACTTGTGAAATCCTGGTATTTTATCTCTATCCCCACAGTCTCAAAGAAATTTAGCTTTTTAACTCTTAGCCGAAGAACTCTCTCCTGCACTCCAATCTTAAAAACCAAAACACTTTCTCTACTAAACCATGACCAAATAAACTGGTATAGTAGGAGCAAAGGACTTGAGCTGTAATACAGTCCCACAAAAAAAAAAAAAAAAAAAAAAAAAAAAAAACTGATGCAAACCTCTAACCTAAAGACCAAAATTCCCTCTATAGAAAACACTAAGCCAACTAGAATACTAGGGGGGTTTCTCATCTGCAGTGTGAAGGCTGGGCAAAATTATTTCTAAGGATGCTTCTTACTTGACCATTTTGCTCCCTGTTCTTTAGGGTCCCCAGGGACTACAGTCACCCCCGCCCCCCCAGAGAGAGGGCAGTCCAGGGAGAAGTTTCCTACCCTGTCACTTCCTACTGATGTAACTTCTGGGGCTTAGAAAATAAAAGTGCACGGGTCATATAGTGTCCATGTGTGTCCTGTGTGTGCGCATGTGTTTTCCTTTCGTGGCTAGTGTGTATTTGGCTGTCCCCCTCCTCAAGATCTCTTGAGGACCTGAAAGGAGAGACCATGTGTTCACTGGCTCATTTTTTTCTATAGAGATGTTCCAATTGCTAAGTTCAGATGAGTCAAACCGGAAGACAGCCATTGCCAGTATTTATGTGGGTAAGTGCAAGAAAAGATGTAGCCCCCAACTACACCTCCACAATAAAGCTGCCCCTATGCAACTGCTCCCCAAATCGCGAGCGCACAGAGTCGCCCGTATGGAGCAGGGAGTGGGGCTTCCCGCAAAGCCAAACTTACATAAGCAGCCGCAGCCCTACCCCTGAGTAGCTGCGACAATGGCTGCCGCACGATTTCAAAAAGGGGAGGAAGCAGGGAATAAAGCGCAAGATCCGAGGCGCTTTCAAAGCATGTCCAGCCCTCACTCTCATCTCTTTAGGCCCGGGACGTGGGGGAGTGAATAAAGCCTTTTGCATTCCTTCCCAAACAAAAGCTCCCGGCCTCAGAGGTGCCTAGTGAAAGCGTCACTTTCCCTTTCATAATCAGACTAGGGGCGCAGGCTGTCGGCCTGAGCTCCGAGCGCGGGAAGGAGGGCCCGCGGCGGCCCGGCGGCGCGACCAGCTCGGGAGCGGGCGTGCGGCCGACTCCGCAGCTCCGCGCCGCGCCCCGCTCCGCCCGCGAGCCCGGAGCTCGCGCCCCGCGCACTCCCCGGCCGGCTCGCGCCGGGCCCTCCCGCGCCCTCCCGTGGCCGGGGGCGGGGGCGGCGCGCGGCCGGCTTCCCGAGCTCCGCGGGCGCACCCGGGAGTGCGTGCGCGGGGGTCTCGGCCCCCTCCTCCGCAGGCGGCTGGGGGCGGCGCGGTGGGGCCCGCGGCTCCGAGGGGCGGCGCCGGGCGGGCTGCACTTGGCGCCAGGCTAGGGCCATCCCCACCCCCACAGCGGTGCACTGCGGCGGTGCGAGCGGGGGCGGCCATGAACTCGGCCGCCGAGCGCGCGCGCGGGGCCGCCACCGCCTGGCCGCTCCCCGAGCCCGCTCACCGGCCTGCGCGGCCCCCGAGCGCCCCATCCCCACGCCCAGCCCCGGCCCACGCCCGTCCCCGCTCGCACCGCGCCGCGCCGCCAGCGGCGCCGCACATCCTGGAGCTGGCTGGTGCCCCAGAGCTCGGCGGGAACGCGCTTCTTCAAGGCCGACCCGCTGCGCCAGCCGCCCGCTGCCCCCGCGTCCCCGCGCCCGCCTCGCGGATAGCCCCGGCCCCTTCCGCACCCCGGCCCGCGCTTACCTGCAGCCTGGCACAGCCACAGACACTCGCCGTGGGCTCCCCGCGTTCTTTAGCGCGCAGGCCGGGACGGAATGGACGCGGGGCGCGGGGGCACGGTGGGTGGCAGTGTTTTGGATTTTTTTTTTTTTTTTGGAGTTTGGGGAGGGGGCGGGGTGGGGGAAGTCGTGCACGTCCCTGATGGTAGCAGCCCTCCTCCTTGCACGAGCACAGAATGTCTAGCCAGCCGTGAACACCCCCACCGCCCCCCCCCTTCCCGTGCATGCGCGGTGCGGGCTGGGGGGAAGGCGCGCCGCCGGCTTGCGCAGGCACGGAACCGAGGAGGCCTCCAAGTGGGCGAGCAGAGAAAGGGTTAATCCGGGACCTTGCCGACGCTTTCGGTGGTGTCTACGGGGCCGCCCCCGGAGGCCCCTGGCCTGCGCACGCGCGCGCACGCGCGCGACTTGGAGCGCGCGGAGCCCGCGCGCGGGAGAAGGGGTGGGCGGGGAAGGGGCGGAGCTTCGCTGTTGAGAAGCGTATGCACGAGCGCAGCCCGCGAGCACCCGCCCCGCCTGGAGCTCCCGCCTTTTGCTAAGACTCCTGGGCTCCCGCCCGCGCCCTGCCTCTTCGCCGGGGACGCGGGAGCCAGCGCTCCCGTGCGTGTGCATGTGCGTGGGCCATTGCTGCCGCTGTGCGCGCGCGGGTCAAACATTACGGCTTCAGGGGTTGCCAGGGTTCCTGGGTGGGATCCCTGGACAACTTCGCTCTTCATTCATTCTGGCCGGTGTATGGATGAGCGCTTGCGGGCAAAGGGTTTCGATTGGCGTCGCTACCGCATCTTTTATAAGTGGTTGTTTGCAGAATGAATGAAAAAAGTGCCATCTTTGATTTGAAGTGTAAAGAGTGAACCCAATCACCCAAGAGAAAGGGATTACTTCTATAGCTCCGAATCAAGCCACGCCCGCTCATTTAGCAGGGTATTCTCAAAGAAAAATCATGCTGGCTGGAGGCGGTAGCCTTTCAGGAAGTCGTGGCCCTGGACTAGATTTCAGTTGAAGCTCCATTAGAGTTGGGGGTCAGCTCAGGGCACTGTCCTTAAATCTGTTCTGGAGAAGTTAAAGCTCCACTACTGGTTGGGCCTGTGCCTGGCCTGAGTACTTGGGATGTCCATTCAGCTCCGGGGTTTTCTGTCCACATTAGGAACGGGAAGTTGGATTGGAGCACTGCAGATGGCCTTTGAGTTGCTCTTTTATCACGATTTAATTGCAGAAACATGCATAATTTAATATATGAAATTAGAGCGGGACCTTCCTCTTGAGTTTGTATGCAAATTAAGATAATGCTTGTTAACAGGGTACATAAGTAAAAAAAAGAAATTATATTATGATTGCCTCCGGCCCATGTCCCTTGCTGGAGATAGAAATGGGGTTCTTCTCCGTGGTATGGGCTGGCTGAGAAATAAAAGCTAAGAGAAATAAAATGGTGAAAAACGACAGAACACAGAAAGTAGTTTCAGAAGCAGGGCCAGGACGGGCAAGCTGATCAGAGAGATCAGCTTCTAGACAAAATGGAGCCATGCCTGCTTTATTTATATAGGTAAACATCAATGAGATTTTATAGAATGTTCTTTTCCAAAAAAGGTTAAAGGTGGACTGTTCAGTTCCTAAGGGGTTATGCCTATCTCCAGAGCTACTGTGAGGAACCTTCCTAGCAGAGCGGAGGGAAAGATCACATGCATTGGGCAATCTATTGTGGGAGAGCCACCCAAAGATACCAATGCCAGACCTCTCTCTCCCTGGCTTCCATGCTGAGAGAAAATCCATGTATTTCATGGATGGCTTCCTGAAGTTGCCCATATTTTCTAAAGGAAATTCTGTATGCCCTTGGTTGATTTTGTAATGTCAACCGCATTGGTTTAACATTTCCCAAGGTGCTTTTATACACACTTTTTCCAGGGTTCACAATAGCATGTGAGCATGGGGTTTAGTGAATCTGTTGATGGAGACATGATAGAATAGAGGGGTTTTAGAGTTAGGCACATCCAATTCCAGTAGTGGTTGTTTAACTTTTTAAACCTCAATTTCTTATTATCTAAATGGAGATTTTTTTAAAAGAAAAAAAAAGGCACGTAATAATGCAGTTACAAGGATTGAGTGGAATAATACCAGGTAAGTGCTAGCACAAATATTAGCTCAAAAGTGTTAAAAGGACCTGCACCCACAGATGGTTGATTCCAGTGGGAGGGGCAGGCCCAGACCCAGAACATCTGTCTCCAGAGTTCATCTCATCATACTTGATCCCCCTGTGAATACTTGCTTGATTCTTGTTTGCATAGCATGTACACTTCAATTCTGTTTCTATTTATGGGGGAATAATAACAGTGTGTTATGGTATAGGGTTATGTCATCAAGCAATCAAGCCTGACATTGCAGTTACTGTCTGTGAACATGGCTAGCTCTCAGAAATGTTCATTACTTCTGGCCCCCCTTATATCACGCATGGAGATTTTTATTCATTCTGCTTTTGTTTATTATCCGCTTACTGTGTGAAGACAGTCTTTTTGCCTATGGCTAGGTTAAGTCTTCTCACGTATGATTAATCTGATGAAATTAGAATAATTCAGAAAACGTCAAGGTAGAATGACACACTCTTGACATGTTGATTTTGTATCAGTTATTCCTTACATTTATGTTTGGGTCACCCAGGCTCTGCCTGACTTTTTCTTGCTTGGTCATGAAGTTCATGGGGATGAATCTAAATTAAAGATACAACTCCATAGGAAGGAGGAGCAAGAGGTGGGAAAACAAAAGGCCTGACCCAGACTCTCTTCTGTGTTCCCACACTTAATCATGTATCTCCCAACACTCATGAGGTTCATAGGAAACATCAGCTGACAAGTGCCAACTTAGGGGAGTTAATCAGGATCAGAACCTTCCTCAAATAAGCATTTTTCCTCTCCTATAGACTGTCATCCTAGGTGGTAGTTAGGATCCAATAACTGCTGGGGGACACCTAGAGCATGTTGACCCTCACTGGGGATGTCCATGAGCTCTGGAGTGGAACCTGTTTCTAAGGATTGTGAAGCCTGGGCCTGTGGTGTGAAGTGTGAGGTGCTAGGGCCTGGAGTGTGTGCAAAGCAGCCCCCTAAAGATTCTTGGGGGCTCAGGAGGCTAAGGCAGGAGGATCGCAAGTTCAAAGCCAGCCTCAGCAAAAGTGAGGCGCTAAGCAACTCAGTGAGACCCTGTCTCTACATAAAATACAAAATAGGGCTGGGGATGTGGCTCAGTGGCCGAGTGACCCTGAGTTCAATCCCCAGTAACTCTACCCCCCCACCACCACCAAAAAGAAATTCTTGGAAATGTCAGGTCATTTGGGGTTCTCACAGAGGAGTGGAGTTGATTTCTCCTTCACAGCGACCCTGGACCCTCCTGATTGTTTTGACGGTGAAGCACTGGTAAATGAGAGTGGGCCAGTTCTGAGTAGAGGCTTTGAGAAGTAGCCTGTGTTCCACTGGTGTGCTGTGTGGTCTGCCTCCAGAGGAACACACACAGGTCACCACTTCCTCTTCAGCCTGGGCCCTTGAAGGCCAACAGATCTGAGAGAAGGAAGCCAGCCTGAAAGCCTACCTGAGCCGACCCCAAATTGGGGCAGACAACAGTTCACCCACAGACCCATGAGCGAGAAATAAAGGTTTGTTTTTTGAGTCGCTGGGAGGTCATGTTTTGTGCATCGTTATTGAGCAAAACCCAGTACACCTGCAGAATGAGATATGTCCCACCAATGTCATAAGCACCCATCCCCCACTCGCTGCTCTGAAATCCCGGGGTATGGCGAATGAACAAAAATAGATCCACACAGAGACAAAGATGTGCTCATTCAACAAACGATCACATAACGATTATACAATTGTACATGGTGATAAGTGCTTTTAAAAACATTGCATATGATGAAAAAGGAAGAGGAAGGACTAGTTTGATTGAGACATGAGGGAAAACTCCAAAAACACAGAAGACCTGTAGGGCCAGGGAGAGAAGGCCAAAGCGGGGAGGGATCGCATTTCAGGCAGATCTGGAAACAGGATCAAAGGAAGGAACTAGGTGTGTGTGACTCTTCAGAGGACAAAGTGACTGGAACACAATGGACATCAGATGGGCCCATAAGAACAACAGGGCCCAGCAGAGGGCCTCCCAGGGAACCGGCTGAGTTTTTTTATTAAGCACAAGAAAAACCATCAAAGGATCTCTGTTTAAAACTAAAATTTACTTGGGCAAATATATTAGTTTCCTAACCAGACTAAACTCAACATTCAGCACACAGATAAGACTTGCAGTTTCCCCACCTTTAAACACTGTTGTCTAATATACTGAAATTGGAAATTCTAAAAAAAAAAAAAAAAAAAAAAAAAAAGATTTGGAGTTTCAAATATCTTCAATAATGAGACCATTTACATAGAACTTCCACAGTTCATGTTATGGGGGGAACATTTTAAACTCCATCCTTTACTACCTAAAAGTAGAAAACTAACAGTTTACTAATGAAATTCACATAAAATGCTATATTAAGAAGTATAATATTGACAAAACTTCTTTTTTTACAATTGCATGATTATCACAGTGAAAATGAAAAGAGAGAAAAATCTAAATTACCTTAGCTTTTTCTGGATCATTAGAAGAGACTTATTAAATAACAATAAAAATGCTATATACTATCTGGGAATCAAATAAAAAGGAAAGAGGTTACTAGTAGATTCATTTGTATGGAATATACATCTATAAAATATTATCCTAAGGAATTATAATCCCATGGCATTTCCATTAGAGCCATCGTATATCCACTTACTAATATTCAAAAGAGAAAAAAATTCAAGCCTGTTTTAGAAAAAAGATCAAAATGTTATTGCGATGTTTTTGAATTATATTATTGGTATTAAAAACAAAAATACTATAGTAATTGTAATTCCTGCAAATTGAATGAAATGGAAACAATTTATATGATTCACATTTAAATAATCTATGGTTATAAAACATTATCCTAAGAAATAATTTCATCAAATTTCCATTTGAGCCATGAAACATTCTGTTAGTAGCAATAAAAGAGGAAAAATTTCAAAGTCACTGTATTAGAAAGGTAAAAAGACATCTTGCTACTGTTCTGTCTTCAGAAGTATCTTCATTGGAAAGTGATGTCTACTTAGAAGGTGGTTCACCTCTGTTTTCTGGTTGTGTGCACAGAAGATTGAATCCAGCACTTGGTATAAACTTTTCTTGTTGGCAATTTTGGGTGTATCAAGCCACCTTAATAGAGTGAATTGCTAGGGGGATTTGTTCTCAGTTTTAAAAGAGGAGAATAGGATATCTCCTTCTCTGGAACTCTTCTCTAGGACTCCTCAATAAGACTTGACCTCTGAAGGGAAAAAGCCTGGGCCATTTAGTGGGAAGCTTAAATCACAAGAAGATGAACATCTGTCAACAGGTACTTCTGGAGGAATTACTACATCAGAATTGAGTTGGCCACATGGAGGATCCTCTCCAGGGGTGCTCAACTGGTGGGGCATCTGATCTATGTTGGGGTCCAGATATGACTGCCCCTGTTTTTCTCTGTAACCTGGTCCTCCAGAGAATTCTCTTGGTCCTTTTGAGTTAACATCAGAGGAAACTGAACATTCTGTAAATCTTCTCTAATTACAATATTTGGTCACTCTTTTATAAATCTAATATTATTTCAAAACAACAACAACAACAAAAAGTTCCATGGAGATAATTTTCTCTGGATGTTTTTGAGATTTTTTCTTTGTCTTTAGTTTTTAGCATTTTGATAATGATGTTCTGGTTATGAGTTTCATGAGTTTATACTGTTTAGAGTTAACTGAGCTTCTAGAATCTTTCTCTAGATTTGGGAAGTTTCCAGCCTTTGTTTCTTCACATTGTTTTTTTTTTTTTTTTAATATCTTTATTTTTTAATTTTTATGTGGTGCTGAGGATCGAACCCAGGGCCTCACGCATGCCAGGCGAGCATGCTACCATTTGAGCCACATCCCCTGAAAAACCAACCTCTATCTCAGAGCAAAGCCTGTCCAAGGAAGGGACATGACCTTTGTCCTTGGAAAGACCCACAGAGCACTCCTAAGCACATTCCCACCCTGCTAGGTGGTTTATCTACAAATAACAGGAGAGATCTGCTGCGCCAGGTGTCCCTGACTCAGGCTAGGTGGAGACCCATAGTAACCCCCTAGCAGCCGCCAATCGGCATGAGACAGGAAAATACCTGGGATGTCAGATGACCTTCCCAGTAGTTTATGGTGGTTGATAACATGTTGGGAAACCATGTAATTCAGCATGAACACCCCTCTTGGCTTAAAACAATCAGTTCAAATAAATACCCCTTTTGTAGTAACCAATTACGCCTCCCCAACTTGTTCCCGCCAGTGAATGTACTAATCATGTTTTAGAGTTGTTATTTGATTTTCCCGCGGTGTGTGACGATTTGCTAAGAGATGCTATGATGTATGTGAAGTCCCTGTCTTCTCCAAAGAATATATAAAACTGCTGCAAACCCTGGGCTGGGGCCTCTCAGCTTCACCAGTTGCTGTGTGCACACGGAGGACCGAGCTAGCTCGCAATAAACACCTCTTTGCTGTTTACATCGATCTTGGTCTCTGGTGGTCTTTTGGGGGTCCCAAATTTGAGCATAACACCCCAGCCCCTCATCACATTGTTTTCAATATCACTCTCCTCTTCTGAGTTTCTAAAGGCTGAACAGTGGGATAAAAACAAAAAACAAAAAATGGGGCTGGAGTTGTGGCTCAGTGGTAGAGCACTTGCCTAGCACTGAGTTTGATTCTCAGCACCACATATAAATAAATTAATAAGATAAAGGTACATCAATATCTAAAAAAAAAAAAAAAAAAAAAAAAACTCTTGTAGGACCGTAAAACTTTTAATTGTTTTAAATCTTTTTTCTCTCGATTATTCAGATTTAATAATTTCTACTGATCCATCTACAATTTATTGACTTGCCCTTTTGTTATCTCTATTCTGCCACTTACCTACCCAATGAGTTTTGTTGGTTTCAGTTGTATTTTTAGTTCTAAAATTTCCATATTTATTTATTTATTTACTTTGCTGAGAATTTCTATGTTTGATTTGTCTAAGTGATCCATTATTATTTCTTGGAGACTTTTTAAGAATAGCTTCTTCTAAGTCTTTGTTTCTTCATTCCAACTTTATCATCTTGGTGTTGCCATCTGCTGTTTTGTCATATTGTTGCTGAAAGCTCTGTCCTTGTCCCTGATGCCAATCCAATAATGAGGACATAGTTTTGAGAAAAAGGAAAAAGAAGGTTTATTGCTTGGCTAGCAAAGAAGAAACACAGGGGGCTCCTGTCCCCAAAGCTGTGGTTCTGCCTATCCTCAGGAATAGGGGGGCTTTTATAGAAGTGATTCAGAGAAGATGAGATTATGGAGGAGAGATGGGGGGGTAGAATTTTAGGGAAAAGAAGATTGGGAAAAAGAAAAAAAAATGTAAGTTTCAAAGCCACAAGGGATATAGTCAAAACATCAAGTGAACCCCTGTTACAACATGGGAGTTGATATTTCCTTGGTCTTTGTATGATGAATAATTTTGGATCACATCTTTTTAATATTGTAATGGTGGTCCACTTTATTCTTTGAATAGAGCCCTTGCTGCTCTGCCTCTATGACTTATTTTTTAAATGGACTTGTTTCTTTCTCTTCCTCCCTCTCTGCTTCTCCCTAATCTCATCCTTTCCCCAGCCTCAGGGGAAACAGGTTTACCTTAATTCTCCATCCTAGGCAGAGTTATCTGTCCTTGAGCACACACCCACCACAGGCAGAAGTAATTCTGACTTGGAGATGACACCAGAAGATCTCAGAAATGACGAACTCCTAAATTAACAATTGAATGACAGAGAAATGTGTGGAATTCAGCCTCTGAATCACCTTTTTCTAAGAAACTCTTTTAACCCTAATAGGTAGAATCAGAGCCTCTGGGACAGCAGTCCCCCACGTTTCTCCTTTGCTAGCAAAGCATTAAAACATTTTTTTTTCCTTTTTATCAAAATTGTATCTCATTCTTAGATTGGCATGGGGATTAGACTGAGCTGACAGTAACAATATTATAAGACAGAGCCTTGTTTAAATTCCATGGAAAGCACTAACATTTTACTTTAGTAGACAACCAGGTGGGGGTGTAGCCACAAGTTGAAACACATTTTCTGTGTGCTATGGTTTGGTGTATTTGGAGAGCTATCTGAATCAATCTTGCATGTGTTCCATATATTGGTCCATCTAGGACCTGATATGTTAGTTCAGTTCTCAAAGTGCTTTATTTGTTGATTAACATCAGACCCACACATTCAGCTCAAAGGTCAGTCTAGCAGTTCAAAAACAAATTCATAAGGTCACTTTTCCTGGACTCCTTCCTCTTTCTGACTTCCCTGTTTCTTTCTGCTTTCCTGGAACTACAGCCACGTTCAGTTCATGACATACCAGCATCTAGAACCAAGTGGCAGAAATGCTCAACCCCCTACTGGTTTTTGATACACTTTCTTGTTTTCTAATGTGTTTATCTTTAAAGCTAAAAATTTCCTCCTAAGGACTGTTTTCCCCTTTCTGATGTGTTTTTGTGTAAAATTCAGTTCTCTATATTTCTTGGGTTTCTCTATTACATTTTTTTTATATAATACTATTCAACTTAATATTTAATAACATATTAAAATATTTAGTATTTAAATATTTAAATAAATGTTATTAAATCAAGTCTGATTTAATATTATTTTATTTCCAATTATATTAGAATATTTTTAGTTTTGGGGGGTAACTTCTTGTTTTTACATAATTCTAACTTACAATTTGCAAGAATATTGTAAAAAGAATTTTACATTCATTTTACCTTTATCCAGATTTACCAGTTGCTAACAGCTTCCCTCCATTTGCTTAATCATTTACTCTTTTCCTCCCACCCTCTCCACACACATGCATTTAAACTTTTTTTGAACCAGTCTCTAAGAGTAAGTTACAGATATGATGCTATTTTTTCCTAAATATCTCAGTAGTATTTCCTAAAACAAAACAAAACAAAACAAAAGTTACATTCTCTTATATAACCACAGTGTAGTGATCAAAATCAAGTATTTTAACATTGATAGAATACTGTTCATATTCAAATTTCACCAGTTGTTCCAATAAGCTCCATTATAATGTATAACTTCCCCTCTGATATGAAATAAATTGGAAATAAAATAATATTAAATCACACTCATTGCATTTTGCTATGTGGATCTGTCCTTTTGTCACTTGTAAGCCTGCTTTTATATAGTTTAACACTAACATGGGTCCTCTTTCAAATTCTGTGATGTGTATTCTGGAAATAAATGCTCTATAGAAGCATTTTGCATCATTTGAAGTTTAGTGCGTAAAGGAAGAGACTCCCTCTCTTCCTGGATATAGCTTTCCACATTACCAAGAAATATCGACATCTTCTATAATCCTGTATTCTTAAAATTTCAGAATAGCTTTGGTTGCCTTTTTTTTCTCTACTGTTCGCCAGTGGCAAAGCTCAGCTACTTGATTTACACCAAAGCAGCTCTGAGGTACGCTTGAGAGTTGTCTTCTTTGCTGGAGATTTGACTTTTGTCCTTGAACAAAGAATATTTCATCCACTAGAGTGAGACATGTGTTTTATACTAATATTCAAAATATTTTATTCTCTTTGAGTCGGCAGGTTATTAAAGCTGAAATTAGTCTGCTCTGATCTCTTTCTCTCTCTGTCTTTCCTTCTCTTTAATGTGAACACTTTCAATACATGGAGTTGCTCTTCATCCATCAGGTGAGCTGATGCCTGTCAATTACCCGTCTCCTATTCTGGGGCAGTGTCCACATTCAGGACACTTTCTTACTTTGAAACTGGAATTCAAATTACATTTCTTATTATAAATGCTAGATAGAACTATCTACCAAGTTTATTTTTTCTGTGCTCCAAAATGATTACGTCACATTGATCTTCTAAGCCTATAATGTGCAAATTTTGTGTTGTGTTATTTCTGTTGTTTAGTAACTGTTAACTGTACCTTTTACATGTAGAATCAACTCATCAGTTTGGTTCGGAATTTAATACTTTATTTTATCAAAATTACCATCATACTGTCAAATATTGTTAAAACTATTTTTAAAAAAAACCCTGCAATGCATTTATACTTAGTTCTGATGAGCTAAAATTATAGCTTCCTCTTTGGGGCAATCAAATAGCTATATTGTTTTCTCAACCATAGAGACTTCAATCTCAGCATAACAAGTAATTCAGTGAAAACCTGAAAAAAATTCTCCAAATGACATCTGTTCTCATAGATTTTTGCAGAGAACATCTTACCTCTCTATACCACCTCCATTCCCCCAGCAGTACTTGGTCTTGGTGATTCCTTGAGCACACTGAGCATGCCTTTAGAACCTGCTATACCTCTACAATGTTCAGGTTGAATTATTAAAACAGATTTCAGGTTCTTATGATCTAAATAACATTTTAATATCTGTCAATATAATATTCTTTTGTTTCTTATTTAACTCAAAAAATCAGTTAGGAGACAAATATTCCACTTAAGGCATAGAAGAAAAGCAGAGTAGGATAATGAGTGCCCATTTGCCCAGTCTCTGGGTACCGAATATGAATCCTACTGCCACCACCAACTAGCCAATGTTCCTTGGAAGTTATTTCATCAATCAAGATTCAGTTCACTTATTTGTATGATCAGAAAAAGGATAGTCATACCTCTAGGGCTAATTAATTCAATACATAGTTATGAGTATAGGTATCCCTTGGTATCCACAGGGAGATGGCTTCCAGGAATCCTCACATATTTGCTCGGGTCCCTTAAATAAAATGGCATGATATTTGCATATAACCTATACACATTCTCCCATAAGCTTTAAATAATCCCTCAATGACTTATATTACCTAGTACTATATAAATGCTATGAAGATAGTTGTTATATTGCATTGTTCAGGAAATAATGACAAGAAAAATTCTGTATATGTTCAGTCAGTACAGATGCATTTTTTTCCAACAAATTTTTGATCCATATTGGGTTGAATGCACAGATGTGGAATCTGTGGATACAGAGAGCTGGCCACATCTATCTGTTTCCAGCATACTAGGCATTTTGATAACCACAGTAGACAAAACTCACAAACACTCCTGATTGGGACCAAACAACAAACAAATAAATAATTGAAATATATATTGTAACCTGTTAATAAGAGCTAGGGAGGAGAATAAAGCAGGGGAGGAAGCCTGGAAATATGGATGAAAGATTTTAAGTGGAGTTGTTAAAAAGACTTGTGGAGAAGGTGAATTTAGGGTACCCAAAAGACACCTACTTCTTCCACCTTCACTCTGCTTCTATCTGTAAAGGACAGTTGACAATGTGAGAGGTTTTTTTTCTTTTTTCTTTTTCTCTTTTGTGGTACCAGGGATTGAACCCAGAGGCGCTTACTCACGGAGCCATATTCCCAGCCCTTTTTATTTTTTATTCCGAGGCAGAGTCCCACTAAGTTGCCTTAGGGTCTCACTAAATTGCTGAGGCTGGCTTCGAAGTAGCAATCATCCTGACTCAGCCTGTTGGGATTACACATGAGCACCCAGCTTTTTCTTCTAATTTTGTTATCTTTATGTTTGTTGAACATCAAATGCACAACACACATTAATTTAACAGTGATTTCATAAAAGTCTGGGCAGTCTGAAGCATGACTTAAGAGCAAGAACTCAAGGATGAGTGGAGTGGCAGTAGATGGTAAGGGGTTGGCAGACTGCATCCTTAGCTGATCCGAGAGTCATAACTAGGTGCTTTGGGAAAGAAGGGAGGTGGAAAAGTTTGGAAAGGGAAGGAAGGCACCCTGTTCCCCTCTAGGCAGAAGGACCCATAATCCTGGGCCCAGAGGATTCCAGGGGGGACCAAAATCTCCAGCGAGTATTTGGATCTACCTTTCTTTGATTTCACAGGTTTTTCCATTAATGTCCTCTTTGTGCTCCAGGATTCGATCCCGGGAACTACACTGCCTTTCTGTGTCTCATCTCCCCACTTGCTTTCATTCTATGACAGCTTCTCAGTCTTGTTTGGATTTTATGCCTTCAACAGTCTCAAGAAAAGCCAACCAAGCGTCCTGCAAGAATTTTGCCCGAATCTGACCTTGTCTGATGTTCTTCTTATGATTAGACTGGAGTTATGGGATTTGGAAAAGAATAGCACAGAGGCAAAGCATATTCTTGTCACATAATCTCATTATGGTTTAAATCAAATTTTGCCTCGATTAGTTTTAAGGTCCTTTTGACTTCTCAAATGCTATGACATATTTTCTAGGTCCACTGTAATTTTTTATGTAAATATTCCACTATTTTGAAATTTTGACCTATAATTACACTCAAATGATAAACAGGTAAGGAAAGCCCACCCAATCGATACATCAACTGCCACAGATTAACCTTATGTTCCCTACCAGCCACGTACTCTTCATAGAGCTCCAGCATTTACAGATTTTATTGCCCCTCTATTAAATATTCCCATGGCTCAGCCAAACCTCCCCTTTTTAGTAAGTCAATAATATTACTAGAACAAAAGGAAACAAATGAAAAAAATCTAATTTTTAGAAAGAGTGGGAGTGTATTCAATTATAAGGAAATCAAGAATGAGAAAGATGCTTCTAGTTCTGGAAACATGTGATTCTTTGAGTGAGAACAGGAAGAAAAGTTTGAGAGGGAGCAAAGGTGAGCAATGAGAAGAAAGGTAAAAGAAGAAACCCTGGATCATCAGACAAACCATCTTATTAAAAAATTCTGTAGTTGTCTTATTTTCTTTGATGCTCACTTAATTTTATATTTGCAATGTAGTTGGGACTTATCAGAGTTGGAATTAATATTAAAATGCTTTCATCATGAATATAGTACTGAATACACCCTACAATGATGACAAAAACCAACATGACACATGTTTTGCACGTATGGGGCTTATACTTTCGTTATATAATTTGATCATTGTGACAATAGCATACATTTATATTTTGAAGGGAAGAATTGGAAGGCCAGCTTAATTGCTACAGTATATGAAACCGTGAAGCTCTTTCATGTGGCCTACGCACTAATTTTGCAGATGCAAAGACAGAAACCTGGAATCAAAACTAGCACTCAGAGTTAGTGGCAGCACATGGAAATAAACTTGGAATCTGTAGTTCTTCCTGCCTGCTTGCTGGATTATTTAGAGCAATAATAAAGCAGACAATAAATGCTTATATGATACTCAACATGGGTTAGGATTAGTGCTGCTTAAGCATTTCATGTGTATGAACTCATTTATCTTCACAATACCCAATGAGGTGTAGGTATCCTCAATTAAAAGTGATGAAAGTGAAACACAAAGAAATTAAACTATTTGTCAGATGTTAAACACCTAGTATGTTAGTCAGCTGTTACTATAACAAAATTCCTGAGATAATCAACTTTTAAAAAACTTTGAACATCAATTTTATTATACAAAAGCAAGTAGCATCTCTGCCATCCCAAAAGCATAGAAGAAAGGACAGAGAACAACAGGGCAGGAGGAAGTGTCCCAGGAAAAACAGTCTCTGATGTCTCTAGCAGATGGGAGCAGATGAGACTCCTGATGTTCAGGTGGATCCAGAGGTGCTCCTGGCTGGAACTGGTGCAGGGAAGCCTGAGCCATATGCCCACCTGGCTCCTGCAGCTGTTTGGAGTCCCTGTGCCTGATGCCTACCCCATGAGGTCAGAATCCACAGAGCATAGGGTCCTCTGGCTGACAGTGGTCTATTTCTTTTGTCTGTCGCAGCTCTGCATTTACATTGGTACCACCCTGGTTTTGAATCTCCCACGTTTTGGTCCTCCTTGGATGGGAGCCACTATCCTGCTGACATAGGGCATGCAACAACACAATTGTTGAAATCCAGCAGCGAACCTCCTGGTCACCCTCTTTCAGGCTCTGCTGTTGTCATGGAGAAGGAGATTCTCCCAAGGGGAACTGAAATAATATTGCTCTTTTATGGTGGCTGGTTCACATACAGAACCCCTCCTTCCATCCATTCTTTCACTTTGACCTTCACAGCACATTGCAAAGAGGCTCCTGCTTCAATCCAGCCATTTACACTACAAATGCATAGTGAGCACCTGCTATGCATAAGGGATTGAGGAGATAGCCACCAAGACAGATGCAATTCCTGCACTTAAGTAGATCTCTATGTATTCACCGTGTGAAGTAGGGTGTTGGGAGTGGTGGCAGTAAAATTTCCCCTCCACAATACAAGAGCAAGGGATTATGTGTTTTAAAAAATGACATAACAGGGCTGGGGATGTGGCTCAAGCAGTAGCGCGCTCGCCTGGCATGCGTGCGGCCCGGGTTCGATCCTCAGCACCACATACAAAAAAACAAAAGATGTTGTGTCTGCCGAAAATGAAAAAATAAATATTTAAAAATTCAAAAAAAAAATGACATAACAAATGATAGTTTAATGGAAAGTAGTCTCTAATAGATTAGTAAGTACAAAACTAAATATACATAGGGTCCTAGTAATGTTTTAGAAGAGAGAAAATATTATGACTTTGAAAGTAATAGATATATTTGTAGTGGATAATATAAAACATAATAGTTTATAACAGTCACTTATCTTCAACAGAAGGGCAAGTTTTAACATTCTTATTATTTTTTTAAGAGAGAGGGGGGAGAGAGAGAGAGAGAGAATTTTAATATTTATTTTTTAGTTTTCGGCGAACACAACATCTTTGTATGTGGTGCTGTGTTGAGAGCCACAGCCGAAGGGGCCCCAGCAAACTTCCAGCTGCCAGCTGATGATTGGCTCACAGCGGCCCCAGCAACTTCTAGCTGCCAACTGATTGGCTCCTCTGTGGTAATGCTCATTGGGCTGTTTCCCCGCCCTTTCAGACCACAGAGCTTCTCATTGGGGGACTTTTTTGGCTCTGCCCACATGACCCAGCCAATCGGCCTCAAGAGCAGGAGGAGTGGGGGAGGTAGAGAGGCTTGTGGGAAGCTGGTGGTGGCAGTTGGGCTCTGAAGGTTTTCCTGAAGAGCTGTGTGGTTTGGCGTGTGTGGTTATAAAAATAAAGTTCGTTTCTTTTGACAAGTGGCTCCTGAATTGTGCCCAGCCAGACTGCAGCAGTGCTGAGGTTCAAACCCAGGCCACACACATGCCAGGCGAGCATGCTACCACTTGAGCCACATCCCCAGCCCAATATTCCTATTTTTAAGAAATTGTGTTTACTAAAGTTTCACATTTTTTTTCCCCAAAAGGAAGGACTTTTTTTTTTCTATTTGTATTTGAATGGAAGCAAATTGCACAATGGTATAAATTAATAACAAAATATATTCCCTCTTGATCCCAAACAACCCTTTATTCCCAAAGACAAACATTTTCAAATGTCCCTCAGCACAACCATTTAAAAAAAATTCATGTATAGTTTGTGACATCCTAGTAATCTCCAGAGTTGAAAATATTTTAATACCTGACATTTATACCAGAAATGATTCTTCTATTTTGATCTGCTGACAAGAGCAAAGGAAAGACAAGACATCTTCTATGATTGCATGAAGATTGTGAAAGTGGGGGCTGGGGCTGTATCTCAGTGGCAGTGAGCTTGCCTAGCATGTATGAGGCACTAGGTTCGATCCTCAGCAGCACCAAAAATAAAGAAAAAAAAATTAAGAATGCACAGATCTTTTTTAAAAAGATTATGGAAGGGAATCTGTTAATGTTTTTAAAAAAATTTCATGTGGGATGCTGATTATATTTTGAACTTCAAATTCAGGTTACATGCATGCATGCATACTGTTTGGGTTTCATTATTTATGACTCGGATATAAGTAAAGAGAAGAGAGACAGTAAATAGAAGCAATTATTTAGTCTCCCACTCAGCATTTTTATTTATTCATCCCAACTCATAAATTCCCTGATCTGGTCACATTAAGCCAACTCCTCTTTATTTGCATGCACTCACAAAGTGGGGGAGCACGAAGGTGATGAATCTGAAATCACAGCAGGAAATTCTCTTAGCTTTGGGGACTCCACAGGGCACCCATTGATGGCTAAGTTGTCATTTGTTCATTTTGCCTTTTCTATTATTTCCTCCCACACAAATTGCTTGCCAAATGTTTTTTTTTTTTTTTTTTTTTAAACATCATGGTTGTTTTCACTTGGAACAGTCCACTGTTGGATGCTTATATTTCTTCCGCTGTCAACTTGGGTACTTGGTCAGAACCGCTATAACTCTAGCCACAAATAAATCATTGCTTCCTGTGAAATTCCTCATTTTTATTGTGGAGGTGTTAAATTCAATTGAGACTCATGGAGTGATTTATTTCCTCACGGACTAGAACAGACATTAATCAAGTATTTCCAAAATCATTATAGTCACCACAGCAGCCAGATTGAACTCAAATAAAAGTTATCTGTAATGCTTTCTGGATCCCCAAATCTTCCTAAGACACTTCTAGTCTTGGAAGAACAAATGTTATTATGCTCAGTAGCCTGTAGGTGAAATAGTCATCATGATATTTATTTATCTATATAGTTAACATTCACATGTGCATTTCATGGGATTCCGATAGGGACAGAACACTATCAGGTTAGAAGAGTGGGTATTTAAGAAACGGAAAAAACAAAGTTCAGAAGGTTAAATGACTCATCTGGATGACACAGGTAAAAGGTGACCCTGCTAATGCTAGAATCTTCTGATTCTAATCATTGCCCTGCTTCTATAACATGGGTACTCCAACAAAACAAAGACAAAGAAGATTAGAAAACAGAGATAATGTATTTGACAATTCACCAAAGGACTTCATTGCTGGAATAGACAAATACCAGTGACCTTTTATTTGTTTCTTAAAAAAAAAAACCAAAAACCATGATCTAGGGGATGGAACGAAGACAGGTGAGCTGGCTCTCTCTTCAGGTAGTAGCTGGCTGCAACTGGGTTATTCCCTCTCTCTTTTCCTTTCTGCTCTCTCTTTTTTGCAACCACATTTCCTTTTATGCGTGTTCTAGTTGTCTTCTGCATTTTCCATTTTAGAGATCTTTTATTTGGTGCCTGTAATACCTTAGATTTCTTCCACTCCTTTAACCAATTCTATTTGATAAAGATGCCCTTCTGTCTAATGTTGCTTTTTCTCTCAGACAATGAAAATAGCACGAGCTTTGAAATTTTATTAGCCTAAGATTGAACCACAATTCTGTTGCCAGCTGTGTGACCTCAGGCATGTTCAAAATCTCTCTCAAGCAGACAAGTAGATAAATGAGAACTCACTCCATTGAGTTACCATGAGGATTTTAATGATGAGCTGCTATATGCATTAGCATGTAACCCAGTAAAATAATCCAACATGTAAATTCCATTCCTTTGATATGATCATATTCCATTCTCTGTCTGCTTTTAGGTCACTTATTTTGTATTTATTGCATTGCATTGCTGACCAAAGAAATAATAAGGAGGAAAACAAGACTAAGATGGATTCAATACAATGTCCTTTAGACATAATGTCTATCTGTCTCAATATCTGTGTCATTCATGATGAATTCAGACTAAAGCATATAGAATTATTCAGACTCTCCCTAAACATCTTTCTAAAAGAGAACTTTTATCAGAAGTAATGACCTTGTGGCCTAAAATTCTCACCAGGAAAAGTCTCAATAATTCATCCATGCAAATAGCTTAAACTTTACATTCAGAAAACTGTGAAAAATAGAGTTTTTTTTTTTTTCAATCTAGTGCTACTAGAAGAGGTGCATGAACCTATGTATATCTAATTGGTGTGTCTTTCATTCTTGTACTAAATAAATATTTATTCAGTTCCAGTATGTGTCTGGCATTCTGGAGCCTGGTTAGTTTCCAGAGACACAAGAATCCAAAAGTTACTATGAGCATTCTTGAATTCTAACATACTCTTCCTTCATTGATGTGGAGAACGCTGAGACTTTTTTTCAAGTAAATTTGAAGTCATGATTTCAAAATAAACGTGAAAACCAGGGAATCCCTGCACTGTGGAGCTTTTTTATGATGGCAGATGTTAAGAGGGAAAAGGCCCCTTTGGTTCAAGCATCATTTTTGCCAGATCTTTTGAGTTAATTCTAGTCTCTGCTTCTAGGTACAGATTCCTGGACACTCAAAAAGAATATTCCTCTTAATTTATACTGATTTTAATAATCAGCATTGAAGGGGAGAGATACTTGGGATCATCTAGTCTATGTCCCTGTTTTGTAGATAAAAGAAACTAAAGTCTAGAGCAGAAGGGAGATTTATCTAATATGGTGCTAACATACCTAGTCAGAAGCAGAAGCAGGACTGGCCCAGTTATAAGCAGAGATATCAGACAGCAGTGGATTGCTGCCTCTTGAGCAGAGCATGCCATGATGCAACCAGGGTTTGCCTTTTTTTTGGGAGGTGGGTACCAGGAATTGAACTCAGGGGTACTCAATCACCAAGCCACATCCGTACCCTATTTTGTATTTTATTTAGAGACAGGGTCTTTTAGCACCTTGCTTTTGTTGAGGCTGGCTTTGAACTCATGATCGATCCTCCTGCCTAAACCTCCTGAGCCTCTGGGATTCCAGGTGTGTGCCACTGAGCCCAGCAGTGTTTGCCTTTTAAAACTAGGCTTCAGGGCTGGGGATGTGGCTCAAGTGGTAGCGTGCTCGCCTGGCATGCGTGCGGCCTGGGTTCGATCCTCAGCACCACATACATACAAAGATGTTGTGACCACCAAATACTAAAAAATAAATATTAAAATTCTCTCTCTCTCTCTCCCTCTCTCTCTCACTCTCTCTCTCACTCTCTTTAAAAAAAAAAAAAACTAGGCTTCAATCCTCCTTTGGAAGTTCACATGGGTGAATTAAATACTCCAATGACAGGAGAGTGGTCAAGATGTTTTCATGAGAATGTGTTTTTGTGCAATATCTGTATACGTGTTATAAAACATTAAAAAATGCACTGTGAATTCATATAGAACTTCTTCCTTCCAAAATAATAAAGACTTTCATTATGAGAATTTTAGGCTACAAGTTTGAAGGCACAGGCCATCACTGCGGAGGGGAATTCTCTTTTGGAAAGTTGTTCTGGGAAAGTCTCAGAAATTGAAACATTCCTATATCTTGTTTTTAACTATCTTGCAGAATCCAGAACACACTCATCTCCTTATAAGGAAACATTTGATGGCAGAAAATGATCATGATGTAATATTAAATGAGAAAGTATGATCTCAAATATGTAAAAAATATTGTACCTGGGAAAAAATCTGAAAGGACATAATCTCAAATATTGCTAGTAGTTACCTCTGGATTGTGAGAGATTTTTTCCCCATTTTAAATACCCTGTTGATACTTGCTACTTTTTCTGTAAGAAATATACTTAATTTTTTTTCAGTGTTCGGAATTAAATCCAGAGCTTCACATGCTGGGCAAGCACTCTATCAGTGAGCCATACCTCCAACCCCTACATTTATTTTTTAAAAAGTAGTGTGTGTGTGTGTGTGTGTGTGTGTGTGTGTGTGTGTGTGTGTGTTACAGAGCCATTATTTTCTTGGTGCATCCTGCCCACCTCAAAGCTGAGTATAACTACTAAAAAAATGGAAGGTTGGTGGTATGGGAAGAGTTCACAAAACCATTTTCTTAGACATACAGAATCTGCAATTCTAGGTAGACAGAGCCCTGTGGTTTTAGGCAGACAGGTTATGACTAACCAAACAAAACCTGAGGATATTATTTAAGATGAAATGAAGAATATAACAGGGCTCTAGTAGGGAGGACCAGCCTATAACCACCCTCATTCCCCACATCTCTACCCACAAACATTAGAGTTTGAAGAAAACCCCACTTTCTCTTTCCCTGCTACTAGATAACTTCCTTTCTAATACTATGACCCCCCCAACCCCTCCCCCATTCACAGAAGAAAAAGAAGAAAATCCTCAAAATTGCTGACTGGATTGCAGGAATGTAAAATAAACATGGAGGGGAAGAGGAGAAGGCTGGGGAGATTTTATTAATATTCATGCATTAATATCAGCCAGAAATATGTCTAACTCCTCTCTTACAGGGATTATGAAATCTTCACAGTCCCTGGTTTTGTAGGAGCAGGAACTAGCAATAGGATGGTCTTTTTTTCCTTCAGAACTTCATCAGCCTACAGCTCTCCAGCTCCTGGCTGCTACTTCGCCATGTGGACCTCTTCTGTGGAAATGGTTGAACTTCTCACCATTTCTTCAGCCCATGTAGCAGATGCTGGACCAAAGCTAATTTCCCAAGAGTTCAAAGACACCAGGACAAAGGAGGAAGTCACCTGAGAATTGCACATGTAGGACCAACCTGGTGATGACGGTAGTGTTTGTGCCATGCTCCAGCTAAGTGCATCCTGAATAGAGCAGTCACACAAAGTACAGAGTCATCTCATAAAATTTGACTTTCAGATAAACAATGAATGAATTTGTGTGGAAGTTTGCATACCTACACTAGAAATTACCTGTTGTTTATCTCAGATTCAAATTTAACTGAGCTTCCTCTATTTTCCTTTGCTGAACTTGACAACCTTAATCCTGAGCAAAATGATGATGACTAATAAAATAAAATATTATCTAATATAAGCATTTAAACATTGTCAATAACTCAGTCCTATGGTCATTTTCATATTTTAAAGGTATTCCTAATTCATATTATTTTGGGATCTGTAACTTCAATACTATCTTACATTTTTTTTCAATATTTATTTTTTATGTGGTGCTGAGGATCAAACCCAGGGTGTCACATGTTCTAGGGGAGCCCTCTACCACTGAGCTACAACCCCAGTCCCACTATCTTACAGTTGTTAATGTTAATGATACGAATAACTTCTATAATTATAGTTAAGCTTCAAGTACGTGAAATATATGTCCTCAATATTTAAGAATAATTCCAATTGGTAGCAAGTTTTTTTCTTTTTTCAGAATAAGGCTGACAACCAGTAAAAGAAACAAAGAGACTGAGAACACATTCAATTCAGAAAATGATTGGTTCAGTGGTATGATGACATATTTTCAGCATGTCCATCAAGGAGATGGTGATTGAAATATCTCTGACAATATCATCAAGGAGCCAGTCCCTTGTAATTTCACAAAGTCTGTAATCCCGGTAAAGACAATTTCTTCTTGTAACAAAGAGAACAGCAAAACTGGAAGGAAATATTCAAAGTGGGATGAAAGGAATTAGCATTAGAAAAGACCACACAGGGCCTGGAAAAAAAAAATCAGAAGAGATTTTAAAAGTTGTCCGTCGTGGAGCATACTAAAATCACTAACTCTCTCTCTTATACAGTTTCCTTTCCTAGTCTACTAACTCTGTGTTTCCACAAAGTCTCTGGAAACCAGAAGAAAAAGCAGGGTTTCAAAACACCGATAACTGATTCAAACCACATACAAACTGGGTAGTTAAAACAGAAGAAATTTATTCTCTCATGATTCTGGATGCTTGAGGTCTAAGATCAAGGTGTCCCTCTGAAGGCTCTGGAAAAGATTCTTTCCTTGCCTCTTCTAGCTCCTGGTGTTCCAGGAAATCCTTGTTATCTCTCGACCTGTCAACTCCTTGCTCTAGTCTCTGCCATTTCTTCACATGTGTCTGTGTCATCCTCTTCCTCCCCGTAGGATGACACCAGTCACAGGCCTCGCTGTACTCTAACCAAGAATGGCCTCATCTTTCCCAATTACATCTTCAAAGACCATATGTATCTAAGTAAGGCCACATTCTGAGGTTCCAGTGGATACAAATTTTAGAAGGACATTGTAACATGTATGATACTGCAATATTGAAGTAAAATTTATTTTCCTATGTATCCCAGTGGATAGATCTCTGAAGAGCAGGCCTGGTAACACTGCTTTTTTGAATTTTTGATTACTAATCTAGCACATATTGGAAATTTAAAATGCTTCAGAAAGTTTGATGATCTGCTTCTATGATTTTCTGTTTGAACAATAAAATTTCCTTTAATTTGCTGGCCCTCACCTCTTCTCATCTCAATTTAATTTGCAGCTTCCACTTGTAGGAACTAACTTTGCTTTCTGTTCTTTGATCTTTATCTCAATATATTACTTTTAATTCTGTCCAAGTCAGTTTCTGTAAAACAGGGAGAATTCCAAAGAAAAATGTTTCAGGGAGTAGCAGACAGAGACATGGGGTTAATAAACAGCTAAGAAATGAAAAATAGATGGGAGTAGGGCATAGTTTATTATGAAATATCTGTTCTTCCACATACCTCCCCAGTGTTATATTATATCAGAATTTCCTCAATTATGATTTTTAAATTTTAAATATTGCATAAAGTTTCTGCCTCCCTTAAATGCAGACATTTTCAAAGATGAATTATATTAGTATGACTGACTTTCAGGTTAAGTGTGTATATTAATAAATACATAAGCTAACCTTCTGTAACAAATAAACTAAAAGGGGAAAAAAACCCCACTGGTTCCAACAAGGTAGAAGTTTGTTACATATACCTGTAACCAGTTAGTCCAGGGAAGCTGAGTGCTGGTCTGTTCCTCAGATCCAACTTCCTCTTAGCTTGTTGCTCTGCCATGTGCTGGAGTTATTCTATTCAATATTGTAGCCACTACCTACATGTGACTACTGACTCTTGAAATCTGGCTAGCCCACACTAGGATAAGTTGTAATACTCATCATATATAATATACATCATATCTCAAATGTCTTATATGAGAAAAGGATAAAAAGATCTCATAATTTCATATTGATTGGATGTTAAGATGATAATTTTTTAGATGTAGAAGGTTAAATGTGTTGTTAAATTTATTTTATTTATTTCTTTTTGTTTGTACATGAAATTTTAGATTATCTTTGAGGCTCATACTGCATTTGTCTTGGGCTATGTTGTTCTAGAATGTAGAGAATTATCTGCATCTGTGTGGTTAAAGCCGACTCTCGGTACCACATACACGATCAGCAGGCAGAACAATAGAGGGCAAAATAATTTACTTTTAAAGAAATGAGGTGCTATTTGTACATATCCATTTCATTTTCAGATTCCACTGGTCAGAACTTAGTCGCACGGCCCCACCACACAGCACAGAATATGAGGAACTGCAGTGTGTGGATGGGCAGCCACAGGTCATGTTGGGAAAAGAGGAAGGAGAAGGGATCCCGGCTAACAGATGCTGACTCTCTGTCATAGGCATCCGAGTTGACTTTGTGTAGGACTTCCCTGGGAGTTGGAATGGGGAAAATAGAACAGGAAGGCATTCATAAACCTAATAAAAAAGAACCAAATGGAGATACTTTAACATCTGGACTAAGAGAGTAAAACAGGGGGAAAAACAATGGCTCAGAGTAAAAAGGGATTGACAGGGGAAAAGATGTTCTTATGCTTCAGGAAAAGTGTGGAACACAAGAAGGGAGGGATATATCATTCAAATAAATACATCTATCTCAACTTTCTGCTTTTGCAACTGGGGCTTGGGAAGTTTGGCTCTGGCTATGCTCCAGGTGTTGAAGAACTGATATGGGAAACCAATGGTAAACTGAAATATAAAGATCTTGGAATTGTCCAGATGGTCAGACCATTAGGAAAGAGAGCCTGGTAATGGAGTCCTGCAAAGATGGTAACTTATAACACACCTAAGTCCTTTCCTGTAGGGATATTACAGCAAAAGAAGGCAACCTAGCAAAGTCACTAGGATACATAGGGGGCTGTAGGTTCTAACGTGATCTTTCAGGGAGAAAGTAAACTACTTTCAGAGTTGCATGCTTCATCCTCATTGAGGTCAGAAATTGAAAGCCCCAATCTATGATTCTCTGAGGGAACCAGATGTTTCTAGCTTTCCCCCAGAGAGCAGCTGTAGCTACCTTATTCCTCTTGTTCCAGAAAGACCTGTCAGCTCACGTTCACTCAAGTAGACTGAGGGAAATTATCGGGCGACTGAGTTATTAGTGTCCATGATGAAGGAGGCTCACTTTTTATACTTGGGGAGTCTTGGGAGCAAAGAGCCTTTTCCCCTCTGCCTTAGGATGGTGGTTAGGTTTTGAAGGTTATTTACCACCAGTTCTTGGGAGTAAACTTTTCTCTTCTTCTACTGTTAATAGTTTGGTATTCAACAAGTGGGCTTGAGTTGAAGGGCTTGAGCTGATTACTGAGGCAATACCAAACCATAACCAGTTTTAATAAGCTGGTTCACATAAGGAGTCTTAGAAGCAGAGGTAGGGATATCAAGTACCAGTAAAATTGAACCAATGGAAGAATAGGGAAAATACTTTAAAATTATATTTAGGGGGGAATAATTGGAGCACCAAAAGATGATCAGTTAAAACAAAAATTTGCATTTAAACTGAAAAAATACTTCAGTGATATATAGATCAACTGGAAGGATACTAATAGATAATGTAGAATCTACAGAGAGACAGAAAACAGGAAGGAACACAGGAAAGATGAAGCCAGGAAACAAAATATTCAATTAATAGGATGCTCAAAAGTGAAAAGTTAATATACAGAGAAGAAATAATTAATTAAAATTTTTTTTCTAATTTGAAAGATAAAACTGAGTGAACATATTGAAAGGACCCAAGGAATCCAATCAGGATAAATGGAAATACACACACACACAGACACACACAGACACACACTCACACATACACACACATACACACACACGTATTTTGGTGAAATATCTGAACTCAAAGGCTCAAAGGGTAAAGAAAAAAAAACACTAGATACTGTACACAAGGGTCAAAAAAGAAGGCTGACTAATATCAGACTTCTCATTAGTAACACTGATTAAGAAGAGAACAGACTTAAAAATCTATTACATAGCAAAGATATGATTCATCTCTTCAAGAAAATGAAAGACACTTTTGAGATTAGCAAGTATACATGTATTATACTGCTCAAATACTCTATCCAGGAAAATTACTCAAGCATGCAATTAAATTAACTGCAATTAAAATGAACCAAGTGCAATTAAATCAAAACAATGATTTCAAGATAGGGAATTATGAAGAAAAAAGAACATAATGGTGCACAATAAATTGTGTGTGTGTGTGTTTGTGTGTCTGTAATGTAATTTTTGAAACTAAAAAAAGCATATTGTAAAAGAAAACTAAATGGCAGGCTAGAACTAATTATTTTAAAGTACCTACATAAAATCTGTATGGGACAACAGGAACAGGGAGTGGGGATAGAGTGACTGAGATAAACTTTCATAAGGATGGGAGAACAGTAAGGATGTAGGTATTAAAGAGATCATCTTGGCATGTGATATGGTTTGTCCCCCATGGACAAAATCTTGGTCCTCAATGCAATGATATTGAAACGTGCTGGGACCTTTAAGAGTGGGGCCGAGTGCGGGTGGTGATTGTGTGATGGGGGCAGCACCTTTGGAAAGGATTAAGGCCCACCTCACAGAAGTGAGTTAGTTCTCCTGGGACTGGGTTATTTATCACAAGAGTGACAATTGCAATAAAGTAAATTTTATTTGCATATGTGAGTAGCATGTGGCTCTCCCAGAATCCGAGCAGATGCTGGTGATCAGCTCTTAGACTTTTAGAGCCTTGAACTAATGAAACTTCTTTTCTTTATATATTGTCCAGCTTCAGATATTTTGTTATTGTAACAGAAAACAGACTAAGACGGTAGGATTGAGGAAGAGTATGCAAATAAGTTGTCTTGATGAGGCATGTGACTGTTTTATAAAATGAAAAAAATACGTTGTTATATTGTTATAAACAGGAAATAGCCATTTCACATTTTTTAAACATTAGGAAACTTCCAAAATTAGCAAGAGTTCAAAAGAGGAAGAAGTAAACACCTTACCAAGTCCAAAAAAAAAGTAAGAAAATGGAAAAAGAGGAAGTTACATAAACTGTAAAAATGAATAGGAATTATGAAATGATATGGAGGAATAAGGTCATGCATATCAAATAGTACAATATAAAGGAACAGTCTTAAGTTTTTCAAAGGGCAAAAAACTGTTGAATTGGGCTAAAAAGTTAAAAATCCCCAATGGAATGATTTTTCTACAAATTGCGTCTAAAAGAAATTGACAAGGACTATTGAGAGCAATGCAGTGGAGAATTATGAGCTCATGTTGGCTTCGTGACTGCCTCAGGACTGACCCCAATATCACCAGAGGACAGAAAATCTGAAATGAAATTATTGGATTTAGTTCTGGACTTGTAGTCCAGGGACCAGCTGAAGACACCCGCCCAACTTACTTAGATGGGAAGGAGGGAGAGAGAAACAAGTAAGAAAACCTCTTGCTCAAGTTGCAGAAGTTGGAAAATCATCATTCTGAAAATATGTTAGTAAAGAGTGGATTCGTCAAAAGTCATCGGTGCATGCTAAGATGAAGAGGAAATTATGTGAAACGCAATATTCACTTAATTTTAAAGTGGCTCCCACAGACCGCTTATTACTTGGAAGGGGGAAATAAAAGCAGTTACTACATAGTCGAGAAATTGAATGACACCTGTGATATCCCAGAAAAGCATGCACAACCTGAATCTGATCTTGAAGAAATATCAGACCCATTCCAAATTTAAAACCCACTTTAAAAAAACAGTGGGGGGGGTTATATTCATAAAAATATTAAAGTCATCAAAGACTACAAACAACTGTGGAAGTGCCCCCAGATTAAGGGAAACTAGAAAGACAGGAGGGCTACATGTAACAGCTCACTTGGATTGAACCCTGTAAGGGATGGAAATACTATCAAGGGCATTCTGGGGCCAATTGGCAAAACTGAAAGAAAAGTGGTTGACTAAATCAAAGTATTATACCAATATTAAATTTTATTATGTTGTGCCTCTGGAAGAGAATATCCCTGTTCTTAGGAAGCACACTGAAGTGTGTAACTTACTCCAAAATGGCTTAGCCTAGGGCTAGATGTCTGACAAATGCATCTCTCCTTTTCTACCTGGCTCCTTGAACAAGAAAAATAAAGTTGAGGTTTTATACGGCTAAATAACACAACTTATTTGAGTTATAATATTTAGGATGGTAAGGCATCCACACTAGGATATAAAAATAAATCAATGAAACAAAAAAGAGAGTACAGAAAGAGATCTATATGCACAGGCGCCTGACTTATGACGAAGGTACCACCACATTGCATTGGAAGAGAGAATGGCCTTTCCAGTACTTAGTGCTGGGTCAATTAGATGCCTTACATGAATGCATGCATGTGTCTTCTGTCTCATTAAATGGGAAAAGCAACTCTAGGTAGACTGTACAAAATAAAAAATTCTACCAAGAAAGCATGAAGAAGAAATCATGGGTGCATCTCTCCAAGGCCAAAATCATTTCTCAAACTGGACACAAGTGCACTAACCATAAAAGGCCAGATAGAGGAAATGGATTTCATAAAAATTAACAACCATTGTATTAAAATGTGAAAACGTAAGCCACAGGGTAGGAGAATATTTTGTAATATATGTTTTTTGACAAAACACTCTTGTTTAAAGAATTCAGACAAGTCAATATGGAACCAGGCAATCTTACAAAAATCCACAGGGCTGAATGTTAAAAAATCCAAATGACTGATAAGCATAAAGTAGGGGTTCAAATATATTGATCTTCAGAGAAACAGAAAATAAAGCCAAAACGAGAGACTGGAAAAACTAAAATGAAACAAATAATTCTGACAATATCATTTTTTAGGAGGATGTGTAGAAACTGCTGGTTTTGCATAGTGTTGGTAGGAGTGTAAGTTGGTTGGAGTGTTAGTAGGAGTGTAAGTTAGCAAATTGACAGTATCATAAAGTTGACCATATACACACACTATAAACTGAGTAACTACTCCTAGATATATGTTCAGCAGGAATGCATAAATATGTGCACCAAAAAGACAGAAAAGAATATTCACAGAAACATTATTTGTAATAACTCCCATCTAGAAATAAGCAAATTTCTATTAATAACAGATGAATAGATAAATTGTGTTATGTTCCTTCAATGTAATAGCAAAAAATAGTGAAAATTAATATCTCTATCATAAGTACGTGAATGAATCCTACAGACACAATATAGAATAATAGAATCAAAACACAAAAGAATATATATGCTGTGATTGAATTTACATAATGCTACAAAAGTGGCAAAACTATTTTATGGTGACAGACATCGAGACTGATTACTTTGGGGAAGGATAAAGTATGAGATGGCCATGAGGTAGCCCTGTGAGATATAGATATCTTGATCTGATGATGTTCACATGAGAATGTTGCGTGGTAAAAAATATCATTGATGCATGCTCTTCTTTGTGTTAATGTACTTCAATAAAAACTGTACAAAAACAAACAAGAGAGTAAGGTCACTATGACTGAAGTAAGAGGTTATGGGCAAATCGCACTCATTCCTTGGAACTGGGAAGAGGCTGACCTCACCTGAGCACAACACTGCTCACGTCATATCTTAAAAAAAAAAAAAAAAAATCAAGGTTCTGTTCACAGGGAAGCAGGAAAGAGTGCTTGTTAAATAGGCAGCAAAGAGTGACTGATACCTGCAGTTATTTTTTAAAATGAGCTCCATATCCATTAGTTTGATTGCATATTCATCATGAATTTTGAAATAAGAATGGTAAAATACTAAGTAATGTTCTCAATCTAGTAAAAAAAATCCGCTACTTATATATAAAGAAAGGTGTGGAAAAGACAGACAGAGCTATTACTACTGTATCCCTAAGGGTGGGTGATTGAGGGGAGTAGAAGAAAAGAGCTTGTCAAGATCTCACTGTTTCTGCGTTGTTCCATTGACTGTAGGAAGCACATGTACTTTTGCATTTTTTGAAGCCAAATTAACCAGGAAGACTAAAATTAGAAAGGACAGCAACCTATAGTGTGTAAGAATCTAAGTCACTAGGAACGGGCGACCACAACATTAATCATTAGAGAGAGAATGGGGGGGGGTGCAGGAAAGATGGTGGACATCATTACCGTAGGTACATGTATGACTGCACATATGGTGTGACGCTACATCATGTACAACCAGAGAAATGAAAAGTTGTGCTGTAATTGTGTACAATGAATCAAAATGCATTCTGCTGTCATATATACCTAATTAGAATAAATAAATTAAAAGAGAGAGAGAGAGAGAAGCCCAGCTTCAGCAGAGTGCACCTGTAGAAATAAAGGTGACCAATACTCCTAGGGGCTTCTGTTCCTCAGAACCATTTCTCCAGTTAAGTTTGGAAACTGTTAGAGCCTCTTGGGAAACAGATTCTCATGTCTGATTCAATGTATGTGTGTTTTGTAGGTATGAAAATCCTGTGCAGAAGGAGAGTAGGGAAAAGTTCATTTTGTCTGGCAATACTCACCTGCTAGAGGCATTTATTTCCTGGGAGGAGAAAGAAAAAAAAAAAAACACCAGCATTCTCAACAAAACCAAAACCAGCTTCTTAACAATCTGGTTTATGGATCTGCAGAGCAGGGGCATGTACACCATGGTAATGTCATTACCATTTCAACTAATGAATCCTAATTAATACTGACACTGGTGTCATATTCACCTTCAAGATTTTCCCCCATTTATTCAGATTACCTTAACTTCTTTTCAGATATGAAACAAACAACAGTTTTTTTTTTTTAAAGTTATATTGTCTTATCATTCATTGAGTGCAGGAATTACTCGCTTTTGCATGCCTTCTTGGTTATGAATTTTATATTAAGCAATGCACAAAATAGCTATGCAAATGCAATTAGGACTTCATTGTCAAGCTGGTATGAATATTATAAGGGAAAGAGAGAGTGTGAGCGTCTGTGTATTTTTTTTTTTTTAAAGAATTGCTTCCTGCAATATTGGCTTTGGATTCCTCAATTTAGAATTAAGTCTATTTTTCATGTGCGTAGATAATAAAGATGTAGGCCAATTAAGTTCAGAATTACTTTTAAACTGGTGAATCAAAAAATAGATTATTACATATTGTTATAAAGAAAAATAACACAAGAGAAATTATTAACAAGAAAAATAACAAAACAAAAAATCATAGCCCAAATAGAATTGGTAAGGTAGAAGGTACTTCAACTGGTACGTTTTAATGGTGGCAATATTCAGATTAAGGTATTTAACGGGTCATTGAACTTGAGTTTGGTTTTAGTTTTTGAAATTTCAGAACATGCTTCATTGTTACTAGTTTTAAATTTGTACTTTCCAATCATTAAAGCAGATATAAAAAGGAAACAGTGAAAATATACATTCAAAATCACTTCTTCCTCTACAAGTCTACCCAGCCTCTGCCACTTGCCCCCTGTCACTGTGGCATCCAATTATCCCCATTGAATTTAGGTTTCACAATTCGGTGGTGCCAGTTCCTACTGTAATTTCTGACCTAAAAAGAAGAGTGATCATAAAGTTCTTTAAGGATGCTGGGGCTCCCCTCATAAACTTCTTTCTCACTTTTCATGGCAAAAGGTTTGTTTTCTGAGTCGTCTGAGGGTGGATGAGCAGTTTTTATTTTTATTTTTTTAATTAGTTGCACATGACAATACAATGATCTTGATATATCATACATTTGAGTCAAATGGGTATAATTTCTCATTTTTCTGAGTGTACAGGTTGCAGAATCACATTGGTTATACAGACATGTATTACATACAGCAATACTAGTGTCTATTTTATTCTGCTGCCCTTCCTATCCCCCCTCCCCGTGGATGAGCAGTTTTTAAATAATAAATTCACTATAAAATTCCAAGCTTTCCAAGCTTTTGAATTCTTTCATTCTAAGGCAGTTCTGGCCTTTTGGTAGCCCTTTGCTCTACCTGCCTGAGCTGCAAAATTAAATGTGGAATCTCTGCTTAGGAGGCCCATATCAGCCCAATCCAACTACTTCCAAGATTATCTAAAACCCTTAATATCCCTTTCCTCACATATCCCTAAGATTTCTGTCTATATAAATTGGAAAAATTGTGCAGTTCTTTTGGAGTGTAGAACATCCCTTGTAGGTCATACTTTGTACCTCCCTATTTGGGTCTTGCTGAAACTTGGGTCTAGTTATAGGTCCAGAAGCAAATAAAGATGGTACAGTGGCCCCTGTGGAAGTTCCACAGAATTTTGCAATGCAACTACCTCAGGGGAGGCTGTTACAATTTTCTTGGGCAGAGCAGGGTTAATTTCTTTTGTTGGGGATGGAATGGCTACTTTTACAGACAAAGAGGACTCCTCAGAATTTAGGGAGTTCAGTGTCACAGAGTTCCTTTCAAATGGAGCACAGTTGGAGCAACCAGTCAATCTTATTATACCCGTAGTTTGACATACATGTTCTAAAGTCTCAGTCACCCAGAGCCTTTTATAAGTATTTGATCAGGAGTAACCAATGGTGATATTTTTGTATATCTCTATTGACATAATAAACCAAGGAATATCAATCCTCTTTCCACTACTGATAGTAAAGTCATTAGGACCTTTAAGTCTAATTAGATTAGAGAACCAATTCCAGAAACCCAAGAAAGAATATAGAAAACTCACGCTGGATTTTATGTTTCTGTAGAACCACTAACTCTTCATACCAAAATATGTTAATGCTCTCCAAAGAACCAGAATCAATAGAAGGAGTGTGTTTGTGTGTGTGTGTGTGTGTGTGTGTGTGTGTGTGAGAGAGAGAGAGAGAGAGAGAGAGAGAGAGAGAGAGAGAACAGAGTATTAGCCATAAATAAAAATGGAATTAAGGCATTTGATGGTAAATGGATGGAAATGGAGACTATCATGCTAAGTGAAATAAGCCAGACCCAGAATATCAAAGGTCCAATATTTTCTCTGATATGTGAAAATAGTCCAAAATAAGAACAAAGAAAAGGAAGGAATGGGAGGAGAAGAAGGGAAAGGATTCCATCAAAAAACAGAAGACAGATCAGTGGATCAGAAGAAGGGGTTGAGATTGGGGAGGAGGGAAGAGGAATGGGATAAGGGAAGAACAGTGGAATGAAACTGACATAACTTTCCTATGTAAATAGAAGACTGACTATAGCACAGTGAATCTCACCATGGAGTACATCCACAAGGCACTAATTTAAAAACAAATTTATTTTTTAAAAATGTTTATTCTTCAGTTGAAGTTGGACACAGTACCTTTATTTTTTTGTTTATTTAATGTGGTGCTGAAGATCGAACCCAGAGCCTCGCATATGCTAGGCGAGTGCTCTATCATTGAGCCACAGCCCCAGCCCCTACAAATCTTTAAATAAATAGCAGAAAGACCAGTAGAGTAGAGGGAAGGGAACAGGGGGAGGAAGGAGGGGAGTTTAAGGGGAAGTACTGGGGACTGAATTATAGCAAATTATATCCCATATTTTTTATAATTATGTCAAAATGAATCCTAATGTTGTATATAATGAAAGAGAACTAATAAAAAGTACATGTGTGTGTAGATTGAAAAACATATATTTTTATTTATTTATAAATTTATATATATATATATATATATATATATATATATATATATATATATACATATATATATAAATAATCAACTCTTGTGATTGTGGGAACTTGCAAGTATGAAATCTGTAGGGTAGGTTAGGTTGGCAGGATGGATGCTCTGGGGAAAAGTTGATATTGCGTTCTTGAGTCTAGAGGCAGTTTGGAGGCAGAATTCCTTCTTCAGGAGAACTAAGTCTTTTCTCTGAAGGCTTTCAACTGATTGGATGAGGGTCCACATATTACAGAGGATAATCTGCATTACCCAGAGTCTACTGATTTAAATGTTTATCACAACTGAAAAATAACCTCACAACAACATCTAAACTGATGTTTCAACAAAAGCTATATAAAATTGGCCATTACAAAGATGTTGAGCATCTTGTCTTCATTTATTGATAATTTATATATCATTTTTTTATTGGAAATGTACATTTGGAGAACTATCTATTCAAATTGTATGATCATTTTTAATTGCATTTTATTAAGTTGTAACAGTACTTATTATAAATGACACATGTCAAAATTTTTTTATTCTATATGGCATCTTTTTATTTTCTTGATGATATTATTTGCAGCACAACAGTTTCAATGGCATTTTTTATTTTAATTTACCTCTAGTGTTTTAGCTAAGAAATATTTCCTAAACCAAGGTCACTGAGATTCACTCCTATGTTTTTTTTTTTTAGAATTTTATAGTTTTATCATTTAGCTAGTATCAATTTGAGGTAAATTCTGTATGGTGTGAGACAGGGGTCCAACTCTATTCCTTATGTATGAATATCCAGTTATACAACTATCATTTACTGAAAACATTATTCTTTCCCATTAAATTTTCTTAGAATCCTTTTCAAAAATCAATGGACCATGAATACTAGGGCTTGTTTCTGAATTCTTAACTCTAGTCCAGTAAAATAAATGTCCATTCTTATTCAGAATTCAAGAATTTCAAAGATGATTAAGGGAAAGACAGGACCACAAGATGTCAGTATTGCACATCAAGCTTTATTGGGTGGTGCTTGAGATGATTGGAGAAGAGAAGTCCCTCTTGGCTAATCTTCCAGGGACAGTGGAGTAGGGGCACCATTCAGTGGGGAGGAGAGCAATAGAACTGAAGAAGTGAGGAGTTGGAGAAGACACTTAGGTATCTAGGCAGTGTTGCTTAGCAGCAAGGTGGGGAGTCAGTGGGTCAGAGAGCTCCAAAGAGCAACAGAGATTTGAATCTTGAATTGCTCTAGAGTTTGTCTTTCTATGGATTGTAGGCGTTGGGTGCAGTTTCAAAGTTTTGTAAAGCAGGCTCTGTGTGGCTAAGACTGTGCTTACTTGAGCTATATGTAAAGAATTGGATGCATAAGAAAGCATGAGTTCTCTTCAAAATGCCTCAAAATATCATTTATCGCTTTTGAAATGCATTCAGGAACTAAAAATGGCGTGAGTTGCATTTATTTGTAACTTCTAAATCTCTTTTAAGCCATAAAAACTCTTTTAAGCCACAAAGAACTTTGTTCTTTTTCAAGATCACTCAGATTTTATGACTTGATGAATTTCCGTATGAATTTTAGGATACGTTCATCAATTTCCATAGAAAGCTGGGATTCTGATAGGAAAATCATGTTAAATTGATAGATCAATGTGGAGCAGATGGTCACCTTTACCATATTAAATTTTCTGAGCCACAAAAAGGGACAGCTTTTCCATTTATTTATGTCTAATTTAATTTCCTTCAACTATGTTTTATAGTTTTCAGTTTACAAATTGTATGCTTGTCTTGTTAAGTTTATATCAAATATTTTATTCATTTCCATGCCATTTGTCTTCTAATTTCCTTTCTTTAATGTTATATGAAAATAGAATTGATCTTATATCCTGCAAACTTGCTGAACTCCAATATTCCTCTAATAGATTTTTAGTGGATTCTTTTGAATTTTTTGTCTTTTAAATATCTTTTACTAAAGATTTCCAGTATGCATTCAGAAAATTTGTTCCAATTTTAAACTCTAACAAGCCTGTCTTGCTATTTAAAAAAAATCAAATTTTCAATAAACAGAATATATAAAAACATTTAAAAGGTCACCCATATATGCACTACTTGTACTCAACAAGGCTTAACATCTGCCATATTTGCTTATCTGTCTCTATGGATTCCATTAAATTTGAAAGTGAGTTGCAAGCAACATGACCCTTTATAACTAAATACTTTTTTGTATGCCTTTTTAAAAAACAAATGTATTTTTCTGCATAACTGAAATATAATTATAACTCCCCAAAAAAACTTCACACCAATTTCTTAATATTATATGATATGTAGTTTATATTCAAATTTCCTCAGTTGCCTCAAAATGTCATTTATCACTTTTGAAATGCATTCAGGAACTAAAAATGGCATGAGTTGCATTTATTTGCAACTTCTAAATCTCTTTTAAGCCATAATGACACTTCACCTTTTTTTTTTCCTACATTGTCTTTTGGAAGGTATTAGACCAGCTGTCTTACAAACAGTCAAACATTTTTTATCTTTTGTTTCCTTGTGTTGTCATCTTTTCTATTCTTTTCAATCCCTGGATTCCTGTAAATTGAAAGTATAGGATAAGGTTTAATTAGATTCAGGGGAGACAGCTTGGCAAGTATACTTCTTAGGTAATACTGTGTGCTTCATAGTATAATATATCAGGGGCAGAAAATATCACCTTGCCCTATGATTAGTAATGCTGTTAATCAGTTGGTTAAGGATATGACTGCTTCATCTTTCAATAATCAGGTTGACAAAATAATCCATTTTGTAGATATTAGTTTGCATCTTTATCTAGCCTCACAGGTTTCCAAATAATGGACTTTTATACATTATACATGGCAAGAGAGCAGGAGGCTATGTTTTGGTTCAATAAATGTATATTCCTTCATCAAGTCCAATCTTAAAAAACACTACTGCCATGTGCTGAACTTAACACCATTTCCCATAATGCATTGCCATTCTCTGGGCACCATCTGCCACTTGATATTGGGTTGTTTACATCAGAGCCTCTTAATGCTAATAATGGTGGTGATTAGTCTTCAGTGCAGTATTATTTACTTTGGATCTGGGTTTGCCTGAATTCTCACAATATTTCCACCTAAAATATTTCCAATGGATATAGGAAATACCTTATTTATTATCCAAGTATCCCACACAACCTTACTTCTGATCAAGAAAAGTAATTCACAACAAGATAGGAGTAGCATTGGATTCGTTCAGTGGATTCATTGGAATCCACTGTTCTTAGCATGTAACTGGTTATGTAAAAGCGTTGAGCCTGAAAGAGCTGTTTGATAGCTTCCTGAAGATTCATTATGGTGCCACTGAAGAGGCAACATCCTCTAAGATTGGACAGTGTCTTGCACAATATGCTTTGAGACAGCAACCAATATATGACACCATTTCTTCTAATTCCCATGATACATGGGCCTGGAAATGAAGGGATAGATGTGGGAATGGTTCCTCTTACTTTGACACCCAGTCCAGAATATTTGTTTTTAATTCATAAACACTTGGAGTGTTTTGTTCTTGCTTAAATAAGGTGTTAGCTTCTAGGCAGTAATATTTCCCTAGAAAACACAACTATGGATATGAGGGATTGGAAGTTGAGATGACCATCTAGCTATTTGGAGCTCCTTGTGTCTCTGAACTAACAAAGACTAGGTGAGGAAATTGATTCTGATTATACAGTAAGTGGAAAGTCAAATTGTTTTATGAAATGGCATCAGAACATAATATCTGGATAGGAGAAGATTTTTTTCTAAGCATCTTTTATTATTTTCCTACCCATTACTAAAAGTTAAGATAAAACAACTGCAACTGTAGCAAAGTCAGAATTATTATGAACTCAGGGCCCTTCAGAAATGAAACTTTAGATTCATCTATTAAGTGAAAATTCTCAAATGGCTTAGGTACTGGCTGAAGACCCAGGAACATGGGATGAGAAGTAGAAGAAGGAGAGTGTAAGTGTCAAATGCAGATGGTAGCAGCTAAGCATATCTTCTACCTTGATTCCTATGTATCAATTTACATTTTAAAATAGGTTTTCCATCATTCTCCTTTTCTGTCTTACTTTGTATACAGAATTTTCATGGTGGTTAACTTTGTAATTTTAACTTTGTGTTACAGACTATTCAGGTGGGATTATAAATGAGTTAAGAAAGCAATTAACACATTCAGAGATCTATGCATAACTGTTAAGACCATAGATAGGTATCTCCTTTGGGATTATAGGTGATAACATTTTTATTTGTTCAGAAACATCTTGTTGGGAATGCATGAAGTTATTGTTGCTATGATGGGAAAGTATAAGTAAAAGAATATGTATAGTCAAAAACTCATAAATATAGCTGTACAAATCCTAAAGAAAAATTAATGAATCAAACCTGAAATATGTAAAAATGATAATGTATCACAGACAAGTTGGGTGAACTCCAAGAACACGATCTGTTTTAACATTAAGAAGCAATGATATCCGGGCACAGTGGCACATGCCTGTAATCTCATCGACTTGGGAGGCTAAGGCAGGAGGATCGTGAGTTCAAAGCCAGTCCCAGCAAAAGCAAGACACTAAGCAACTCAGTGAGACCCTGTCTCTAAATAAATATAAAATAGGGCTATGGATGTGGCTCAGTGATTGAGTGTCCCTGAGTTCACTCCCTAGTAATATCCCCCTGAAAAGAAGCAATGATTACAATTTATTAGTATTATGAAGAAAACCCATATATGATCATAAAAAAGTTGCATTTGACAAAATTCAGCATCCCAAATTAATATTTTTTGCCAACAAGTAATAGAAAGGAATTTTCTTAACCAATAAAAATTATAAGCACTCTCTAGTAAGCAATATTCTTTGTGGTGAAAGCAAGCTTCCCCAATGAGATTGAGAATGAATCAAGGATGCCGGTCTCACCATAAATACTCAACATTATAATGTATTCTAGCCAGCATAAAAGAGCAATGAATAGGAAAAAACAAACAAATAAATGAAAGAAAGATAAGTACAATAATTAGAATGAAAAATACCTGTTATTTGCAGATGACTTCAATATGCA